>NC_046285.1:31518276-32132276 GCF_004115265.2 Rhinolophus ferrumequinum | reverse complement strand
AGATCTAGACCTTGTTGGCAAATGAATGGCCATTCCTTACTGGATGGCAGAAGAGCAGCGGTGTTGCCACACCAGTGAAACTTACTTAAAATTTGTTCTCTAGGTTGCCACAGAAAGTCATGTCACATCAAAGGCATCCACTATGAAACTGCTGGAGTGGGGAGCCAGGGGAAGCTACTGGTCTCTGGGTGCCAATGACTGTCTTGTACTATAGGAGCTAGGTGCTGAAAAAGCTGCGTGTGCTGCAGGAGCTGGGTGCACAGCTCACTCAATACAGAAGCGAGGGGCTAGCGAATCTGCTTGTGTTGCAGAGCCAGGTACTAGCAAACTGTCCACATCATAGGAGTGGATCCTGACAAAGCCTAATGTGCTACAGGAGCTTGGGAAGAAAGTATTAATACCACTAAGGAATGAAGTGCTCTTCTTCCTGTATTTATTTCTATCACTATCTACTGACAAAGATTTACACCATGCCAGCTGACAAAGGAAAAGAACTTAAAGGGCTTAGATCCATCTTTGCAATCATAAGTGGATTTGGAGCTGAGATGCAATGAATGAAAAATTATCACAAGCATTGCGTGTGGTGACTTGTGGAAGCCACTCCATGTAACAAGACCTACAACTACAGAAACAAATTTAATAAAGGTCCACAATGGAATTGGGTAAGCAACTGTGTGCCTTCTAGTTCTGTCCTCATGCCCATATGATATATGGTAGAGCTGCCTATGGGAAAAATATCAAAGAGCATCACCAGTGAGCCTCATTACCAGTAAATCTGTATTTGAAAATATTGCTGCAGGCGGATACAAAGAGCCAAGGCTATTAAACTGGAAGAACTAATTGTATTTCAGAAGTAGAGTCTGTCAGAGTTAGAAAACACCCAGCAAAGATTTCTCTCCTACTCATGCTTTAATTCTGAGTCAGGAAATGGCTGTGCACTACTGCTGAACACAGGACTAAAGGGAACTGCTTTCAATTTCCTGCCCATAAAGAGGAGTCTCATTAGTGGGGGATCGTTCTCAAAGAAGCAAGCAAATTGAAGTGAGGTTGAAGAGACAGAAATGGGGCAGTCCCACGGGACTAAGTCCAGCTATAGAGCACCCATTGAAATATCCCTTTTGTACAGCTTCACTTGGCTCGACAAACAGTCATTGGAACTGCAGCTTTTTGAGCTAAAGAGGCCATCGAAATATCACCCCAATATCCACTGTTGGAAATTCCGATCCCTATGTCCACATTATTGCACTGGAAAATCTTATAAACAAGATCAATTTCTCTTTCCTCTGACAACCATCCTGGTATAAAGATATTGGTTATATATCTAACACAAAGTATTCATATAATTGAATTTTTACACAATATTTTAAAATTCCATTAGTCCACAAGCAATGGATCTTTTTACTTCCTTCACAGGAAAATCAAATACATTTAGCATTTCCTACAGTTAATCCTGAACTGTGCATAGTTTGTCACATCAGAAACCTCCAGTGTCTGACCCCTGAGGTCTAACTGCACAATTAGCAGTGACATTTATCTCATAGACTTTTGGAGGAACGATATAAAATTGTACACTGCGACAATATTTTACTTGCCCCTACACAATACCATATTTTCTCTAACTGCAGAACTAAATGTCAATCCAGGATTTCTTGCCTTGTGGAATTAAGTAACTTTATCAAATGGAACATGAATAAAGTCATCTATATTTTAGTTTGCATTGGTTTCTGGATGAGAAATTCTAGCACTTTAAATAGTATTTGGCAGACCTTCCTTGTGGATCATAGGTTTTCTTTTTTTCCTCTTTAGAATAACTTTTTATTCATCAAAACACTCTAGTTATAACAGAACTGAAATTATGCTCACTGAGGTTACACAGAGTGAAGTGGGAAATGGATTGTGAAATCCCTCAGCAGCAGGTGTAGATGGGGCCATATAATACTCGGAAGCAGTTTTTAAAGCCAGATCTCAATGAGCCACTTTTCCTTTAACCTAGATTTTAGTTACGATAAAGAGTTTACATTCATGTGATTTTTTTAAATCTCTAATATTCTAGAATATGTTTTTTGTGATTAAATATTACTCTAGTATAAAGGTGGAGGAATAGAAACACTAAGGAATTAGTAACTTTAAATAATTTATACTGCTTTTTGATACTTAATTTATGGGATATTATAAGAAGTAAGGAAACAAAAATATTAACTGTTCCCCAGTGAAGGTGGAATATAAATCACCAGAAAGAAACATCTTGGGCATTTGATGAAGGGGTTTCTCTGCATTATCATCATTATTATTATTATTATTATTATTATTATTATTTTCTTTTTAAAATTATATACACAACTGCTACTGCTTGAGAACCTGGAAGGTTTCTCTCTATTCTTTAACTGTAGTCACCGTATAGTCTCTCTAGACATAGCTATTACTTTACTGCATGTAAGAGAATTTTCCAGTAATAAACGGTATGCATCAATAGAGCAAGAGTTTCAACTTAAGAGAACAACATTTACGAAGACTTTGCAGAGATATTCATTGGCTCTGGAATATTTTTTTTCATTTTCCTCAGTCGCACATGTAATTCTTAATCTAATATCTTTCTGCCTGTGTCCCAAGGCTGACCCTCCTTCCTTCCTTTCTTCCCTCCCACCCTCCCTCTGTTCATTCCTTCCTTCTTTGGTGTTCATTTGTAGCCTAATTTTAATCCAGCTCTTTCTTGAAACTCTAGTTTTAAGTTCTTGATTGATGAAGAGCCATGCCCTTTTTTTTCCTCCTGCAAGTTTTATCAAACTCAGATTAAGAGACCTTCAGATTAACAGACCTTTCATCCTTTTGTTTTATATCCCACTGCTCTTTTTTTGGTGGAACTCTGGGGCCCACCACTTTTTTCTGAAATATCAAATTACCATAAATTATATCTCATGCAAGTGTTACCATTTCAACCACATAACATAATATGAAAGTATAGTTAATACAAAATATGCATTTTCACAAGTCACATATTACAAAATGTTTATTACATTAAGTGCTTTCTTAGTCACTTATTATGCCTTACCCAATGTTTCCCAAAGGCTTTTCAACAAATAATTAATTCCTTGAAATGCTTTTTAAGAAAAGAAGTCCTATAGATAAATACTTTAGGAAAAAAATACTGCCACATCCTCCTCTGGAGATTTACAGTGCATATTAAAGCATCTGATAAATAATGAAGTAAAGATAGTTTGTCTCAAACATATTTGACTGTGAAACCCTTTTATTGTTAATGCAGGTAAATAATTTATGGACCACTTATTGAAATCCATTTATCTTATTTGATTCTTATCAAATTCCTAAAATGACTAATATTGCAATCAATTTATGAATGGATAGCGGGATTAACTGATATACAATTCTTTAAAAAGTGGATTCTAATAATTGTAGGAGGTAGGACGTGAAGCCTTCTTTGCCTGATTTTCATTTCCTACATTGTCTCCAAAGTAACCAAAAGCTACAACAATTAAGTGGAACTAAAATGTAAGCTGACTTCTACTTTTTCTGTAATTAGATTTGACATTGGTCTCTTCTCCCTCTGCAGGGCTCATATCTCACTCTGACTTCTTTTCCAGGGACAAAAGACTTGCTAAATCAATTAGCCCAACCCAGCACAGTCTTTAAGCCAGGCTTTAGAGTGGAGAATAATATTGTTCTTTAAAGAAAGGAGCAAACATTCCACTCTATCTCTCATATTCTGGTCCAGGCTTCTAAGACAGGCTTTGTTCTCTCGGGACAATTTATTTGGGCATCCTAATCCATGCAGCTGATTAAGGAAGAAGCTCAAGGTCTGCACCATAGATTAAGTCACCTAAAGTTGATGGAGAACTACCTTATGTCATGACCCTGGCAAGATTTATGAGAGATGCCCTATACTGTGGCACAATGGGGTACTAGCACAGATGTTAGTAAATATTTCATTACTTTTGAGTATTGCTTATTGTCTGAACATCATTTTCAGGTGGTGGCTACTAGGATTTGAGGACCAAATTCACACTTTGAAACCATATTGGTAAACAGGACCAGTTTGAGCACATCCTTGCACCAGGCAACGTGTCCCAGGATATGACAAAATGGTCATTATAATCATTGGCATTAATTATGAATAGTAACTATTTGCTTACTATGCATGAGGCAACATGCTAGATAATGTAAACAAATTATATCTATTTAAAGAAGAGGTTCTGCCTATCAGAATCACTGGGAGAGTTTTAAGAATATGCTTGGACCTAGCTATAGTGAGTTTGAAAATGATCGGCTTATCTTAAAAAACAAAACCAACAAACAAAAAAAAAAACAAGAAAATGAAACAAACCAAAAAAAAAAACACCTACACTTAAGATAACTATCAATTTTAATCCACTTACAAATAATTCTGACAATCTTACTTACAAAGTATGAACATATCTCAAACACAGCATCACAGAAAAAAAATTACATTTCCTGGGATATGATACACAAAATGGCTTTACATAGCTTTAGTTATAGTTCCACATATATATGTTTTTTATGTATAACTATTATTGAGGTAGTTAATAATTTTGATCATACTGTCCTGGGTCATATCTGAAACACTGCTGAAGAGCTATATTATATTTTTGCCATCATAAAGCTCCTGAGCTTTAAAGTCCCTCACCAACAACTTTCAAGTACTAGAATTTTACAATCAACAGAAAAGTTGACATGGTTTTATTCGTTCAGTTACTTACAAAATGCCAGAAGGGTTTCAAAGTCATAATTATTGTTGTGAAACAGAATAGGCAATAAAATAAGGTTTTATTACTGCAGAAAAAACAAACAATTCCACCTTTTTTAAACATCAAAAAGTTCTACTATTATTGCAGCAAAAATGAAAAACAAAAAGTTACTGCCTCTGATAAATAATATAATAGACATATTATACTCTTGAGACCCCCACATGTAAATAATATATTTCAGTGTATAAGTATCAAAGTAACAAGTATTTTACTTTTATGTGGATGGTTTTCTTCAAAGATGTGAAGTTCCTTTGTATGCATTATTTCTTTTTTTTTTTTTTTTTTTTTTTTTTTTTTTTTTTTTTAATTTATTGGGGTGACAATTGTTAGTAGAATTACATAGATTTCAGTTGCGCAATTCCGAATCACATCATCCATAAATCACACTGTGTGTTCACCACCCAGAGACAGCTCCCCTTCCATCACCGTACATTTGATCCCCCTCACCCTCATCCCCCACCCCCCAACCCCCTTACGCTCTGGTAACCACCAAATTACGTTCCCCAGATTAATTTTCAAACCCCGTGGCCATCCTGTGGTCACCGACTGCCCTCCAATCCCCTCACCCTCCCCCCCACCCCCCACTCCCCCCGCCCATCTAGCAACCCTCAGTTTTTCCTCATTGTCTCCCAGTTTCTGATTAGTTCATTCACTTATTCTTTTCTTTAGAATCCGCGTATGCATTATTTCTATAGTCCCCTCAGATTACATCTGAATTAACCCTGTTTATTAAAAAAAAGACACAGTTAAACATGAGTCACCTGGGTATTCACATAAAAGATTCATGAATTAGAAACAAGTGAAATTAATTTTTTTAATTAATTTTTTAAATTAATTTTTTAATTAATTTTTTTAATTAGTTTGAAAAAAATATTTATCAAACTAAACAATAACAAAAAGTTATATTAATCAAGTGAATAAGTACATTGTCGGTAAGAGGTATACAAGATTTACTTATACTAAATTTATTCTTAACCAATAACAGTGAATATTAAAATATTAATTTTTTTCAGGAACCAAAACATAATCATTATGTTTAGCAGTCCCACTTAAGAGTATGCCTATTTTGAAAATGCAAGCTTTAATATATTTTTAGCATTATTACTACAATTTCTTTTTATGAAAATATCAATACTTGAATTCTTCAATATCATGTAAGCAATGCATTATCCATGCATGTTTATTTTTTTATAAATCTATTAAAATTAAGAATTATTTACTTCAGTTGGACTGAATATCCTTCTCAATCAAATTATAAATTTATATAGTTATAAATTATAAATTTATACTAAATTTCTAAGGTCTAGTCCATTGCCAGCAATTATATGATTACAATGATATTATTTGCACTAAAACAATTTAATAATCATGATATTCCAGTACATACAACCTATTCAAATCTCAAATAATGAAACCATTTCTTGACTCCACACTGTCCTATAATCCACATATTATGTCATATGTTTTCCTTTCATAGAACATTGGCATCCATTCTCATACTCATGGTCTTTACTGCCACATTCCCCCTCTACCCTCTCACTCACTCCTTATCCTAATTAATTCCTCCTATATTGAACAAGTATTATTTGTCTTCTATGTACTAGCACTAGTGTTTCATCTGTCACTAAGACAGACATAGCCACAATAGTCTAAGGAGGAATGCAAACATTAAATGTAAAAATAAATTATTTATGTGGGTTTATTTCTGGGTTCTCAATTCTATTCCATTGGTCTGTGTGTCTGTTTTTCTGCCAATACCATACTGTTTTGATTATAGTTGCCCTGTAGTACAAGTCAGGGAGTATGATACCTCCAGCATTGTTCTTTTTTCTTAAGATTGTTTTGGCTATTCATGGTCTTTTGTGTTTCCATAAAAATCTGATGATTTTGTTCTATTTCTTTAAAAAAAAATGCCATTGGGATTTTGATGGGGACTGCATTAAATCTGTATATTGCTTTGGGAACAATAGTCATTATAACTATGTTGATTCTTCCAAGTGTTTATCTAAAAATTGATAATTGTTTTGAAGCAAAAGTTAATCTAAGAATTATAACAGAAAGTTCTAAGGTTAGTGCTGGTCAGGGGGAGCTTCTTTTAGGAAATAATATTTAAACAGCAAACCGAATTATGAATTGGAGTTAGTTAGGTAAAGCAGGTGGAAAGAATAGGTTCAAAGATCTTAAATCAAGAAAGAGCAGAGAAGGAGACATGGTGGTAAGAGAAGACATAACAGACTAGAGGAAGTTTTAGGGGACTGCGATAACAAAGTATAAGGTTAGAAATTTAGGACCCACAAGCAAATAATTAAAGGATGGGTGGTAGAAACATTGGATGGGGATCCACGGTTTGCATATAGCTAATTTAGTGGTTAATTAAATTTCATAATTGAAATAGATGGAATATCATTCTCGTTAATGTGAAACCTTAACCAGTGAATGAACTCTTTTAGAAAACATCCTGATAAAATATTCTTTTAAGTACATACTGCATAATCAGATCATTCATTAACATGAATATTCAAGAGAAAACAACCTTTAAAATACTAAAGAAAATTTAACAATACAGCTATATATTTACTTGTAAATATGTAAAGTCTTAAGGTGTTTAGAAAATATCGTGCTCATAAACTTTAATTTAGCACGTGGGAATAACCGTTAGGTTAATCTTTATAATTCATTTTTGCTTCGGTTAATTAATCTTTCCTTTGAAAAGGTCTTTTTAATCTCCATATGTAACATATTTCATCTTATTTTCCTTCGTAGCACTCACTATTAACTAAAATTCTATAACTCAATATATTGCAAGCTAAATGAATTTTAAAAAGCTTGTTTATCCTGTTCACTGTGGTTTGTGCATTAACTTGTACATTGCCATCACGTGACAGGTATATTTACTGACTGAACGATTCTAATATTTGTTAGATGAATGGGTGGATTAATTAAATAGTTCATATATGAAAGTTTATATTGCATTCTATGAAAAGTTGATGCAGAATTATTAACGTCAAGCTAACTCACTAAACTTCAAATATAAAGAATTGTGTAGACAACTAGGCAGACTGACTAAAAGATGAAAAAACAGTGACTTCACAATCAGACTTCGCCAGAGTAAGGTTCAAGGTCAAAAGACTATGATCAGTTTCCGCTAAGTTCTGAGACTGAGGAAAATGTAGTTAACAGTACGCATCCAACCAAAATTCCATCCAAATATATGACAACTAATATTTGAAACATAAATGAACACAAGAAATATGGCATCCATTAGCTCTTCCAAAATAAAAAGACTGAGCACTGAACTCAGGCACTTTAGAGAAAAATTTAAATGAAAAAACATAAACAAAGGGCTTTGACAAATAACCCAGGTTCAGGTGATATCAATTAATTAGACACTGGATATGCCAAATATTTGGCATCTCTATATATATCACGTCTCCGATTCTGAGACATAAAAGTGAAAATATCCAGTAGAGAGAATTATTTTTTTTTCTCTTGATAGTAGGTTGTTGACGCGTCCTCCCTTCACATTTGGTTATACTAGGCTAAGAATCACACAAACAGAGGTATTGCTAATTAACATTATCTTAAAATTATTAGCTAAAGAGAAATTAAATAAGAACTAGAAATGCCACTGTCTAACGTAGAGGATGCTCTGGTTTACCGCCCAAGCTCCCTGCTTCAGGACTTAGGCACTGATTTCCCCATCAGCCTGCAGCGTTTGCCTACGAATATTATAGCTCATAGATGACTCCTTCTTCAGGAAGGGCCTCAACCAAAAGTCACTGCCTGCATGCAATGACTGGTTGACCTGGGATAAGTCCTGTGAAAGCCATCAAATGATACCTTCCCATGGGATCAGTAGAAGATAATATTGAGACTACAATGAAGCTCAACTTCTCTTTTATTCCAACATGCTTTCCTCTCCTACTCATAAGTCTTGCTCCAGAGAATAATTCCTAATAAACAAATTGCACAACCTACATCTCAGAGGCTGTTTCCTGGAACCCTACCCAGGGGTACCTTAATAACGACAATGATTTTCTTAATTATTGTCTAACAGGTTATTCTTGAATAAACAATTCTGCATGTATCTAATGTATTGATAAGGATTCTTTTTCTTTCAAATAGCAGAGACTGGACTTGAAATAGCTTAAAGAAATAGGAAAATGTACTATAAATGCAACTGTAATGGAGGTAAAAGTCAGGAATATGGTTATTGGGACTTAAAAATGACCTTTTTTCCCCCTTTCAATCTTTAGCAATTCTCTTTTTGAGACTGGTTTAATTTCCACACATTAAATTCTTCTTCAAGCTATGTAGGAGACATGACTGCCAATAGCTCCCATACAGAAATTTTATAGTCAATTCACTCAAGATGAGAGGTGGACTTTTCCGTGTAGATTCCCTTTACAAATATCACAGAAAAGGACTCTCATTTCCACGCATGAGTCAGATTCTGCCCTTACTATGTTGAATTCCTGGGAGCTAGATTACACAACAAGTCATCTTCCCAAAGCCTCCCCTAGCTCCATGCTGTTTATATCAGCTGTACACAGCTTGCTTCTTTATGTCCCAGAGTGCCTAACCCTTATTAATTATGGGATACCATTCAAACCTCTGCTTCAATTTTTCTTTATAAGATATTATTTGATTGAATGATCTGATAATAAGTTATCACTATCTTTTCTCTACCTTGATCTACTATTATAATACTTATAACGTTGATAACTCTGCCAACTGTTATACTCTAAATATACGAGGTCTGACAATTAAGTCCACTGACTTGTTGCAACAATGTTAGTAACCTTTTTTGATATAAGAGGGATTATTCATTATGAATTTGTATTAACTGGACAAACAGTTAACCAAGTTTACTATTTGGAAGTGCTGAAAAGGCTGCTTGAAAGTTAGACGACCTGAACTTTTCACCAACAATTCATGGCTCTTGCATCACGACAGTGTAGCAGCTCACACAGCACTGTCCGTGAGGGAGTTTTTAGCCAGTAAACAAATAACTATATTGGAACACCCTCCCTGCTGACCTGATCTGGCCCCCAATGACTTCTTTCTTTACCTGAAGATAAAGGAATTATTGAAAGGAAGACATTTGGATGACATTCAGGATATCAAGAGTAATATGAAGACAGCTCTGATGGACATTCAGAAAAGAATTCCAAAATTGTTTAGAAGGGTGGACTAGGTGCTGGTGTTGGTGCATAGCTTCCCAAGGGGAGTACCTAGAAGGTGACCATAGTAATATTCAGCATGAGATATGTAACACTTTTTTTAGGATAAGTTCGAGAACTTAATTGTCCAACTTCGTATCTATCATGCTCCCTTTATAAGTGAAAGTTGAAATCAAAGTGTAATGCCTGTATACGTATATTACTTTCATTTGCATATGTTCATTGGCACAATACCCTAGTAACAGGCTACAAATTCATATTTATTGAATAATTAAAGTAATAATTATGACTATTTAATTTACATAATACACACTTGTGTCACTTTTCCAAGGGTATTATATTTAACCCAGTTAATTTTGTCTCTCTCTCTCCCTCTCTCTCTCTGTCTTTCTCTCTGTGTCCATAACACACACACACACACACACACACACACACACACACATGCACACACGCACACACAAAGAATTTTTTATCCCCATTAAACAGATTAGGAAAATGAAGTTAAGCATATTTCTCAGTCTCATTGTAAGTCAGTACAATGAGGATTTTAGTGCAATTAATCTTGAACCAGAGTCCATGATCTCAGTCACCTTGCTGTACTGAATCATTATCAATTGACTTCAGTTTCTCAAAGAAAATATGTTTTTAAATAATACTAAGTGTAACTAATCTTTTTCTATTAATGTCATTTTCATGCAGGGTCTCAGCTCCCACTCCCCACACAAGAACGCACCATGTGGTGAGGCCAAAAAGGAACACCCACGGAGCCATAGATAGGGGAGTCAGACCACTATAGTCTCGCTAACAGCTTGGTTGGAGACACAGGAAGCAGGAGACACACGATCCGCATCCTGCCATCCTCTTCTCTGCCAACCAACCAACCAACCCACTAGCTAGCTGCAATCCACGCTTGCTAGCTCAGCCACGGGAGTTATATCAGTGGCCAGTGGCTAACTGATTAAAGCTGGTGGCCTACTAGTCACAGCTGATGGCCACCTACTACCCGAGCCATGACCTTTCCACGTGAGGCTGAGAGCTTGGAAACTGCTCTCTGGGACTCTGTCCCCACAGTCATATAGAATCATAGACATTTAAAGGTAAAAAGGACTTTAATGTTCACCTAGTGCTGTAGCTTCATTTCGAGGATGAGATAATATTAGTGATTTGCTCAATAAAGATCCAAGTTGTGAACTGAGATTCTCTGACTTCTGACCAGCTTGTATGTCTTACCACACAGATTTAATATCACAAAGTCCTATTCATTTAGCAATTACCGTGTTGCTCTGAAAATAAGACCTAGCAGGACAATCAGCTCTAATGCGTCATTTGAAGCAAAATTAATATAAGATCCAGTATCATAATATGTATATTATATTATATTATATTATATTATATTATATTATATTATATTATATTATATTATATTATATTACATTAAAGCCCCAGTCTTATATAATATTAAAATCAGATTGGGTCTTATATTAATTTTTGCTCCAAAAGACGCATTAGAGCTGATTGTCCAGCTACGTCTTATTTTCGGAGAAACACAGTACAAATGTTGGGTATAGGTGGGAAAATAATTTGAAAGGATTGGAACTAGAGGTTTGGAATATATTTAAAGAAAAAAAATAACATGCTCAATATATTTTGGAATCACTTCAGAAGGTACACTTTTTCTGACACTTGGTGTGATTTAAGAAATACAGCAGTAACTAGTGGGAATGGGAATGTTAAAAACAACAAATATATATATATAGTCATATCAGAAGTCAACAAAATGCACAATAACAGATTTGAAAATTGAAAACACATCCAAAAATTTCATATTAATTTTTTTCTGGATAGGCATGTGGGTGTAGAGCACACCCAAAGATCCTGGAAGTTATAATAAATATATATCTATATATATATATATATATATATATATATATATATATGACATTAAGACGGAAATTTGAAAATGGTCAGACAAAAAGTTAGTGGGAAATAAACACTATATTAAAAAAATAAGAACAGATTGTTAATAAAAAGTACTTTTTAGCCTTATCTGAGATTTGCTTTAATTTAGTTTTTTAACCAAAATAAACCTTGTTACAATTACAAACTCCTCACAAACCATTCCATCTAATAGAAGCAACACTTTATCATTGTTCTAAATGTCTGCGAGAATTTTTTCCCTTTTGTAATTATCCCCAATTTCCATCTTAGAATGACTTCAAATGAATCACAATGAGAATATTCAAATGTTTTGCCACTGGATGTATTGTTCATGAAAACAACACGTTAATTTCAGAACCTTTTTTATGGAAAAAACGCAAACAAATTTTATTTTTCATATACTTAACCTCTTTTTTTTTTCCCCTTCATAAGTGGTAACTCTGAAATAGACTTTAGCTGAAAGACCTCCCTAAGGGATTCAGAAATGATTTCTGGGAAATTTTAGTCATTATAACTTCTATTTAGAACCTCAACATGAAACCACACTTATATTGTTGTTGTTGTTGAATAGAATAATTCAAAGTCATTTCTTATTCCACCAACAAAGTAAAAATACACTGAGATTGCCTTTATTTTAAGCAGCTCATTTTTCTCCCATTCAGTGGTTTTTGCCTAGAGAACATTGCATACTAAGGTGTTATTCCAAAGCACATGACTTATTCAAAACAAAATTTCATAATTAATTCATAATCAGGATTCAGTCATTAAAATAGAAATCACTCTAGTGTTTCAAAAAGTAAAGAGAAAAAACGGGAGAGGGGTTTAATAGAGGGAATTGGTTAAACAAGTTTTGAATGAGCTGAGAAGAAAAAACAAGAGACAGTAGGATACTCTAGAGAATCACAAGGGCAGAAAGCTGTTAACTTACTTAGAGCTGAGAGACAAAGATGGAGGTGCTGTTACGAAGGTAGAGAGCTGAGGCCATCAAGAGAGAACTACACTCATAGCAGGTGGACTCTATTCTACAGCAGTACTGAGATCATGTGGACCCAATCTGCTGAAGCCAGGGGGAGAGAGAACATGCAGCCACTGCAAGGTATTCCATAAAGCAAACCTATTCTGGCCAACCCTAACCCCATGCTACAGATAAGGGATCCTGCTACATGCAATTCTCTGAGTTACAGAGTGGAAAGGGGAAAGGTGTTATATGAATTTGAAAGCAAACAAGTGATTGATCAGTGCAGTTTGGAAATCTAGTTTGTCTCATCTACTTTTAAATGTAAATTTAAGGCAGTTCTACCATAATTCAGGAAATTTTGAATTTTTGTTGTTGTTGTTGAAGCAATTTCATCATGGATTTTTAAGAAAAGTGATCTCCAATAGTATTTTCTGCAATGATGGAAATATTCCATATCTACACTGTCAAATACTGTAGTTGCAAGTCACATGTGGCCACTGAGAATTAGAAATGTGGCTAGTATGACTGAGGAACTCATTTTTTAAATTTATTAACTTTAATTTTAATTTAAATTTAAAGAGACAGATATGCAAATGAATAGGGATTACCATGTTGTTATAGTAGAGATATAGACATATTAAGATAAGCAAATTGGTTCATACTAGTTGATCTAGATAATTTACTTGACATGTAATAATTAAAAACTAATTGATAAATGTGCCTAACCCCAATAGGAAAATATTTATAAAATGAATTGCATTTTATGTAACTAAAGTGAATTCTTAAGTTTAATTACTTCAGGATTTCTTTACTCCCTTCTCATTTTCCCAATATTTAAAAAACTGTATTCAGAGTTCAGTTTGGTCCATTATACGTAGAAGTCTTTCTTTAGCATTGAAATTTTTTCTACTAAACCAGTTATTTGCTCCCTAAAGTCATCAGAGATAAATGTTTCTTTCAGGAGCATTGTATATGTACTCAAAACAAATGTTTTGACTGAAAAGTACATAGACAAAATCTAAGTGAACAATAATTGGCAAAGACAGAGAGGAAAAAAAAATTAAAAGACTTAAATATCAAAATGATTTCTAATTATATCATCCATAATACTTATTTATTCTTTTGTATTTAGGTAAAATAAAAATGAAATCTTTTCTCCTGAAAGTTTTTGTTTTAATAGTTTTATTGAGATATAACTGATATACAGAGAACTACACATATTTAATGTGTACAATTTAATGAGCTTGTACACATGCAAACCGCAATTAAGGTGATAGACATAGCCAACACCTTTCAGAATTTATTTGCATCCCTTTGTTTTTTGTTTTTCTTGTTGTAAGAATCTTAGTAAATTCTGAAGTGCAAAATACCGTATTATTAACTATAGGCACTATGTCGTACAGCAGATCTCTAGAGCTTATCCTTTTAGTATAACTGAAACTTTATATTCCTTAAATAACACTTTCCACTTCTCCCATCCTTCAGCCCTTGGCACATTATTGCATTCTCTAGTTCTACAAGTTTGACTATTTTAGGTAACTCATACGGTATAAACAGAATCATGCAGTATTTGTTTTTCTGTGGTTGGCTTATTTCACTTTGTCTCCCAAGTTCATCCATGGCATCACAAAAGGCAGGATTCTTTCTTTCTTTGTTTCTTTGTTTCTTTGTTTCTTTGTTTCTCTCTTTCTCTCTCTCTCTCTCTCTCTCTCTCTCTCTCTCTCTCTCTCTCTCTCTCTCTCTCTCTCTCCCCCTCCCTCCCTCCCTCCCTCCCTCTCTCTCTCTCTCTCTCTCTCTCTTTCCTCCCTCCCTCCCTCCTTCCTTCCTTCTTTCTTTCTAGGCTCAGTAATATCCCATTGCATGTATATACCACATTTTCTTTATCTATTCATCTATTGATAGACATTTAGGATGTGTCCATACTTTGGCTATTTGAATAGTGCTGCAATGAACATGAATGTGCAAATAATTTTTCGAAATTCTGATTTCAGTTATTTTAGGTATATGCCCAGAAGTGAGATTGCTGGATATTATGGTATTCTACTTTTAAATTTTAGAGAAATCTCCATATTGTTTTTCCTAGCTGCTGCATCATTTTATATTCACACCAATGTACCAGCCTCCACAACTTTGTCAGCACCTGTTATAGATTTATTTATTTTAATAGTATTCATCATAGCAAGTGTGAAGTGATAGTTCATTGTACTTATGATTTACATTTCCCTGATAATTAATAATGTTGAGTATCTTTTCATAAACTGATCAGTCATTTGTATATCTTCTTTAGAGAAATGTCTTTTTCTAGTCTTTTGCCTATTTCTTAATCAGGTTGTTTTTTGCCATTGACTTGTGAGAGTACCTTACACACAGAAACTGCCCCAAAAAATGTATACAAATTTTGAGAAAGGAAAACTGTATTAAAATTGTAATACTGAATATATACTGATGAACAAAAGATGAATACAAGTCACATTTGATTTCTGCAATTATAAGAGGTGGTCAAAGTGGTTAGCATCAGCATCCAGACAGTTCTGATTACGGCAAACTACTGCTTGAGCAACGTTGAGCAAAGAGTCCACTTGTATACATTTTTTTGGCATCCCAGTATTTTGAAAATTAACTCCTTATCAGATATATGGTTTGCAAATATTTTCTCCCATTCCATAGGTTGCCTTTACATTCTGTTGATTGTTTCCTTTGTTCTATTAACGTTTTGTTGTTGTTGTTGTTGCTGTTTTTTTAATTTAATGTAGTTCCACTTGTTTATTTTTGCTTCATTTTTGGTTGTATTTTTGGTGCCATGTCCAAGAAATCATTGTTAAGACCAAATTTAAGAAGTTTTTCCCTATGTTTTCTTCCAGGAGTTTTAGTTTCTGGTTTTAACATTTAAGTCTTTAATCCATTTTGGTGTAACTTTTTTATATAGTGAAAGTTAGGGGCCCAATTTAATTATATATATATATATATATATATATATATATATATATATATATATATATGGATATCCAGTTTTCCCAGCATGATTTGTTGAATAGATTAGCCTTTCCTCATTATAAGTTTTTATTTACAATTAAAATTTTCTGGTATTTACTCCAAATTTTTAGGCTTGGGGCTATATATTTGTACATTATTGAGATCATCTACAAATCCATACCTTTTCTTTAAATTATACTTTTAGACCATTTTTCCATGTCATTAAATGTAAATGTAAATTAAAATTCATAAAATATAATTTTGAAGAAAATATAGTATAGATGGATTTTAATCTACCTCTACGTGCTGTAAATGTTATTAACTATGCTGTACCCACTAATGAAAAAGAAGTATGTGTCTTACCATTTTACCTTTTATCCAATCCCAGAGATTTCCCTGCTTTGCTTTCTCCCACCTACTTTATCTACCCCCAGTGGATTTCATGTAACTCTTCTTAGGTCTCATTTTATGTTATTCATCATGTAGGTTGTTTTTTAAATTTTTTCTGTTCTTGATAATGTGATTTGAACATATTTTGCATTATTTCTATATGATGATTTTCTGTAATTACTAGGTCAAATGTTATAACTAACGATTTTTCAGATTCTGAATATAGACTGCCAAACTGCCATCTGGAAATATTGATTAATTTCAACTCTCATCTTAAATATATGGTAATAATGGATAATGAATCACTTTATTTTAAATAAAATAAGAACCTTAGCAATCCAAATTTAGGTTATATAGTATAAGATATTGCAATACTAGTTACATTATAGAATTAGAACTAGGGAACATTAATTTCAACTGTCTTTAGGTTTAAATGGTTCCCAAGCCTTTATTTTGGAAAACTATCACTTGAATTGTTTGTTTAAAATGAAAATTATTGAGTGTACACCAGAAAGAATATCATTCAAAAAGTCAGGTCATCTGCATTTTTAAAGAGCACTCCTGTCAATATCATGTAAATACAAGAAAAACACTTTGAGGAATGTTGCTTTAAATAGTCACATGTGTTAAGAGTACACCATGTTCTTGTCTAAAATTTTTAAGTCAGAGGATAAAATGTGGTATCACTAGAAATTGATGGATAGGATCGTGAAAATAAAATTTAGATGTGATAGCTACTTTTATGTATGAACTTGGCTAGGCTGTAGTCTCCAGTTGTTCAGTGAAACATTAATCTTGGTTGTTGCTGTGAAGGAATTTTTGTAGATTAGCATCTACTGCCTGTAGGCTTTAAAAAAAGGAGATTATCCTTGATAATCTGGGTGGGCCTTATCCAATTAGTTGAAAGTCTTTAAGAGCAGAACTGAAGCTTATCAGAGGAAAAATGAAATTCCACATGTGGACTACAGAACCTGCCCAAGAGAGTCCAGCCTGTCCTCCCAACACCTGCCTATGGCTTTCAGACTTGCCTAGAGAGCCCTCACATCACAATGGCATAAGAAACTCCTTGCCATATATATATATATATATATATATATATATATATATATATATACACTACTTGTTCTCCTTCTCTAATGAAACCCTGATGATATAAATGTTGATATAATTAATATTTACATAGTTATATACACATTGGTATAATACATATAAACTTAAATATATTTTTAATTGAATGTTTTTCTTCAATTATGTCCTTTTTGTATATTGTATAATTATTTTATAGAACTCAACCCTTGATATTCTACCCAACCATGTCCCCCTTTTAGTCATTTATTATCCACCCTTGTCTTCTCCAATTTCAGCTTGTGGACAAAAAATGGGCCACATACTAAACCTGACAAGCACAGGGGACACCAGTATGGCAGGCTCTATAAAATCAGAGATGGAAATTAACCACATAAAATGGTCTGAATATAAGAAAAGCAGGTTATGGCAGGTAGTCATATCCTTGGCCTGCAGCTTCATTGACAAAATTCAATCTTTACCTTAAGTGAGCCTGTCTATTGTCTTTTTACATATAAGATAACATGCTTTTGGAATGTCAGAATAATCCCTTTTTCCAAACCCCTCAGGGTACAACCCACTGACCCAAAGCACTAGACTACAGAACCCCTCATTGTTATCTTGTTCCCCAAATACCATCTCTATGTGCTGTAAATGTTATTAACTATGCTGTACCCACTAATGAAAAAGAAGTCTGTGTCTCACCATTTTACTTTTTATCCAATCCCAGAGATTTCCCTGCTTTGCTTTCTCCCACCCACTTTATCTACCACCAGTGGAATTCGTGTAACCCTCCTTAGGTCTCCTTTGATTCTAATATATAAAATAAGATGCAAAATTGCCATTTTCTGGAGGATTTTTTTTAATCCATTGAGATTTTGTTTCCTGGCAATTGTCATCAGTTTGGCTCAAATAAACTCATTAAAGTTCTCTACAGATCTGGACATTTCTTATGTCAATATGCTATAGTCAACTACAAACACAATTTTTTATCACTCCCTTGTTCAAAAGCTTTCCTGAAGTTGAAACTGAATAATATTGAATGTCAACTATAATTATATATACATATATAGTCATGGGATATGGAGCACAGCATAGGGAATAGAGTCAATGGAATTGTAACAGCTATGTATGATGTCAGAGGGGTAGTGATTGCCGGAGAGGAGTTATCACTTTGTGAGGGGGGTAAATGTCTAACTATTACACTGTTTTGTACACCTAAAACTAAAAATAATAGTAATAAAACCTTTCAAATTTGGCCCATTGTATTTAAAATACATTTTAATACCTATCATGGTCTGCAAGGCCCTCCATTATCAGGCTCTTGCCACTTCTCTAATCGTATCACTTGTGACTTCCCTGCTTGCTCACATTGTTTTTGCTGAACTACCCTTTTTGTTTTTCAGCAACTCATGCTCCACCCTTTTACATGACTGATTCCTGATAAGTATTCAATTTTCAGCTTATATATCACTTTCTTAAAGAGGCTTTCCTGGAAACTCCATATTATTTATGTCCTCATAGCATTTTCCACTTCCCTTCGTAACCTTTGTCATTATTTTAAAGGTTTATTTATTCAAGTGATATCAGCTTTATATATGTCTCTTCAACTGTACAAAATACAATGTAGGTAGATGCCATATCTATTTTACTCATTCCTTTAGGCTGGATTTCCTTAAAACAGAACAAAACAAACCTTGACTAAAAGTTTTGTGTGCACATAAGTACTTAGGAGTGAGTTCTCCAGAGCCAGAGTAAGAGACAGAGGAAATACACAGGAAATGAGGGCAGCCCATCTGAGGACATCTTACCAAACTGGCCACCACTATTGGTGACTGATGCTTAATTTGTTGGTATATTCTGAGGATTCCTATAAAATGCCTACTAGAACTCTCCCTAATGGTGATTAATAGAAAGGGGTGTATTTATTTATTTGCTTTAACATAACAGCATTACCCTACCTCCTGTATCATTAGAATATTCATGTATGAATTTTCAATGAGTTTCTGTGGCATCTCATGATGCAGAGACAGAAAGTCAGCAGAAAACCGGAAGTACATGTTATGGTGCCAGAATTAAGGTGCAGTTAGCTTACATTTGTGCAAAGCTGATCAAAGCTTACACAGAAATAGTGGCCACAGAAGTTGCGAGAGTAAAAGATGTGACTGAAAAGATATGAAATAGTGCAAAAGACGTCAGTTAATAGCACCCTCAAATCATGCACACTTTCCTAAATTAAATATAAATCATCACAAAAATGTAATATATGTGGGTTAATGGAATAAGCTACAGTACTCACCACTTCAGCTGATGACAAGGCTGTAACTGATATTTTCATTGTACTCCTACACCACACTTTGTTGATTTATTTTATCCTCAGCTAAAACATGGCTGGTCTAAGTTGCTTCCTTGATAGGATGACCTTACCCTTCATTCCTGAGGAGTATGTAAGTCTTTAATTTACTTGCCCTAACGTACTATAAGAATACTAGCCGGTTCACCATTATGAGATGATCCAATACAAATCTCTTGTTTTAGAATTTTTTTTTCCCCTTCCTCAAGTATGTAGTTTCTATCTTATTTTCCCATGATGTTCTGTGTCAATTACCCCATCCTCTCAACCACCGCTTATCCCATTATATTAACTCTTTTATCTGTACTGGTTCACTGGCATAAGAAACACAGAGTGATCACAAGGCAAAGAAAGCATTAAGCGGAAATATGACTGTGTTGCCTAGTGAAAATATTTCCCCTTGGGAATCAGGATCTCTGATCCGATGCAGAGGTTATAACTGCAAGGCCAAAAATCCAACTAAGTCATTAGATTGGCAGTGAGAGAAGAAAATCCTTTGTCTACCCTTTGTTTCACGGATTATTATTCAGTTACTAAGAATGCAGTTTTATATGTCTCAGAGTATTCAGAAGAATCTGGAGGTATAAGGTTTTTCAAACTGATCTCAATTTTCAGTATCCACATTTCTACCAAGTTCTTGGTTTTGACACAGGAGCTGTAGCAAGGCTATATTTTCAGGTTCCTCTGTTGATCTTCCAACTTTATTTGAGACCAAGGACTAATTTTTAGCACAGCCTGTCATGTTCCCGTGTGAGAAGAGAGACTTCTTAAAGGCTGTCATAGAAGCTCTCTGGTTTTCAAGACATATGTTGAGTTAATTTAATTTTTGTATTTTTTAAACCATTTTGTTGAAGTATAATTGACATGTAAAAGTTGTACATATTTATCATATACAATTTGATGAATTTGGAATAAGTATACACTTATGAAACCATTAAGGCTCACTACCATCACTACCATGAGGCCATAGATATATCCATCATCTCCTCAAGTTGCCTCCATTATTATTATTATTATTATTATTATTATTATTATTATTATTATTATTATTTGTGGTAAGGACACTTAACATAAGATATACCCTTTTAGAAAAATTTAAGTATACAATATAGTATTGTTAGCTATAAGCACTGTGCTGTATAGTAGATTTCCAGAACTTATTTATCTTGCATAACTGAAACTTTGAATTTTTGTTCTACACATTTATTCCTACGTCCAGCCCCCGTCAATCGCTGTTCTACTCTCTGCCTCTATGAGTTTGACTCTTTTAGATTCCACATATAGGTGAGATCCCACTGTATTTAACTTTCTGTGTGTGGCTTATTTCACTTAGCATAATGTCCGCTAGGTCCACCACGTTGTTTGCAAATAGTCGGATTTTCTTCTTTTATAAAGCTGAATAATATTTATTGCATGCATTTTCATAATCCATTTATCCATCAGTGGGCATTTAGGTAGTTTCCATATCTTGGTTATTGTGTATAACATCACAATGAACATATGACGCACATTATCTGTTCAAGATCCTGATTTCACTTCCTTGGATAAATAAAAATCATACGATCATATCAGTAAATGGAGAAAAAGCATTTGACAAAATTCAACATATATTCACAATGAAAATTCAATAAATTAGGTATAGAAGAAATGTACATTAACAAAATAAGAGCCACATGTAACAAGCCAACAGCTAATATTGTACTCAGTGGTGAAAAGCTGAAAACTTTTCCTCTGAGATCTGGAATGAGAGAAGGATTCCAACTCTCGCCATTTTTATTCAACTTTGTATTGGAAGTCTTGGTCAGAGCAATTAGGCAAGAAAAAGAAATCAAAGGCATCCAAATCAGAAAGGAAGAAGTTAAATTGTCTTTGCAGATGACATGATCTTAAATAGTGAAAACACTAGAGACTCCATGAAAAAACTGTTAGAACTAATAAATGAATTCAGTAAAGTTGTGGGATACAAAATCAACATGAAAAAATTAGTTGTATTTCTATACGTTAACAAGGAAATATCCAAAAAAAAAAAAATTAAGCAAACAACCCCATTTTTGATAGTGTCAAAAGTTCAGAAGTAACAGAAATAAAACCAATGAATCACTGAAGTAGTTATTAGTAAAACTTTACTAAGCACAGACCAAAAAGACAGTTCAGAAAACAGGAGTACTCAAAGCAAAACATGGAATCTATAATCTTACCTGTGAATTAGAATTATTGGTGTGGTCACATGATTTGTTTTTCTGTCTACAAAAATATGTATTTCTTACATATTCACATAAAAGTCTTGTCAACCCTTGCACTCAAGTCATTAAACAAATAACTTCTTCGGAAAAAAAAAACAAGAATTGATAGATAAATAGTTCATTACAGCAGGGTAAGAAATTAACACACACACACGCACACACACACACACCCCACCTGAATATAACCATGCTTTCAGATACAACTTAGTCAACTACAAGTCAATAAAATAAAATAAAATAAAAAGTCAATGAAATTTTTCCAGATTAAACAATACTAAAATAAACTTATGATAAAAAATATATAATATATACATGATAAAAATAATATTTTGGACTAATAAACCTTGTTTCCTATTTGTACCATCTTTCAAAAAATGATCTATAAAAATTAATGTATTAGCTATTCAGGGAATTTGCATAGTGACTGGGAAATAGGTGATATTATATAATTATTTCAGTGGTTAAAAATATGACAATACTTTAGTTATGTACCAAAATGAGTTTTTGAGTTGAATAATATATTAATGGGTGAAACCTTAAAATGCCTTGAATTCACTTTAAAATAGTCCAGCAACAACAATAATTTCTGGAAGGGTAGTTAAAACAAGCATGGCAAAATGCTTACAATTGTTGAAGTACAGTGGTAAACACATGAGCATTTATTGTTTTTAGTTCTTTTCCAATAAAAGTTTAATAGAAATAAATATGCATGTATTAATGGAACTGTTCTCAACAGGGGAATAAGAAACATGTTGTTTTAAATTGTTGTTTTCTCAGTGCACATTTCTGCATCTGCCAAAAACTACTCATTCCTTAAACATTGGAAGAAAAAAATGAATAGAATATACAAAACCATAGCCATTGTTCTGCTAAATAGGAGCACCTGCTTATTCATGGTATAATTATATTGTAACAAGATCAACAAATCAGTGGCATATGGTATATCTGACAGGACACAGAGAGAGTTATATCAATGGGGATGTCTTTTGCAAAGTTATTCATCATAATGGGTGTTTGCCTCAAATATCAATGCATATTATTTGAGTTGAAATAAAATGCAAAATGAACTCTGGGATAACATTCCACCAAGGATCCATTAAGAAAATTACATGGAGGCAGTTCATTATGCATTTCTTAATAGAATGACAGAAACAAGAAATCAAATAGCTTCCCCAAATGTCTTCCCCAACAGGAAGCCATGTCTTGTTTGTCTCTGTAACCCCAAAGCTTAGAGTAGCTCTCCGTCTTAGATATAATCTCTTAGAAAATATCAAAAATAATGGTAACAAGCTATATTTACATCAATTAAATCAGAATTCCTGTGGGTTTAGTTTAGGCATTTTTGTAAAGCTCAATATTTGCTTCAAATAACATCCTAGATTGAAAACAACCAATCTAGAACTTGAAAGTCATTCAGGAAATGCTAAATAAATGAATAAATAGTAATTGCTATTGTTTTCATGAAGAAGAGTGACATTATAAGGAAGAGTAAGTGAATTGTACTTGCAAGGGTAAGAAATTATAATAAACCTAGAAGATAAGAAAGAGGTAATGATTTAAAACATTTTATGGGTAAGAAATTACCACTCAAAATTACATAGGTAAGAAACATGCAACATTATTTGATAACTCATTTTAAAGCCAGTTTTTTAAAAAATAAAAATACTATACCAAATGCTGATGGTAAAACAAGTAACATTGAAGTTCCAAAAATGGTCATTGAATTAACCAATGAGATCATTTTATAGATTAGCAAGGATAGTTTTTTTGTTTGTTTTGTTTTTTGTTTGTTTGTTTTTTGTTTTTTTTTTGTATCTGCAAGAGACAGTCAACAGACTATAGTGTGATGAGGCATGAATAGAAGATGAAGAGGTGAATAGGAGTACAGTATATTGTAAATGAGATAGAGCAAACTGGTAGCCTGAGGGCATATTTGGACAGCAGGTAAGTTTTGTTCGGCTACGTAGTAGTATTTTGTTTTTGTTGTTTTATTGTCTTTGGCTATGGATACATTCCCTGGGTTCCCAGAAAAGTTTCTTTTCTGTATTTTTATATATTTGGTCTCACTGACTTTTTTTTTTTTTTTTTTTTTATCTGCCCAGACCCTGGAGGATATGTGAATTGAGAATTGAAAACACTTGAATGGGCATTACTCAATCATTGAGACTGACAACTAAGACCACATATGTCAGGGTTATCTCTTCCAGGCATTCCCCTCCTGTCCCCCCCAAGGAAGATAAACCAATAAACCAGTAAATAATCTTACTATTTGCTTTAGAAAGTTCTTGCCAACCAATTATGTGGAAAAAGAGTTTGCTCATATGAGCAAAAAAAAAAAAATTAGAAAATCTGAATGGACTAACAATAATTCTGGGTGGGAAATATATTTACAAATGTGTGTGTGTGTGTGTGTGTGTGATAGAGAGAGAGAGAGAGAGAGAAATCCATCTAGATGTCTGTTTGTTTCCAGATAGGTCTAGAAAAATAACACACTCAATTCATTTTGTAAAGCTAGTATAATCTATATAACTATCTGACACAAATATTACAATAAAATAAATGTGAAGACCTACCTTGTATACTTATAGAAACAAGTATACAATATGTGTATTTGGACTTTATTAATTATATTATAGATAATTTAATGTATACTCCCCTTGAATTCATGATCATAATTTATTATTAAATATATTATAATTAATTTTTGAGGTATTTTACAGACAAAGATCCATGGACTAGTTTTCTTGCTATTTCTCTGCTACTCAAACTTCTCCCATGTTGTTGAAACCATTATACTCAATTATGGGTGACTGGGAATAGGAACATGAAATTGATTTGAAGCAGATGGGCTTAAGCTTGGTAAAGTGAACTAGAGTAATTGCAGTTCCGTAGCTATGAGGCTTTAGGCCAAACACCTCTGTAAAATGAAGATATTCATTTTCTACCTTGCCTAATTATATAACGATGACGATGCCCAAACTTTTATACTAGTTATTATACTCTATTGCAAGCTTTATCTCACAAAACAAATAAATGAAAATTTAATGTTACTATCAGTATCCAGTGTGATAATGAAGCCATTTATCTATCATAAAACAGGATCCATATATAAAGTATTATTATGAAATCATTTTCTGGCTTGAGTATTTGACAGACCTTGATTCAAAATGTAGAAATCCAACTGTTAACTTCAATGTAGGCTACCAAAAGAAATCTTTAACACATTTTTTTCTGAACATTTGTAATGCGTAGCAATTCTATTATTTTTAGAATTCCAAAAACAAACTCTCATGAAACAAATTCTAGCTGGCATGTACTCTGTTAGCATTCAGGAATAAAGAGAAGAATATGAGAAATGAATAAAGGAAAAGTTTAAGAGGACAGGGTGACCAGGGGTGGCTTGGACTGCATCATACCCAAGGCAATCTTTACTATAAATATGAGCCTAGCAAGACTAAGGTCAATTTTCTCCTGTGATTAGATTAGGGACAATAATACATTACTGCACGTGTATGTACGATATAAATGTTAAAAATACTTTTTAAAAACACCATCATGTGTAAACAGTGAATGTTTTATTAATAACTATCAAATAATTGCAACTTAAACCAATAAAATCATAACACATTAACTATGAAAATACTTACATTATCAGCAAACATGTTGATGTCTGGAATTATGATATGTGTCTATTTTAAGTTTTTTAAAATTTTTTCCATAAAAATTTCCATAAAAGTTTTCCACCGGGATTAAAACAGAAAAAGTATTCAGTATCCAAGGAGACCAAAACTACCTAGACACACCTATTACTAAACAAGGATAAAGAAAAATAAATGCAAAAATTAAAAGAAAAATACTTTCTTGCATGTCCCAGAGTGAACAGTATAGAATTCTTCTAATTTAAACAGGCATATTTTTGAGAGAGAGAGAGAAAAAAAAAGGCCTGTACCTTTCTTCTGATTCTTAAATGTTTCAGCTTTTATCAGGGGAATGTAGGATTGATGAATGCTTTTATAGTTCGCTATTGATTTTCGTCATTTCAGTGCCCTCTAAAAGTAAGATGCATCTTGACTGTTACTTCTGCCAAGCCATCCCAGTTTGTGTAAAAGAAATAAGCAATGCCCTACATTTGCACTCTAGAGATACAGGCATGGAAGTGGCAATAATGAATTTGCCTTTATGTTTTGGTCACATTTTAAGTCTAAATGAAATGCTCAGTGTATCTCATAGGTCTGTTGCATACACCAAAAAATTTATGAGATATTAGAACTATTATTCCATATAAAATATTACTTTTATTAGTATTATAGACATATACCCACAGATACTGGAATAAAAATTGTAAGTACCAGTTCTTTAATATTACTTAAAAGAACCTCACTAAAAACTAATTTTAAAAGCCGTTTTTAAGCTGTATTTTTCTTTTAAAGGTAGGGAAAAATTCAAACATTAGCAAAATAATTCAATAAGAAAGAACTGCATATTGAGAAATCTGAAATTCTCATCAGCAAAATCTTATAATCTATTATGTATTAATTATTAGATATATATTAATATAATTTTAAATGTATGAAAATGGATATTGGGGATAATCAATGGTCAAAGTTTGCTTCACAGAGATAAAAGCAGATTAGCTTGTTGAAAAAGTATATTTAGAAAAATCCATTCTTCTGTAATACCTTATACAGCCAGATTCCATAAATCTTTTTGCTTAAAAATAAATCTTCAGAATAATCTCTTATTCTTCTACATAGAACTGAAACAGAGTAACATTTCTTCTAGACTCAAGGGCTAAATATATCTATCTGTATCCAATTCCAAATGATTAATTAACATGAGCTAATACTCCATGAATATTCTACTGAAAGAAAAGCCTTCATCAGCACGCCCATCTTATCTGTCTTAGCTCATCTTCTTGTACAAGCACAAATTTCTCTTTATCTTCTTACCTCCTACAGAAGTGTACTCTCCTAGTATAATTACTGAGGTCTAAATACTTGTCTGCATCAATGTAACTAACCACTTTATGCCACCTCCCATGAAGATTGCCTAGAAGGATCAAGGAAGAATTCATCAGTGGTTCTGCTTCTCAGGTTGCTCATCTATACTACACACCCTTTCAATGTAGTTACTTAATACTTTGAACTTGAATCACAATATATCTATGAGGTACATAAATTAGAAATGGACTTACAGTATTTACAGTTAATGGCTTTTATTCGCCAGGTTCTTATTCCTTGTTCATGATAATCACTATAATCACCTGTATCTCTATGTGATTACAGGCTCCTGGAAAGCTGGGGAAATATCTGTTCTACTTCTCCTGGTATAGTAAACTGGTATAATAACATACAAATTAGAAGGAATTACTGACTTTATGATAGGAACACACAACATCAACTTAATATAGATTTTAGTATGACAATTTGATTTTGATATAACAATTATTTGTGAAAATTGCTTATGTAGGAGTTGCCATAGATTTAAATATGGTTTAAATTTTAATTTTTCTGCAGAAAAGAAAATTGGTTTCTTTGATGTGAGTCATTTAGGAATACACAGACTGTCCACTTTGTATGTAATATGCTGTTTATTAAGCTTAACATATCGTGTTTCCCTGAAAATAAGACCTAGCCGGACAATCAGCTCTAATGCATCTTTTGGAGCAAAAATTAATATAAGACCCTGCTTAAATTATATTATGTAAGACCCAGTCTTATATTACAGTAAAATAAGACCCGGTATTTATATTATATTATATTATATTATATTATATTATATTATATTATATTATATTATATTATATTATATTATATTATATAAGACCCGGTCTTATATTATAGTAAAATAAGATCAGGTTTTATATTAATTTTTGCTCCAGAAGACGCATTAGAACTGATTGTCTGGCTAGGTCTTATTTTCAGGGAAACACGGTAGTTTCAGAATGAAATGGTCCAAAGGAAGCATAGAGGCTAGCAGGCAAGATGAAAAGGGAAAGACAGCAGGCAATAATATCAGAGTGATAGCTAATGCATATAAAGGTGGATGCTTGGAGGCAGGAAATCAAGCCCTGAGGGTCTCACTGAAATAAGTTGAGAAGCAGGCAGCTGATACTGGGGAAGGTTTAAAGATATCACATGAGATAAAATGTTCCAGTTTGTGGACAAAACTTGTTTTTGTGGCAGATCGCGGTACACATCGCATTCAGCTGCTACATATGGTATCCATATAAATGTCAGTTTGCTTGATAATTTTTTTCTCATCCACTACCCTGTGGTATTTCATATCACTTACTTGTGAGGTAAGTCTTGATAGACTTGTACTAACTTCAAGTCCAAACATTAGTTTTCCCTTCTCATCTTACTCTATAAATTGCAATGATATTCTAATCACATTAGAACTAGACCTTAAACCAAGAAATCATCAGAACCATGCTGAGTGAAAGAACAGCACAATCTGAGCTTGTCACTTGCTAGTGGAGGTGGATGAGTTCAAAAAAATAAAATAAGAGAAAACTCCTCTACTGGCTTAAGGAATTTTTCCGAAAATAAAACATTGAACCCAATCCTAAAGACTGTACAGTCAACACTTCCTGAGGTATACATAGCCAACAATCCCATTAAAGTCTCCACATTAGCATTCACATCTTACCTAAATTTTAACCATTTTGTAGAAGCTTTTTTTGCCCTGGCAACAAACCTAGTATATCAGCAATTAATTTTTACTCCCACTTTCAGATAAGGATACTGAGACATGATAAGCATAAGTAAACTTGCCTGAGATAACATAAACAATAAGTGTCAAAGCCGAGGTGTAAACCCAAATAGTCTTGTTCTAGGAGTGCATGTTCTTACTTAGTAGTCCATATCATCTCTGATAAAGTAGTTATACAATTTGTAATGCCATTTCATAATTAAATTTGGATGATGCTTTAGGATCAAATAATGATAGTTATCAAATGCCTGTTAAAATCCATATATTCACTTGGCTCGTTTATTCATGAATTCCTCCAATAATTTTATATAACCTATATCCTGGGCTATACCCTAGAAATACAAGATGAAACTATGTTTTCTATTATCCAGTCTATGGGAATAGAAGAAATGGACAGCATTCTCCACCATTCATGATGAATACTGTAAATATAGAATTTTAAAGAAAGAACTTTTTTCTTTAGAATTTTATCTTAGTTTATATCACAGAAAGAGTAACCAAAATGGACTATACACTTCTGCTTAGGTTTAAATGGAGAATAGTGACAAAGTATCAGGGGATCTGGAGTAATACCGTTTCATAAAACGTAACTCAGTGAAGTCTCCAGGATAAATTGTAAAAGTGGTCCGTTTTTACCCAACCTCGTGGACTATAACAGAGCTTTCTCTACTGAGGGCAGTGGATGTAGGCACTCTTCCTCAGCAGTACGGCTTTTCCTTAACCCAGGGTCTACAGACACAAATCCTGGGTTACTTGACGAGGGAGAGAGTCAGCCATCACGGTGCTTAAAAAGATGCTAAATCTTTGGCATCATTGGGTGAAATCTAAGAGGTTACGTGTGTTTGCTTCCACACAAACATCTCCCCAACAGATTGCTATTAGTGAATGTTTCCTGCACTGCTGCTGTACTTGGTAAACGTATGGACTGATTATACTTTCCACCAAGATAAGTGATGGGACAAAGAAAGAGATATAAAGTGCTATTTGTTCCATGGCCCTCACACAAAGACCATGGTTGCTGATAGGAGAAGTGTATGAAGTGGAATTTTGTTGTTTGAGTGCTTCTGCCTTTTATACTTACAGCTAAACTAACTCAGAATTTCTTAAACTTATGATAGTCTACCATCTTTTCCTTTTACTGGAGAGTGTCTACTGACTCACATATCTGTTTGGATTCTCCAGCATATTAAAGATTGTATTGATAAGCATCGGAGGTACAGCTGAGACTCCTCAGTGTGGTGTAGAGGTGCTCACCTAATGGACTTCTCTTCTGGTCTGGAAAGAGGTAGATGGAACACTCAAGGACACAGAATGGATTACTAAACAGACCTGAGATTAAATTCTTTTCTTACACTTACCAGCTTTTGCAAATGTTTTTGTAGAAAATCTAAATGTGTTTCTTCCTCTGGGAAATGTTGACAATGAAGGCTCTTGCTTCAAAAGCTTGTTGTGGAAAATTGAGTGAGATAACCAATGAATGTTCTTAGCACAAAGCCAGGCACCCATTAGCCATACACACATAAAAATGCATGTGAATATACTACATCCATATCAATACATTGCATTTATAATTAGGGGAACATAGATTAAGGGCCTGAATTTCTGATATATGCATTTGTCCATATGTATTACATCTTCTTGTAGTTTTATATCTCTATTCTCTGCAACAAAAATCAAACAAAAATTTATTTTTCTGTCAAGAGAGAGATTTACACTGTGGCATTGCAAACCATTCATAATTAGGGTATTGTGGTTCTGTTTTTAGCACCCTAAACCAATACTAGGATTTTCTAAGACATGAGTTTTCAGAAAGGCATCATTAAAATATTAGAAGGAATAAAACAAGAATTATAGTTTTCAAAATTGAAATGATAAATTTTATTATTTAAGGGGTAGGAAATATAAATAAGTCAAATTTTGAAAAAAGCTCAAAAGGTCAGAATTACTACCAATTGAGGTAATAGAAGGAATAGACTCAGAAAATGGAAAAAAGATACTGAACTTATAAACTTCCATTGCAGAATGAAATAATAATGGATAACTAATGATGATTTGCAATACTTTAAAACTTATAGCATGAATAATGTATCATAATTTTAATTTTCTGATTAAACTATTACTATTGTATGTTATGATATGATTGCATTGAACCCAACTCTTGCAACTTGAAGGAAAACTAAGAAAATAAACATACTAAACAAATTATAAGAATTATAATATCATAGGAGAAAAAGTATACTAGCCCCTAAACATTGATTATTTACAAATTTGTTTTATGCTATTTACAAATTGTTTTTATCTACTAACTAAGACAAGTTTCCAATAATATAGAAGAAAGTTAAGTTTACCTTTGGCTAAATGACCATGTACATTAAATGTATTTTACACTTTTAAATTTCAGAATTGTCCTATCATGAAATTATTTTATTCATTCAGATTAACTTCCTGTTAACTCAAATTTGAATGGTTCATTAGGCTCATTTATGGGATATTTTGTGAACCTCTTTCATTAGTTTTATATTTAAACCCAATCTCTAAATTTCTAAATTCCATTTTAAAAAATGTGAGCTAAAAGTTTACTTTGAACATACATTTATGGGGGAATAATTTTCTTATGCCAAAATCCACTTTCAGATGCTATTAGTTAAAAATCAGGTCTCCTTTAAATTCAAAATAATTAATTTAATTATCTTCAAAAAAGAAAATGATGGTGATATTACTAATTGAGAAAGTGTTTAAGAATTAACATTTTGAGTGCCATTAGAAAAATTTTACTTGTGTTTCTGAATGGGATCAGATTTCTAATGCATTATTTATGCAGCAGACTGTAACCTCGCCTTCTGTGCTTGCTCAGTCTCTTTCATCACTGCTCACAGAGCTCATTTTTCAAAATACATATTATTTTTCCCAATAAATCAAGCAAGCTCGATGGGAGCATATTACATCCTTTCATGTAGAAATAATGCAGGAAAACAATATTTAAAACTTATTGAGTGTAACTGATAAACTCTCATCACTGCTGCAGATTTATAATTATCGATTTACAGTTATCTTCTGAACCATGTTTTCTCCTATCCAAATACCACTGATTGTTTCAAACCCATGCCTTTTGTTACTAAGGTCTCTTTCAATACACTTTTTTATTTTGCTTGCTGGTGACAAGGGCTGCTTCGCTTCAAAAAATAAATAAGTAAGTAAATAAATAAACTTAGAAAGTGATAATTTTGAGCTATAGAAGGTGATGAAAATTTTGTATGGAAAAATAACAGGCTTTAAAATTTTCAAGTTACCTTAATTTTTTTCTTCAAAATTTAAGACTATCCTAACACAAATCCTTTCATTGGATCTAAGTATAATGCCCAGACTAACTCTATAGGAAGTGAGAGGATTCATCTTAAAATTAAAGAACTAGCCAACAGATCCAACGGAATTTGGTTCCCTGTTTTAATAATGAACCAAACCGCTCTCTATCCTGAGGGAGTGATGGGATCATGCTGTGTGGTTCTAAATCTGACAAGTCAGTTTTAGGCTTTGGTTTTACACTAGCTACCAGAAGAAAAGTGGCTGTTACTACCTGAAAGGAAAAGGTTTGGAAGGAATTGTTGTTAGGTGAAAACAGACACTGCATCAGGATGTAAACAGCAGTCTCGGTTATCTTGGAGCTTTGATAGCTACCATTACAATCACTAGATTTCTTGTTTAGGAGATATTTAATAAATAGTATGAAGTATCACAATTAAGTTCACAAACTTGTTGCAACAGTGTTGCTCACCTTTTTTTTTTTTTTTTTTTTTTTGGTATCAGAGGGATTATTCATTATGAATTTGTACCAACTGGACAAACAGTTGACCAAGTTTACTATTTGGAAGTGCTGAAAAGGCTGCTTGAAAAAATTAGACGACCTGAACTTTTTGCCAACAATTCATGGCTCCTGAATCAAGACAATGCACCAGCTCACACGGCACTGTCTCTGAGGGAGTTTTTAGCTAGTAAACAAATAACTGTATTGGAACACCCTCCCTACTCACGTGATCTGGCCCCCAATGACTTCTTTCTTTACCTGAAGTTAAAGGAAATATTGAAAGGAAGCCATTTTTATGACACTCAGGACATCAAGTGTAACACGATGACAGCTCTGATGGCCATTCCAGAAAATGTTCCAAAATTGCTTTGAAGGGTGGACTAGGCACAGGCATCAGTGCATATCTTCTCAAGGGAGTACTTCAAAGGTGACCGTAGTGATATTCAGCAATGAGGTATGTAGTACATTTTCTAGGATGAGTTTGCTAACTTAACTGTCTGACCTCGTATTTACATTAGTTATTTAGATGTGCATAATGCATTAGCGATAAGGCAATATCTCATTCTTAACAGGAACTACATAGTTCTCAAGTCCATTTTATCTGTAATTAGAAGTTTTATTTGTCATAAGAAGGTAGTTTCCAGGATAAGCTCTCAGTTTTTCAAATATAGGAAATGAATGTGAAATATTAGGAACTTGATTAGTTTCTTGGCATAATTACTTCCAAAGTACAACCAAATTAAAAGATCAGCAGTCTCATAATTAGAAGTCAATTCCATTGTGTTTATGGAAAGATAAGATTTCCATTGAAATAAGATACAAAACTGTTCTGTTAGGGAAGGCCATCAAGAAGACATGATCCCTGGTATGAGCCAAGAGCTGGACCCAGGCAACTGGAGGCTTCCCACTTTCTCCCTTGTGCTTGGAATGTGTGCTCCACTTGCCTACCATCCCTACTAGAAGCAGCCCAAGGACTTGAGGCAGAAATGTGTTGATGAGACTATCTGGACTGGGTATGCTAGTCAACCCCTGTGTACATAACTGAATCCAGTTAAGGCCAGTATATAAACTTTTAAGACTCTGGTGGGTGGGTATGGAGAGGGATTCATCTTGCAGCCACCCAAAAGAAGCCTGGAAATAAATTTCCTTGTTTATTAAACCTGCCACCTACCAATCTGGAGTGATCTGCCTTTTTCATCAGTCTCTCCCTGCCCACTGCCTGTACAGGGGTGGTTTCAAATTAAACCAAGGAAGCTCCCAAGGAGGTTGCAACCTAACACTGTCCTAAAATTCTTAAGTCTTTTTTACATTTTTATAAATATTTTCATAAAGTATGCAATTTTTGTCCATGATCCAACTTCTAGTAGCTATTAACCTATTTAGTCAGCAATACCTTCTCTATTGTGTTTGGTCAAAATTATGGAAGAGAAATGAGGGCTTGTTTCAGGACAATTGAAAAAAGTTTGTCATTCCAATTTATAACATTCCTGTTATTTTATTTACGTACAATCTCTATGAAATTGTGGGTTATAGCCTAGGATTTTAACCAGTTAGACTTGAAGGTCTTGATGGTTAAAGTGTTATATATGAATTATACAGAAGGATAGTGATGAAAATGTTATCTGTAGATTTGAGTGATATAAAACTTAGGGGAGAAAATATGGAAAGATAAAGCCTCATTCCAAAGGGCCTAAAACTGATGACTTTGAAATACTTAAAAATTAGATAAGCAAATGTGGAGTACGAGATCTGGGACACACTAAAAGAAGTAAGAATACCTGAATTAGTTCTCTGAAGGTCACTGCTTTTATTATGTTTCTGAGGAAGTGATATTGGCCTAATGGTGGTAATTGAGGTAATCTAGTATCATTGGAGAAGAAGAGAATTTTAGAATCCTCCACTTCATGAGAGTTAAATGGTGCAAATTATTTTCTAGTTGAAATCTACAGACACTGATAATTACGTGCTAGTCATAAAGTCACCTAAAGAATCGGTGACAAGTCACTGGATTAGTTATCACTAGTCTTTAATTCTCATTTTAACAGTTTCACAATTCTTTAATTGTTAAAGCTTCAAAGAATTCAAAAGTGAGGATGATATGTGACTATGGTTTTGTGATTTAGTTAAAAAATATTTTTCTCAAATTTTCAGCATAATTTTTCATTAATTCCTTGTTATCCTGGACAGTAAACAAATTTACCCTCTGCCCTAGAGAAAACACTATCTCTTTCATTCAGGTTTTTAAGTATACATGAACAAATAGTTCAGAATGGAAGCTGTCAGTATTTCTGCTCAGAGGAAGTGCAGAAGTACAAGAGATCCAAGGAAAATTGTCTCGCAAGTGATATCCATCCCTCATTTCTACATCATCTTGTCTTCTGGTAAATTTTCCCTTGAGCACACCAGTCCATCACCCACTTTGATAAGTGTGACTGATGGGCTGGGACAGAATTTGTTCATTTTTCATGCAACACTTAATTTTGGTTTCTATCAATAGGACTCCATGTAGTATCATGCAACTAAGCTGCAGTTTTGAACTCAGCCATGCCACTCTACTGTCCCAGCTAAGCAAATCCTCTAAACTATCCATCTACCTTAAAAAATAGGTAATTTTTCTTTATGTTTCTATATTGACCTTTCCATTTAGTCTGGGACATTAATCTAGCTATAGCAGAATGTATTAGGAAATGCACAAACTCAACTTTAGCCTGAAAGGAAAAACTGTAGAACAAATCTATCATCCAGAAGAACCCTGGCTATGCATTTTGGCTGATCTGAATGACTTCCAGGGCTGAGGCAATGTTTCTTTAACACTTTACATTTTCTTATGATCACTCTTTAGGCACAAATCATCATGATTTTGAAAGAGAGGCACAATAATGTCGGGCTATCATATAAGAAATATTATCTTTATTAATATTTCTGGAGTCCTGGAAACAAACTGTTGTTTGCATCAGTTAGGGCCTCTCAGGTAGTACTTACATCAGGCAGTGGACAGAGGTTGATGGTGCCTCCAGTGTGGTCTCCTGGCTGGCTGACATGACTTAGGATTGTGAATTCAATTTGAAATATTGAGTGTAGTTGCTGTTTTTGGAGGGATAGCCTGGGCAGTAGTTCAAATTGTTCTATTTGTCCATGCTCCCAGTTTTGTAGCATTTACTTGAATCATGGAATGATGTAGAAGAGGATTAGCAAAAAAAAAAGAAAGAAAAAAAGAAAATTAAAGAAATGTTTTGCATGGAGAAGGCATTATCTGGGGCTATCCATATTGTTGGAAGAAATGGTTTTCTCTTATTTCTTCTGTTCTCCATGACTTTCTCCTATTTCTGCAAGTTTACTGAGCAGAAGTATTGACAGCTTTTGCTCTGGATTACCTATTCCTGGATGTTTGATAATCAATCATGGAAGACAGGGACCATGTCTGTCACTAGGGAAGAGGGAGCAGAAGGCAAATTTGTTTGTAATGCAGGAGAATAAAGATAATGTTTCCTTCAGGGGCAAATGTTGGGCAGGCTTGTTAGCAGCTCCCTTATAGCATTGTGGTTCCCTAAACTCAATTTTCTTCAGCTGTGATGCAAATCTGCTCTGTGTGTGGGAACCACTAGACTGCTTCACATGAATCTATGAGTCTTAGGGGGCAACATCAGATATGAACATGAAGTTCATGATGTCTACTATGCTGTAAGTGGTAAAGTTCTCTGTCTCAGACCCAGAAGTCTCATACCTTCTGCCAGCATCTATGAAATCCAGTCAGCTAACATGTTATCTTGTAAGTACAGTAAAATCTCAAACCTCCCAGAGTTCTTGATAGTTTTTAGTTTTAAAAATAATGGTATACAAAAATAATATGTTAATTTATTATCTGGATCCTTAAATTTACAGCTCATAAAAACAAATTCAATTATTTTTCTATTACTGGCTTCCACTGCAAATATTTGATAACAATGAATAACGAAAGAATGATATCAAATAGATTGATTTGGGTGGATTTTTAGCAAAGGAAATGAATAGTTCATCAGGCCAACACCCAACAATATCAAGCTCTACCTCTTTCTGAAAATCAAGCAGAAATTATTCTACACTTAAACTCCTTTCTAGTCCAATCTTATAATCTATTCTTTCATGACATTGGCCCATATTTCCAAGGCTTTCCATAAAAAACATTAAAGCTGGACTCTAAAGATGATTGAAAACTAACTGACAGTTGTGGTACTTCTGACTTTCCATGGTATACTTAGATATTGGTGCTAGGACCTGAAAAAGTCAGTTTAGAAATATCCTTACAATTCATAAGTTCAGATGGAGGGTCTTCGCCCTTATATAACAAGCTACGTTATGAACAAATTATCTATATATATTTTTAATGATAACCTTATGTTTTCAGTATTTCTGGAGGAAATGGTAACCTTATGGTAACCAAATGCTAAAATGTAATTCAATAGTTGTTAGTAGTTATTAAAATACTCAATAATTTTTCCTTTTTGGAAATAATAGTGCATTTGAAAAAATAAATTGACTTTATTGCAAAGCAGTAGATAATTCAGAATATAAATTACCATTGTGTGAAAGACTATAAGGGAAAATCTGAATAGAAAAGTAATGAAGTGGCTTTCAGTGAAAGGATAAATGTAACCCAAAATTTCTTTATAAACTTAAAAATTATTGAGGTTGACAAATTATGTTGTTTATGTGGATTATATTTATTAATGTTTACTATATTAAAATTTTCAATTGAGAGGGCTTCCAGTCAAGATGATGAAATAGGGATATGCTATGCTCACTTCCTCCCATGACTACATCAAAATTACAACAGAACAGTCATCATTGACAGTTGCCTGGAGTCTAGCTAAACAGAAGTCCTATAACTAAAGAAATATATAAGAAGCCCCCTCAAGACTGATAGAAGGGATAGAGATACTGAACTAGCTGGTCCCATACAAACGTGTGGCAGTTAAGAATTGGGGGTGGTAGGGTGGTGTAGATATCTTGGCTGCAGATTGCCCCCCTGAGGAGCAAGGGGGCCCAGATACACATCCCACTCCCCAGCCCAGGGTTCTGGTGCCCGGGAGTTCAGTCCCCATAACTTCTGCTGTGAAAAACAGTTGAGATTGTGGCTGACTGAGATGGAGAGTGGCTAGAGTCCTAGGCATTCCTCTTAAAGGGACCATGGAATTAACTTGCTGACAGATTCACTCTCTTTGCACTCCAGTGCTGGAGCAGCAGCTCAAAGGGTGAAAGGCACATATGGAGAGGAATTGAATTGTCTAGCTTCAGAGCAAGGGCTAGAGGGCAGATTTCTCCCAGGTAGAAATGCTAGAAAGTGCCATTGTTCCTTTGTTGATCCCTCCTCCAACCTAGCCAACATGCACAGGTGGGCACCATTTCTGAGTCTCCATCAACCTAGCTAACACCATTCACCCCACCCTCGAGTTTTCCTAAGACCCTGCCCTACCCAACATGCAGGCCCACCCAAGCTTCTTCCAATGCTTTGCCATACAAATGGCCTGTCTTGGCTCATGCTTCAAACTTTCCTAAAATCTCTGAAAGGTTCACAAACCACAAACAAGAAGCATTTGTCTTCAATGTGCCCCATACCTCTTGCTAAGCAGCCCTAAGTTCAGCACTAGCAGAAACCGACCTCAGTTCAAAATGTAACCTCTCCCAGGCACCTCGAAGACCAGCACAAGTGGTAACCACCTGCATATAATTTGTAGCTCATATTAAGTGGTCCCAGACAGGGCACAGGCAGCTCCTGAACTTAACCTGCACCGGAGCCCCTCCCAAGAGGCCCCAGAATCAACACACTTGGTGGCAGTTTCACACCACACCAGAGCACCACCAAACCACCTCCATAAATGACACACACATAAGCAAGACTTGGCAGACACAAGAGCCCCACTCAAGCAAATTCTGCTCCGTAGAGTCAACCCCTGCACAATAGCTCCTTCACTGTAATCATGGGCATGCCTCACAACCATTCAGCCAGAGGGTCAGTCCCTCCCATTGATGTGCAAATAGCAAGGAAGTCTCAACTACAACAGGAGAACACACACAACCCACACAAGGGACACACCTGGAACACCCAGGTCAGGTGACGAAGGAGACTGTGCCATTAGGCCCCACAGGACATATATGACATAATGCCACTCTACCAAGACCAGGAGACATAGCAACTCTACCTATTACATAGAAACAAACGAAGAGAGGCAGCCAAAATGAGGAGACAAAGAAACATGTCCAAGTAGAAGAAAAGAACAAAGCTCCAAAAAAAGAACTAACCAAAATGGAGACAAGCTATCTACCAGATGCAGAGTTTAAAATACTGAAAATTAGGATGCTCTAAAATCACAATGAGAACTTCAACAAAGACATGGGGAAACAAAAAAGGATATATAAAGCATTAAAAAAATGATCAAAAATGAATAACTAAATTAAAGAATACTTTAGAGGGAATCAAGAGTAGATTAGATTAAGAAGAGGATCAATTCAACAAATTTGAAGATAAGGTAGCAGTACCCAATCAAAATAGCAAAAAGAAAAAAAGAATACAAAAAAAAAATGAGGATAGTTTAATAAGTCACGGGTATAACAAGTATACCAACATTCTTATCATAGACATGCCAGAAGGAGAATAGAGAGAGCAAGGAATTGAAAACCTATTTGAAACAATAATAATAGAAAACTTCCTTATCCTAGTGAAGGAAATAGACAGGAAGTACAGTGAGTCCCAAACAAGATGAACCCAAAGGTGCCCACATCAAGACACATCATAATTAAAATGCCAAAGGTTAAAGACAAAGAAAGAACCTTAAAAGCAGGAAAAGAAAAGCAGTTAGTTACCTACAAAGGAGCTCCCATAAGACTGCCAATAGATTTCTTAACAGAAATTTTGCAGGCCAGAAGGCATTGGCACAATATATGTAAAGTGATGAAGAGCAAGCACCTACAACCAAGATTACTCTACCCAGCAAAGCTATCTTTTATATCAAAGAAGAGATAAAGAGCTTCCTAGACAAGAAAAAGCTAGAGGAATTCATTATCACCAAACCAGTATTACAAAAAATCTTAGAGGGACTTTTTTAAGAAAAAGAAAAAAAGGTAAGAAATAAGAATACTAATATGATATTAACTATAGTATATTTAGCAATGATTATTTAAAAAAAATATTAAGTTTATTTGGGTGACATTGGTTAGTAAAATTATATAAGTTTCAAGTGTACATTTCCATAATATGTTATCTATATATTGCGTTGTGTGTTCACCACCCAGAGTCAGCTCTTCTTCCGTCACCATATACTTGAGCCCTATTCTCTCTTATACCACTCCTTTTCCCCCTTACCCACTGGTAACCACTAAATTGTTGTCTGTGTCCATGAGTTTTTATTTCTTTGTTAGTTTGTCTTTTTGGTTTGTTGCTTTCAGTTTTATATCCCAAACATGAATTTTTCTCAACTTTTTCTGACTTATTTTGCTTAGCATGATAATCCCAAGAGCCACCCATGTTGTTACAAATGGCATTATTTCATCTTTTCCATAGTGTATATGTACCACATCTTCTGTATCTAATCATCTATCAGAGGACACTTCAGTTGTGTCCATGTCTTGGCCACAATCAATAATGCTGCAATGAACATAGGTATACATGTATCTTTATGGATAAATGTTTTCAGATCATTTGAGTAGATACCCAGAAGAGGGATTGCTGGGTCTTATGGTAATTCTATTCTTAATTTTTTGAGGAGTCTCCATATTGTTTTTCATAGAGACTGTATCAATTTACATTCCCACCAACAGTGTATGAGAATTCCTTTTTCCCCACAGCCTTTCTAACATCACTTGTCTTGTTGATAATAGCCATTCTAGCAGGTGTGAGGTGGCACCTCATTGTGGTTTTGATTTGCATTTCCTGAATAGCTAGTGAAAGTAACCATCTTTTCTTCTATCTGTTGGTTGTTTGTCTGTCTTCCTGGGAGAAGTATCTCTTTAGGTCTTCTGCCCATTTTTTAATTGGATTGCTTGTTTTTTTGTTGTAGAGTTGTATGAGTTCTTTATATATTTTGTATATTAGCCTCTTATTAGAGGTGTTCTTTTGCAAATATCTTGTCCCATTCAAATATCTTGTCCCATAACAAATATCTTGTCCTCTTTGTTTTGTTAATGGTTTATTTTGCTGTGCAGAAGCCTTTTAGTGTGACATATTCCCATTCATTTATTTTTGCTTTTACTCCCCTTGTGTTTGATTTTACTTCCCTTGCCTTTGAGATCAAATTCATAAAATCCTTTCTGAACCCAAGATCCATAAGTTTAGTACCCATACTTTCATCTATGCCATTTATTGTTTCAGGTCTTATGTTTAGGTCTTTGATCCATTTTGAGTTAATTTTGGTAAATGGTAACAGATCACAGTCTAGTTTCATTCTTTTGCACATGGCTTTCCAATTTTCCCAGCACCATTTATTGAAGAGGCTTTTTTCTCCCATTGTATGTTTTTGGCTACTTTGTTGAAAATTAGCAGCCCATATATATGTGGTTTTATTTCTCGCTTCTCAATTCTATTCCAGTGGTCTGTGTTTCTGCCAATACTGTGCTGTTTGGGTTGTTATCATTTTGTAGTACAAATTGAAGTCCGGGACTGTTACACCTCCAGCCTTGTTCTTTTTTCTTAGGATTATTTTGCCTATTTGAGGTCTTTTCTGATTCCATGCAAACACGATGATATTTTTGTTCTATTTCTTGAAAAAATGACATTGGGATTTTGATGGGGATTGCATTCAATCTGTTTATTGCTTTAAGTAATACGGCTATATTAACTCTGTTGATTCTTTCAATCTAGCCACATGGAATATCTTTCCATTTCTTTGTGCCTTCTTCAGAGTGAATTTAAATGTGAATGGATTAAATACTCCAATAAAAAGACATAGGGTGGCTGAATGGAAAAGAAAATAAGACCCTTATTAATGCTGCCTACAAGACACTTACTTTAGACTGAAAGACACACACACAGATGGAAAATAAAAGGATGGAAAAAGATATTTCATGAAAATGGAAACAAACAAACAAACATAAAAGCTGGAGTAGCAATATTTATACCAAAGTAAAGTTTGAAACAAAGGCTATAAGAAGAAACAAAGAAGGACCCAATAATCCCACTTTTCGATATTTATCTGAAGAAACCCAAAATGCTACTTTGAGGGGACCTGTGCATCCATATGTTCATTGTACCATTGTTTAAAATGGCCAAGATGTGGAGGCAGCCTGGGTGTCCATAGATAGATGAATGGATAAAGAAACGGTGGTACATACACATATACAATGGAATATAGTTCTGCCATGGAAAGAAAAGTGTTCTTGCCATCTGCAGCAGCATGGATGGACATGGAGGGTATTGTGCTGAGTAGAGTATGTCAGACAGAGAAAGACAAGTGCAATGTCCTTTTGCTTATATGCAGAGTCTAAAGAACAAAATAAACAAACAAATGAAACAGAAAGAAACTCATATGTACAAAGAACATTTTCATCATTGTCAGATGGGATGGGTGTTGGAAGGGTGGATGAAAAAGGGAAAGGGAATGAGAAGTACAAATTGGTAGTTAAAAAGTAGTCATGGGGATGTAGGGTATAGCATAAGGAATATAGTCAATAATATTGTAATAACTATGCATAGTGCCATATGGGCACAGACTAATCAGTGGGATCACTCACTAAATTACATAAATGTATAACCAGTATGCTGAACACCTGAAACTAATATGTTGTATGTCAACTGTAATTGGAAAATAAAAAAAAAGTGTATATATATATTTAATATATATATATTAAATATATATATCATTAAAAAAGATTTTTAAATCAGAAAATGTTAAAAGTAATTACTTTTTCATTTATTTAAAAATAAAATAAACCCATTACATAATCACATACATAAGTTTTATGAAAATAATTATATTTTCCAAAATAAATGTTTTTATTTGTGAGAATCATGGATTTGTTTAATATTTCTGCCTACTTCTGTAATATGCAGCTTAATGGAAGACGTCTATATTATCTTATTTGATTCTGTGTGTAATCTGTTTTAATAGTCTGTTTTGTTAGTGTGAGGTAAAAATCCCATCTTGCACACATTTGTACTTTTACCTCAGCCCACATTTTCATCACTATCATCTAGATTATATTAGCATCACCAAATTTCAAGAAACTTAAATCATTGCTTTATGCCCCCAAATCTTTTTATTAGAGGAATCTGAGGTCCATGAAGTTGACTTTTAAAAGACACACAGTTTTTTAACAGAGTTAGAATTAGAGGTGATACCATAGTATTTTTCCAATGCTCTTTCAAAATAACACAAATAGCCAGAGACCAGCATAGACTGTTCTTTCTTCCTCTAATTAAGAAGTAATATAATTTCCAAACTATAAGATTGCCAGTCTTCCTGAGACTTTGCCAATTTACCTACTAAAATTAGAAATCAATCTTAAATTCTACAAGTGAGATAAATTTCTGACCCTAAATTGAATTCTAACATTCTATCATCTTTTCTTGTTTGCAGTAAAGCGTATTAAACTTATTTTCTATATTAGTGCACTTTCCTACCTAGCAGTTATTCCGTTATTTTTTACAAGACTTGGACTTCTTTTACCTTTCCTCCACTGTTTTAGAATAACTGAGTTGCTGACATTATCTAAAGTAATATTGAAATATTTTTTACAGCCACACACAAGATGATTTACATGACATCCAGTCACAGGGTAGCAGAACAGAGGAGGTATAGTGTAAAAAATTAAATTAGTAACTAAGTTAAATACTAAAAATAGTTAATGTTTATGGTGCTACCTCTGTGTCAGACAATGAGCTAAAAGCTTTAAAAGATTATTAATTTATTTTTCATAATAACCCTACAATGTATCTTTTTTCTCATGCTTTTTGGATGGGGAAAATGAACAAAGAGAAGGAAATAGCTTACACATGATCACAGTATGAGATAAATCTACAAAGCAAAACCAGGACTCAGAATCTGACTTCAGACCCAATTCACTACTATACTAAATTGTCTTCTATTAGAGAAATAAACATTTTAATTAATTTATTTCATAAGTATTCACCTTATTTGTCACCCTTATTCAGTTTTCAATGAGTTAATCTTCATGTTCTGAAAGATTGTCCATCCAAAATTACAGGTGGCTCCCTTTGTTTTTGTATAACCACTAGAAAAAAAAAATTCTTCTGTGTTCTAGCTATATTTCAACATTTAAAATCAGCAAGAGAATTAACATGATAGAAAGTCAGAGGGCATGTTAAACACGTCGTTTTATTTTTTAATAATGTGATGGTTTAGTCAAGTTAGAAACACTGAGCTTTAGATAAAAAGACAAGAATGGATAATACATCGGGCATACTGAAAGATATTCATTTGGGGAATTAATTTACAATGTTGAAAACATAATTACAGCCTGATTGAAATACATTTTTTCCCTCTTATGGACATTTATTTTTAATTCATTAATTTCAATGCTCATTACATTCTGATTACATTCTATTTCTGGAGGAAATAAGATTTGGAGTGCCTTGCACTGTGTTCATTAGTTTCTTGATACAGAAATTATAGATCTGACATGTACTTGAATTTCTATTTTCTATTTTAAGAGTAGAACTTTCTTCAATTTCTATTTTAAGTTGACTGTGGGAGGAAAAAAAACAAAGATGGACATTCTGTTGCAAATCAATCCCCGAATGATGAGAGTTTATTTAAAATGTGGTATATCTACTGTGAAAGCTTTACTTTTAATGAAATTACCAATGTGCCATGTGAATCATGAGAAAATTGTAACACATCTTCAGTTCATAACTATCTTACAGAGATTTCCTCTTGTTGTTTAACACTCATAATGAAGGGTAAATTATTTTGTAGGTGAATTAACTTATTAGATACTAGAGGGGACATACAAAAATAAAGCAAACTTTATATACCTTAGATTGAATCCTCACACAACCTACACATCTATTACTATACACATGTAAAATGTCTTTTATACGTACATGCAGTATTTGGACTTTCATTCTTCAACAGAGCAATGGACCTTTGGGACTAAGGCATCACATTGGCATTTGACAGTCACTCTTACACATTTGGCTTTCTTAAATATTACTAGAAATTACGTGTGTGTGTATACACTTACAGAAATGCTATGCAATGTAGAACATGATTATAAGTGTTATTGGCAGTAAGAATTAAACATAATAAATATCACTAAGAGCTAAATTGTTCAGGAAATGATTTGAAAAGACTGGTAGGCAGAAGCTGCTGAGGAATGAGAAAATGGAAGGCATTTTAGGAAGAACAAACAACACAAAATCATGAAAACAGATTCAGGAAATAGCAGACAAGATTGAAAAGTAGGGAAAACAAAAGAAAACTGCATCTACTACCTTTTCATAATAAAACTAGATTTAATATTCTTCAGTTGATCATCAACCCAATGTTGCTTTTATAAACTATGAAAAATAGAAATCACCAAGTATACAAAGATATACAGAGAAACGGAAAGTTGCTATTAAGCCTAATCCCTGTGGATAAGCACTCTCAACATTTTGGAGGGCATCCTGCTTGGCCTGTACTTTGTTCTCTGTAGGATCAGAGTTGGTAACAATGTAGGAAAAGATTAATTGGAGGGCACAGGCCTTGGAATGCCTTATTATCCTCCTAAAGCCAAGTAAACACATGGGAGGCAAGCAGGAAAATAACTTAAGCTTGTATCAAAGGTTTGTATTTTTCTTGAAGACATACATAGATTTCAGAAAGCCTTCTTTTATTTTCACAATATTCTCACAATTTTAACCACCTCCAAAAATCTTTGACTGGTGGAAAGATAAGGGATGGGCACTATAGTAGTGGAGGAATCAAAAATCTCTACCTCAAATCTCTAAGTAGAATTCTGAGCTTTTTTTTCTTCTTTAATTTCTTGGCATGTAGTGATCTTTCATACTTATTCATAAGCATTCAATGATTTAAGACTTACTTGACATTTTAGTTCTTAGACTATAGTATGATTCTTCAGTCCTCATCAGATAGATTTAAGCAGTTACATGATTTTATGCATCAACTAGGGAAAAATTCTAAACTTTTCCAAGGCCATAAAGAAGTGCAAGTTATAAATAAATAATTCTTTTTAGTAGAGGACAAGAGGAGACAAGAGAATATTACCCAATTCAGCAATTCACAAGAACATAAAAATACACATGTATACACAAATACATAAATGCAAATTCACATTCATGTATTTATTTTAGTCACACCCCATATGTTTTATACATGACTTGTTTGCTGTTTCAAACGAAATATAAATTTGTGTCATCATTTTAAATAAACCTAAACTCTAATCACACATATAAATAACCAATTTTTCTAATTGTATTCTAATAAACATTTCATATTTCTTGTTTCCATATTATGTCACTGCAATAAACAAACTTGTGCATTGTAGACTTAAATCATAACTTTTCTAAGATAAATTGTTAGAAATAACTGGCCATGTGTTAGATTATTTTTAGATTCTTCAAATATATTAGAAATTTGTATCCAAAGAAGTTCCAAGTTATCATTCCATCAATAAGTACAAGAAAGAAATTTTCTATTGCCCTCACCAATAGTGAGTACTACTGTTTCTTAATTTTATCTATGTGAAAAGAAACATTTTAATGTCATTTTAAATATATATAATTATTTTATCACAATATTGTTCATACTACTTATACATTGGAAGAAGATTAAAGGTCTAACAATATAAAAGTAGATACATATTTCAATTTAGGCATAAAATAGAATATCATACAGTCATTACACATCATGTCTTTGAAGCATATTGAATGTTAGTAAAGTTTCTCGCATAAAGGGAAAAAGATTATCCCTGTAATTAATATGAATATTTATATATATTTATCACATCTGCATCTATATACCATATATGGAAGGACATACTCATATACCAATTTGTTAACTGGATAACAACATTACAGGGGATTTTTACTTTCATTTTAATACTTTTTACATTAATTAAAATCACTTGTAGAAGACAATTCAAATATTTGATATACAGATTATTTTCTAGTTATCTCTCCATTTGGGAAGGTAATAGCAACATGTGTTTATGAGATTGTCATGAATATTCATATATATGATATTAAGGATGTTCAATTCCTATTCATATATATCTACATTTTTTGTCATTTTATGTCAATTTCTATTTGAGTTCTATGTTCTATTATACTGATTGTCATCTTGTTTATTTTCAAAGAGTTCAGAATATAGGAAAAGCAATATATATATATGTATATATTTATATATATAAATATATACATATATATATATATATATTTTTTTTTCCCCCCATTTGTCTCTTTGTTGCTTGGCTTTTAATTGTTCATATTGTTAAACCCAAATCCACTGTGTAGATTTTGGTACTTTTTCCCCCATATATATTTCTTGGCCTCATCCTTTTCCACGGTAAATGCATGGTAGGAGAGGACATTGACCTGATAGTCCCAATTCTAAGGCCACTGTGTCATCTGGCTTTCTACTGGTTTGGGCAATACGTGACAATGGTTGGAGAACGAAAGTTGTGAGAGAAGGAGAAATCAGGTCATTTCTCCAGCACCATCTTGGCCTCACCTGGCATTTCTAGCAATGGTCACATCTCCTCTGTGTTTCTAGGTGTGTCACTCTACATTGATTCCAACTTTTCCTGAGAGACCTCAACTTCTGTGATCCACTAACAACTCTTACCCCTTTTTGGCTCTCCAGCCTGGTGGTGGCATTGACTCCATGCTGTTGAGAGTTTCTACTCTTTCTCTTTTGGTATTTCAGCTCCTCCATTTGCTTTGTTGTGATTAGTTGAAATGGTTTCTGTTTTCTGAGTAAGCACTGATAGATGTACTGTTTGTGGAATAAGCATGGTCTGCTATTTTTAAGTATAGCTTTTCAGTTCATCCTCACGAACCTGTAAAATGCACAGTATAGAGAGGAGAAAAACTGAAGCCCAGACAGATAAAGTGACTTCTTTAGGGCACATGGTTAAAGAATAAAAGACCCAAGATTTGAGGCCAGGGCCTTATGGTTCCAGAACCACATATCTGAATAGGGAAGAGGTCTATTGAGATGAGTTGGACCAGATTATGGAGGCCTTGGTGCCAGAATTGATAATACATAAAAAAATAATTGGTGATTTTTTTGTTTGTATCAAATGATGTCTTAGAAACAATGCTTAGGGAAAAATAAAATTTATGCTGAATTTCAAAAGCAGACCTACCGTGGTTCCCCGAAAATAATACCTAGCCAGACATTCAGCTCTAATGTGTCTTTTGGAGCAAAAATTGACATAAGACATGGTCTTATTTTACTATAATATAAGACTGGGTCTTATCTAACACAATACCGGGTCTTATATTAATTTTTGCTCCAAAAGACGCCTCAGAACCGGTTGTCTTGCTAGGTCTTATTTTCAGGGAAACACGGTAGATGAAGATTGTTGCTAATTGTCTCGTGATTCATGCAAGACATTTTATGACTGAATTTTTAATATTGAACGATGGTGCTGAAAGTAAAGTTTTGTCCTTTGTGAATCAGAATAATGTCTCCATTCATTCATATGCAATAGCATTTATCATTATCAGTTCTGTTGCTTTGGTTGTTCATCCAAAAAGTTGCAACAAATCACATTTCAGGCTCCAGTGTAAATATGTTGGTTTCTCAATAATGGAACTTTGGGACTGTGTTTATGTATTTTTCTTTGCATGGAGGGAGCATGGTTTCGCTAGCACTTTCATTCAGTTATTCAGTAGCTAGAGGAGTTTTGAGAAAGAATTTATGTTAAAGAGCTAATGCAATTACTATAAACATCTTCTTCAAGTTTTGGGGTGCTCTGAAAGGAGACAGCATATGTAAAACCAACAAACAAAACCCCTGTCCCCACCAAAAAACAAAACAAAACCAAAAACACAGTTAAGTCTTCCTTGACTGTAACTTAATAAAGTTCACTTGTGAATTTTTATCTTGAAAGACAAGAAGATAAAATACTGTTCTTTGATCTAGCCAGAGCTAGTAATGAGGCAAAACAATAAACTTTATCTTCATTAAAAAAAAAAAAAAAAAAAAAGGGCTCTTTACTCAAGGGAAAACCACTAAACACTGTTAGAATTGCTACTGCTGCTGAAATGGAGACTTGTTTTAAACCCAAACCATTCTGACTCATGCACAAAGAATATCAACTGGCAGTTACTAAAATCATGTTGCCATGATAATACAAAGAAAGGACCAGGAAATTCACTTGTGGATACTTATGAAGAAAAGTGAAGATGAAATGTATTTGCATCTTTTAACTGGTGTGCAGACACAGTGCCAAGTTTATTCGCCTGGGTATATATCATTCCTTCAAACAATATGGAATGCTAATTTATGTCAATAACATCTTATAAATAGGATTCTACTTTCACCCTTCAAACATCCCTATAGTAAAATTAGCACTAAAAAGGCTGGTTTTTATCCACCTTTTTGTTGCTCTCTTATTTTTTAAAATGTAATTGGCAAAGGAAAAAAATACTTTTTTTTTCATTGGAACAAGAATGAATTTGGCATTTTGATATAATGAAGTAAAGCTTTAAATGTGTTGTGTATCTCATCAAGATTAATCAAGCCTTTCTAATATGCTTGGCCCAATCAAAGTTCCTCCTTGGTCTAAATAATTTTAATTAAGCAATTCTACCTTCTGTAGCGGTCATTACCAGGAGATAATTGACTGAATCAGTAATGAACCATTTGGTGGATGCTAAACAAACAGCAAGGTTAATTATCTGGCAGTGATGTCTGTTACTGAAGTGCCATGCTGGCCTTCCAAGTTTCCTAATACCCTGTAGCACCTCTTAGTAAATTATAATAATCTTCATTCAAATATATTGTGCAACCACAATTGCTATGCACCATGCAGCGTCAGATCAAGTGATCAGAAACCTCATTTAAATATAATAATGGTTAAGTGTGCTTTTAAAATTAGTCTATTTCTGTTGGGCAGTATATTTCCTTTCTCTTATTTAATTGTTCCTTCAATTTTAAATTTTGGAATAACTCTCCAAATTCTGTAGCATGTACCTGCAGGAGTGACAACAAAGATATATTTTGTTTAGAGACCCAGTCCGGAGGGTTTATATGATGCAATATAAAACTGCAGACCCTATCTGATATTTTCATATTCATTTACCTATTGTTTTTCCCCATCTTTTCATCTTGACAATGAATCTGTTTGTCCTGGGTTACCTGATGAATCAGGTTGTTTTCCTGAGTTGCATTTTGCATTTAGGTGCATTTGGAATTTAATTTAATTTTAAAGCACTTATGCTTTAAAAAAGTAAGAGTAATTGTATAAATGTTGTTATATAAAAAGTGGTAGTTGAAATTCATATTAAAATAGTTTCTTTTTAAAGGTAAGAATGAAATATTAATAAAATTATTCTTGAGCTAAGATGATTTGCTCTTTAACTTACAGTAATATCAGAAGTCTTTCTTTTTATTACATTATATTTACAAAGATTCTGAGCATAATTTTCTAAATGATTTTCCTAGAGCACAGGATTTCTGTTTTAAATTTTTTTAAACTCTTGCAGAATTTTGCACATTATATTTGGATTCCAATTATCGAAATATACTAAAATATTACGGGAAGATAACTAAAATTTTATTAGTAGGCATGAGCAAGTAGTATAGTCTTTTTTCTTTTTCCTCTGAATATAAAAGTCAAAGTAATATATGTATCTTGTAGAAATGTTGAACAATAAAAAGGTAATGATCATATGTGTATTAATATGAATTGTATTTGACATATTTTACTTTAACTATCTATTCTTGTGAGGATAGAATAGGTTAAAGCACAGCACCCAACATATGGTAAGTAACCATATGGGCTGATTATCTACCAATGTTCCCATCATTATTTCCACTTATGTGAGTCAGAACACAATGTGAAGATGGCAAAGGAGCATAGACTTTTAAATTCTGTATATTTTCACAAATTTTAACCTGATACAAATGTCAAGTAGAGACATGAATTATGCTTTATCCAGCTGGTTTTCATAGCATTTCCAATGAGCTAATTTCTTGGTGATCTGGAAGCCAAAGGAAACAACTTTGTTCTTAAAATAAAAATGGTGCATTTGACCACGGACTTTGTTGGAATCCCTTAGTTAGTGTTAGCCAAGTCAACATGATATATATATATATATATATATATATATATATATATATATATATATATAATATCTATATAACATACATTATATATATATATATATATATAGTTTTCCCCTTAAGGGAGTTAAAAAATAACCTGGCACTCAAAAAAAAAAAAAAAAGAAAAAAAAGAAATCTAAAACTCAACTACAAAGATGGTATAGTTTGTTTTCTAGACATGAATGAAGAAGTCTTTATAGCTGCAACAGAGAATTTTCATGAAGTTTAAGAGAGATTTTTCTCCTTTTGATAATACTTTCTTTCCTAGGAAAAAAATAATTTTCTTTTTTGTTACTGGCCCACCTTAACCACTATAACGGAACAAGAAATCTGATGCAGCAAACAACAATGAAATCTTCCAAGATATCCTGCATGTTTCCCAGCTATAACAGATAGCAAAATATAGCAGAAATCATAAAAAAGATTATAGGCATTTTAGTCATGGACTATATATCAAAAGCATAAAATATATCTTAGTTAAATGTATTTAAAAGTTTTATATTAATAAGATAAAAATATTTCTCAAACTTGCATTTTAATTATTTATTTAATACATCCTAAAGGATTTTGTTTTTTCCTTTTTCATCTGTACATGGCATCATTAGTTGTATTCTGTCCATGGTGTTCTTAGTTGCAGGCCATTAGCAAATGCTTATTACATATGGCATAGTGATAGTTGGTTTTGATAGCTGATTTATCTAAGCCAAGTTCTCTCTCAGAGATTTTTTTCTCAGGAACAGTGGCAATCTCAATCTGATAAGCTTTAAGAAGTACACATTTTTGCAAAGTAATCTCATCATTTTATGTGCATCAAAATTAACAAATATATTCTGACCAAAATGCACACAACAGTGCATTTTAGAAAATCTAGTGTTGGATTAAAATATAAAGTATTTTAAATATATGTCCTGTTATTAAAAAATAATTAGTCTTTATATTTCCTATTTTGATTTTTCTTCCAAATACATAACATTGTCATAAATTGAATTTTTCACATTTGTTTCTCAAAAAATGAACCTACACAAAATATCATATCATATTATATATATTCTCCATCTTTTATGTGATCCATGGAATTGTGAGGTAAGCTAAATTACAATTATTAGAATTTTGAGAAAGTTAGAGATTGACTTGACCATTTACATACACTTATTTCTGCATACATCAACATAAAGTTTGGGAACAAGATAGGTTGCAAATGTTTTTTAAGAACAACCATATAGTTGAAGTTTCTCAAATCTATTCAGCAACCTAAGCAAAAAGAATCCATAAATAATCAAGTCATGCTTATTTTAATGATTTTAAAATACCAAGATTATTTTTAAAAAGAATCTAAACTAATAGGGATGTAGGAATTCCAGCCATACAAATCAAACTAACAAAATTTGAAGTGCAGAAAATCATATTTTACACAATAAAAACCATGGAGAACACAGGTTTCTCATCTGATTAGATCTCCAGCTCTATTCTGGGTCATATGTAGTGCTAGGAGAGGTCTCTTGCAAGGATTCTTGCACTCAAGAGTGGTGAATGGGTCTCTGAAGCCCCAAAGAGGGCAAGCTCTAATTTCCTCTGAATTACTTAAAGGAAGAAAACAAAGACGCAATAATTAACACTATAACAGGCAAAAAGGAAAAGACTGAGAATACAGGACATAAAAAAAACTTCAGAGCCTTTTATCTAGGTGCCATTAACTCTACATACCCGACTTTGGCCAGATTTATTTCCCCTGAAGGTCATATTTAGAAGCCTCCATTTTGTTTGACCTTTTACGTGCTTATGACATTGCTTTACTAAAGAAAATAAGTCTATGTAAAACAAAGTAAACTAAAGTATTGAAACCCACCTAATATTTTTGATGCTTAATAAGCAGCCAAATAGTATAATAGAAAAGCATTTTTTGAGTTGAAAATGGAGAAACATATAGGGGCAAGATGATTAAAAGTTTTATCCGTGATTTTAAAGAGTTTGGACGTCATCACATAGAACATCACATCCTATGTATTCTACCAGCCTAAGAGATGCAGCTGCTGACTGCTGCTGCTGGTCTCTGAGTTGGCTCCTTGTTTGTTTGTTTAGGGAGTTTTGACACTAATGTAATTAACTTTTTATTTTAAGTTCCCTCTATCTAATCACTGCCATGGGTTCTGTTTTCGTTCACTCAGCCTTGACCAGTATAGACTATTAATAACGTCACTAGGAATATTCATGTACCTGCTTCCTGATGCACAGGAAAGAGGTTTCTAAGGCTGCCTGGCTTGTACAATAGTCAGTCATGACATGTAGCTATGGAGTACTTGAAATGTGGCCGTTCTGATTTGGATGTGCTCTAAGTATAAAATAAACACCTGGTTTTGAGGACAGTACCAAAAAATGTAAAATATCTCATAAACACTTTTATATTGATTATATGTCAAAATGATAGTTTAGATAAAATACATTATTAAATTAAATACATTATTAAAATTTGTTTCACCTATGTTATTTAATGTGGCCACTAGAAAATTTAAATTTACATTTGTAGCTTGCATTATATTCCTATTTAACAGAGCTGTTCTAAGGTACAGGATTAGGGGTGGAATTGCTAAGTCATGGGTGTACATATATCTTCATCTTTACTAGACAATGTCAAATGGTTTTCCAAAGTGTTTGTAACAATTTACACTCTCATCAGCAGTGCCTAAGTGTTCCAATTTGCTCCACATCCTTTCTCACAGTTTCTATTTTACACTTTTTAGTTTTCATTAATTCAGTAATTACATAATGATATCTCAATACATTTATCTAGTCACAATTTTCTTTGTGTACGTTTTCAGGGGTTTTAGTTTATATACTATTTTTGCAAAGTATCTTCCATAACATTCTACATTTCTACAAATATTGACAAGTGAATATTTATAAGTCATGGAATCCTCCAAAAGAAAGATTCTCTATTCATTGGTAATTTTTATAATATGAAGTCATATTTTTGTAAATATACCTAGTGAATCTCACAAAACATTAAACACAAATATTCAAGCAGCCAAAAAATAAGAACAACCAATATTTTTTTCAGATTTATGTAGTTTTAGATTTATATTGGGCCAGAGCATATACTCCAGGCTAGATAAATATATCTGAAACAGATCTGGTATTTTTACTTTTTAAAGAAGAATGTTAATTCACTCACAGATACAAATGTAAAAAATGAATTCCTCTCCATCACCAAAACTTGAAGACATAGCTTATATAGCCAGAGTCTTATTTCTCCTGTGTCAGGGCGTTAGAGACAGGGAGCAGATGTTTGTTGGAGAGCTTGTTTTATAGCAAATCTTTGTTTCAAGGTGCTGAATCTCTCATGAGAAAAACAAAGCCGTTTGGATATATTTACAACTGAAGAGAAGTGCTTAAAATTTAAAGTTGTCAGCAAATTATCCTGAACACTCATCATAAATTCAGCATATTGAAATTCACCTTGTGATTGCTTTCAGGCTTTTATAATCTCAAACTGAACAGAGCACTCAAACCAATGGTGTAGTCCCTAAAGCAGAAGCAGATCCAGTCACAAATTATTTGCTCAGAAACTTGCATTCACTTCAGTCAGCTGCTGCACAGGATCCTTCACTTCCTGGCAGAAGATACTCAGATGTCGTTTTTCCTTTTTTATGCGGGTCTGGTTGGTAAGCATACAAGACTGGGAAGAATAGCAGTTGTGGAATTCTGAGAAAAACAAAGTTGATCTCAGTATGTTTAATTAAAACATTACCTATGAGATAAAGTCAAATAGCATGAAATGTGTGTGCCCATGTACACAAGCCATAAAAAGAGTAGGTAAATGAAATATTGGAAGAGATGTAGTTTTTCATCTTTCATCCTTGCCAGTTTGAAATTAAGTATTAAAACACTGAGACTCTGTTATGAACATTATTAATTTTCAATCATAACTTTTTGAGTTGTTAGGCACTAAGATAACTTAAATTATAAATTCTTAGTTTTTAGCTTTAAAGATGAGAAAAAATGCATCAGAACTAAAAGTATGTGCTTAAAATATTAGTTTCAATATTGTTTACAAATCATTTGCCACTCTAATAAATGATGTTTATTAGAGTGCCACTGTTTATTAGAGTGCCACTGTTTATTAGAGATGTAAATTTAACAGTTAAAATAAGCAACCAGACTAAATTTAACTAACAATCAATATCTCCATAAGAGTCATCTCTTAGAACCTTTAAAAGACAGAAAATTATTTAATCATAAATAATTAAAATACCTGTAACTAAAATTTTAATATAAATTATAGAAATACAATCTCTTCTTTTTTATCCTCTTACTCTCTTCCTTGAGCCTGGACAGCCTTCTCAGCATATAACAGTATGTATGTATTTGACATTATCATAGCTTACTTGTCTTCAATCCTTTGTCTTCTACCAGCCTAGGAGTTCCTTAAGGAACGGATTAAGTCAGATTCTCAGTTGACACGTACTAGAAGCTCAAAAAGTAAAATCACAAAATAGAATAAATAAACTAGCTTTTAGTTCTATGATGAATTACTTCTGGGGATCTAATGAACACTATGGTGATTATAGTTAACAATACTGTATTGTATACTTGAGATTTGCTAAGAGAGTATATCTCACAACATATACATATATGAAATCATGTTGTACACCTTAAATTTATACAGTTTTATTTGTCAATTATATCTCAATGAAGATGGAAAAAATAAGATCTATATTCATAATTATATGATGTATATGAAGTACAGCATATGAAGTATCATATAGGTATGAATATATAAATGTTATATATGAAGTATCACACTGAAATTCAGAGGCAGTCATTTATTGTTTCAGGTCCAATTTTAAATCTCTACATGTACTTCTATTTTACTCATAGATTTTGCATAGAGCCTTGGCTCTTACTCACGGGATGAACAAGGAAACTTGGCCCAGGGCACAATCTGGTTACCAAACCTAGAGGCACAATGTTGAGAGTTTTTACAAACCTTTCGTTTTCAAAAACATGGAAAAGAAACTGAATGACATCCTGCAGGACAGAACATCTAAGGAAATATAAAATGCATTGAGAATAAGTCAGAAACAAAGTGAAAACATTTCTGGTAGATGTGCTGGGAAGAAAATAATGATGTGAATTAGTTTAATTAGTGGAGATTTGCTATAATGTATCACACACAAAACTATGAATAAGAATTCAAATTCTGACTATAATATTGCTCAGTCACAGTAAAATGTGTCAGGATGACATTCTAGTGTCCACTGGTGTAAGGACTGACCCACAGTTACAACAATGACAACATTCATTTCTTTTTATCTTCCCAACGTATAGCTCCTAAAGTATGGAGGATGTTTCAGATAAAATGACTGGAGGTGAAAAAGATAAGAGAAAAAAATCTATACTAAACCTCTGAAAAAAATGAAAACTGATTTAGATTTTATTTGAACGATTGCCTCTGTCAGTTTGTCTTTGCACACACTTCCCTAGTTACATTCCAAATTGTTCTAAAATATCTAATAAATGGAAAAATTTTCACAATACTTCCCCTTCCCCATATCTCATTTTTATTACAAATTTATATAGTAGTTTAGCAAGTTATTTTTCTGTAACTATTGGGAACCAGTTTGGGGATTCAAACACGCACTAAAATAAAGTTATTCACCTGAGTTTAGTTCTGTATTCCTATTCAGGTCCAGGAACTAGTCTCCCATTCTTTGTACAGTATCATCATTTGCTAAAGGCTAAGTGCCTGATTGTGCTTGTCTTCGAAAGCAGTATATCAGGAAATAAGTAAATGATGCAACAATTTGGGTAGCTAATTAAGCCTTAGGCTTGTTCTTTTTCATACTAAAAAATATCCCAACAGATCTCATCCATAATCACCAGTTTCATGAATCAAATAAAAAGATACAAACGAATAGTAGACATACTAACACTTGGTATATATTTGGTTACAAAGAGGAGTAAAAGTAATGCTGATTTCACAAAAGAAAAGGCATCATTCTGATTCTCAAGTTAGAATCAGAAAACAAAATTAGAACAGGCTATAAAGAAAAAAAAATTATTCTGTGTTTGTATCAGCTATTTGTACTTAAGTTCAGCCATGGTAAGTAAAAACTTTTAAGCAATCCAGACCAATTTAATGAATAATTTTCTCTAGGATCAATAGGTTTTGTCAAATACTTCATAACATTTTTTGTTAAAAAAATTAATAAATGCCATAATTTTAGAATAGATTAAGATTTATAGAAGTTGTGAATATACGGGAGCTCTCATATATCTCACAACAACTTTCTGCCCTATTAACAACAACTTACAAGGCACATTTCTTAAAATGACTGAACTGATATTAATATATCATTATTAACTAGGCATGATACTTTATTCAGACTGCATTAGTTTTCCCTAAAACCCTTTTCTTTTCCAGGAACCTACCCAGGATACCATATTAGATTTAATCATCATGTCTCTTTAGACTCCTCTTACCTGTGACAATTTCTCCGACTTTTCATGTTTTTGATAAACTTAACAGGTTTGAGGAGTACTGGCCAGTTATTTTTGTAGAATGTCCCTCAACTGGGAATTCTCTGATATTTTTCTCATGATTAGACTGAGGTTATGAGATTTGGAGAGGAAGACCACGGAGGTAAAGTGCTATTTTTGTCACATCATATCAAGGGTATATAGTATCAACATGACGTCACTGTTTATGTTAATCTTGATCACTAATTTAGGTGGCATTTGCTGAGTTTCTTCACTCTAAAGATACTCTTTCTGCTGTCCTTCCCTATTGTACTCTTTAGAGGAAAGTCGCTATGTATATATAGCCCATATTTAAAGGGTGGAGAATTATGTTCCAACTCCTAAGGGGAGTATTTACACATGTTATTTGGAATTTTTCTGCATGGAAGACTTTTCTATTCCATACCATTTATTTATTCAGTCATGTATTTGTAGTAATATGAAATCATGGATACTTATTTTATACTTTGGGTTATAATATAAAGGAAGTTTATTTTGTTAATCAAATCCTTCCATATTTGGCCATTGGGAACTTTCTCAGTTGGCTTCTGTGTCCCTTTGACGTAGCCCTCATCATTGTGGTTGCTTGGTTGCTTTGTTTTTTAATATTTCTTTATTTTTTGACACAACAAGATTTTCCAGGCTTATTTCATCATGTGTTTTCCCTGCCTAAGTCCTAGAACCAGCCATTTTTCTAAGAAGAATGTGTTCCTTTTATGGAAATAGGCTATTAGAAACCAAGAACTGGAGATTAAGTGTGTTCCTTGCTACTGGGATGTCATTGTTTCTATGCTCTCTCAGCAAAGAGAATGAGGGAAAAATATATACTAACCATACACACATATATATCATCTATATTTATACAATCTCCATCTATATCTATATTAATTTAACGCTGATTTCAAATGGATATTTCTAGCTCTAATCCAAATAGATCATTCTAGTCTCCTTCCCTTGCTTATCTGTTAACTCCCACTCCAACAGTGAGAAACCAGGCTCCCTCCATCTGCCATCCATTTATTTAATTCTTTAATTCAGTATAACTACATATACATAGTTTAAAGTCGTTAACCTCTACCCCAATTGAAACAAATCTAACAACTAAAGTAATTATGTGAAGTTACAGTTGCTTTTAAATTATTTCCAACATTATTTAGGCTGACACAATTTTTTATCAACCCATTTAGTGAAGTTATTGTATACATCTGTAATACAGTTAGTCTTTTGTCACAGTCTGCATTTTCCTAAAAGATTTCTTTTTAATTTGCATACATTGAGTTGCATTCTTTCTGCTGTAAGGTTCTATGAGTTTTGAGAAATGTGTAGTGTTGTACATGTACCATTGCAGCATCATACACTGAACTAAAATACCTCCCATGCTTCATCCATTCAATTGACCTTGTCTCTGAATATCTGGTAGTGACTCACTTGTGTAATAGCTCCAAAATTTTGCCTTTTCCAGCTTGTCATATAAGTCGAAAAGTAGGTGGCCATTTTTGACTAGCCACTTTCACTTACCAAAACATTTAAGCTTCATCCATATTTTTGAGTGGCTTAATATATCATTCCCCCTCTTTTTTATGACTAAATAATATTCCATTGTAAATGTACTACAGTTTGTTTATTCACTTATTGAAAGATACCTTGATTGCTTCCAGTTTGGGGTGATTATGAATAAATTTACTATAGACACTCATTTGTAGATTTTGGGTGGACATAAATTTTCAAATCAGTTTAGTAAAATCTAGAAGCACATTAATGGATAATAGGGTGAGACTATTTTTAGCTTTGTAAGGCACCATCCAAATGGTTCCCAAAGTGGCTGTATCATTTTTGCCTTCCCATCAGCAATAATTCTGTTGCTCCTGTGTTACCAGATATTGGATTGTTGTTAGTTGTGGTTTTATTTGTTTGCTTGTTTATTTTGTATTTTAGCTATTCTCATAGGTTTATATTGGTGAAAGATTTTACAATATGTGTTTTCAACTATTAAATTCTACTTCCAATTGACTCTCTCCAAATATCTATTAGTGACTCACTTAAATACCTATTAGTGTGTAATATACCATTTTATGTGGAGTGTGGTTACCTTATCATTGAGTTAGCCCAATTCCTTCCTCTCCTTTCTTGTGACATTATTGTCATTCATTTCAATTATCCATATGCTTTAATCACCAAATACATTGTTACTATTTTAAACAGACACAGTTTGGGATTATTAAGAATTTTTTAAAAACCGTATATTAAATTCTTTTATTTTTATTTATTTCTTCCTATTCTTATTTTCTTATTTTCTTCCAAATTTCTTGTATCATTTTCCTTCTGCCTGGAGAACTTCTTTTAACATTTCTTACAGGTCAGGCCTTTGGTGATAAATGCCCTCTCTTTGTCTGGGAAAGTCTTTATCTCTCTTCTGTTTTGAATAATATTTTGCTAGACACATAATTCTAAATTGGTGGAATTTCTCTTTCAACACTTTAAATATTTCAATCCATTGTCTTTATGTATGCTTTCTGACAAACAGTCCACAGTAGTTTTTATCCCGATTCTTCCATGCCTTTTTCCTCTTGCTTTTTCAATAATTTTCATTGTCTTTGGTTTCCCTGAAGAAGTTTTACTATGATAAGGCTAAATATACCTTTCTTGCATTTATCCCGCTGGGTGTTTTTTGTGGTTCCTGGATCTGTTTTCATGTTTTTCATTGAGGTCTTTTTTGACATTATCTACTATTACTGTTTAAAATACTTTCTCTGGACCATTCATTTTTCTCCTTCAAGTATTTAAACTATATGCATGTTACACTATTTGAAATTGCACCACAGTTCCTGGGTGCTTGGTCCATTTTTTTTTTACCTTCTTTTCTTAGTCTGCATTTCAGTTTGGGAATGTCTATCGATCTATATTCAAGTTAACTGATTCTAACCTAAAATTTTTGAAAAATAGCACAAATTGAACTTTTAAAAATGAAAGAAAATATGCTACTTATATTAAAATTTCAAGACTATTAGTATTAAAATGAAAAAAGTTTCAAATAGTAATATTGATTCCAAATTTTAATAATTGATACCTCAATTTAAAAGAAATTAGATATAACTGCAGAAAGAATTAGTGACATGGAACATAATTCTGTAGAAAATTTCTCAGAAAGACAAAGAGATAAAAAATATAAACAAGGAGAATAAAGTAATTAATTCTAAACTCTGTCTAATCATATTTTGAGGCACTGAGAGTAGAAGATTAGGGAAAAGACCATATTCAACGAAATAACTGTAACTAATATCTTAGATTTTCTGTAAGATATCCTTCCTCAGATGTAAGAAATTCAAAGAATCACAAGTAGGATTAATAAAAAGAAAATCCAGAGTTAGACTTATCATGATAAAAATAGCAGAGCGAAAAAAGGAAAAATGAAGAGGTCTTAACAGCTATCAAAGAGGAAGATCAGTTGACCTACAAAGGAATGACAATCAGACTGATAGCTGATTTGTTAATAGAAAAAAAGGAAGCCAGAAAAGAATGAAATATTTTCCAATTGATCCAAAGTTTAATTGTTTGTGGTATGATTTTGTTTTCTTCATTCTCTTTACTTTTTAATTAAAATAAATTTTCATTTTTAATGTGGTAAAAACATTCCATCTTTTCCTTTATGGCCTGTGTCTTTTTATGTCTTGTTTAAAAATAATCCTTCCTTAACTCAAGTTCATGAAGAATAGTCTCTTGTATTTTTGTATTTTCATATATCTATATGAATTTATATATATATTAATTAGATAAGGTTTTGCAAAACACAATTGAATAGGGATTCCATTTGGAATATAAGATTAATTCCTACAAATCAAGAAGAAGAAGACAATTTAATAGAAAACTGGGGAAAAGACATAAACTGATATTTCTCATAGGGACTTAAAAATTAGTGGTACTAGGTATATTTAAGCGAGGTTATATGGACATTGATTTTTTTTTCCTATTCTTTAATGGCACATACAAATAGTTTTCCACTTATAATGAATTTTGCAGAGAAAATATTTATGTTAATAAATGATATTAAATCACTGTAAGGCAATGTACAATTAAACATCTACATAATTTCCATAGGGATTTCAAGGAAAGAACACAGTGAACATGGAGGAGTTGTCACATGCTTTTAGGAGCAGAGATTTGCATTGGAAATTCTTGACAGGAGAAAAAAAGAAAGGAAGAAAGGAGGGGGCAAAAGAAGGAAGGAATGAAGAAAGAATATTATATCAGTAAGATTAGTAATAAGAAAAAGGCTCTAATAGTATGTTTGTATGTTTGAGAAAGGATATAAAACTTTTAATAGTATATTAGACTACCTACAATGCTGACAAAATTTAAATTTAATATTAATAGAATGGATTACTTTCAAAGAAATGTAAACTATAAAATTGATTTCAAAATTGATTTAAAAAATCTAACAGAAACCATTGTCTTCATGTGGGAAGAGTAAAAGATATTTCAAGAAAAATAAAGAGGAAAGCTACTTTAGATAGGACAATAGTTGAGGAAAGCCTTTCTAAAATGACAATAGTAAAGCATCTGAAGGAAGTGAGAAAGTGAGCTACTCAAATACAGGTAGAGGTAAAATTTACAGGTAGAAGAAAGAGCAATTGCACAGTATGATATAAAACAACTTCATATACTTAAAAGAAAAAGAATAAAAAAGCGATTATCACTTAAGTGGATAAAAGAGGGCCAGATTAAATGTCAGCATAGATTTACAAGTTAATACCATGATTGTTGTACAAATTAATTGTTAGAAAAATTCCTGTGCTAAATGATTATATATCTTTTAAAAGGTAATTCTTATGTTATTTTACCATTTCCAGGTTATGAAAATAAATTGAAACTCTGAGATAATGCACATCAGTAAGTAACTACAGAAAATATAATTTATTAATATTGATGTAAATATTACACACAACATTAGCAAACAGAAGCTAAGAAAAATCTTCAAAAGCTATGGAAATATGTTTGTTTAAGAATTTCAAAGATTATTCAAAATTAAACAATATATTAGTATAATCCATGGGCAACAATAAGTCAAAGAGAAAAAAATGAACCATCTCAATAGTTACTGAAAGTTACTTGACAAAATTTAGAATCCATTTATCTTAAAAACTAATAACAAAAGCCAGTAAAGTAGGCATTAATACCAAAAACTTTTTGAAAGAATAAAAATAGAAAGGATAAAATAAAAGCTAAAACAAATAAAATACAATCTGTCTCAAACTATCATTTTCCTTAGTAGTAAATATCTAGAATAGAATAAATAGAAATATTTCAATTATTATCAGAAAAAAAAGAAATTTTCCATTACGATTACTGATATTCACATTATTCAACAATTCTAGTAAATATGACATTAAATAGAAACACAAGACTTACTTTTCAAAAGTCATTATTCTTTGTATATGATGCAATTGTCACTACTGGATGTATCATGAAAATTAACTATAGTAGTTAGATATAAATACCCCCAATTTTTTTTTACACTGTAAGTGAAAATGTCTTTGAGAATATAATGGAGAAAACAGATACCATTTCAAGTATCAAAAAAGTGCTAAAATTTGTTAAGAAGAAAAGTACAGAAGCTATACAAAAGTTATAAAATGTATGCTATACTGAAGAATTGACTACATAAAGAAACACATTTATTATTAAATTGGAAGACTCAGTATGAAAAGAATGTCAACTGCCACCAAATTATCTATACATTAAATACAACTTTTCTAGCAATCCCATTCTGATTATTTTGCAACATGGCAAACATTTAAAAAATTAATCAGCATGAATTAATATATAAAATAGTCATAAAATTAAAAGAAAAACAATTAGAAAATAATTTGAGAGACAGTACTTTTCAATAATCATAATTATGTGATACTGGCACAGGAGAAGACAGATACAGCAATTAAACATAAATGAAATGTAGTTATAGCATAAAGTTGCTATTGTGAAGATCAAGAAATAGATTTTTTTTTTAGTGTTTTAGAAGTCCAGCTTCAAAAGAAAAAAAAGCTGTCACTGTACCCACATTTAGAGGAGCTAAACACAAAGTTCCAACCCATCTGTAAAGAGAGAAATGCAGTGGAAGATGCCGTTTAACAGGGTGTAGAAAAACAGTCTAAGATAGAATAATTATAAAATAGACTCCCACAGTCATTTTCTTGTCAAAGAAATCTAAGGAAGATAGCTGTGAAGATACAGGAATGCCAGATTGGTAGAAATAGGATAAGAGGCCATATGTGATGTTTTACTCACTTGGATGTTAAAGTCATCTAATAGGTGGACAGAACTTGAGGTGGACATGGCAACGGAGGTCCAACTCTTTCACGAATGAAGAAAGACAATCACAGATTAAACAGATGATAATAATGAAGATGTGTTTTGGTATAAACAGTAATGGAGAATTAGTTTTAAGTTGGAGAAACAGAGTGAAGGGCAGTGAAGAGCAGCAAGAAATTGCCTGACCTCACCTCTTCACTGTCACTTACATTTTTCTTCTCCTTCCTCTCCTTTTTTTCTAGCTACTTTGCCTCTTCTCCTTTTGTTGCTTTTTTTTTTTAATGATGAATCTGTCTGCTCTAAGTTATTGATAGACTTCTTATAGTTTGATATGAAATATAACTGCGCTTCAGAAAACCCCAGTTAACTACTTAAGCCACAAATTCTCAATCTCATTACTTTTCAGTCCGAATCATAAAAATTAAAGTGTTTATTAGCTCAATCAGATATAAAGTAAAGGGAAATAGTGCAATAATGTAATGTATAACTGTTGAAAGAAATCAACCTTCTTAATATTCAAATTTAATACAAGATATGATATTATACACACTAACATACACATTTGATTGGTAGTGCAAAAATCTTAAGTTATAATTATGGCTTAAGTTCATGAAGACAAGTATAGGTAGGTTTGTGTGTGCTGCCCATCTTTATTTATAGGTTTGCATGCAGGAACTTTTTATAATCAATAAGGCAGAGGAGGAAGCTCCTATATAGACGAAGGTAACAGGCTTCACATGCAGTAAGTAGGGCTCATTAAATAACAAATAAATCATGAGGATTCATGTTCAAATATCTGTTGTTTCTCTCATGGTCAGTGAAAATACATCCAGCAGAGTTTCTTCTTGTCTTCAAGCCAGTCATGAGTAAAAGAAACATCTGATTTAATTTAGATAGTATTCAACATGTGGTATCTAAACATGCAATTGCTCTGGTGACATGAATTATTTTGGCTTCCATTTTTTTTCATGTTCCAACAGCAAAGCTTGTTGGTGGTAGTCTGATGACATATTTTCTTATTGCATTTTTTTTCCTTTTAGAATTAGATGGGGGTGCTAGATAACAAGGTTTTCATTGCATCAGGAAAATTTCCCAGGTTGTTCTTAGAAAATAATGACTTATTCTGAGGAGAAATTCTTACAGTAAATTCTGTAGAGCGCAAGTTTTAAAAATTGAAATATAATTTGAGCTACTTTTACTTGAGTTTTTAGTTGTCTTATTAATTTACATTATACTGAGCAATTTAGTAACTTACACTTCAAAGTCAGCTTAATAAGTTCTGTTTTTTTTTTAATAACTACGGTTGTAATTCATTCAGTGTTAAACCATAATCTAAATATAAGCTCCAAAAAAATGGAATTTATAAAAACTTTACCAAAGTTTTTTTTTATTTACCCTATTATCTCTTTTCTATTTTTTTCATTTAACACTTTAGCATACAACTTTGGGGTGCTGACAGGTGGAACATATCATGGTAAAACAAGCACAAAATGAATAATTCAAAGTGCTCACAAGTATAATAGATACAAATTTAATACAATTAACAGGAGCTGAAATAAATGGCACAAATATAATAACTTTGAATTATAATATTTTGCCAAAGATTATTTATAGCAGTTCTTTATTATTTGACTATCAGTTTACTAAACAACACTTATTTAATACAAGTCCATGGGGTCAAAGGTGCAATGAACAGACATGGGAATTCAAAAACATCACAGTGAAATTCTGTACTAACCTATAAAATACTAATGGATAAAAGGGTATTCCAGAGACTGTGTACAGACAACAGACTGTAGTGGCCCTCTCTGGGCTCCTCTACCTTCCACTCGACTGATTTACAGTCAGGTGTGATAGCGTGCTCTTCATCCCCTTATGGTCAAAACAGTCTAGATCTCACATCTTTGAGAAGAAGGTGATTTAGAATATAACATTTAGAGCTCAAAGGAATTATAGAAATCATTCATCCCTTCTGAGTCATTTGTGAAAACTGTAAGCCACAGAGTTGAAAGGACTTCTTCAAAGTCCCATAGCGCAGACTTGGAAGAGGCATAAAAACATACAGTACTCATATTTAGTATCTAAACACCAGTAAGCAAGTAGTTCAGACATAGCGATCAAGCATATCGCATATCGTACATATAACAACTAAAATAAAGCCTAACAACTAAAGTAATATAAATACAAAGAGCTCTTAGGGCAAAAAAGAGTAATGAGGAAAAAAACTATGTAATGTTTTCTGCGTCTTGGAAGATGCGGAGGCTTGCATCTACTCTTAAAGGAAATTGATGATGAGTGGGGAAGGAGTATTTTTGTTAAATCAAAATGAAAGGGGATGTTATGTGGTTCTTTTTTTTTTTTAATGTTGGAATATGCCAGCTCAGAGTATTACTATTAATATACATGGAAGTTAATCAGACTGTGAGAATGCCATGAAAGCATGGTCTTGCACTGACATGTGAACTTTTAATTTATATTATGAATGCTTCTCCTCTGAAATTCAAGGCAAAGAAGGTGCCATGAAGAGGGATAATTAAGGAACACATGGTTTCTGAAAAGCATCATGATTTAAGCACATAGGCTCTGGTGTCAAACTCCCTGGTTCAAATTCCTCTCCATTACTTACTAGATGTGTGACCTGATTGTTTAACTCCCATTTATAAGGTGAGTGTTTTAAGATGGCCTACTATGTAGAGTTCTAGGTATATGAAATGAAATAATGTATATAAAAAGCTTGACAATAAATCATTACTTAATAAATTTTTTACATGATTATGTAAAAGTGAGAAATTTAAATATGAGCACACAATTCACTTATATTAATAGTTATTTTCTTCCTTGAGGCTCATCTTCAAGATACTGAACTTCACCGGCTTCACCTGTCCAGATTATATTGACATGTTTTTAGAGATTTAATCCCAGTGACTCTAACTTCTGAATGGATTTAATTGAAAGGGAGTAAAATGTTATTATGTTGTATAATAGTCAGTGGCCTGCATTATTCCAAAAAGAAAGACAAATTATGATAGAAGAGAATGTTATCTCAAAATAATTTCAGATCTGAACTTCATAGAGGAATTCCTAAAGGGAGAACAATGTTTATGATATTACTCACCACACCTCTTTCCTACTTGACAAATTTCATTATTGTATCTTTTAAGGTATTTTATACTCGTATCATCATCCCAGCCAGTAGAGACCTCTCACACATTTGAATTCCTTTTTATTGTGAAATGTACAATATACCACTTCCTAGTGTAATTATGTGTACATATAAAGTATGTCCTTCCTAGTCTGTAGGCTCCTTGAGACCAGTGATTGTGGCTCATTTTTATGGACTGTATAGGACTTAACTCAGTTCCTCCTACAGATAGAAAAGTCCTATGAGAGCTCAGCTGATGAATATATCCCCAAAACATTTCTAGTCAGAACTGCCTAAATCAGCTCTCATTTATACATTTATTTGCCCTGTTTTTTTAATAATTGTTTTTGTGTAGAACTTATATCAATTGTCTATTTTGTATTTCCTAGTCATCTACCATAACAGCTAATGGATAAGTTTTTCAATCAGAATGGAGGACATGTTGATTTTTCAGGAAAATCACGTTAACGATTTGTAAAAGCAATCAGCAGTCATAGTTTGATTTCTTCCCTTCATTGTTGCCAATTAGAAATCAATTATTTTCCCTCATTTTTTTTTGTATGTAAAAAGCAGGGTTTTAAGAATTTTTACATTTATAATTTTACACAGCTATATTTATTAAAAATTGAATATAAGTCAGACTGAGAATAACAAATACCACATGATCTCACTTATATGTGGAATCTAAAGAACAGAATAAATGAGCAAACAAAACAGAAATAGACTCAGAGATATAGAGAAAAAACAACTGTTGGTTGCTAGATGGGCAGAGGAGGGGATGGGGGAGAAGGAGAAAGGATTAGAAAGAGCAAATTAGTAGCCACAATATAGTCACGGGGATGTGAAATACAGGATGGGGAATATAATCAATCATGTTGTAAAGATCATGTAGGCTGTCAGAGGGGCACTGGACTTATCAAGGGGGTCACTTCATAGTCTGTGTAGATGCCGGACACACACACACACACACACACACACACACACACGCACACATATATATAGAGAGAGGAATCAGTTACGAGACTACATATATACATAGTTATATATAACTATGTAATGTAGTTATATATATAACATATATATAACTACATATATATACACATATATACATATAATATATATATAATGTAGTTATATATATAATATATTATATATATATATAATAGCTATATATATATGTATGGAGATGGAGTATAGCATAAGGAAGTCAATGGTATTGTAACAATTATATAAGATGTCAGAGGGGTAGTAGCTTGGGGGAGGGGGGTTATCACTTTATGAGGGGTGTAAATGTCTAACTATTACATTGCTTTGTACACTTTAAACTAATAATGAAAAAAAGAAATCAGGAAAGAACAAAAAATATTGTTTGAAAACTGTAAGAAAATTAAATTGAGCTGCATGACTTGCACTTAAATGTAAAAATTGATTTGATTTGTGGTCTAAAGATTTTCCGATATGAATTCAGTCCATTCTTTCAGCTAATGTTCACTTTGAACTTCAAACTCAAGGAATATTGCTGAATACTTGACCTTGCACTAAGGAAAGAAACTAAGATCATAGAGCAAAAAGTTAGCTCCACATAGTATGCATCCTCTATTGTGTCTCAGTACAATACATTATATTTCCATTTCTTTAGCTTCATCTATCTATATAATGTCAAAGAGATAGTTAAAAATTAAAAAAAATTCATCAAATCAGCCTGATAGATTAATTGAAAGCTTTAAGACTAGTTTTTAAAATGAGTGTCTTGAAAATCTTTTTCAAGATATATAATTACATATTTCCAATAGTTTTTGTTCTTACTTTTTAATGCAAATTTGGTCAAAGCAGCTGTTTATATAGATACTATCAACAATGGGTTTACTTATGATGTGAGAAAAATTATTTTTTTAAGTCACCTCAGACTTCCTATAAAAAATCATTTATAATCATCTTTACTATTCAAAATGGCCCTGTACCAGTATGACATTTCTTTCCTTAAACATAACATGCAATGCATTAGTATTGAGCCAATTTTCCAGTCAAATAAGCATGCTTAGAAGACAGCTAATATAAAAGAGCTAATCTCAGTAATAATAATACAGACAATTCATAGTATCAATGGGCCTATTAGTCTGTTGCACTGTGGTTTTGATATATTTAACTACTAACCTTCAAATTAATTTGTGGTTCTGTTTGTATTAATGTATTCTAAATCAGGCTGGATTCATTGTTGCTAAAAAAGTATTATGATGTAATACAAAACAATGTAATAATCAACATTGTATTCTCAGTTACATTAATATAGAGTGAGATTAAAACCATAATTAATATTCATGAAGTAAACAAGCTCTCATAAAATTATAAATACATAGGCATTGGGGTATTTCTAAAAAATACATCTGCTTTCATTGAAAGTTCACAATCATAAATCATAATGATTTTGAGAAAATATGTATATATATGTAGATATATATTAAACAAAATGGAGTAAATAATTTTGTTTTTCCATGACTGTTTATATCGATTTATCCTTTTTCTTTCCTCATGAAACTAAAAATAATTTCATTCAATAGCTTCAGTGCATTTTTCCATTTTAAAATCTATTTAGCAAAAATTAATTCCATTCCTGCAGTGTGCAAAACAATAGGCTAGAGCTGCAAAGAAACATAAATGCATAAGACACAGAATCTGCCACCTCTAAATCTTATATCTAGTGGGGAGGAAGTCACACATTTATTTCTATAATGTGAGGTAGTAAACCTTGTTGAAGAAGAAGTGGAACTGGGGTCATTTACTCTAGTAGTTTGCAAGTAACTAGGCTGCTGTAACAAAATGCCTGAGTGGCTTAAACAAGAGAAATTTATTGTCTCACAGTTCTGGACAGTGGAATTCCGAAATCAAGATGTCCACAGGGTAAGTTCCTTCTGAGACTGGGAGGGAGAATCTACTCCATGCCTCCTTCCTAACTTCTGGTGGTTTGCTGGCAATCTTTGGCTACAGATGCATCCCTCCAATCTCTGTCTTTATCTTTACATGGTATTTTCCCTGTATCTGTTCACATCAACCCCCCTCTCTGTGTAGGTCTGCCTCTGTGTACAAATTTCCCCTTTCATAAAGACAGAAGACACATTGGATCAGAACTCATCCTCATTTTTAATGGAGTACTTCTGTGAACATTCTATTTCCAAATAAGGTGACATTCTGAATTACTAGGGGCTGGGATTTCAACTTTTTTTTTTTTTTTTTTTTTTTTTTTTCCGGGGGTGAGGCAGCACAAGTCAACCCATTGCATCTATTTATGCTTTGTTTCTGTTTCACTTTGGGATTTCAGTCTTGCCTGGTTATTTATACCTGACCAGTTTGCGGCTTCACAATAATCTATTGACATGAGGGATGAAGGAGCATTCTGGAAGTGAGCTGAACATCGAGGAAAACTAGTCATCATGAGCTTAATTTCTCTGACTTCTCAATAAATCATCAAGCAGCTTTAGGACCAAGAGTGTTCATGTGTGATAGCAGTAATGTGGAATCACGTTTCCGGGGAGACCTGGAAGACCTGATCATCATTTCCATTTCAAGCAGAGAGAGTGTGGGGTCTGGCTAAAATACAGTCTTGCCTAAAAGAAATAGCAGAGGTGTTCAAGGCACATATCAGTACCCAGTGGAAAGGAGAAAACAAATCTAAGAGAAGAATGGCTCATGGGAGCCTATTCAATTTGAGGATATGGAGGACACCCCAGGGTGATGCCCAGAAGTGGGATTTTGCATTGGCAGATTGGGACAACAGGCAGGAAAAAAGAGGGTTGTACGCCAAAGTTAAAATGGATCATGAATGTGATTACAAGTGGTACCTACAGGGAAATACGTGTGTGACAGGGGAAGTGTTGTAGATCTGGGAGTATAGCATCCTGTTTTAAAAAGCCAATTTTAAGTCTAATTCTAACCAGGTATGTGTGAGTATAGGAAGGGAGACAGTGTATATCATTAGTAGGTTTGTTTGCCTACATTTTATCAAAACTCATGCTATGTTTCACTCACTTAAACAGGATACTGCTGGGGCTGTGTCTTTATGATGGTCAGTGCTAAAAATGTGTTTTAATTCTACACTTGGAACCCTGACAGGAAAGCTCACTTTGGTTACCATGGCCTACTCAATCTTTAAGACCCACTTCAAATGCTGTCTCCTCTGTATAATTGCTCTGCCTCATGTTTTACAGATTTATGGACTGCCTGTTCAGTGTTCTTACAGTGCTTTAACTGTTTTTGTATTTCTCTCTCCCCAAAGAGTATGATCTTCCTGAAGACAAGAAATGTGTCATGTTTCTCTTTAAATGCCTAAAGCCCAGATTAGGGTCTAGTAATTATTGAATAAATGTTTGTTGAATGAAGATAGTCATAAATGAATAAAATTTGGCCACAAAATAGCAAATAATGATGGAATGAAAAAACTGGATCTATTTCCATGTAGTCTTTTCTTTTCCTTTTTAAGTATTAGTAAGTTATAAGGTGAATAATAGCACAAGATACAAACCAAAGCATGGTTAAATTATCTAATATATATTAAATATACACATGTATATGACTATACATGCACATATGTGTTTATGTATTTATAAAATCTCAGCACCTGTTTGTAATTGTGTACACAATGTCATTCACTCATCATTGTAGAACTTGCAAAATATCATCATTATTCAAGTCAGCCATTTAGTGTATATGAGGAATTCAGCAATGACATAAATATTTCAATATTGGAAATAATAGTTATGCTTGTACTATTCAATAGGTGTGCATTAATATAGGATTCTAAACATTCACTATTTTTTAAATATAGGCAAAAGAAACAAAATAATGTTATTCCATATGAACACATTAAATGTTTTTAAATGCTCTTATTATCAAGCATAATGTCGTCTCCATTAGCAGATGGTGCGGGACAGATATACTTGGATGTCTCATGTCTATCTGAGAGTGGGTGAATATTATGCTATCCATCACATTTTGCATATGCTAGGCCCATACCTTTGATTCTGTGATGGATACACATTCCAGTTTGGGCAGTTTGAGTAAGCAGCACTCCCCCTCAGCCTTACAGATGTGATCATAAATCCAGCAGAGCTGTCTGCAGATCTGTCATCCCCACGCGCTGCTAAACATGAATCCCTTTCAGTGACAGCAGACGTGAATCCCACAGAACCTGATCGTCATTAACATTTCTAAAGTGCTCAGAGTCTCCTTTGAGATAAAGGAAATGTGATAAATATTGCTATGATTGTCTCTGTTTATTTATTTATTTATTTATTTATTTATTTATTTATTTATTTATTTATTTTTCCTTGAGAGAGAGATTGTTATTCACAGAGTATACTTTTCTTTTTTTTCCTCCTGGAAAGTATTTGTCATGTTGATGCATTCGCCAGCCACTGCCAATGAAGAAAAACGTTTGCATCTCTTTCTCCACAAACTATGGGTGGGGAGAGACTTCAAATTGAATTAAGAACACATCACTGAGCTCCAAATAAGTGAATCACCCTGAAGGCTGAAGTGTTACCTTTTATTCTATGGCCTATAATTGACATCAAGTGTGTGCAGTATAATTCATCAAACACAGACTGTGCAACAATGGAATATTTTATTATAATGAAGGATCATTATTTTTTTACAGTCCAAAAGAAGCACTAACACCCTGATCATTAAGCAACATTACATATTCTAAATTGAAGAGTAAGATTATGAGTTGAGAGCCATTTTAATAGAATTTGATAACTTAGAATTTACTGTTTTCTGAACTGTAAGAGACTAAAAGCTTCTCATAATGAGTTCTATATTATTTTTGTCTATCTCAGAATTGTCAACAGTAAGAAACCATGGCACTATCTTTAAGAAAATTATAAAATGTAGACTTGGGGAGAACACTAAAAATGATCTAATCCAACAAAAATTTAAATGGTAATAATAATGATTATATATACTATCTATAATGTACAGAACTTAGCATGCTAAACTCCTAAATGTTCAGGTGAAAAAATTAAGTGAGCCTCAAAGAGTTTATAACTTTTGCCCAAGGTCATCAGAATCAATCAGTGCTGACTAGAATGCAGGTGAAGCTGGGTCTTTATCGGACTTATTTACTTTACTAGAGTGCTATATTGCAACAGAGCCTGAAAATCTGCCAGAAGAGTAATATTTGTAATAATTCAAGGTACTCCTCACTGTAAGAGATTTTAATGCTCTTAGCCAACAACAACAAAACAATTTATTTAATATAAACGATGTTAAAATTTGTAAGGCATGAAAATAGATGGACAGAAACCAATAATTAATGCTGGATATGTAAGCAGCTGGCATGATTCCCTATCAGTTAAATACTGGCTAACATTTTATTGTGAAAATTTGACAGTGGGAGAAAGAATTGGTCTAGGTATTCTGTGCTATATTAATCATTAAGTTTGTAAATAAAGTAAATGTGATTAATATATTATTTCAGGATATAGACTCTCTTCTATTCTTAGTTGTGTTAAATTTTAACCTGTACAGATTTTATTTGCCACAGAAATAATGAATTACCGTTTTAAAGGCAGACATAGAAATTCTGGCCAGAAAAAAAAAAATGCCATAAATAAAATTCAAAACAACATTAAAAGAGGGAAAAAAACCAAAACATGTTATCACCTCTATAATTTGTTTTTTCATCATATTTCTCTTTCTCTTATAATTCTTCCTAGAACTTTCATATTTTTCATTATTCATGCTATGATTCTTTGGTTAAAACTCACATATATGCATATATATTAGATTGTCATTATTTGTCTAAAGTGCAAGACATTGGGAGAGTTATGCTTGCAGACTCAAAATTATTCTTCTTTCGAGCATCTGTGCCCTCTAGGTTTTTTCCAGCTCTAAATTTCCATGAGATCCCAGTGACATTGTGCCATTAAATTAGGATTTAATGGATCTATCTTAAGAATAGAATCATGCCAATAATATTGATAATGATATGTAAACGATAAAAATTCACTTACCATGAAACTTTTATTTGGAAATCCTTTGAAGATGTACTCCAATGAAACAAATTTAGAAATCAAGAAAGAGGAAGACATGGACTTCAGAAGAGGATGTATACAGTGCTGGATGGCCAGTGTGTTGTGGCCAAGATGAGGGCTTTGAAACAGACCTAGAAAGCAACCCACACAGAGCAAGAAGACGTGATCTATAAAGAGAAGTATCTTGGAAGATTAAGAAATAGACAGAACTACACTATGTTAAAGAGCTTTAAAATTTAGAGGATATGCCAATGGCAAGCAATGCAAAATACATACATACATATTAATACATACATACATATGTGGTTTGACAATTAAGTTCGCGAACTTGTTGCAGTGATGTTGCTAACCATTTTTTATATCAGAGTGATTATTCATTATGAATTTGTACCAACTAGACACACAGTTCACCAAGTTTACTATTTGGAAATGCTGAAAATGCTGTGTGAAAAAGTTAGACGACCTGAAATTTTTGCCAACGATTCATGGCTCTGACAATGCATGACAATGCAGAAGCTCACACAGCACTGTCTGTGAGGGAGTTTTTAGCCAGTAAGCAAATAACTGTATTGCAACACCCTCCCTAATCACTTGATCTGGACCCCAATGACTTCTTTCTTTACCCAAAGATAAAGGAAATATTGAAAGGAAGAAATTTTGATGACATTCAGGACATCAAGGGTAATACGACGAAAGCTAGGATGGCCAATCCAAACAGAGTTCCAAAATTGCTTTGAAGGGTGGACTAGGCGCTGACATTGGTGCATAGCTTCCCAAGGGGAGCCCTTCGAATGTGACTGTACTGATATTCAGCAATGAGGTATGTAGCACTTTTTCTAGGATGAGTTCGTGAATTTAATTGTCATAACTTGTACATACATACTCCAGAAAAGAATAAATAATACACTGGGAGATCATGACAATCATTTTCCCTGATCTTAATAAAATGTTCTATTTAGTGGCAATTTTCATGAGCTTAGTATTATTTTGCTAGGGTTGTCATAACATAATAACACAGTCTGGGTAGCTTATACAACAGAAATTTATTTTCTCACAGTTCTGTATTCTGGAAGTCCAAGATCAAGATGTTGGTAGGTTTGGTTTCTTCTGAGGTCTATCTCCTTGGCTTGCAGATGGCCACCTTCTCACTCTGTCCTTACACAGTCTTTCTTCTGTGCACATACATCCCTGATATCTTGTCATGTGTTCAAATTTCCATTTCTTATAAAGATACTAGTCAGATTGGTTTAGGGTCTATTCTCATGGCTTTATTTTAAGAGTAATTACCTCTATAAAAGTTTATTTTCAAATAGAGTCACATTCTGAGATATGGAGCTTAGGGCTTCAACATATGTATTTTGTGGAGAACAACATTTAGTCCATATAAGAGTTTTAGCAAACAAAATATAATCCTCATACATGAAAGCAAATTAAGTCTTAACATTTTGTCATTTTATAGTCAAAGAGATATATAGAACATGGTCAACTAGAATATATTTTGTGGTTTCACAAACAGAATTATAGCCTCAAAAATAGGAAATTACAAAATATTAGAAATTTGATGAAAATAATAATTCCAATAAACAATACACAGGTAATAGAAAAACTAAAAGAAATATATACTATCATATTTTGAATAAAAGAGAGTAGAGTTAGTTTGAGGGAAAACATTACTTTCACATTGCAGAGTAAATGGATATTTTCTATGGTTGATGAATCAATAAAATGTAGTGTTTTATATGGAGTTTTGAAATAACATCTTGAAAAAATCCAAAGAAAAATTTTAATATAATAGACTCTGGTGTGAGACTGAGGAAAATGTGCGGTAGGCTATTTATTTATATCAAAAATACTTCTGAACATTTTGATTCATTACCTTGTAACTGTGGTAAATATAGAAAACAGTACTTATTATTGTTAGCCTTCCATTATAATATATGGGGAGGATTTACTCTGGGCACATATTATTACCTTTAATTTTATCATCCATCATTTTAAATTTAAAATGTTTCATGCTTTAATAGCCATGAATATAATTATTTTATAAATGAACCAAAGTTTGGGAAAAAATGTAATGTTTAAAGGATAAACAAAATAAAGAAAACATAATTCTATTCTGGTGTGCTTTGGAACACTTAAAAAGTTTACTAACAATTATTTCATTATTTCCTAGGAAATCTAAGGAAAATATCATGACATATGTCACAGCATAATTAAATATATTTTATCATAGTGCTTATTTTTTTGTTAAAAACTGTGACAACTGGACTGCCATCAAGAGCAATCTTTAATTTTTCTATACTTTCTCTTGTAGTATTTAAATTTCACTACCCACTATTCATTTTCCACCTCTCCTTACTCATTTACTTTTTATTTCTCTTCATTAGGTTCACATGAAAATCCTTAATAGTTAAAAAATCATAAAGAAATTTCACTAATTATTTCTGAAATTCCTCTAACATTGATTTCACTATTTACAAAGTCTCCAAGTCTTTAATACATAGGTTATTCATATTTGGGTTACAAAATTTATCTCACATAAAAGTAGTTTAATAAATAAGAAATTATGGAACTAAAAGAAAAAGCATAAAGCATTTACAGCTTAGTTATAATCCATTTGAGATATCAGTCCCGTGTTTCCTGAAAACAAGACCTAGCCAGACAATCAGCTCTAATGTGTCTTTTGGAGCAAAAATTAATATAAGACCCTGTCTCATTTTACTATAAGACCAGGTCTTTAATATTATATAATATAATATAACATAACATAACATAACATAATATAATATACCGGGTCTTATTTTACTATAAGAGCTGCATTAGAGCTGATTGTCTGGCTAGGTCTTACTTTTGGGTAACAGGGTTGTAGTCAATAGTCAATGTTATCATATTTAATTCCTAATACTTGCATTTCAAGTTGTATAATCTCAGTTCCTCCTAACTACCCAGAGTCATCTCAAACCTCTCTTATTTTACTTTGTGCCATTTGCAGTTATAAGCATTCTTATTGGTGAAAAGGAACTTTCAGATTTATTATTCATTCATTCATTCATTCATTCATTCATTTAAAGCTATTGAACTCTTTTTAATGATACCTCTTTGTATCTCTATATTACAGCAAACACAGGATGTGCCAAAACTCAACTGTAAGGGCAGGTTAATTTGAGAATCAATGAACAATCAACAGAAACACTACTGGACCTTTCGTATAAATTGAGTACTGTCCTTTCTTCAACAAAGACATGGGTATAATTTCTGTTTTAGAAAACAAATGCATGGTATTCTCAATCCATCAACTCTCATCAATTTAAGACAATACTCTTGTTACAGTTCCTGGCAAACCCCTGCACAGTTTCCATCATTTAATTTCACCTTTGCTCATGTTCTTGCCTTCCTTCTTTGTAACCAGCATGTCCTTGCATTGTTTTTCTTTCTCTTTCCCTTATCACACTTCTTGGTTACTGTTGATTTTTATTTTTTATTGAAGTGAATCTTAAAGTCATATCTCTCACCATTATATTTTATAATGAATTACTAGAAAAATTTGAAGATAAAACTTACAAAGAAGGGACAAAAATGAAGACTGTGAAGATGAAAAGGAAAGAAAGAAAGAAGAAAGAAGGGAGAAGAAAAAGAAAAGTGAACAAGAGAGAGGAAGTTAAAAAAAGAAGAAAAAAGGTACAGATTGTAGGAGACAGAGAGACAGAAAGTCTTCAGTTGTTGAAAGGCAATTTCTTTTCATTTCAGCCATACTCTATAGATTCAGTATCAACAAAACTATCATGATAAGAAAGAAGAATTTTCAGCTTCATATTTCATATGGTTGGTCAAGAATGTATCCCTAATGATGATTCCAAAGGTACAGTTTCCATAAAACAATTAATATCCACTTTTCTATTTTATGATCAATTATATATTACTGGTGATTCAAACAGTTCTAGTAAATCCCTTAAATAGCATAATAGTAAGTAATTAAATTTTGTATTATTTTCATGTTAGAAAGATAACTTCAGATTGCAACAAGTAAAAGATTGTAATGGGGACAATCAAATGCAGGCCAGGTATTAATCAAAAGATACTTCCAGGGGCATGAGAAAGCCAGCTGGTAATGTGAGGCCATTTACATTGAGATACTCCTGTTCACAACTATTGAATTACCCACCACATTATATTACTTTTAATAATTTAGGTTCACTGAAGCAGAGAAAGAGTTCGATTGACAATTATAGGAGCCCAAAAGAGAAGATTGTTTCTGTTTTCCATTTTCAGGCTTAACTTCTGATAAGAAGAAGAAATTATAATGAAAAGTTAAGAGTTAATCATGACAGCAAACCTGGTGTCTCAATTTCCCACCTAAATAGTTCTACTTTGGTTCAGAAATATAAAGGATTACACATAGTTTTATATCGAGATTTTGTTTTATTTAACTTTTATTTCTTTCAGTTTAAAAAGATATTTTTATATTTTCCAATGTTTTCACAATTTCTACTGTGGATTACAAATACATTGGGAAGCAACCTGCGTTGCCTTAATTCATCTTGATTTTCAGCATCATAATACTTTATAGTTCTACACAATTAAAAACTGAAAATATCTTAATCCTTTTTCTTAGAAGGCCTTTCATCTTCTGTATACACATTAAATGACCTGATATATCTGAATGAAAACTCCAAGGGAAAGTTTGAGATATAAAGGCATAGGCTTTATAATTATGATAAACAGCTCATTTAGGGTAGTGATGTTAGAAACACTGTTAAACACAATAAGAATTGCTGGTGTGTTAGTCTAGGGATTAACAGCTTTGCTGCTTTGTGTGTGTGTGCGTGTGTGTGTGTGTGTGTGTATTTTATATATCAATTGTGTAATTTTAAACTATATGAAATTATAAATGAAACACGTTTCATTATACAATGTAAAATACAATTGATATGCAGGTAATACATGTTTATTTATACATATACACATAAATATGTATATTCTTATATTTTGTGACTATTATTTTATATATATTGATATTCTTTCCAAATGTGAACCACTGTATTTTTCCTTTCTAGTAATTACAGCAATGTTCTTTACTCTGTTTGTTTTTCCCCATGTTTTAGTACTTCCATACGTTCACATTAATTGCTTTAATACTGTTCTCTCAGAAAGTGATAAATATGTTGGAAAATAACCACATCTGAAAAAAATAAAGATAAAATACCTGTGCAATATTTTTAGCATTGTGCCTAAAAATATTCCAACTGTACAATTACCTTTAAGTATAGTTCCTTGGAGATGGAGAACTGTCAGAGGAATTCCAGGAAGAAAAGAGCACAGAGGCTTAACTCTAGAAAGTCATGCCAAAAAGAATGAGGATCAGCTCGTTCATTTTATCATCAAAGGGCGAATGGACAAAGAGACCATAAGTTATGAGCCAATTTACAATAACCCTCCAAATGAAGCAGAAACAGAGACCTTGCAAAGGACAATGTACTACTCTGATCATGTGTATATTTTGTGAAAACCGGATAATGCCACACCCAAGAATTTGGAATAGTGTTCCTTTCAATCAAACCGGTGAGGTTAAGTGCATCCACAGAATCATTTTAGTAGCATGAGGAATTTTGGCTTCTACATAATTAGTGATTTGATGACCATTACATTATATTCATGATTGATAATTAAATGTATTTTCTTACTATTCTCTGGTTTCAGGAGGATTTATGGATGGTAAGATATGTTTTGAGCCAGGAAATCTTGGAATAATACTCAATTCTTCCTTTGGTTCAATCACCTGGTCTCCCTATAAGGATTTTGGGGCAAGTACAAAAACGGGAAATAAAACATTCTTAACAGATGGGCCAGTGTTCTGATATCACCTTCACAGGCCTCCCTGGTCTGTAGGGATCATTATTCTCCCTCAGATTAAGTCCTTATCACAGGTATGAGAGCTCTTTATATCCCAGGTATTTGAAACATTGATAGTGAGAAACAGCAACATAGGTAGACTATCTCAATGACCGTAGTCCTGCATGCTCATGCAGAAGTATGGATGCAAGGGCTCAACAGGGGAGAAAATGGAGGGGAAGGGCAGTGATGACAGGAGAGTGTAGGCAAGCTCTTTCCCTCTACTATATTTACGTTAGTCAGTCTCCAAAACTTAACTACATGGTTAGATTGAACTACCTGGAACTTACACCAGTGATAGGTATGTTTATTCAAAACATGACCACATGAAATTAAATTATTCAAATAATGATTCCACAATAGGAAAATCAGAATCTCAGGAACACATCAAGGATGTCTTTCTAATTCTTTACTAATACATAATTTTGACTTGGGGGTGGTAGCAAATGCAATTAGATATGAAAACATTGGAATGGAAAATGTAAAATCATCTCTATTGGCAGATATCATTTATAAATATTTTTAAAAAACAAATAGAATCAATGAAAAAACTACTATTAGCAATATAAAAATGTAGGGAGCAGTGCATCAAATTAGTGAAATCACGAGCCTCTATATTAAAAAAAAAATAACCTGTTACAATACAATCGAGAAAAGTGCTCATTTAATAAAACTGAAAAACAACTCTCAGAATAAATATGTTAATTGACAGTAACCAATATGAGGAAACTGCAAAATATATTATTTTAAGAAACAAAAGTAAACTGGACCAGCCGTAAAGCATACCCTGCTCTTTTACTCAATATCATATCCTTAAGTTAATTTATAAAGATCAGACAATCCTAATAAAAGACAACCATAACTTTGTGTGTTGTTTATTTTTGTTTGTTTGTTTGTTTTGTTCTAGACTAAGCACTTTGAAATACAAGTACTTATAGCCAGGATGATAGTGGAACGGAGAGAGAGAGAGAGAGAGAGAGAGAAAGACAGAGAGAATGAATAATGGTGAGTGTGGTTAGTGCTGCCAAACCAAGCAAAAAATTGGCAAATATATCACGATGAAAAGATTATTATGCATAATATATATTAAAAAATCGAGAAGAAAAAGGCCAGCAAACCCAGGGAAAAATGGGCAAAGAATGAATTATAAAGATGAAAAAAGAGAGAAACTATCTTTAAATATACGAAAAAATGGTCAACTTTACCAAAGTAAGAAAAATTCACGTTAGTCTAAACTGAGTTATTTCTTATGTACCTGTATGGCAAAACTCTGAAAGTTTGACAATCTACCCTGTTACAACATAACAGAGATTGTATATATAGATATATAGCAATATTACATATGAATTTTCCTTTGACCTAGAATTATCATTTTAGGAATCTATTCCAAATCAAAGTAATAGTAACATCTGCAAAAATTTTAAATAGCAGAACTATTTTCAACAGCAGAAAACTAGAAGTAACTCTAAAGTCTATTTAAAAAGACTGGTTTAATAATCTATGGAATATCTATTCAATGCTGTTAAAATTAATGGGGAACATTTCATAGTACAATTAATAATATAGTTTTATGAATATATACATGAATATATTGTTGAATAAGAAATCAATATGCAGATTATTTTATTAGTTTACTAAGTCTGTATAAAAAGGGGATAAAATATATATGTATACGTGTGCATGTTTCATTTATTTATATTTTCAAAAGGAAGAAATTCAAAGATAAACCAAAAGTGAAAAAGTGTTTGCCTATGGAGGATGAAGGAAACAGAATTAAGTGGATATGTATAGAAGTTCAGTGTCTCTGAATATAACTTAATTTATAATTTAGGTTTTGAAGTCATTTGAATATTTACCTAAATTTTATATAACTAAAATTAATAAAGAAGGGAATAAAAACCTTCCCTAAAATTAGCAAAATTCAAAGATAAATAGATGACCCTAAATGTACATAAATTGAAGACAACATTACAAAGAGGATAAATCTTACATGTGTGTTACCTGTAGAAACCTTTTTGAATAAATGCTAATGATAAGGACTGACCAAAATGTGTTTATTAGTCTCTCTTTCTCTCTCTCTCTCTCTCTCTCTCACTCTCTCTATTTGGTGGTATAATTGGTGTTGCTATTTGGAATTATCATATTCATGTCAAGTGTAAGGAAAGTAGGTAATTATGTTATTGTGATTAGAATCAAGATATTCAATGAAAGCAAAGAGATGCAAATATAAAATTAAGCTAAACAAAAAACCTGCAATCTTAATTTTCATTTGGAAACCAGAGTACAAACTTACAATTTTCTCTTTCAGTTGAATACACGATATTTTGTATTTATCTTTATAAAAACTACATATATGTATATATGTATATGTGCATATCATATACATCATGTCACCATTAAGGAGAGTACTAAAGAACATATTTAATAAATCTGTTATGAGCTATTTCCCAATCAGAACACTCTTTTTTCCCCTCTTCAAGTTTCAGATTTTCTTTCAAAAGCACTGAGCTTTGGTGGTCTTTCCCCCTTCACAATTTTTTCACTCCGCATTATCCAACAGTCTACGGACTCGCTCAATAAATACCAAAAGAATGTCTTTTGATTCCTTCCACTCAGTGAAGTACTGCCCAAATGCCCTCTCTTTCTATGGTATGCATCATAGATAACTGGATGTCCATCCTGCCAGTGAAAAATAGTACCTTTTATTTTCCATTGCCCTTAAATCAAATCAGTTTAAAAATCCTCACATTGTTTTCCCATAAAATGTCTTGCATCTGCCTTATCCTCCATTTTTGGAGCTACTTGACTAAATTTGTTTCCTTTGTTACCCTTCCCCCTACCAACTCTGATTCATCTCAGATCCAGTGGCTGTGGCTGTGGCTATGTTAATATTTTCAAAGCACCGTTCAATTTGTGTCATTTCAATCTCAAAAATCTGCACTGTGCATTTAACAATGCATACAAATTCCTATTCTTGGTGTTTTGAATGAGCCACAGTATGGTTTGAAACTCTCCTGAGCAGAGGACACTGTTTATGTCTTATTACATGGAAATCTCCTTCCTGGCAAAACTCCACTTTTGATCAAGTGCCTAACTTTTTCCTGTCTCCAGACATGGTTCATTTTATTCTCTAAGCAAATCAGTGTGGGAATACCTCAGCAAGAGTTACTAGCCCTGGGAAATCAAGGGATGTAAGTAGAGCCAAAAGACTAAAGGGAAGAGTTTGTATTTCAAGGTTAGGTATGGAGTTTCCCATTTCACTTCTTCCAGAGATAAATAACAAACAGGTATGCTGCCCCAGGGGCTGATAACAACCATTTTGTAGCCACGAAGAAGGCCCATTTGAGGATAGGCGAGTATTTTGAAAAGGGCAAAACTGAAAGACTTGCACAGAAATATAACTGAAACACTAAATTCATCTGGTTGGAGCCTGTTTACCTCAGGACACTTTGTTTGTGAAAGAGTAAATTCCCTTATGGATTAGTCAGCTTGAATAGTTTTCTGTTACTGCAGCTGGAGGCATCCTCATAGACACTCCTATCTATATTTGCAGGTAAACTGCTTGCTATGTTTATTATTACTGCCTTTTCCCCTGGTGTATCTGCCTCCAAAATTGCTCTGTGTCTATTTTAAGATGTGTCACTTCTATTGATTCAAGGCCATAGGTTGCTTTTCTTGATTTTCCCACATATGTATGTATGTATGTGTATATATATATATATAGACACACACACACACACATTTGCATTTCTTAAAGCGGGATCTGCATCAAATTCATTTTATTTTCCCTAGAAATTCTGACAAAATGTCTGGTTCATGTAGGTGCTCGAGAGCTACTCACTGAATTTCTCATAATTCAGTCAGTTATTTACCTAATCAGAGTGTGCCAAGAAAATTTAGGGTGAGATTATCTATCTATCTATCTATCTATCTATCTATCTATCTATCTATCTATCATCTATATATTTATTGTAAAACCTTTATCATGTCTGTATTCTAGGGTGTTTTCCTCTATTCTACTTCTGTTGCTGTAAACATTCATCCTGTTCTTCGTCTACTTTAAAGATTCTCCATCTACTCTAACTTCTTGCATTATTCTTCCAAAGTATTTGCTACAATCTCACAGTCCTTTCTTTACAATATTGAATAGCATATCTAAGATGAAGGAATTTGAACATCTCTGCAAGTACTGCTGCATGGACAATATTTAATGTATTTAATTTTTAAAAATACCATAGTGTCTGTTTCTTTGCACTGGAAGGCCCATTTTACTTCATCAGTCTCTGAGCAGTAAGGGCTTTTCCTTCAAAATAAATGCTTTTAAAGAACTTTCTTTTATCATAGAGTATTAAAAAACAGCTAAAAGAGGCTGCTACTCCAGTAAAAAAAAAAAAAAAAAAAAGGAGTAGTTATCAAAAAGGACAGAACTGGATTATGAACGCTCAGCTTAGAATAAGAGGTATGCACCTGAATCTATGTAATTTCACTAACAATTGTCACCCCAATAAATTTAAAAATTAAAGAAAGAAAGAAACAAAGAAAGAAAGAAAGAAAGAAAGAAAGAAAGAAAGAAAGAAAGAAAGAGAATAAGAGGTAGAGCATCATAGAGTTAGTCACTGTACAAAGAAAGAAAAGGAGAAAGAGAAAGAAAATGGCATGTTGGAGAAAAGACTGAGAAACCTTCTAAAGAATTCAGTTATACATTCTTCAAAAGGCATACTTCTATACAGAAAGATGGGATAAATTTCAATATGGGATCCAGAGAGGAAACAATTGGCTAATTGGGAAACATTATTTTTGCTACTCCTGGAAAGGACTGTCATTTCCTTGGTAACAATTGTACCCAGTTTGCTGTATAATGACATAAAAATATACAAATACATTAATAGTAAAAGAGCTACCAATATCTCCCGTCCACTAGTTTCCCTCACTGGTTCAAAGAGGACACTGTCATACCAATCTACCTGACCAACTCAATCATTTCTATTCCCATTCTTATCCCTCTGCAAGAAGTGTCTAAATTTATGCTGATGCATAGTCAACAAAACAAAAAAAAAAGCATAGGACCTGGAGAAAAAAAATGATTTCAAAAGAAGAAATAGTTAATCTATATAATAAAGATCTGAAGGAGAGAGTAACATCTAACCTGCTGGGGCAGAAGAGGAGTTTTGTTTTGTTTCAGGGGCTGAATTGAATGACAAACTTTATAGAGTATGGGATGCATGCAATTTAAAGGCAATAGAAAAAAGGATAGAAGAGGTTATTAGGGAGGCAGGGATATTGAATTGGATATTCTTTAATCAATGATAAAAATGGAAGTAATTAATGGTTTCTTTCTTTCTTTTCTTTTTTTCTTATTAAAGTTTACTGGGGTGACAACTGTTAGTAAAGTTACACAGATTTCAGGTGTACAGCTTTGTAATACATCATCTATATATCACATTGTGTGTTCACCACCCAGAGTCAGTTCTCCTTCCATCACCATATATTTGATCCCCTTTACCCTCATCTACGCCCCCCTCACCTCTTACCGTCTGATAACTACTAAACGATTGTCTGTGTCTATGAGTGTTTGTTTCTTCGTTTGTCTTGTTCTTTTGTTGTTTTCAGTTTTATATGCCACATAACAGTGAAATCATATGATTTTCAAATTTTTCTGTCTGACTTATTTCACTCTGTTGTTTCTTTGTCTTTTTGCTGCTGTCTATTATTTCAGTCTGGTGGTATTCTATGGTTTTTTTCCCCTCTGTTTTTTTTTCTTTTATTATGCTATATATTTCAGTTCTAGATATTTTTTTGAGTGGTTACCATTAAGCTTCTATAAAAGAAAGCTGCATGTTCAGAGTCTTCCATTTTCTTCAGTATGCCCACTTTCTCCATTCCCATATGCCGGTTCAGACCTTTACTCTCCCCCCTTTTATGTTTTTGTTGTCACAAATTATCCTTATTTATGCTGTGAGTTGATTTTTGCACTGCAGTAGCAAGTTGTCTTTTCCCTCACATATATATATATATATATATATATATATATATATATATATATATATATATTTTTTTTTTTTTTCCTTCTTTACCCTGTATGATATATTTAAGGGTATAGTGTCCTATTTGGTGTAGGGCTGGCCATTTCCTGCTTCTGTTTGTTCATAATACTACTCATGGTTTTGTATTCTTTTGTTTTTTTGTTTCAGGGTGAATAGCCTCCTTCAGTATTTCTTGTAGTGCAGGTCATGTGTTAGGACATTCCCTCAGCTTCTGTATGTCTAGAAAGGTTTTTATTTCTCCTTCATATCTAAAGTATATCTTTGCTGCATATATTATTCTTGGCTCATAATTTCTCTCTTTCAATAGTTTGCATACTAGAGTCCACTCCCTCCTGGCTTGTAGAGTTTCTGCTGAAAAATCTGATGATACTCTAATGGGCTTTCCTTTGTAGGTTACCGTCTTCTTTTCCCTGGCTGCCTTGAGGATTCTTTTTCTGTCGTTAATTTTTGACAGCTTCAATACAATATGCCTTGGAAGGGCCTGTTGGGGTTGAAGAAATTAGGTGTTCTATTTGCTTCTTGGATTCGAGGGTCCGGTTCTTTCCACAAGTTTGGGAAGTTCTTGTTGACTACATCTTTTGAACATACTCTTTGTTCCCTTTCCCTTTCTTCTCCTTCTGGTATGCCCATTATTTTCATATTGCTCTTTCTGATGGAGTCAGAAAGTTCTTGTAGCATTCTTTCATTTCTTTTAAGTCCCAAGTCTCTCTCTTCTTCCATTTGTGTCATTTCCAGATTTGTATCTTCGATGTCACTGATTCTTTCCTCCATCTGGTCAGCTGTATTACCTAAGCTGACTATTTCATTCTTCATTTATTTTACTGAGTTCTTCATCTCCAGAAATTCTATTTTTTTTTTTTTTAAATTTCAATCTCTTTGGTAAAATGTTCACTTTATTCTTTGATTGTGTTTCTGAGTTCATTAAACTGCCTGTCTGTGCTTTCTTACATCTCGTTGAGTTTTTCCAGAACTGCAATCTTGAATTCTCTGTCATTTAAGGCACATATTTCCATGCCTTTAAGTTCATTTTCTGGAGACTTTTCATTTTCTTTCTGAGTTGCCTTGTTGCCTTGGTTAATCATGGCAATTAATTAATTATTCTCTTCCAAGTCATCTACAGGAGTGGGTTCTGAAACAGGTTGGTAGGAAGAGGTCTTTCCTTTGCTTTCCACTAGGTGTTGGTAGAATGCTTTATTTCCAATTTCAGCCTTTTATTCTCTCTCATGATGAGAGAATGTCATATTTTTTTCTGCCCTGTTCCGGCTTCTCACACAATGGGGGGATTCCCTGGAAGGTGGGCTTCTCCTCTGTGAAGAGGTTGCCTGGTTCTCAGGGCACTGCCTCAGTGGGGGATGTGTACAGCTTCTCAAGTTCCATAGCTCTTCCTGCACCAGTTTCAGAGGCTGTGTGTTTCAGCAGTTCTATTTACTCCTGCAGGGATCTGCACAGATAGGTGGGGACAGGGGCGGGGTGGGTTGTGAGAGGCTGATCCCTGGACTGATCCCTGCAGGGGTTAACAGAGCTGCTGAAACACACAGGCCATGAATCTGGGGCAGGTAGAGCTTCAAAACTTCAGAAGCTTTCCACATACCTCAATGAGTAAACAGGGAAAGTTCATTGACTATGAACAAACTAAAATACCAGACAGAAACACAAAGGTAAACAAACAATGGAAACACTGAGCTACCAGAAAACAAAAGATAAAATTGCTATTAAAAAATCCTCACATGTCAATAGTCACCTCAAATGTAAATGGATTGAACTCATCAATAAAAAGCAAAGAGTAGCAGGTTGGATCAAAAAACAAAACCTAACCATATATTGACTCCAAGAGACACATCTCAGCTACAAGGACGAATATAGACTCAAAGTGAAAAGGTGGAAAACAATAATTAAAGCAACAGGAATCCAGAGAAAAGCAGGTGTAGCATACTTATATCTGACAAAACAGACTTCAGACTAAAAAAGGTAACAAGAGACAAAAATGGACATTTCATAATGATAAAGGGGACTATACAACAAGAAGACATAACAGTCATCAATATTTATGCCCCCAATAAGGGAGCACCAAAATATACTAAGCAAGTGCTAACAGAACTAAAGGGAGAAATTGACCAAAGCACAATTATAGTAGGGGACCTAAATACACCATTGACAACTATGGATAGATCATCCAAACAGAAAATGAATAATGAAATAGCAGCCTTAAATGACACATTAGATGAAATGGACATAATTGACATTTATAGAGCACTTCATCCTATAACATCAGACTATACATTCTTTTCTAGTATACAAGAAACATTCGCAAGGATAGACCATATATTGGTACATAAAACTAGTCTCAGCATTTAAGAAGATGGAAATCATCCCAAGCATATTCTATGATCAAAAGGCTTTGAAATTCGATATAAACTGCAAAAAGAAAGCAGGGAAAAACACAAATATGTGGAGATTAAAAGGAAAAAGACACAAATAAACAAAATCAGAAATGAAAGAGGGGAAGTTACCAAAGATGCCACAGAAATACAAAGGATTATCCAAGAATAATATGAAAGATTATATGCCACCAAATTCAATAACTTAGAAGAAATGGACATGTCCTTAGAAACATATAGCCTTCCTAGGTTGAATCAAAAAGAACTGGAAAATCTAAATAGACCAATCACCAGTAAGTAAATTGAATCAGTCATCCGAAACCTTCCCAGAAGCAAAAGTCTGGGACCAGATGGCTTCACTAGTGAATTCTACCAAACATTCAAAGAGGATCTAATACCCATCCTATGCAAACTCTTCCAAAAAACTGAAGAAGAGACAACATTCCCTAACTCATTTTATGAGGCCAACGTTACCCCGATACCAAAACCTGGTAAGGACAACATAAAAAAAGAAAATTATAGACCAATATCTCTGATGAATACAGATATAAAATTCCTAAACAAATTTCTAGCAAATCGAATGCAACAATACATTAAAAAGATTATTCATCACGAGCAAGTGGGGTTCATCCCCAGGGAACAAGGATGGTTCAACATATGCAAATTCATCAATGTAATACATCACATAAACAAAATAAAGGACAAAAATCATGATTATATCAATTGATGCAGAAAAAAAATTTGACAAGATACAACATCCATTTATGATGAAAACACTTAATAAAATAGGTATAGAAGGAAAATACCTTAACATAATAAAGGCCATATATGACAAACCCTCAGCTAATCTCATAATTAATGGTGAAAAACTGAAGCCCTTTGCTCTACGTTCAGGAACATGACAGGGCTGTCCTGTCCCCTATCACCTCTGCTTTTCAACATAGTGTTGCAAGTCCTTGCCAGAGCAATCAGGCAAGAGAAAGAAATAAAAGGCATCCAAATTGGGAATGAAGAAGTTAGATGGCCACTCTTTGCAGATGACATGATGCTATATATTGAAAACCCTAAAGACTCCACCAAAAAGCTATTAGAAACAATCAATGAATACAGTAGAGTTGCTGGCTACAAAATCAACGTACAAAAGTCCATTGCATTCCTATATACTAACAATGAAATCTCAGAAAAGAAATGAAAGAACAATTCCTTTTGCAATTACAACAAAAAGAATAAAATACCTAGGAATAAACTTAACCAAGGATGTGAAAGGCTTATATACTGAAAACTATAAGACATTTTTAAGAGAAATTGAAGAAGACACAAAGAAATAGAAAGACATTCCGTGTACGTGGATTGGAAGAATCAACATAGTTAAAATGTCCATATTACCCAAAGCAATATACATATTTAATGCAATCCCCATCAAAATCCCAATAGCATTTATTAAAGAAATAGAACAAAAAGTCATCAGATTTGTCTGGAACCACAAAAGACCCCGAATAGCCAAAGCAATCTTGAGAAAAAAGAACAATGCTGGAAATATCACACTCCCTGACTTTAGCTTGTACTACAGGGCTACAATAATCAACACAGCATGGTATTGGCAGAAAAACAGACACATAGACCAATGGAATAGAATTGAGAACCCAGAAATAAACCCACATAAATATGGACAGATAATTTTCGAGAAAAATGCCAAAAACATACAATGGAGAAAAGACAGCCTCTTCAATAAATGGTGCTGGGAGAACTGGAAAGCCACATGCAAAAGAATGAAAGTAGACTGCTATCTGTCACTGTGTACCAAAATTAATTCAAAATGGATCAAAGTCCAAAACATAAAACCTGAAACAATAAAATGCATAGAAGAAAACATAGGTACTAAACTTATGGACATTGGATTCAAAGAGCATTTTATGAATTTGACACCAAAGGCAAGGGAATTAAAAGCTATAATAAATGAATGGGACTATATCAAACTAAAAACCTTCTGCACAGCAAAAACAAAACAAAACAAACAAACAAACATTGACAAAATAAAGAAGCAACCAATGGAATGGGAGAAGATTTTTGCAAACAACACCTCTGATAAGGGGCTAATATCCAAAATATATAAGGAACTCATACAGCTCAACAACAACAAAAACAAACAAACAATCCAATTAAAAAGTGGGCAGAGGACCTGAATAGACATTTCTCCAAATAGACCATACAAATGACCAATAGACATATGAAAAAATGTTCATCACTAATCATCACAGAAATGCAAATAAAACCAAAATGTGATAACACCTCACCCCAGTTAGAATGGCTATCATCAAGAAGACAAATAATAACAAGTGTTGGAGAGGCTGTGGAGAAAAAGGTGCCCTCATACTCTGTTGGTGGGATGCAGATTTGTGCAGCTATTATGGAAGGCAGTGTGGAGGTTCCTCAAAAAAATTAAGGATAGAATTACCATATAACCCAGCAATCCCTCTCCTAGGTATATACCCCAAAAATCTGAAAACATTTATCCATAAAGACATATGTGCTCCAGTGTTCATTGCAGCTTTATTTACAGTGGCTAAGACATGGAAACAACCAAAGTGTCCTTCAATAGATGATTGGATAAAGAAGTTGTGGTATGTATACACAATGGAATACTATTCTGCCATAAGAAAAGATGAAATAGTACCATTTGCGACAACATGGATGTATCTTAACATTATTTTGCTAAGCGAAATAAGTCAGCTAGTAAAAGTCGAGAACCGTATGATGTCACTGATATGTGGTATATAAAACTGAAAACAACAAAGGAACAAGATAAACAAACGAAGAAACAAAAACTGATAGACACAGACAATAGTTTAGTGGTTACCCGAGGGTAAGGGGGAAGGCAGTGGTAGATGAGGGTAAAGGGGATCAAATATATGGTGATGGAAAGAGAACTGACTCTGGATAATGAAGACAGAATGTGATATATAGATGATGTAATACAGAATTATACACCTGAAATCTATGCAACTTTACTAATTGTTACCCCAATAAACTTCAATTAAAAACAAACAAAAAAATGTACTTTTGGCATAACAATTGCTTCTTACAAGTATCTTTAAAATGTAATAAGTTGCTATAATGTACAATTCAAGTAATATAAATAAATATGCACATAATGTGGTATAAAAAAAGAAATTGTTTGGAAACAATTGCATTGACTTATTTCTTGTTGTTGATGATAATATAGAAAAAAAAACACAAATTCTCTGTAGCACATCAAGCCTAATAATAAAATACAAAAGAAAAAGTATTACTTTATATGAAGGATGATAAGTTATTTTTTTTAAATACCATATTCAGGAAAAGAATATAAGGAGAATATTTTATTTACCATCTCAGGTTTATGAGATATAGACTCATAAAGAATGATAATCCTTTTTCAATAAATTAACCAGAATTTACAGAAAGCCATAGTTGAGTATAAGTTGAATAAGAGCTGGGCTCTTGTGTAAAAAAGAATACCCACTGTTAAACTTCCATGAATCTCTTTAAGAGCACTGGATCCAGGAAGTCAGTTGTTTTACTTTGGCATATTTGTTTGAAATTTGTCTAACAAAGAAAAGACAGTAAAAAGGACACAAAATTCAGATAAAAATTAGAAGAGAAAAAAAATGTGATTTTTCAGTCGGGTAGCATATAATCGATACTGAGTTAAGATGCAAAAGAAGCAGTTCAGAGAGCACCTGAGACTTCTCTCAGGTCGAAGATAGCTGTCCAAGAAATACTGTCTGCCCTCTCTGATTCTATTTTTTTTTTCTGTGTCCTTCTTGATGCCTAGAGAACATTTCCTATATAGCTGCTCTATTTTTAAGTCATTTCTTTACAACTCATTGTCCCTCTTATTCACTGTGACAGTCTTTCTGCTTCTGTTGGCACACACTGTAATTCATATTTTATCCCCTTTATTTATTCTCCTAGCTTAGTTCACATATTCCCCCAATACATTAAGATATCTTTACCTCATACATTGATGTGTGTTGACTTTATATTACATAATTCTTGAGAAGAACGTGATAAAATTATCAGTAAATCTAGATTGAAGGTTTTTGCTCATTGGCAAAGAAAAACTTAGAAAACTATTTAAAAAATCCAGTATTTTTTTGTTTGTTTGTTAAAAGGTTAGTTGAGTCAGAAATTGAAAACAAAAGCAATGCAAAAGAGAAAAAGAGCCTGATATATCTTATGCATTTCTCCATAAAAATTATATATGTATTCATTAAATTGGAAAGTTAAGAAAGCTATATGAATTGTCTGAACTAAACTATTCTATCAAAGTGTTTCAGGTTAGTTCCATAGATACATCAGAATATCACTTGTATTAAGTTGATTTTTCAAGATAAATATTTCATAGTATTTAAACAAGTAAACAATCCTTAATTTGTGTTAAAGTGCTTGATTCTGAAGACAGTAAAATTTGCTGAATTTTTTCAGTCATTATTCATCTCTAATGTTCAACTCTAAAAATGGAGTGCATTACAAAGTTTACTTTCTGTTAGAAACTCTTTCAAAGACATATTAATCAATGCTACAAAACATGGTTACAAGTACGCTGTAAACCACTTTTAAGGAATAAATCATTCACATTTAAATTTACTTTATTAAGTAGTCATGCTACCTGTGTTAATGAAATTTTCTTCAAACTGTAATTCAAGCTTGGCATTTTTAATATTTTGTATTGATTTTTTAAAAATCCATTGTGTATCTCATTGTATAACACATATAGCATACCCAGCTTTTCAAACTGCTATGGATGTTAAGCACACAGAATACATAAACCATGTTTTGCCCAGTTGTAGCATTTATTGTGAATTATTGACTGAAAATTTTATAACAATACTTTAAAAATTTAAGTTAGTTTATGATTATTTAAAAGAAAACCACAGTGTTTGCAAATTAAGTATGAAGATTCACAGATAATAATTCTCACCATAGAGGCTTATATACTTAAAAGGATACATAGGAAATTGTTTTAGACTCCTGTGTAAAAAAATAAAAATAGCATAATCAACTGTGAATAATAGTGAATGTTATTAATATTCACAAAAAATTATATTTAAAACTACTTCAGCATATTACCCCTATGTTAAACATCAGGAGGAAAGTTAAATAACAGGGTTTATGAATTTTAGATTTGTTCAGGAGAAGAAACAGATCTCATATTCACAATGTGTTCTCACTTATTCCATTCAACTACAGGGCATGTTCTCTGTTGTCCACTCTTCTTTACGTTTTTGAGAGCACACATTCTAGCCCAGTATGTCAAGCATTTCTTCCCAAATTGACTGCATTTTCTCTTTAAAATGGCATTGCACATTAGATCTTCCATTTTGTTGACTATTGCGCCACAAAGAACAGGCAAATTTTGCAGGCACTAGAACTGACACATTCATTATTTGTCAGATATTCTATGAGAGGAACAGCAGAGAAGAAAATAATATGTAAGAATATAAGGTTTAGTACCAAATGCTGCACTTTTAAGAGGTGATTTGACAAGTTAGTGGAAGACTCAGAAGCATCCATAGATCAGCAATTTTATTTATGAATTAGCATCAATTCAGTACCATTTAATTAAATAAATCACCTTTACATTTTATGTGCAATACAAGTCACAGAATACACACCTTAATGACTGTTTCTTTAACTGTCATAAAATGGAAGGTTGCCCTGAGTATCTTAATTTTTGAAGCAGTAATCCCAGTGGTATGACTGCTGATGAGAAAAATACACATTTCATGCCTCCAGAATTTTAAGGAAAGCAGTTGTTGAGTTTAACACTTCATTAATCACCTCATACATCACAGGCTCATTAATACTTTCTTTCCATATCAAAAAGGATTTCCATAGCAGGTGAAAAAAGGCGTAAAAGAATTTCAGGGATTTATGGCACACATGAAAGGAAAATGTACATAAAAGGAGAAGGAAAGAAATAAACAGGATGGAAGCAACACTTCAAATGACACAGTGATAACGACTATTAACATTGTGAGAAGGTACCAGTCATCCAACCATCTGCTCCAGACATCCAGCATAGCAAACAAGGTTAAAGGAAATAAAATACTTAGGAATTAATACTTTGAATGGTTTTCATTAAAAATCTCTTTAATTCATGTAATCTTCTTTGTTCAGAGGAGATGGGATCCTCAGAAACTAAACTGTTGTGTGGGAGGGTTCAAGGGGTTCAAGATTCCATGAAGATCCCATCTGACAGTCACACAGAAGGTGTTAGCAACCCCCGAAAAAACTGCAGTGAGTCATGACAATGCAGCCTCTTGTTTTTTTGTTTTGTTTTGTTTTTGTTTTTGTTTTTTTAATACATTTCATGAAGGACCTATGATTTGGGGACTATTTCTTGACTCCCTAAGGTCTGTCCATTTATAATCATAGGGTCTTACAGAGTCATAGTAGCTGAATAAACCTGGAGCTAGTGGGAGAATCTTCTCAACTTTCCTTCTCAGGGGCTTTCCTAGGACTTGATGGCATTTTCCTGAAGTCCCAATGGTCAGAGACCATTGTCTTTGACCTTGATTCTTAGGCTCTTTCTTAAAAATCTATCCTCTTATACTAATCTGTTTCTAAAGATTTCCATCATCTCTGACCTGTGTTTATCTAATTCCCAAGCCATTTACTTATTTTAACTGGGATGAAGCATACCCTTAACAACAGAACCAAACATTGGCCTACGTAATGTAATTCATTTCTCAACGCCATTTACATTAATCCCTTCACAGACTCTCATAGTGCATGTGCCACAGAATAGCAATTCAGTTTCTCATCTGCCTTTCCAACATTTTATTATTTTTTTAACCTTTTATTTTGAAGTAATTATGTACGAGGTCTGACAATTATGTTTGCAAACTCATCCTAGAAGAAGTGCTACACACATCATTGCTGAATATCATGAGAGTCACCTTAGAAGTACTCCCCTTAGGAAGCTATGCACCAATGCCAGAGCCTAGTCCATCCTTCAAATAAATTTTGGAATTCTTTCTCTGGAATGGCCATCAGAATGGTCATGATATTACACTTGATGTCCTGAATGTCATCAAAATGTCTTCCTTTCAATATTTCCTTTATCTTCGGGTAAAGAAAAAGACATTGGGAGCCAGATCAGGTGAGTAGAGAGGGTGTTCCAATACAGTTATTTGTTTACTGGCTAAAAACTCCCTCACAGACAGTGCCGTGTGAGCTGGTGCATTGTCATGATGCAAGAGGCAGGAATTGTTGGCAAGAAGTTCAGGTTGTTTTCATCTAACGTTTTCACGCAGCCTTTTCAACACTTCCAAATAGTAAATTTGGTTAACTGTTTGTCCAGTTGGTACGAATTCATAATGAATGGAGGGTACCGTTCAGGTTGAGAGGATGCGTTCCTGATACCAAAAAAGGATAACAACATCATTGCAACAAGTTCACGAACTTAATTGTCTGTCCTCGTATAGCATAGAATACCATTCAACAATAACAAAAAATGAAGTATCTATGCATACAAGTTGGATGGATTTTAGGGACATAATCTTAAGTGAAAAAAAGCCAATCTCAAACGTCAGATCCTAGAAGATTCCATTTGTATACTACTTTTTAAATGACAAAATTATAAAGATGGAGAATACATTAGTGATTGCCAGAGTTTAACGATTTTTGGAGGGAGACAGGGTGGTTGGTATTACCATCAAAAGTTATTAAAAGGGGATCTTTCTGGTGATGAAATAATTCTGCATCTCAATTGTGATGGTTGCTACATGAATCTGCACATGTGATAAAATTGCACAGACCTAAGCACACTCATTGTAAGAAAGCCATTTTCTGATTTTGTTATCAATCTACAATTGATTAAGATCTGACCATTTGAGGAAACTGGGTGAAGGGTATACAAGACATCTCTATTATTTTTGCAACTTCCTGTGAATATGTACAAGTATGTTAAGAATATATTAGGTTACTTAAGAAAATTTCAAACCATTTTCAAGTTGTATATACAAGTTTACATTCCCACTAACCATTTATGAGTGATTCAGTTTCTCTGCATTCAAGACAGCACTTAGTACTATTACTATTTCTTATTTTATGTGTGTAGTGATATATCACCATGGTCTCAATTTGCATTTCTCTAATGGCCAGTGACAAACATCTTTTCATGTCCTTAATTGACATCCTTATAAACTCTTTGGTGAAATGTGTTTTCACTTCTTTTGCCCAATTTCTAATAAGATTGGGCTTCGAGGGTTTGTTTACCTACTGTTAAGTTTTAAGACTAATTTGTATATTCTAGATACAACACTCTTGTCAGATATTTTTGCTCACAGTCTGTAGTATGTCTTTTCATAGTCTTAACAGGGTTTTTTCCAGTCCGAATTATCATTTTTTTTTATTTTATATTATCATGTTTTTTTGGCACCTTTTGTATTTTCTATACTTGTGTGGGTCCATCTTTATGTGTCCATCTTTCTGTCAACATCATGCAGTCTTGATTACTGTATTGGATATCACCTTAATATTGGATAGAGTCATTCCTCCTAGTTTATTATTTTTCAAAATTATTTTAGTCTAACTCCTTTGCTTTTCCATATAAATTTTAGAATAATTTCATCTATATTCATTAAAAAATGTGCTAGGATTCTGATAGGAATTATATTAAATGTATATATCATTTTCGACAATAGAAACCTCTACTAGGCTGTTCTCAAGTCTATAAACATTACATGTCTCTCCATTTAATTTATTTTTATTTCTTTCGTCAACATTTTGTAATTTTCAGGATATAAATTCTGTTACAATACATTTTTCAATGTATTAAATTATGTTTTATTAGATTTATGGCTACATTTTCATTTTTATGAGCAACTGTGAATAGTATTGTATTATAATTTTGGTTCCTATATATTAATTGCTAATATATACACAATTATTATTATTTTTTTTAATTGGGGAAGGGGAACAGGACTTTATTGGGGAACAGTGTGTACCAGGACTTTTTTTTTTTTTTCCAAGTCAAGTTGTTTGTCCTTCTTTTTTTTTTTTCCCCAATCTTAGTTGTGGAGGGTGCCATTCAGCTTCAAGTTGTTGTCCTTTCAGTCTTAATTGTAGACGGCGCAGTTCAGCTCCAGGTCCAGTTGCCGTTGCTAGTTGCAGGGGGAGCAGCCCACCATCCCTTGTGGGAGTCGAGCTGGCAACCTTGTGGTTGAGAGGATGCGTTCCAACCAACTGAGCCATTCGGGAGATCAGCAGCAGCTCAGCTCAAGGTGCCATGTTCAATCTTAGTTACAGGGGGCACTACCCACCATTCCTTGCAGGACTCGAGGAATTGAACTGGCAACCTCGTGGTTGAGAGCCCACTGGCCCATGTGGAAATTTTATGGGGCAACCTTCAGAGTTAGGAGCATGGAGCTCTAACCACCTGAGCCACCAGGCCGGCCCACAATTAATTTTTTTTTAAATACTGATCTTATATCTGTGATCTTGCTGAACTCACTTATTCATTTTTTCAACTTTTTTGTTGATTCCTTGTATTTTCTACATATACCCACATTTAATCTGCAAACACAGACAATATTATCGCTTCGTTTGTGTGTGTGTGTGTGTGTGTGTGTGTGTGTGTATGTATTTTACTTCCTTTTCCTTCTTTACTCACTGTTTAGAATTTCAGTACCGTATTGAATAAGATTGGCAAACGTGGGCATCCTTGCTTGTTCTCAATCTTTGGGGAAAGCCTTCAGTTTTAGACCATTAAGTACCTATGATGTTAGCATTAAGTTGTTGTTGTTTTGGTTGGTTTAATTTTTTTTTTTGAAATTCATTAGCAAGTTGAGGAAATTCTCCTCTATTCCTAGAGTTTCTGAGAGTTTTCTTTATATAAATGGTAAGTTTTAATTAAATTATTTTTCTGTGTTAATTGATATTATTATGTGAGTTTTAGCATGTGAATATAACGCATTATATTGCTTGATTTTCAAATATGAACTGGTAAGTCCCAGCTCCCTACCTGAACTTCTCTGATGCTACTATGGTAAAGAAGTGGGGTGAACTCATGACAGCCAGGAAAGTGTGGAAGTCTTAAGTCCTCCCTTTTCTTTTGCTGATGGAGGTGAGTATGGGATCAAAGATTTTTCCATGGTGTATTCTTAGAGTTGTATAGTTTTATTGGCGTTGTATGCTCCTTTCTCCTTGTATTTTGGCTATTGAGAATGGGGGATTCTTACAGATATTTTGCTTGTTTTTGTGTTCTTTTGGTCTACATTCATTATTGTTTACAATTTCCCTACTTATTCAATACCCTGTGGAATATGAAGAGAAAAGAAAATCCAAGACCCAGGGAACTTACTGTCGTGCTATTCCTCAGGTCCTGAGGTTCTAGCCAATATACCTTCCTCTCTCCCTTTTTCACAGTCTTCTTAAATTTGTTTTGTCTATGGTTTCCAGAGTTTTCAGCTGTGCTTAACGCCAGGAATAGGGAGAAGTGTGTCTACTCCATTATGTTCAGAACTTGAAATCAGCATGCCCTTTTAATATCTAAGTTACATTAATTTTTTATTTTTTATTTTTTTAATTTATTGGGGTTACAATTGTTAGTAAAAGTACATAGATTTCAGGTGTACAATTCTGTATTACATCATCTATAAATCCCATTGTGTGTTCACCACCCAGAGTCAGTTCTCCTTCCATCCCCATATATTTGATCCCCCTTACCCTTATCTCCCACCCCACAGCCCCCTTACCCTCTGGTAACCACAAAACTATTGTCTGTGTCTATGAGTTTTTGTTTCTCATTTATTTGTCTTGTTCTTTTGTTGATTTGGTTTATATACCACATATCAGTGAAATCATATGGTTCTCTGCTTTTTCTGTCTGACTTATTTCGCTTAGCATTATATTCTCAAGATCCATCCATGTTGTCACAAATGTTCCTATATCATCTTTTCTTACCGCCGAATAGTATTCCATTGTGTATATATACCACAACTTCTTTATCCATTCATCTATCGAAGAACATTTTGGTTGTTTCCATGTCTTGGCCACTGTAAACAAAGCGGCAATGAACATTGGAGCGCACATGTCTTTATGTATAAATGTTTTCAGATTTTTTGGGTATATATCTAGGAGAGGGATTGCTGGGTCAGATGGTAATTCTATTCGTAATTTTTTGAGGAACCTCCACACTGCCTTCCATAACGGCTGCACTAGTCTGCATTCCCACCAACACTGTATGAGGGTTCCTTTTTCTTCACAGCCTGTCCAACACTTGTTACTATTTGTCTTGTTGATGATAGCCATTCTGACTGGTGTGAGGCGATATCTCATTGTGGTTTTTATTTGCATTTCTCTGATGATTAGTGATGTTGAGCATTTTTCCATATGTCTATTTGCCATTTGTAGCCCTCTTTGCAGAAATGTCTCTTCAGGTCCTCTGCCCATTTTTCAATTGGGTTGTTTGTTTTTTTTGTTGTTGAGTTTCATGAGTTCCTTGTATATTTTGGATATTAGCCCCTTATCGGAGGCACTGTTTGCAAAACTCTTCTCCCATTCAGTTGGTTGCCTCTATATTTTGGCGATGGTTTCTTTTGCTGTGCAGAAGCTTTTAAGTTTCATATAGTCCCATTCATTTATTTTAGGTTTTAATTCCTTTGCCTTTGAAGTCAAATTCATAAAATGCTCTTTAAACCCAAGTCCCTAAGTTTAGTACCTATGTTTTCTTCTATGCAGTTTATTGTGTCAGGTCTTATGCTTAAGTCTTTGACCCATTTTGAATTAATTTTGGTACATGGTGACAGATAGCAGTCCAGTTTCATTCTTTTGCACGTGGCTGTCCAATTCTCCCCAGCATCATTTATTGAAGAGGCTGTCTTTCTTCCATTGTATGTTTTTAGCTTCTTTGTCAAAAATTATCTGTCCATATTTATGTGGTTTTATTTCTGTATTCTCAATTCTATTCCATTGGTCTATGTGTCTGTTTTTCTGCCAGTACCATACTGTTTTGATTATTGTAGCCCTGTAGTACAAGCTAAAGTCAGGGAGTGTGATACCTCCAGTATTATTCTTTTTTCTCAAGATTGCTTTGGCTATTCAGGGTCTTTCATGGTTCCAAACAAATCTGATGATTTTTTGTTCTATTTCTTTAAAAAATGCCATTGGGATTTTGATGGGGATTGCATTAAATCTGCATTTTGCTTTGGGTAATATAGCCATTTTAACTATGTTGATTCTTCCAATCCATGAGCACAGAATGTCTTTCCATTTCTTTGTGTCTTCTTCAATTTCTTTCAAAAATGTCTTATAGTTTTCAGCACATAGGTCCTTCACTCCTTGGTTAAGTTTATTCCTAGGTATTTTATTCTTTTTGCTGCAATTGCAAAAGGAATTGTTTTTTGTATTTCTTTTTCTGAGATGTCATTGTTAGTATATAGGAATGCAATGGACTTTTGTATGTTGATTTTGTAGCCAGCAACTCTACTGTATTCGTTGATTGTTTCTAATAGCTTTTTGATGGAGTCTTTAGGGTTTTCTATATATAGCATCATGTTATCTGCAAAGAGTGAAAATTTAACTTCTTCATTCCCAATATGGATGCCTTTTATTTCTTTCTCTTGCCTGATTGCTCTGGCAAGGACTTCCAACACTATGTTGAAAAGCAGAGGTGATAGGGAACAGCCCTGTCATGTTCCTGAACGTAGAGCAAAGGGCTTCAGTTTTTCACCATTAATTATAAGATTAGCTGAGGGTTTGTCATATATGACCTTTATTACGTTAAGGTATTTTCCTTCAATACCTATTTTATTAAGTGTTTTCATCATAAATGGATGTTGTATCTTGTCAAATGTTTTTTTCTGCATCAATTGATATAATCATATGATTTTTGTCCTTTATTTTGTTTATGTGATATATTACATTGATGGATTTGCGGATGTTGAACCATCCTTGTTCCCTGGGGATGAACCCCACTTGCTCATGATGAATAATCTTTTTAATGCATTGTTGTATTCGATATGTTAGAAATTTGTTTAGGATTTTTATATCTGCATTCATCAGAGATATTGATCTGTAGTTTCCTTACCAGGTTTTGGTATCAGGGTAATGTTGGCCTCATAAAATGAGTTAGGGGGTACTGTCTCTTCTTCAATTTTTTGGAAGAGTTTGAGCGGTCTTGGTATTAGATCCTCTTTGAAGGTTTGGTAGAATTCACTATTGAAGTGATCTGGTTCCGGGCTTTTGCATTTGGGAAGATTTTGGATGACTGATTCAATATCGTTACTGGTGATTGGTCTGTTTAGATTTTTCCAGTTCTTCATGCTTCAGCCTAGGAAGGCTATATGTTTCTAAGAACTTGTCCATTTCTTCTAGGTTATTGAATTTGGTGGCATATAGTCCTTCATAGTATTCTTGGATGATCCTTTGTATTTCTGTGGTGTCCGTGATAACTTCCCCTTTTTCATTTCTGATTTTGTTAGTGTCTTCTCTCTTTTTATCTTAGTGAGTCTAGCCAAGGGTTTGTCAATTTGGTTAACCTTTTCAAAGAACATGCTCTTTGTCACATTAATTTTTTCTATTGTCTTTTTGTTCTCTATTTCATTTAGTTCTGCTCTGATTTTTGTTATTTCCTTTCTTCTGCTGACCTTGGATTTCATTTGTTCTTCTTTTTCTAGTTCTTTAAGGTGTAACATGTGGTTATTTATTTGGGATTTTTCTTGTTTATTGAGATAGGCCTTTAATGATATAAATTTCCCTCTTAAAACTGCTTTCGCTGCATCCCAAAAATTTTGGTAGGATATAGTTTCATTGTCATTTGTTTCTATGTATCTTTTGATCTCTCTTCTAATTTCTTCTTTGACCCAGTCGTTCTTTAAAAGTATGTTGTTTAATCTCCATGTATTTGTGTTTTTTTCGGCTTTCTTTTTGCAGTTGGTATAGAATTTCAAAGCCTTTTGATCATAGAATATGCTTGGGATGATTTCCATCTTCTTAAGGATTTCCTCTCATTCTATCTTTAGTTTTCTGGTAAGGCTGTGTCTCCATTGTTTCTTTGCCTTTTTGTTGGTGTCTATTATTTCTGTGTGGTGGTATTCTATGATGTTTCCCTCTGTTTCTTCTTTTATTACAGTATATATTTCAGTTCTGGATATTTTTTGAGTGGTTACCCTTAAGTTTATGTAAAAGAAAGTTTGATATTTAGAGTATTCCATTTTCTTCAGCACGCTTACTTTCTCCATTCCCATATTCCAGTTCAGGCCTTTACTCTCCCCCTTTTTATGTTTCGGTTGCCACAAATTGTCCCTGTTGATGGTGGTCGAACAGCCTCCTTTAGTATTTCTTGTAGTGCAGGTCGTGAATTAGAAAATTCCCTCAGCTTCTGTATGTCTGGAAAGGTCTTTATTCCTCCTTCATATCTAAAGGATATCTTTGCTGGATGTATTATTCTTGGCTCATAATTTCTCTCTTTCAATAGTTTGAATATTTGGTTCCATTCCCTCCTGGCTTGTAGAGTTTCTGCTGAAAAGTCTGATGATAATCTAATGGGCTTTCCTTTGTAGGTTACCGTCTTCTTCTCCCTGGCTGCCTTGAGGACTCTTTCTTTGTCGTTGATTTTAGACAGTTTCAATACAATGTGCCTTGGAGAAGGCCTGTTGGGATTGAGGTAATTAGGTGTTCTATTTGCTTCTTGGATTCGAGGATCCGGTTCTTTCCACAAGTTTGGGAAGTTCTCATCGACGATTTGTTTGAATATATTCTCTGTTCCCTTCTCTTTTTATTCTCCTTCTGGTATGCCCATTATTCTTATATTGCTCTTTCTGATGGAGTCAGAAAGTTCTTGTAGCATTCTTCCATTTCTTTTAAGTCTCAAGTCTTTTTCTTCTTCCAGCCGTGTTATTTCCAGGTTTCTATCTTCGATGTCACTGATTCTTTCCTTCATCTGGTCAACTATACTACATAAGCTGACTATTTCATTCTTAATTTGTTCTACTGAGTTCTTACTCTCCAGAAATTCTACTTGGTTCTTTTTTAAAATTTCAATATCTTTCCTAAAATGTTTATGTTGTTCTTTGATTGTGTTTCTGAGTTCACTAAACTGCCTTTCTGTGTTTTCTTGCCTCTCTTTGAGTTTTTTAAGAACTGCACTCTTGAATTCTCTGTCATTTAAGTCACATATTTCCATATCTTTAAGTTCCTTTTCTGGAGACTTTTCACTTTCTTTCTGAACTGTCTTGTTGCCTTGGTTATTCATGGCAATTACTGATTTATTATTTCTCTTCCTAGACATCTACAGGAGAGGCTTCTGCAACAGGTTGATAGGAAGAGGTCTTTCTTTTGTTTTCCAGTACTTGTTGGTAGAATGTTTTATTTTCTCTCCGAGTGCAGCCTTTCTTTCTCTCTCACACGGTAATGCTGTTTTCTCTGCACTATTCCAGCTTCTCAAACAATGAGGGATTCCCTGGGAGACAGGCTTCTCCTCTGTTAATAGTTCGCCTGGGTCACAGGGCGTAGTGTCCATACGGGTATGCGGAGAGCTTTTGAAGTTCCAAAGCTCTTCCTGCACCAGATTCAGAGCCCGTATTTTTCAGCAGTTCTGTTTACTCCTGCAGGGATGCACCCAGATAGGTGGGGCAAGGGGCGGAGTGAGTTGTGAGAGGTGGCCCAGAGCAATGGTGGCGACCATCACCACAGCTGGTCTTGTTTTCACAGCTCTCTCCCCTTTGCCGGAACTAGCCGAGATGCGAATGTGTGTCTGCTGTCCACAGTTCTCAGAACAGCAAATATTCTGTTCTTTTGATCTGACACTACTACTGTTCCACTTCTAGCACCGGGCAGGTGGGGGCAGGGCGAGGTCTGGGAGGTTAGGGAGGGGGCGACTAGTCTCAGTGCTTAAGGCTTCTGTTCTCTGCTCAGCAGTGAGGGCTTAAACCACCGTTTTCAGCCTTCTTTCCTCAGTCTTTTCTCCGAGGTCTCTGCCGTGAGCGTTGGGTTCAGCCGTGTTATTTGCTGCCCCCTCAGCCCTGTGGGCCATAAGCAGAGCCCTAGCAGTCCGAGTTCTTCCTTCTCCCTCAGCTGCGGTAGTTCCGGGAAACAGCGAGCTTGGAGCATTGAACTAAGTCTTCGTCCTGCGCCCCCGCGGCTTCGTCTCTGTGCTTCTCCCTTCCTTCCTCCCCCACTCGCACAATTCACCCACCTTTAGGTGAATTCAGTAGTGGGCCTCTTCGTCTTGCCTGTCTGCTGTGCAGGGAGTCCTTTGTGGAGTTATAGTTGTTCGATTAGTTGTAAATTCCAGAGGATATTTACAGAGGCTCACCTCACGCCGCCATTTTGATGACATCTTAAGTTACATTAATTTTATGCATTGTTTTCCTAGTAAACCTAGAGCAGACATTTTATTAAGTCACCAGATTTTTAAAGTTTTTCAGAAATAAAATGTCTTCCATGAGAAGGAAATATTACCATCATTTATATGGAAAATAGATGCAAGAATACTTTACAAATTTATCTTAGACAAATATCTGCCCTAGAATTTGACAAATTCTATTAGTCACTAGGGAATACACAGTCTCTTCCTTAAAGAGATGAAATACAGTTGATTACTAAATACAGAAACAATAAACAGCTCTTATAAATACAATGTATGAAATAATGAGTGAAGTATAACATGAAAATATTAGAACAAAAAGGAGGGAAACATAATCTAGGTCAGTGGTTCTAAAACTGCATCAGAATTATCTAGAAGCCTTTTTAAACTTTGGGCAGTAACGCAGAGTTTCTAATTCAGTAGATTGAGACATAGCAAAAAGTTCATTTTTACTAAGTTCCCACGTACTGCATATGTGGTATCCTGGAGACCGTATTTTCAGAATTATTAAGCTAAAGATTCTGAAAGGGTTTCAAGAGAGAATAATTCTTGGATGGTTCTAAGCACTGACTAAGAGTTCATTAGAGAACTCAGAATACAATGCTTAGCTGTCAAAGATGTTCTAAGATGAAAATGTTTAGTGATTAAACATTTTGTTTCAAGTAGTTAACCTCAGTCTTAATTTTGCAGTACAGAAACTTTGGTAGAGCGAGAACTATTACTGTCTATATGCATAAAAATAAAAGGAATCTTCTGTTTAGTACTCTTGGATGGGAAGGGGAAAGGTCAGGTTTCATCAAGTGTGTGAGGGAGTTAACAAAGAATGAAGTCATTCTTAATATATTAGTAATAGAAAAAGAGTTACAGATCTTTAAGAATAAATGGAGTTTTACTACATTTAAGCTTCACTGAAGTCTATTTTCATCTGACCAACCTAATTAGAAGTAGGTGGATCTATAAAGGTACAGGCAACGCTAGCTAGATTTGCTAAATGAATTTCTCTTTCCATCCCTGAACCACAATATGTTTTGAAATATTTCATTGTACAGTGCCTTATAATTAAAAACTTCTATGAGATGTTTCAGTTCATTCTCTTTTTACTGACAAACACCCTGACCAGATAGTTTTTCTTTCCCTCTGACACAAATCAGAGATGAGAACCACTAAAGCCTGGATACATGAAAAAGTTATTTCATCCTACGTTAATAAATTTCAAGTTCTCACTGTCTGTTTTCTAGCTTGGAAATGCAATTTTACACAAAGACTCCTTCCTCTCTTTTCTTCTAATTTACTCCTTCAATATGTTGCTATCTCCAAAATTCTACTTTATCAATGTTAATTTTTTATTATTATTTTCAGTTATATTACTTAAATGTTAGAAAAGTCAAAGGTATACTTTAATTATATTACCATTCTGATTATTATTTTTATAGGCCATATTCATTTGCATAGATTTTTGCCCAGAAAGATAAGCCAATAATGAAACATAAAACCTTCCATAAAGTAGGTATTAAATAGATATTTGTAAATGAATGACATTCTTAAGGATATCCAGTATTTCCATAGACACTCCAGCTTTAGGTTCCTGAGAAGAGTTTACCCAGAAATCAAGGTCTGTCAAATGTATGCTCTGTTTATAAAGAATGGTTATAGTGAAGAAATTAAGAGTATGAAATGTGGAACCAGATTACTTCATTGTAATACCAAATATAAACAGCTGTATGAAATTAAGCAAATTACTTAATTTTCTGTCTCAAAATACTCAAAATGAAATAAGGATGATGGTAATAACAGGACTTCGTCCACAGACATGTTGTGATGTTAAAATGAGGTCAATATATATAAAGCACATATCTAATATACTTTATAAACAGTCAGTAATGTTATTTATTTTCATGAGAAAGCCTCTCCAAACTGCAACCCATAGTGTGCTATGCTAAACCACATGGAGAACTCATTGGACATGTGTCATTAATGACAGAAGGAAATTACAAAACTAAAAGCAGGCCAGATGACCTCCTTGTGACCCTTCACTTCTAGCCCTCATCTGAATCCCAGACTAACATTCTGATGGTGTGTAAAGGAAGATTCAGAGATGACAATGGAGTTAAAGTCACAGAAGCAACAGCTGGAAAGAGAAGAGCTCATCTTTCAGATTTACAGAATAGCAGTCCCAGGATTTCCAACTGTGACTTTTAAGTCAGAGATGATTCTGAAGAAGCAACATCTCTTTTGAAATTAATGTTCCAGTTTTGTGGAAAATCACACTCTTTTGAGAATGCCCACCACATAGGGGCTAAAATGTTCACTACCATCTCTCATCACTCTGATAGATCCAACTAATGGCAGTAGAGTCCCATTAATGTCTATAGATTTTACCTGACCACTAATGTTCTCCTTCTTTGGGTAAAATGAGGAAAGGGGTTGAAGGCCGGGGTAAATTGAATGGAGGCAAAATTTGAGTGACAGCTAGAAATTATAGAATTATTTTAGAATTCTCTGATCTCGTTCATATTTTGCTAGGTTTTATAAAGCCTTTTTTTCCTCAACTTTAATTCTAGTGGAATGTGCATACCCTTATTGCCATGGCATGATGGTAAAAGAACCACTTATAGACTAAGGATTATATCACCAAAATTAATAACATTATTCCAAAAGAAAACTATTACCATCCAAATTTAATAATTAATCCCTCCATTTATTTTAGTCAACTACCAAATATTTACTGCCTACAATTTTGTGCTAGTAAATTCTAGACATCATAAATAAACAAATATATATGACAGACTTTCCCTCTCTTAGAAGAACAGGCTTTAGGGTACTGAGCTATGCTGACAAAATGGAAGTTTGGGCTGGTGTGAACTATGATTTGGAAACCTAAGAAAAAAGGGGAACTTATACAGCATTCACAGTGAAGACTGATTTAGGAACCAACAGGTATTTTAACCTGATCTTCAATGAAAAGGTTTAAGGCAACAGGGTAAAAAATAGGTCTCAGAGAAGAGTGAGAACAGATTTGTAAAGGTGAATAAGAAACAATTCCTAAAAGAATGCTATTTACAACGGAAAATGCAAGATGTTCTGAGGGAAGTTTGTTATGTTTCTGCTTTCACTGATAGAACTTTTGATTATATCAACAAATTTCCCAGCTTCGAGTTTGTCTCATTTGTATGCCCATCATCCCAAAGCACCTTTCAGCCCCTAAGGAAGAAAAAGATATATAGGACAAAACATGCCTGGCGATGTGAATCCATCTGCTCATTCTCTGGCCATGCCAATATGGGCACTATTTCCTTCAACTGCTCTTCTGGAATTTGAGCAGCATCATCAGTACACTTGGGGATAATTCAGCACTGTGTTCTACCTCGGGAGTACTCACTGAGTTCGGAATATTGCATACTGATTATCAAAAAAAAAAAAAAAAAAGGTTACCACTGATTGACGCAAACACCTCTCATTCAGCCATGGACAAGTTTAGGGTGACCCGACCAATAGAGCAACATACTCCACAAACCAACATCAACAAGTTATGAATGTTCTCCAAATAGATCTTGAAGAGGGAAGGCAGGTGTACAAAGAGAAATATGTAAAGGAATTAAGTCAATCATTTGCAGACTACTTAAAAATAAAAATAGCAAAGAACTTTGATTGTATTTTTGACACGTCAAAGGAGGGCAGTAAAGCCATATGTGGTACGAAACTCAGAAATGAGACAGAATCTGGTTTATAGGACTATGGGGTTCCATGAAGCCTACTTCAATTTATACCAGAGGTTCTAAAACTCAGATACAGGTGCCCTTTCACAAAGAAACCTGTAAGTGGTCATCGATCTGAGAAATAATGATCTGCATACATTTTGCTCATTTCCCAAACTTCTTTGCCTTCAATATTTCATTCTTTCTCCTTCCAAATTCCTGACCTACCATCCAACCTCTTTCAACTTCCCAGAAATTCAAGTATATTGCTATCTGAAGACACTTCAGCTTATGACCCAAGAAATTGCTCAAAGCCCTGCTGACTAGGAGGATTTTCCTCAACACTATCTTTCAGGACCATTCCCATGGGAGGCAGTAGTGCATGGCAGTCCATTTGCAGCCTTCACCAATATATCAAGCCATCCCAACCATGAACAAGGCCCAAATTTATAGTCCAACTCCATCATTTGGTTGCAAATAACACTCCATAGGGCTATTGGTGTGTGCTGAGGGAGAGGTTTGGTCAAGCAGTGGTAAGGTGGCTTGGGGATCAAGGACAACCCCTAACAACTTAGCTATGTCCTTTGGGTCAGTTCAGGCCCAGTCTTGAATAAACCACTTCTGCCATACCATGGTTTATTGATATGCTTACCTGGCTTTATGATTTGACAGACCATTTCTGACTGCATAATCATTTGATGTCCCATGTCAGGTGCTTAGCATCTACTTAGGGGTTAGGATCATAGCAGAAGCTGCTCTTTAGATGGTAAACCTTTATTGGATGAATATGGTTCGGTATTATTCTAGAGCCTTTATGCGTTTGTACTGCAACTCCCCTAATTGGGCTCCAGATATTCACAAAAATTCCTTATGTACCACAAATACCTAAAACACCATGGGATTTATTGGGTCACATGTCCCAGAAGCAGGGCCCACTTGGTATTGCAGGCCAAATGTCTTACAAAACCCCTCTCTTGTACTTTGGGCCGAATTCAATGTTGTGGTCCTTCCAAGACCCAATAAATAAATTTTGCAGTATTCCCAATCCCGGTATGTACCATCTCCCAAATTTAAAGAGGCATGAAAGTGGTGTGCCTCTTTCTTAGTGTTTCAGAGGTATGAGTTATAATAACATTTTTTTTGTTATTTTTTTTTACTTTGGAGCAGATGTCTCAGTATGCTTATGACTCTTAAAAACTTAAATAATTTGGTAGAATCTGAATTTTTAGAGAGTTTATCTTCTACCAGCTGGTGTGCAAGAGACTTCTGTCCCAAAGTCCCAATCAACATGATGGCATGTTTACTTTTTATGGGGTACTAATGTGATGGCTTGCAGAATATCCAGATAATCAAGTTCCCTTCAGACTATATAATCAAAAGAGTGTAGGACCAACAAATACATGAAAAGATGCACATCAGTAATCATTAGGGAAATGAAAATCAAAACCACAATGAGATATCATCACAGTCCTGCTGAGATGGTTCCTACCAAAAAAAGAAAAAGCAGAAAATAACAAACGGTGAGGATGTGGAGAAACTGGAACCCTTATGTACTGTTGGAAGGAGTGTAAAATTGTGTAGTGAAATTGTGTAGCCTCTATGGAAAACAGTGTGGCAGTTCCTCAAAAAATTAATATCAAATTACTAAATCATTATAAAATTCCATTTGTATATTCAAAAGAATTGAATGTGAGTTTTGAAGAGATATTTATATTTGCAAATGCATGTTCACAGCACGTTATTCACAATAGTCAAAGGTGGAAGCAATCAAAGTATCCATTGACAGATGAATGTATAAATAAAATATATTCAACATATACAATGGAATATTACTCAGCTTTAAAAAGAAAGGAAAATGTGACACATTTTACAACGTGGAGGAACACCGAGCACAATATGCTAAGTGAAATGAGCTACTAACAAAAAGACAAATACCGTAGGATTCTACTTATGTGAGGTATCTAAAGTGGTCAAATACATATAAACAGAAAGTAGAATTGTGGTTCTCAGGGGCTGGGCAAGGGAGAAATCGTGAGTTGTTTAATTGGTATAGAGTTTCAATTTTGCAAAATGAAAAGGTTCTGGAGATTTCATTGCACAATGATGGAATATGCTTAATACCACTGAACTGACAGAACTGGTTAGAGATACTAAATTTTGTTATAAATAAATTTTAAAAATATGAAACCATAACTATGCTAGATAAAAAAAAAAATGGGTGAATTCTTTTGGAGCCTTGAAACATGGAAGTCCTTTCTATGACTCAAAATTTAGAAATCTTAAAATGAAATACTGATAATTTTATCTAAATTTAAAAAAGCAAGAAACTTCTACATGACAAGTAAAAAATATATAAGCAAAGTTCAAAGGCAAAAGAAAACCTGGCAAAAAATATTGTCAGTTTATATCTCAGACGACAGATTCACCTCCCTAATACATACATTGCTTCTAGAAACTGAGAAAAAAAAATGACCAAGAACTCAACAGAAAAAGAAGGCAAAAGATACAAACAACTCACTCACAGAAAGATAAATATAAATAATTTTGAAACATATGTAGATTCTCAACCTCACTAATAATTACAGAAAGGCAAATTAATATTTCAGTGTGAAACCTATTAGATTGGCAAAAATTCAGGGATACCAGAATGCGCATACATTGCAAGTGGGATCCAAACTGGAAAAACCCTTAGGAAGGGAATCTGGCAATATGTAGCAAACTTACATATCCCAAAGGCCCCACCTCAAATATCATCAAATTGGGGGAATAGGTCTCAATATTTGATTTTTGGGGAGACACATTCATTGTAAGCCAGAGTAATCAGAGAAATCAAGGAAATGTAAATCAAAACCCCAATGAGATATTTCTTAACACTCTATAGTATAGCTATAATTAAAAAAACAAAATAATAACAAGTGCTGATGAGGATGTGGAGAATTTGCAACATTTATACATTGCTATTTGAAGTGTAAAATTGTGCAGCCATTTTAGAAAACAGTCTCGCAATTCTTTGAAAGATTAAATACAGAGTTACCATATGATCTAGCAATTCCACTCCTAGATATTCTACTCAAGAATTCCACTCCTAGTAATGTAACTCCTAGCAATCCCCCTCAAGAGAAATAAAGATATATATTTACACAAAAGCTTGAATCTTGAATGTTCATAGCATTATTCATAATAACCAAACAGTGGAAAAAATTCCAAATGTCTATCAATTCATGAATACATAAATAAACTGTGGTATATCACGCAATGGAATACCATTTAGCAATGCAAAGAGGACTGAAACATGCTACAACGTGGATGAAACTTAACATGACATTATGCTACCTGAAAGAATCCAGTCACAAAGAACCACATATTATATGGTTCCACTTATACAAAATGTCAAAAATAGGCAAATCAATAGAGACAGAACGTAGATTGGTGGTTACCAGGTGCTAGAGAGTTTGAAGGTAAATGGAAAATCACCACTAATAAGCATGGGATTTCTTTTGGGGTTCTAAAATTAATTATGGTAATGGTTGCATAACGTTGTGAATATATCCAAAACCACTGAATTGTATCCTGGAAATGGTAGAATATACGCTATGTAAATTATATCTCAATACAGCGTTTACCATAACAAAAACAACAAAAACACTATTAGAGTTACTATAGTTCTATAGCAAGAATATGAGTGTATATGCCTGCTGTGGTTGTTGCTATCATTGTTGCTTTTTTCTTTTTAATAAAATATACATTAATGCATTATAGCTAGTGTACTTGCCAATAAGAGACATGGTGTGTACCTTTCGTAGATCATCCATTTGAGAGATTTATCCAGTTTCAACAGAGGGCCTTGATTTAGTAGAATGACTAACAAAGTGAATAGCAACCTTGACCTCTGTGTGTCTTTGAAATAAACCCCTCCTGATTCCCATCTCATTATACCAAAGTCCAATTAAGTGACTAGATAGCCAAGCTAAAAATTTAATTTGTGCTTTCATGATCATGGCCAATGTGACAAGCTGCATATTTCACTAGTGAAAGGCTCTCAGACCCTGTAGAAACCAGACAAAAAAGTACATTTTTGGGAAAATGTTTTTGTTGCACAAAATATAATCTGTAACACTTAAATGAATATATATATACATATATATATGTGTGTGTGTATATATGTATATATATATATTTATATATATATATATGAATTCATGTATTGATCCATTCATGTATTGCATCGTAAATATTGTGTATGGATGTGTATATAAGTGTGTAAGTTTTAGTTAACACTTCCTCCCTTTCCAGAGCTGGAAAAACCAAAATGGAGTAGCACATCCTTCCCACTTTCACCTATCACATTGATAGACTATATGGTAATAGATTATTTTAAAAGATCTGGCATGGAATGTGTGTATAACTAAAAAAAACTCCCAAACTGAAGCAACTCAAAAGAAGTTTGTTTTAAATCGTTTCTAGGTCCTAAAGTGTATCTTGAAATGCAGCATGTTATGTTCAGAAATAATTTCCATCTGATTAAAAAACCATTCCTATCAATTTTGCTTTTTCTTTAGTTTTATCAATTTTTCTTTTAAAATGTTCAGTAAAATGGGATGTATGAACTTTGTCATCACTTATGAATCAAAGTAGTAACGCTATACAAGCCAGGACCAAAAAATAGTTCCAAAAAGCTTTTGAGACAATAAAACCTCTTCATATTGACATCTAAATTCTAAGGAAATTTTTGTAATTCTCTTTTCTTTCCAGCCTATTTTATCTTGTCTAAGTGAAGCATAGTGTTAAGCAATTAGTCAGGTAATTTAGAAAAAAAACATCAGCTATGCATTTGTGTGGCTTTGACTTTGAAGGTCACAGATTGAAAGACATCATAAGGGTAATTATTTCTTTCACTTTGATGGAAACAATGAGGGCAATAAAATGCCAAGCTTTTTCTGTTTTTAAGAGGCCAAAATGAGACTAAAATTTAAGGTGTGTGTGCGTGTGTGTGTGTGTGTGTGAGACAGTCCTAAAAATAATCACTGAATATCTCCCAATTTTAGATTATTTAATGCAACTTAGATATTTCTAGTATTATCCATAATTCTTCTAATTCAGTTTCTTTTTAACATTACAGAAGCTGACAGCTGCTGACAGTTCCAGAGAACCTCCTACTCTAATTAAACATGAGATTATCCTCTTCAACATTGCATGTTGCTGTGCTTAATATCAGCAAATGACATTCATGATGACCTTTTATACTTGATAATAAACAGGATTCCAGGAAGCCTTTGAACTACCCAATGTAATAAGTAAAATGTCCTACACATCATAACACATTAATTGAAAAAAGAAAACCATTATTTCCAGGTGTTAGTTTTGCCAAATTAGATGAATTATGAGATGTTTCTACACAAGTATAAAATAAATTTTAAATATTTATATATATGGATAGGGAAAATTATTAAGTGTGTATATCTTCTCGTTTTAGTCTATTATTTTATATTTTATATTATTGTATGTATTGTTTTACATAATATTTTATTTTAGTCATTCATGAGTATTACACAAAAGGCCAAAAGTTTTGATTTTGCCTTTTATTTTTCTATTGCATAAGCCTATATCTTCGTGTATGCCAACTAATCACTAAGTGAAAACTTAAGTCAAAACAAATTGTTATTTCAATAATGGGAATTTGCCCTTTCTAAGATAAGATTTATAAGCCATTATATGTTCACCAGTAACATTCATGATTCAAATCTAATAGTTATTTCTCAGCCCTTATCTTCTCTGACCTAACAGCAACATTTACCATTGGTAATCATTTTCTCTATAAAACACTTTTCTCTTTTGTCTTTCAAAAAAAAACAAAAAAAAACAAAACATCAATCACTTAATTTTCTCCTACTTTCCTGACCATTTTTCTTAGTCTCTCTTGTTGACTTCTCCAGACTTCTAATAGTGGGTTGTTCCAGGGTTTAGCCCTTGGACCTCTTCCATGTAAATTCATCAAGCCTCGTGTCTTTAAACTCCATCTATACACTGATTATCCCCAAATTTATATCACTCCTTACTCACAGAATCAAGTAACCAACTGCTCACTCAACACATCCTATGTGGATGCCCAACAGAGATACCAGATTTAGCATATCCCAAATTGAGCTCAGTCAAAAATTCCATCTACTGTATCTTTAATATATTCAGAATGTCATCACTTTTAATTATACCACTGTCATCACCAGCCTAGTCAAAACCACTAGCATCCCTCACCTTCTAACTGGTTTCTTGCAGGTTATCTTTGATAGAGCAACCAGAACACTTTTTCATATATAAATCTGATATCACTCTTCTGGTCTAAATCTCCCAGTGACTTCTTCTATCGCTGTGGAGATACCAAAATCCTTATTATGACCTAAAAGGACCTACATGATCTGGTTGCTAGTTTACTTCTCTGACATTCTCTCCCATCATGCTACTCTACCCTTTGTTCACTCTGCTCCTGGCTACTTTGCTTTTCCTCCTGTCATTTTTTTTTTTTTTTTTTTTACTTTCCCCTTTCTTATATTTGGTGAGGTCCTTTCCTATGCTCTTCTACTATAATCTTATTTGAGATTCAAATTTGTGAGCACTGTCCTTGCATATTCTCGTTGTTGTTTGCTTTACTAGATCTTAAATAATTCTTTAAGTTGAATAACAGAGCTCAATACAACGCTTCCACCAAGGTAAATGCCACCAAGGCTTTCAGTAAGCACCAGCAGCTCCAAGCACACAGACAGATGAGGTGTTGGAAAGGCATTAAAGAATTGTGCTAGTTCCCTTTATAAATGTCAAATCTTTTCTTTTTTATTTCTTTTTTGTTGTTGTTGTTATGTCTTATCTTTGCTTTTAAGTAAATGTTTGGGGAAAGTAGAGTAGAACCAGAAATATGCACAGATTGGAGGAAACTAATACCAGGCATGTCCAGGCAGCATCAAATGAGAGCTTCTAAATCTATTTCTTTGATTTTTATCATAATGTCATTCTTTTTCTAACAAGCAGATAAATCAAGATTGTGTTTTATACATTTACTATTACTTCACTCTGTTTTAATGTATTTTCTTATGTGAGCTTTCTTATACTAAATATAAAGATTGGCCACTAACAGATTACCACACTTCTCATGAAAAGGTTGCTAAGAAATAGCCATTGAGTTGTCAAGCTAAGAAATTCATAAGTGTCTTTATGCCCTTATGATTACCATATAATAAATGCTTTCATTGCCCCCCTCCACAAATAACGTCAATCCAAAATTTTAAATTCTTGTCACTAAATTCTTAACCGATCATTTAAAAACTAAAAGTGATTAGAAAACTGCATCTAATAAGTTGAGTTCACAAAGTCTTCAAACTCTAAATTAATTCATAAAATTTATGATTTATTATAAATGTTGCAAAAATCTCCAGCGTATGTAGAGGGTAAACTAGACATCTGGAGCAGAATAATAATTATGGGAAATATTTAAAAAGTAATTAACCTCAAAATCTATGTGTTCGATGATTGACTGCTTTTTCCTGCCCCACTTTAGCATTTGTGTATGCATAAAATCAGGGCTTTATAAGAGAAATCATTTATGCAGAAAAGAAACAGCTATAGCAAATGGAAGCATACCTCCACTGTTCACAGCACTAGCAAGATAATAGCCTACCTGGGGTGAATAGTGTTTATAAGCTTTCTCCACTCCTGGACAATTTGTATAATGATTATAAATAAGGTTCAAAAAAAATCTATGCTAAATCTATGACGTTTAGAATAAAACAAACCTTTGGAAGGTTGTATTGCATCTCATATAAAATCTTTGTGTTAATATTCTCCCTGTTGATATGTCTAGAAACACACACTGTGGTATTGCGCGCGCGCGCGCGCGTGTGTGTGTGTGTGTGTGTGTGTGTGGACATGCACCAAGGTGGTTCACTTGTATGCTTACATCTCCATTACACAATAAAAGAAGTTTAAACTAACAAGTATCGAAGTATTTGTGTTCTCCCAGACAGGTATGCATTAAGTGTGATGTTTTTATCGACAGTCATTGTGAAGGCCCTTCAATGTCTTCTAAGTTTCAAATGCCTGCCTTCTGGAATTCAAAGCATTTATCCATTTACCTTCATTCTAGAATCATGTTTCATCTTCCACCTGAGTGGAAGCAATCATCCATTACTTGTGTTAGTCCAGAACTCCAAGAAACAGACACCAAGATGGAAGTAAGCACCAAAAGATTTATTTGGTTAAAAGCACGTAAAAAAAAAACTGTGACGGGTGCCAGGAGCCATCTGTCTACAACACAGGCCGGGCTTTTGTGAAAAGAGAGAGGGAAGGAAAAAAGCTTCTTAGACTGCAGTTTAGATCTGTGAATATTCAGCAGGGGTGATGGGGGCTCCAACAGCCAAAGTCTGTCATCAGAACTGCCTCCCCTCTCCCAGGAATAGGTCTCCTGACAGCAGCCTGTACGAAGTATGTACCCAAGTGAACAGTGATGGATTTAGGGCACAGTAGTTGGGGTGGTCAATCAAGTAGGCTTCCCAGTCAGAGATGTGAGAGGTGCATTTTCCCATGGCACATGCCGGTACCACACTCTCATGGAAGCTAAACCACAGATATTTTACCACCCAGGAGAACACTATACTATACAGGTAGGTAGCCAGGTAGATAGATAGATGATAGAGAGATTACGTAGATAGGTAGGTAAGTAGGTAGATGATAGCTAGCTAGCTAGCCAGATAGATAGGTAGGTAGATAGATAGATAGATAGATAGATAGATAGATAGATAGATAGATAGATAGATAGATAGATAGATATATTTAAAGTGTCTCTCTCTCTTGCCAGAATCTGCCATCAGTAACAACCTGGAGAGAGCCCATGTATCACTAACAGAGCTGACAACTGCCTGTATCCTATTGGGACTAATTTGTACGAACATCACCTTTTTAAAATAACCCATGACACCCCAAAGCCTTTAAAATACAGGTGAGGTGTTGACATTTTCTTGAACAGTGTTGTCGTATAAGAAAAATCACCAGTTCCTAAACTGATCAGAATAATTCAAAATTCCCCTCCCCACCCAGTTTCCTCCACTGTTCCTGTCAACCAAAGTCTTCTCAGCAGCAGTGTCACTAGAAAACTTTCTAGATTTACTTCCAAATTCTGGCTTCTACCAAACTGCAATGTTTTAAGTTACAATGCTGTGCTGGTACAATTTCCAAGAGATATATCAGTTTCTAGCTTATAAAATAATAATGCCCATGATTTTGTACATAAGTTTTGTAGAAATATTTAATTAAAAAATAATGTTTCACAAAAATACCTATCAAGGGATTTATGTATAATCATTTGGATGTGGGTTGTGACAACTGTTAGTAATATTATTAGAAGCAATTAGTTTACAAAATATGTACGTTTTCCTACAAGGTATGTTTTCTGGAATTATTTCTGAGGCTGGAACATGTCAGGTGTTGTATTTTGCTTTCTTTCCTAGTGAGAGGAAGCACAGGCTGAGGGTCATAGCTACTAAGTATCAAAACTAATCTGGTGGGGCAGCCGGTTGGCTAAGTGGGTTAGAATGCAGCGCCAGCGCTCCTAACTCCAAGGTTGCCGGTTGGAGTGTGAACTAGAGTGACAACAATGACTTGACTTGGAGCTGAGCTGCACCCCCCACAACTAGATTGAAAATAACACTTGACTTGGAGCTGATGGGTCCTGGAAAAACACACACTGTTCCCCAATATTCCCCAATTAGAAAAAAAATAATAATAATCTGCTGCAAGTGAAAAAGACATAATGATAATGGATATACAATTTGCTTTTAAAGGTGAGCCTTTATTATCCCAACTGAGGACTTACACGAACTTTAATATCATAATTTGTGGCCCAACATTTGGATATTTTGCAATTTGGATTCTGAAGTCGCTTACAAGGCATGACTTTGCTCCTTTGGGCTCAAAAAGCGCCTACAGGGCATATATCCTCCCTGTACTGTTCATGCTGTTTGATGAGCCATTCTCCTTGTACTATTGATAAGTAACACGGCCTGTGCTGTATGTACTGTTTGCCCACAAGGTCTTTGCGTTGCAAGCCTGGACAAAAACTAGGCTTCATCATTTATTACTTGTTATTCTTCTCTCACAACTCTACTTGTTAACCACTGAGTCAGCTGAACATTGAAAGTGCTGTGGCCCCCACCAACCAGAAAATGAGTGATGAAATTTTGTGGTCTTGTTTCCCCTAGCAACCAATCTTTTTACTGATCACGTCCTTGCAACTTTTGCCTTTAAAAGCCCTCCTCGATTCCCCAACCTGGGAGCATGTTTTTGGTTCATGGTGAGGGCTGTGTTCCCTGATTTGCAAATCTTATCTGAATAAACTCTTACAATTTCTCAGAAGGATCTTTTGGAATTTTTATTAATACAACCTAAAAAACTGGTTGCAATCATCACCTATCTTTTGTTCAGGACTTTCATATGTATATTCTATACGGACTACCGTTAGTTTCGTATGTAACTGTTGTTTATTAATTACTTTTAATTAAATCTCCCCATATCTTTTATGCAGCCCATATGCTATTTTCTTAGGGAAAGTCTCTGTGTCTTATCTCAAAAAAGTCAAAGAGGATTAAAGAATATTAATATTGACACTGAATGCACTTTAATTGCCAATTATCCTCATAATCTACTCTTAGCATTAATTCTCTCTATACATTCTCCATATCTTACCCCCAATGTAGTGGCGACTGGGAAGAAAGAAGTGTTGTTCACTGCTTCATATTTTTACTAAGAAGGAATTCCTTACTGTATTTCTATTATTTTTTCATATCGTGCCTTTTTTTTTAACCTGTAATCTTTTCATTTTCTTTCATGTGACTTAATCCCATTTTCTGACATTAGAGTAAGAGAAAAGTTTTTTGTTGTTTCCTTATGGCAACCTTTCCTTATGCTCTACCTGAAAAGAGCATTTATATCCTCTTTGAAATGTTTCATTTAAGGTAAAAGGCCATTTTCAGTTCTTACTACCATTCCTTATGTGACAATTTCTAGACTCGTCATTATTTCCATCAAAATTCTATGAATGAGTTCTGGTTAGCTCATCTAGATGCGTACTGACCGCAGGAATGCAGACACTGAACTTGGGAAAGAAAAGATGTGCTCTTAATGCTCATCACTACCAGGCTGTCACACTTGAATAATTTTGTGAGCGGGTAGGCTGTGCTGAGTGTGGATAATTCTGGAATGGACAAGAGAAATAGATTCATCAAAACTGCCAAGAACAGCATAATCAAGAGGGGAGTAGAAATGACAACTGTGGAGGAAGCCAATGATTCAAGCCAGTTTAAAACATTTGTATAAAATACGGAAGGGAACGAGAAAAAGAAAAAAAAAAAGAAAAACTTGCAAAATCTTACGTCAGAAAGTCCCTGAACAAACCAGAGGAGTTAGAGATTCATCAGAACAGGGAATTCTCAGTGGCTGTTCTGTGTGGGGCCCAGTGCAAACTGGCAGGAAGAAAGGTATTTTTTTTTTTTGTGACTGTATCCCATTTGGGAGGCTTTGTTTAATGACTTTCAAATATATTCACTTATTTAACTTTTACAACATTTAAAAGGTAGGTATTTGTTATTTTTATTCACACGTGAGATCAGAAAAGCACCTAAATTTCTTTTGTATGCCGAGCTCAGAGTACACCGAGCTCGTTTGTGATATCCCAAAGGCTATACTGAAAAGAGACTGAAAAGAGACTGAAAAGAGACTGAAAAGAGACTGAAAAGGTTAAAAGTGAAGAAATAATCATGGTTGAAGAGGAGCCACAAGGACATCTCAAGTTTGATCAACAGACAGCAAAGGTGGATAGTGGGAAAGGTGAAGCGAATTTTTCCAAATCCATAGAGAACAAATTATATAAACAGCATTTAAATAATCATGAAGAAAACCTAAAACAGCCAAATAATGAAAATATAATTAATTAAACATTTACCATTTACTCAATATGGTGCTAAGTATTGGTACATAACATTTCACTCTCTGCAATAGAGATATAGCTCAGAGATACTGCAATTTGGTTCCAGACCACCACAAAAAAACGAGTCCCATGAATTTTTTGGTTTCCCTGTGCATATACAAGTATGTTTACACTATACCGTGATCTCTTAAGTGCGCAATAGTATTATGTCTAAGAAAACGATATACATATCTAAATTTAAAAAATATTTTATTGCTAAAAAATGCAAAGCATCATCTGAGCCTTCAGTGAGTTGTAATCTTTATGCTGATAGAGGGTCTTGTCTCAGCGCTGATGGCTGCTGACTGTTCAGGGTGATTGTTGCTGAAGGTTGGCATGGATGTGGCAATTTCTTAAAATAAGACAACAATGAACTTTGCTGCATCAATTGACTCTTCCTTTAACAAATTATTTCTCTGTAGCATGTGAAACAGTTTAGTAGCAGTTTATCCACAGAGCTGCTCTCAAAATTTGGGTCAATCTTCTCAAACCCTGCTGTTGCTTTATCTACTAAGTTTATGTTCTATTCTAAATCCTTTGTTCTCATTTCAGTCTTTTCATAGCATCTTTACCAGGAGTAGATTCCATCTCAAAAAAACCACTTTCTTATGCTTAACTCCTCATCAGTTAAAGTTTTATAACAATATTGCAACAAATCAGTTACATCTTTAGGCTCTACTTCTAATTCTCGCTCTCTTGCTATTTCCACCACATCTGCAGTTACTTCCTCCACTGAAGTCTTAAACTCCTCAGTCATTCATGAGGATTAGAATCAACTTCTTCCAGGTTACTCTTAATGCTGATATTTTGACTTATTCCCAGAAATCACAAATGTTCTTAATGGCATCTAGAATGGTGAATCCATTCCAGAGATTTTCAATTCACTTTATCTAGTTCCATCAGAGGAATCGCTCTCTATGGCAGCTATAGACTTATAACACATATTTCTTAAATAACGGACTTGAAAGTCAAAAATACTCTTTGATCCATGGGCTGCAGAATAGATGTTGTGCTAGCAGGCATGAAAACAACATGCATCTCATTGTACATCTCCATCAGAGCTCTTGTGTGACCAGGTGCATTGTAAGTGAGCAGGAATATTTTGAAAGGAATATTTTTTTTTCTGGTCTCAAAAGTGGGCTTAAAATATTCAGTAAGCCATGTTGCAAACAGAGGTGCTGTCATCCAGGCTTTATTGTTCCATTTGTAGCGCACAGGCCGAGTAGATTTAGCATAATTCTTACAGGCCCCAGTATTTTCAGAATGCTAAATGAGCACTGGCTTCAACTTAAAGTCACTAACTGCATTAGCCCTAATAAGAGACTCAGGTGGTCCTTTGAAGCTAAACATTGGCTTCTCCTCTCCAGCTATGAAGAGTCCTAGATTGCATCTTCATCCAATATAAGGCTATTTCATCTACACTGAAAATCTGTTGTTTAGTGTAACCACCTGCATGAATTATCTTAGCTGGATCTTCTGGATAACTTGCTGCTTCACCTGCACTATTATGTTAGGGAGATGGCTTCTTTCCCTAAACCTCCGATTCAGACTGTTCTTCTGCATCTTCCTCATGTCTCTCAGCCTTCATGGACTTGAAGCGAGTTAGTGTCTTGCTCTGGATTAGGCTTTGGCTTGAGGAAATATTGTGGCTGGTTTGATCTTCCATTCAGACCACTAAAGCTTTCTCCTTATCAGCAATAAGGCTGTTTTCACTTTCTTATCACTCATGTGTTCACTGGAGTAACACTTTTTATTTCCTTCAAGAACGTTTCCACTGTGGTCACAAATTGGCTCTTTGGCACAAGAGGCCTAGCTTTCGGCCTGTCTCAGCTTTTGACATCCTTCCTCCACTAATCTTAATCAGTTCTAGCTTTTGATTTAAAGTGGCAGACATGCAACTCTTCCTTTTACTTGAACATTTAGAGACCATTGTGAGGCTATTAATTGACCTAACTGCAATATTATTGTGTCTCAGGGAATATAGAGGCCCGGGAAGAGGTAGAGTGAGATGAGGAAATGGCCAGTCAGTGGACCGACCAGTCAGAACACACACGACATTTATTGATTAAGTTTTGTCATATGTGCATTACTTATGGCACCCCAAAACAATTATAGTAGTCACATCAAAGATCACACATCACCATAACAAAGATATTAATAAGGAAAACGTTTGAACTATTACAAGAAGTATCAAATGTTACACAGAGACATGAAGTGAGCAAATGTTGGAAAAACGATGCTGCTAGACTTGTTCAATGCAGAGTTGCCACAAACCATTAATTTGTAAAAAAAACACAATGTCGGCAAAGTACAATAAAGCAAAGTGCAATAAAATGAGGTATGATTGAAAATATTACAGCTAATTTATGGAAGAAATGGACCCTCAGAGAATTGATTCAAGTTCTGAAGAGTATTCAATTTACAAGTGGTGGAGGCAACACTGAAATTAAAATCTATGTGATCCAAATACCTATGGTTAAGTTACTATGCAAAATTTCTGAAAACACTCCTTTTAAATTCTTAAATACATTCCCAGAAGATGCACATGTCAATATCTTCACAACAATATATAATATTAGTAATTTCATATACTGAAACTTCCTGGCATCTCTTTTAAGTTTTGTTATTTTCTTCTTATAGGAGTATATATACTCTTGTGTTGGCAACTATGTACCAAACATGGTCAGAGAAATTGAAAGTTATAAATTAGAATATGGAAGTTGTAAATTATGTATAAAAATGAATTAAGCTATTTAAGTTTTATTTAGTATATGCTACATAAAGAAAAGAAAGTTATTTTAGATTTCATAATATAATCTGGTAGATGCATAAAATAATGCTAAGGGAAACTTTATACCACTCAAGCAGAATAATTTTCACACGTAAATTAATATTATGTCATCTAGCCAATATAACAAATTAGACCACTAGGAGTTGGAAGATGAAACATCAATTTTAAATCAAAGAATGAGGAAAAGTTCAAGCAGGAAATGATATGAAATGAAATATATTTAAATAATAAAGGAACACAGTGAAAACAGACACACACACATACACACCAAAAAAAAAGAATGACACCCTCTTTTAAGGTTTGATTTTCAACAACCTCAACCATTTGGAATATGACTAAAATCCAGGATGAAACAAAAAATTTCCTCTTAACAATAAAATAACACACAAAAGTTTTGTGGTTTACTCTTAGATGATATCTTCAAAAATAATTTTGCACCCAATTCTACAAAGGCGATTATCTCTTTTCCCTGGCCAAGGCACACTCAAAGGGGTATATTAGGGGGTGCAGAAAGGAGCAGTTATAAAGCAGTTGCAAGAAGTGAAAACCTACATCCTGAAATTGAAGTGAGACCATAGACATCTGTTGAAACACAAAAGAATTTTGTAAAGCACATCCAGTTTATTGTAGGGCAAACAGTACTAGATTCCTCAATAGCCCTTACAGATAAAGAGGTGTGATCATTTTCAAAAGGAAAGGTGCCCATATTAATGTCTCTGTGTCATCAGTAAAAGGTAATTGTGCTCAGTAGCCTCTGGTTACAAAAACGGAAAAACATGCAATGCTTCTAGGAGAGCAGTTTTTTTATTCCCCCATCAAGAATAGTTAAATAGGAAATTTAACAAATAAACACCTTTTGCTGCTCAAATTTGACCTTTAAGAAGACAAGCCTCAGTTAGCAACAAATGTACTTGAAAAATGAGACATCTTTACAGGAATGTGCTGTGTGCAAACATAGATCAGTAAGTATGAGCAAGAGAAGAAGGCTAATGAGATATGAGACGCAGTAGGTCATTTTGAGTAATAAATCAAGAGTAGTCACATTTAATATTTGACTATTAATTTTTCCTATTATGTTTCTTTTTTTCTTAAATAGAAAAAAAGGGATCATTTTTCCTACTTAGGTTCTTTTTCCATCAATTTAATTTGGTCTTTTTTTTTTTAATCATTTCCCTTTGTAGTCACTCACTCTCTTGCTCTGCCTTCTCTCTTCCAGTTCTTCTGTAGCTATAACAGAATAAAGAACTCCACAAAACAAATAGATAAATCTATTCTTTCTGTGATCAGCGCTTCTGTCAGATAAGCCGGTGCAGTAAATCTCTCAAAAGACAAATTTGTCAGTTGTTACTGAAACAGCAATGTGAGTTCTATACTCAGTGACTCTAAAAAGACACAAAGAGCTTAGGGAAAAAGTTAAATTTTAAAGTTACCAATATGGGAAATGTACTAGAAAGAATCAGGTCAGAGAGGCAAAAACTCAATTATAATCCCCCAAATTGAGATGGCAAAAATCTCAACTGACCCACATTTCTTGGCTCCTACCACTAGCTACATTTATATTTTAAATGAGCTGAAACTGGAGCTGCGATGGCAGCCTAACACCTGCTCCCTCTTTTCCCCTAGGGTGGCTGAAGTAATTACCCACCTCTACCTGCACCAGCCTAGGATCTGTGAAATGTTGGTCATGTAGAGTCAATCATTCCATGTTCTAAGGTGCCAAATGATCATCTGTTAGTCAGAATTGCAACACTGCTGGCAGGTGAACCTATCAGTTTGTTTCATTTTTGAGTCTGGTCATGCCCAAATTTTTGCTGGCCAATTTGCATTTGTTTTCTACAGCATATACTCTACGAAAAGAATGATTTATCTAACCTGTACTTTCTAGATATAAGCTTTTAACATAATTTTTACCCATGATTATATTTTAGAAAATTTTCAATGAGGCCTTTGAATGTAGTCATGCCTTCCACAGTACAAACATATACATGATGAAGAATACTGCTTCTCTTTATAAACACATGATAAGCACACAAAAGATTGTGCCAATTCTGGGGAACATTTATCAGATTAACCATGGTAGACTAATTTATAGTTCAGACCTCGGCCATAAATCTGTCCTACCTGGGTAAAATCATGAACAAAGGGGCCAGCCAAGCTATAATATCACTGTATATTATTGTGAGAAACACATCTAAGCAAAAATATATTGTAACTTCGTTTTCAGTTACACACTAAATAACTATAGGAAATATCCCTACTTTTTCCTGTTTTATTCCGTATTTCTGACTGGTAGAATAGAATCATTATTTCTCATCAGAGGACATTTTGTGTCCTATATTTTCAATGCAAGCAAATGTTTTTTGTTTGTTTGTTTGTTTGTTTTTCTCCATATGGAGAAGAGATAAAAATGGACCCAATAGCCTAAAACATAACTGTGTATATATGTAAGGAGGAAATGATAGAAACCTCAAGTTGAAGAGTAGAAAGTTCATACTATGTCACCTGAAACTTTTTGGTTTTGTAAAAGGCATAGTAATTATATTGAGAAAAAGAGAATTGGGGTTGGACTTAAACACTTAAAGAAAGAGCAATTCATACAGACATGAGTATGCGAGGAGAAACACATGAACCAGTACAAGTCAGGCATGTTTTTAGTTCACACACATAAATGTAGTTTGAGGCTCAAGCCTTTAGCCAAAGGACATGTGTTATATCCATTAACTTTTCATTATTAAGTTTATTCAAGCTACTGGTACGCTACTGTGCCCATCCCCAGACAATGTAATTATGAATAGATACGGAATTGCTGAAAAGATATAGGGGAAAGAAGAATATTCTCCAACCATTGGAGAATACCCAACATGGACCCAACATTATGTTAAAGTCTTCACATTAATTCAGTCATGTAAACAACTCTCTAAATTTGGTATAATTTTATATAGCAAGCTAAGACCCAGATCAAGAAATTGGCCTCAATTTTACATATCTAATATAATAAAAGGTACTATTTCTGCATGTAGGAAAATGTAAAAATGGGTAATACTACATAGGCACAATTATATACAAAGATAATCAAATAATAGATAATTAGGCCTTTAATATATGATTGTTAAGTTAAACATTGGACCCATTTCTCCTATGTCCATTGATATTAATATTTTTATTTTGAAATAATGTTTGTAATAAAAGAATTATTAGAAAAGTATTTTAAAATATACTCCTGCCATTAATAAAATAACAGTTGCTAAGGTGTTATGTGAACGTAACTCATTTCTTAATTTATAGAAGAAGAGCAAGCCTCATTTACTGAAGCATTTTGTGTGAAATGGCTAACTAATTATTGTACTTTAAGCATTTGAAGTGGTTACTGATGAAGTACTTTCAAATATATGAAGCTAAATAAAAGTTTGAAATGTCTAAATTTGAAAACTTTTAGTGTAACTTAATATATTGGTACTTTTTAGACTGTGTTATATAAATTATTTTCATACTTTTATGCCTCTATTTTGTCTCACCATTAATTGTAAGACTATGTATAGATGAAGACCATAATTGCTGCAAATATAAATAAAACCATAATCATATGCTTTACTATCATATATACACGAAACATAATAAAATATTGCATTATGAAACAGTATTGTGTGTGTGTCCATGTGTGTGTGTTATATATAGTTTTGTTATGGGCTAAATGTTTGTGTTCCCCCCAAAATTCATCTGATAAAACCTTACCCATAGATGTGATGGTAATTAAGAAGTGGTGCCAGTTATGTTTCTATTTGCACATTCATTTCAGTATCTTCATCTTCAAATGTGTTTATGTTTTGGTTTGTCCTTCAAACTAGATGTAACATCTTACTGGACCTGTGTTCCTTAATTTTATGAGTTAAATAAAATCTTTAATGTGTTTGTTTAAAAAAAAAAAGAAAATCGAGGTGGTGCCTTTGGGAAGTAATTACCGGGTTTCCCTCAAAATAAGACCAAGCTGGACCATCAGCTGTAATGCATCTTTTGGAGCAAAAATTAATATAAGACCCAGTCTTATTTTACTATAATATAAGACCAGGTCTATAATATAATATAATATAATATAATATAATATAATATAATATAATGTAATATAATATAGTATAATACAATACCAGGTCTTATATTAATTTTTGCTCCAAAAGACGCATTAGAGCTGATGGTCCGGCTAGGTCTTATTTTCAAAGAAACATGGTACAATTAGATGAGATCACGATGGTGGAACCCTTATCATGGGATTAGTGTCCTTATAAGAGACAATAGAGCTTGCTTCCCTTCTCTGATCTCTGCTATATGAGGATACAATGAGAAATTAGCAGTCTGCAACTGGAAAGAGGGCTCTGATCAGAACCCAACAATTTTGGCACCCTGATCTTGTACTTCCAGCCTTCAGAACTGTGAGAAATAAATTTCTGTTGTTTATAAGCCACCCAGTCTATACCATTTTGTTATAGCAGTCTGACTTAAGAACAAGTTTTATATATTCATTTATTCATATGTGAACCAAACATATGAGGCATCAACTTTGTGAAATAGAGCTGGTACTTTAAACAAATGTTTTTAGCTCTCATCAGTTGAAAATAATTATTGAGCAGCTTTTATATTTCAAACCCTATAATACAAAGATTAATAATAATAGTAATAATATCAATAATAATAATAATGTCAGTGTTTTCAAGGTGCTCACTGTCTAGTGGTTACAACACAGACATAAAAATATAATTTGGTGTGAGCTGAGAAAAAAAGACATGAGTGATAGAGCACTTGGAATATCCTGTACGAGCAAAACTAAAATTATTTAGATTAGTTGAAATATTCTGAATCAGAGGGATATAGGAAATAATGGGAACAAATTTGGAAAGAGGGTCAGTTAATAAAGGCATGGAAGACTAAGAATGAAAGTCCATATTTTCATTCATTCATCTACTTATTCATTTATCAGATATACTTCAAATATCAACTGTGCACCAGGCATTAAGTTCAGTGTTTTAACAAATTTGTCTCCAGGTACCATTATGGCGTTTTGGTAAGAAAATGGTTTGAGGACTTCAACATAAAGGTGAGCCAGATTGAACAATGTAGACCAAAACAGGCAGCCTGAAATTGTCTCCACTTCCAAATCTGGCATCTTCCCTAGACCATCAGACTCAGACAACTTCAAGTATTACCTTAGCATCACTTGCTATGCCAGTTATGTGAACTTGGATAAATCATAGGTCATTTATTCTCCATAAGCCTCAAGATTTTCTTATTTTAAGTAAATTTAATATTTTCCTTCCCAGTGTTGTCAGTTAATTTAGGTTAAAGAGTATTTTAAAAACTCATAGGAAAAGGAAGTTCAGAGGTTTCCGTTGAACTTCCTGGGCATATGATTTCCAAACAACAGAAAAATCAAAGAAAGAAAAAAACACGTCACCTATACAAAAACAAATACAAAATTACATCTAACTTCCAAGAAACTATTCAAGCAAGGAGAGAGGAGTAAAATATCTAGTGTTGAGAGAAAAAAAACCCCACAAACCCAGAATTCTGTACCCTGTAAAATTATCCTTCAAAAGTGATGACATTCTCAGACAAACAAAAATTGAAAGAATTTGTTGCCAGTGGACCTGCCTTGCGAGAAATGTTACAAGCAGTTGTTTTAGAGAAAAAAATAATATAGCTCAGAAACTATATCTACATAAAGAAAGGAAGAGCATACAAGAAGGAATAAATAAAAGTGAAATTAGAACATTAATATTTCCTATTTTTAAATGATACAATAGGTAAGTTTGTTCAAAATAATAAAAACAATGTATTTCATTATGCATGCTATGTATATATCATATATAGGCTTATATATATATGTTTATATATAAGGTAAATCAATGACAACAATAACACAAGGGATGGGAGAAAGGAATTAGGATTACTTTATTATTATAGTGAAGTGATACAGTGTTATTTAAAAATGTATTTAAATTCATTGCATATGTAAATTGTAAAATCTTGGGCAATGATTTAAAAATAAAAAATTAAGTACAACTAATATATTAAGATATGAGAGAAAAATGGAATTATGAAAAATGTTTAATTAAGACAACAAAAAATAGTGGAAAACAAAAATAGAAATACAGAACAAGGGACACAAATAGAATATAAACAATGAATATGGTAGTTATTAATCAAAATATATATTATTAGTCATTTTGAATGTCAATGGTCTAATGCACCAATTAAGAGATTGTCAGAACTGATCAAGAAAACATGACCCAAATATATGTTGTCCCCAAGGAATGCATTTTAAATATAAAGACACATATAAATTATTATAAAATTAAATGGATAAAGTATATATTATGCTTACAGTTAACAAAGGAAAGTAGGAGTAACTATATTTATTTCAGACAGGCCAGACTTCAAAGTAAGGAAAATTATTAGGGGAAAAGAAGGGTTTTAAAGGAGTAAGTTCTCCAAGAAGACATAATAATTTTTATGTGTATGTACCTAACAGCAGTGTCAAACTATGAGAGATAAAAACTGACAGAACTGCAAGGAGAAACAAATGAATCCACTATCATAGTTGAAGACTTCAACACTCCTCTCTCAGAAATGGATTATCCAGCAGGCATAAAAACAGTAAGGACATAGTTGTACACAATAACATTATCAATTAACTGGATGTAATGGCTATCTATAGACTACCTAACAACAGCAGAATGCACAGTTATCTCAAGCTCACATGAGACATTCACTAAGGTAGACCACATTCTGGGCCATAAAACATCCCTTACAATTTAAAAGAATAGAAATCATACATTGTCTGCTCTCAGACCTCAATGGAATTAAACTAGAAATCAATAACAGGAAGCTAACTGGAAGATGCCAAAATACATGGAGAGTAAACAACACACTTCTAAATAACACACGCATCAGAAAAATCTCAAGAGAAATTAAAAACTATTTTGAAGTAAATTGAAAACAAAACCATAACTTATCTAAAACTGTAGGATGTGCCAAAAGGAAAACAGAGATGAAAATTTATACATTGAATACATATGTTAAATAAAGAATAAAGACCTAAAATCAATTATCTAAGTTTTCACCTTACAGACTAAAAAAGAACAAATTAAATGCAAAGTAAGCAGAAGAAAAGAAATAAGAAATCGAGCAGAAATCAATAAAATTGAAAACAAGAAATTAATAGAGAAAAATCAATGAACCCAAAAGCTGGCTCTTTAAAAAGATCAATTAAATCAATAAGCCTGTAGCTAACCTAACTGAGAAGAAAAAAGACACAAGTTACCATTATCAGAAATAAAAGAGCGGATATCACTATATATCTCATAGAAATTAAAAGGTTAATATAGAAATGCTATGAACAACTCTATAATCACAAACTTGATAACCAAGGAACAATTTCTTGAAAAACACAATCTACCAAAACTCAAAGAAGAAATAAAACAATCTGAATAGATGTATAACTGTTAAAGAAATTGAAACAATAATTAATAAACTTTCAAAATAGAAAGCAGCAGGCCCAGAAGGGTTCACTGGCGAATTCCACCAATTATTTAAGAAAGAAATTATGCCAATTCCTTATAATCTTTTTCAGAGGATAGAAGCAGGGAGAATACTTCTTAACTAATTCTATGAGGTCAGCATTACCCTAATACCCAAACCAGACATTACAAGGAAAGACCTTACAAGAAAAAAAAACCATAGACTAAAATCTCTCATGGACATGGATGCAAAAGTCCTCAGTAAAATTTATTAACTTGAATAAAGAAATACACAAAAAATTAGACACCATGATCAAGTAGGAATTATCCCAGGTATGCAAGGCTGGTTCAACATTAGAAAATCTATTGATGTAATTCATCACATTAACAAACTAAAAAAGAAAAATCACATAATCATCACAGAAAAAGCATTTGACAAAATCCAACACCCATTCATGATAAAAACTTTCATTAAACTGAGAATAGAAGAGAAGATTTTCAACTTGATAAAGACATCTGCAAAAACCTACAGGTAACAATTCTTAACAGTGAGAAACTCAAAGCTTTCTAACTATGATTAGGTACAAGGCAAGGATGTCTCCTCTCATCATTCCTTTTCAACATCATATTGGAACTTCTTGCTAATTTCATGAGAAAAGAAAACAACAACGACAAAAAAAAAAAACAAGGAAGGAAGAAAGAAAGAAAGAAAGAAAGAAAAAAAGGAAGGAAGGAAGGAAGGAAGGAAGGAAGGAAGGAAGGAAGGAAGGAAGGAAGGAGGGAGGGAGGGAGGGAGGGAGGGAGGGAGAAAGAAGAAAGAAAGAAAGAAAGAAAGAAAGAAAGAAAGAAAGAAAGAAAGAAAGAAAGAAAGAAAGAAAGAAAGAAAGAAAGAAAGAAAGAAAGAAAGAAAGAAAGAAAGAAAGAAAGAAAGAGAAAAAAGAAAAGGAAAATAAGAGAGAAGAAAGGTATACCAAATTGGGAAGGATGCCATAAAACTGTCTCTTATCAGGTGACATAATCATATATGTAGAAAATCTGGGAAAAAATGACAAAACATGCAAATAAAAACACTCCTGAAACTACTGTGATTCTAACAATGTGTAGGATACATGGCACACAAAAATCACTTGTTTTTCAAAATACTAACAATGAACTGAATTGTTATTTAATTTCAGGAAACTGAAATTAAAAACATAATGCCACTTATATTAGCATCTCCAAAAATGAAATACTTAGGTATAAATCTACCATAATATGCATAAGATCCATTTGGGGGAAACTATAAAACTCTGATGAACAAAATCAAAGAAGAACTAAATAAAATGGAGAAATATTTTTTGTTCATGAATAGGAAGACTGCATATTGTCAAGATGTCAGTTCTTCCCACCTTGATCTATAGATTCAATGCCATTTCAGTCAAAATTCCAGCACAACAAAGTCCGGGAACTGATGCTACTCAACTTCAAGGCTATAAAGCTAAAGTAATCAAGACAGTGTGGTATTGGTGAAAGAATAAACAAATAGATTAATAAACAGAATGGAGATCACAGAAATACCTTAGAACCCCATAAATACAATCAACTGATCTTTGACAAAGTGGCAAAGGCAATAAAATGGAGCAAAGATAATCTCTTCAACAAATGGTGCAGAAGCAATGGGACATCTACATGCAAAAACAAACAAACAAACAAACAAAAACACATGAATTTAGACACACACTTTACACCCTTCACAAAATTTCACTCTAAATATAAAATAGATCCAAATGTAAAATGCGAACCTCCTAGAAAATAAGATAGGAGAAAATCTAGATGACCTTGCGTACGGTTATGTCTTTTTAGATATAATAGCAAAGACACATTCCATGAAATAATTATAATTGATTAATGTTAATTGAAGGTGGAGTTCATTAAAATGAAAAAAAAACAAACAAAAAATAACTTCTGCTCTATGAAAAACAACATCAAAAGAATTCCAAGATAAACCAAGATCTGAGAGAAAATATTTACAAAGACACATCTGATAAAGGATTGTTACCCAAAATATACAAAGAACATTTATAGCTCATCAATAAGAAAACAAACAATTAACAAATGGGTCAAAGCCTTTAAAAGACACCTTAGCAAAGAACATATACAGATGGCAAATAAGCATATGAAAAGATGTTCCACATCCTATGTCATCAAGGAAATGCAAATTAAAACACAATGAGATACCACTATATGCCTATTAGAATGGCCAAAATGCAGAACACTGAGAACATACTCTAGACTTAACTCTTACCATATGATTCAGAAATTGCACTCCTGATATTTACTCAAGGAGTTGAAAATGTATGTGCATACAAAAACCTGTACATGATGTTTCTAGCAACTTTGTTTATAATTGCTAACACTTGGAAGCAACCAAGATAGCCTTCAGTAGGTAAATGGATAAATAAAACCATGGTACATCCAGATAATGGAACATTATTCAGAGTTAAAAAGAAATGGGTGATTAAGCCGTCAAAAAACAGGGAGGTACATTAAGTGCATATTACTAAGTGAAAGAAGTCAATTTGAAAGAGCTACTACTGTATGATTCCAATTATATAACATTCTGGAAAAAGTAAAAGTAAAAACAAAAGAAAAAATAGATGAACTGACTTCATAAAATTAAAAACTTTTGTGATTCAAAGGACAAAATTCAGAAAGTTAAATGACAACTCACAAAACAGGAGAAATTATTTGTGAATAATACAGAGGATGCTAAAATATCTACACCCATTTTAAGAAAGGAAAAAACTGTATTAAAATTGTAATACTCAATATATACCGATAACAAAAGATGAATACAAGTCACGTTTGACTTCTGCAGTTTCAAGAGGTGTTCAGCGTGGTTACCATCAGCATAATTTTAATACAGCTTTTTCCTTTCTTAAAATGTTTATACATTTTTTTGGCACCCTCTGTATATCTGATAAAGGGTTTTTATCCAGAATAAATAAGTAACTCCTATAACTCAACAATAAGAAGAAACATAACATAATTTTTAAAATGGGCAAAGTATTTGAATAGACATTTCTCCCAAGAAGATATTCAAATGGCCAATAAACACACGAGAAGATGGTTAACATCATTTGTCATTAAGTGAATGAAATAAAAAGCATAGTGAGGTATCACTTCACATTATGATGACCATATGATGATTTTTTCAAAGATGGACAACATCAAGTGTTGGTGCGGATGCAGAGAAATTAAAACCTTCATACATTGCTGGTGGGCATGTAAAATTTTGCAACTGCTTTAGAAAACAGTTTGACAGTTCCTGCAATAGTTAAACATTGCCTTAATATATAATCCAGCAATTCCATTCCCAGGAATATAGCCAAAAGAATTGAAAACATATATTTACACAAAAATTAGTACATGAATGTTCATAGGAGCAATATTTATAATAGCCAGAAAATTAAAAAAACAACCCCAAATGCCCATCAATTGATGAATGGGCAACCAACATATGATATGTGCATACAATGGAAAACTATTCATCCACAGAAAGGAATAAAGTTACAGATATGTGCTATGACATTGATATACCTTGACAATATTGTGCTAAACGGAAGAGAACAGACAAAAAAGGCCATATATGTTGTATAATTCCATTTATATGAAATGTTCACAAAAGGAAAAATCTTAGAGACAGGGGATCTCTCCATGTACTGTCCCCAGCCCCTGGCAACCACAAATCTACTTTCTGTCTCCTCTTCCTCTGATCTGTTTTGAAAAACCCATTGTGTATTCTATGTGATAATGTAATGGTGGATAGATGGCACTATTCATTTGTCAAAACCCATAAAATATATAACACCAAAACTGAACTCTAATGAAAACCATGGACTTAGAGTGACGATGACGTGTCAATGTGGGTTCCTCGATGGCAACAAATGTACCACTATGGTGAGAAATGTTGATGGTGAATGTGGGAGGCAGGGATATTTATGAAAACTCTAGACTTTCTGTTCAATTTTGGTGTGAAACTGAAATTACTTAAAAAAAAAATAAAGTCTATTAGAAAATCAACATTATATTGGACCATGCGAATCACCTCTATATGAACACAGCTAGACATTTCCAAAGGTCTATCACCTATTAGGTGCTAATTTTAATTTACAAGTTATTTTCTACCAACAATATAATCAGCAAAACTGTAACGAAACCATGAAAAACAAAACAAAGTTTTACATATTTTAAAGCATCAATCTGCTTTTAAATTTCAATAATGCTTTTCTGGAAAATTACCAAAACTTCTCCAACTTGCTGCTGAGATTCACAAATGTCATAAATAATATTATCTACAATTAGGTCAAATTACTGCTGTCATCTAACCTTTTAATCTCAGAATAGGTAGAAGTTTCTGACAGGGAAGTGTAAAATAAATTTTAATTTAAAAAAAATTACCATAGTTAATATTTTAAATAGCTATTTATATAACTGAAGATTATTATTCACATTAGTCATTTTTCAAATATTGTAGAAGTAGAACATTATTCTTATTGGAAATTTCGACACTTAAAGCAGCCAGGCTGCTCTGTTTAAAGTGAGGATGAATGTGGTCATTTCACAGACTTTTCAGCTCATTCTGTCTTCCCTCCATCCCTGAGAAGCTCCCTACCTTGCATTCTCAGGAACCTAAACATCAAGTTAGATATTCCAAAATCGGTGACATTCAAAACAAAATTTTAGTGTTGGAGTTTTTCCTGTGAGAAAAGTATTATCATCAGCTTTTCTTTTCCCTCCTTATATTGGTTAGGAATGGCTTCAGCTTTACTAAGTAAATAGCTTTGATTATTAAACGGTTAACTAATAAATAAAAACATTAATTCAAAAGCATTTTCCCCAGTAAATATAATGTCTGGATATAGTTCAGCGGCCCAAACATAACATCAATCTAACTTTCAGTTTCAAAATTCTGGTATGCAAGGCAGGTGTACGGGAAAGGTTGAAGAACTTTCTCTGGGTAGAGTTGAGGTTGTTTTTGCTTTTGTTTTTCCAGGATGAAAGCCTCAGTTTCACCCCCGTAGACATCTTCCAAATAGGCAGAAATAGACTCTGCCTATTTCTTTCCTGTTTCTTCATATCTGTTTACACTCAGTGTTATGGGGCCTCAATGCCACAGGACTATGATTCTCCCAGTGGCTTGATCTAAACATGTGTACCCTATGCCTTCTTATATGATGTTGCCTCTAATTGGAACATCATGCTTCAGGTTCCTTTCTTTCTTTCAGTCTGAGCAGAGATGATGCCTTTCTCTGGAAATCTTCTCTGACCACTCCTCGCACTCCCGACTGGATTAGACACCCTAATGAGTCTCCTCTCTCCATTCCTACAATTCCCCGAGAGCAGGGACAGTGCCGTTCATTTTCACCGTCGCATACCCACTGTTGCAGTCTCCATTCTCTCATTATGCTACTACCTCTTTAAGAACAATTTCTGAATTCTTCCCATTGTATGTCCTTTAAACATTTGGTGTTTATCATGTATTTGTTTTGAGTTCATTTCTGTTTCCACATAAAATGCTGCCTCTGGGAAAAATCGCATTCATTACCCTGAATCCCAAATATTAACCTTATTTGAACAATTTCTAAATCTATTTGAACTCTCAGAGTACTATAAATAATAATAAAAAAAAAAACTCTTACAGTGGATATCCTTCTCTCTACTTTGTGGTACAACAGTCCCATGGTGTAGGAAAGGAAAAACTCAGTTTTCTGTCTACTTACAGAAACCTTTACTTCTGACACCATATGTGTGGGGGTTTCCCACACCAGGCAGTCCTCCAATTCTCTGTAGACACCATCTGGGTGTCCTACAATTCAATTCAATCGTGACACTGTTTACCTGGGGTTAGCACAGATCCCGCCGGCTTAGGGCTCAGTTTCATAAGACTGTCAATCCCAAGTCCCAGGTGATCTGTGTTTCTGAACAATTGTCTGTACATTGGAGGTTCCCACGGTCCTCTTCTCCCGTTCAATAATCTGTTAGAGCAGCTCACAGAACCCAGGGTAACAGTTTACCTACTTGATTACTGGTTTATTATAAAAGGATACAATTCAGGAACAGAGGGATGAAAGAAATGCATAGGGTGAGGTATTTGGAAAGGGACTCAGAGCTCCATACCCTTTTCAGGCGTGTCAGGTTCCCAGCACCTCCAATTCTTCACTGACCTGGAAGCTTTCCAAATCCTGTTGCTAAGGATTTTTATGGAGGGTTCCTTAGTTAGGCTGGATTAATTAAATCATTGGCCATTGGTGATTAATTCAACCTTCAGTTCCTCTAGTGCAGAGATCCAGGATGGGATTCAAAGCTCCAAACCTCTAACCACATGGTTCCCCTGGCAACCTGCCCCCATCCTGTGGTTATCAAAAGACCTTTCAAAAATCACTTCATTAACAAAAACTCAGGTGTGGTTGAAAGGGGATTGTTATGAATAACAAAAGACACTTCTTCACCTTTATTACTCTGGAGCTATTTCAGGAACTAAGGACAAAGTCACAAATATAACAAAAGATGCTGCCAATACTCTTATCACTTAGGAAATTACTTGGGTTTTAGAAGCTGCTGCCAGTAACAAGGTTGAGGATCAAATATATATATTTCTTATTATAAATCACAATATCGTAGTCTAGAAACCTGTTTTCTCAAATCTTGACTGGTTTAATAGTACCAAAATCGAGTCTTTCTCTTGCCAGTTAATAGAGGCTTCCACAAGCTCTACACAGCTTTCAATTTCCTCCCTACGCTATATGATTTGAAATGGCAAATGCCCAGAAGGTCAAAAAGTGTAGTAAATATAAGGCTCACCTGCATATACTGTGTTTCCCCGAAAATAAGACCTAGCCTGACAATCAACTCTAATGTGTCTTTTGGAGCAAAAATCAATATAAGACCTGGTATTATATTGCATTATATTATATTATATTGATTAAAAAAGATGCGGTCCTATATTATAGTAAAATAAGACCAGGTCTTATATTAATTTTTGTTCCAAAACACACATTAGAGCTGATGGTCCGGCTATGTTCTATTTTCTGGGAAACATGGGTATTCCACGCTCTAGCATTATTAATACTTTAAGAGTTCTGTGGTTTGATTGGTCTCCAAATTTCTTCAAATAGTTTTCCCCAAGTTTATGTTATTATTTTAAGTGGAATTATAAACTATTTCTGCATACATTGATTTAAATAGAAGTTTCAAAAATACATTTATGCAAATTTGTTTCTGATAAAATGGAAAGCTGTTTAATCATGTGAGAAAATGCTTTTTTGTTGACAAATAAGTTACAAACCTCATATCATTTTTGTGTAACAGTGACACGATATCTTCTATTTTGAGATTTAAACCTCTGGTGTAATTCAATTGAACAGTGTAGTTTAGCTTGGGACTTTTTGAAAGTTTTTTCTTTGCTTTTCTCAGACCCCCAAACCTTAATGACTCTGTTTACTATATGTTTACTATGCATACCAGTTTCAATGATTCTGTTTCCTTCAGAAAGCATGCATACCTGGATCAATGACTTGAAAGAAGTTTTTACAGCTGCATAAGATCCACTCCTATCCCTGAAACTGTTAGGCAGAAGGTAGGCGGGGGCAACAGGAGGGGTGTGTGATAATCTAACCAGCTTTTGCACCACTCAGGTTCACTCCTCAGGGACCACCCAGATCCAAACCCTGAGGATGAATTTCCTGAAAAGAAGGAAATAAAATCCAACCAGAATTATCTGGTTTTTGACGTCTGCGCAGAATGTTAAAGCTTACTCTTGGTTTAACCTTATCCTCATTACAATATACTTACATAAATTAGCATTGTGTTTTTAACCACCCCTGCCATGGGTTTTCCTGTGTGCATTATGGGTAAGGGTATGCCCAGAAAAGAATGGGTTACATAACCAATACTTGTCAATCAAATGACCCAAGTCTGTACATTACATGCAGACCCAGAGCCAACAATATAAGCTCAAGCCCCAGACCATTCTGGGCCATTGTCACTCTTGACTTGGCTCAATCTTCCCTTAGGACATATCCTAATAAACTTTCCTTACTTTATACCTTCATGTTTGCTGATCCGTAATTCTTTACTCTGTCGGCAAAAGGACTGAGCCATTACTCTGGTAACATTTGGATTTGAAACTGATTGCATATTAAAGTGAAAGTTGAAATGTATTTTTTTGCATCAACTATAGATAAAACTTCTTCACAACACGTTTTGATTTCTATAATATTTATAAATAAACATTAACTGTCTTTTTTAAAAATAATTGTTTTAAAAGCAGGATAAGAGAAAAATTATATTTAATGTGGTTATTGATGTAGTGGGTTTAAATCAACCATTTTCTATTTACTTTTTATATGCTCCATCTTTGCTCCACTCTCTTTCCCTCTTTTTCTGCTTTCTCTGGGATTGAGTAATACTTATAATTCTATTTTATTTCATTAGTTGGATTATTAAGTATAATTTTCTGTGTTTTATTTTACTGGTTGTGTTAGTATCTATAGGATACATTTTTAGCTTCACCTAGTCTATCTTCAAGTGACATTATACCTCTTCAAAATTAGTATCACTTATTTCATGATTTAGTATCACTTATTAGTATCACTTATTTAATGAAATTAAATAATAATATTATTTATTATAAATTAAAATATTAAAATATTATTTAATATAAATTAAATAATAAATAAGTGATTAGTATCACTTATTTAATGAAATTGTTATTCATTATTTCATTTAATGAAATTGTTATTTCATTTCTGCATATATTATAAATCCCACAATATATTGTCATTATTTTTATTTAATAATTGGATTGCTAAGATATTAAATATTTTAATGCTTTCTAAAGTCTTTTTTTTATTTAACCTGTGATAATAAATATCAGTGGTCTTAATTCCTTTCTGTAGGAAAGGAAATTTTCTTCTGGTATAATTTTAATTCTTTAACATGTGGACGAAACAGGGTCATATACTAAACTTGACAAACTCAGAAGACACCAGTATGGCAGGCCCTACAAACTCAGAGACCAAAATTAACTACATATGATGGTCTGAACATAAAAATGGCTAACTAAAAGTAGGTCATGGCCGGTAGTCATATCCTTGGCCTGTAGCTTCCTTGACAAAAGTCAGTCTTTACCTTAAGTGAGCCTGTCTATTGTCTTTTTGCATCTAAGATAGCATACCCCTGTAATGTCAGGGCAATCCCTTTTCTCTGAACCCCCCCAGGCACAAGCAGCCCGCATCAGAACACCAGACTACAGAACCCCTAATTGTTATCTTGTTCCCCGAATACTATCTCTATGTGCTAGAAAATGTTAATTGCTATCCTGTGCCCACCAGTGAAAAAGAAGTATGTGTCTCTCCATTTTACTTTTTATCCAATCCCAGAGATTTCCCCACTTTGCTTTTCCCATCCTCTTAATCTACCACCAGTGAATTTCATGTAACCCTCCTTAGGTCTCCTCCTTTGATTCTAATGTATAAAATAAGCTGCAAAATTGCCATTTTCTGGAGCATTTTTTAAATCCATTCAGATTTTGCTTCCCGGCAACTGTCGTCAGTTTGGCTCAAATAAACTCATTAAACTTTTCTGCAGGTTTGGACATTTCTTAGCTCGACATACATTTCTTACAATGTGATTAATCCTTCCAATAATTATTTGTCTGAAAATATTTTTATTTTGCCTTAATATTTGAAATATATTTTTTCTGGGTAAAGAATTTGAGGCTAAAGGTGAGAAAACAGAAGATAAAGAATTATATGACTTTTGCAGGTCATTTAGGTAGTCAGTAATGATCCAGAACTGCTATGCAAGTCAGCCAGCTACTGGTCATAGTCCACTTCCCACAATACACTGTTGTCTTTATTCTGGCCCATAATTCCCTTATTTGCTCATAATGAGTGTTCTCTTAGGGAGTAACCTCTAAATACCCAGTACTATGCTGGACACAGTAATAAAGGCACAATTTTATTATTATAAAATTATAGTTATTGGTCTATAAGCTGGTCTATAGATAGGGGCCAGGAACCTTTACTACAATACCATGTAAATAATTAGACCAGAAATTAATTCTTAAGAAAATAATTGGCTGAAGGTGTATTGTATAATCTCACACCCTTCTATTAAAGCTCATGTACCTTAGTGAAAGTAGGAGAACATTGTGTTGTTTTGACTTCCTTAGGTTTCATAGAGAAAGTAATTTATATTATATAGTACTTGATTTTAAAAAGTAAAAATTTTCACATGCCATATATCAGTTTGCTTACACAGTAATGGTAACATATAAGTAATGCATGATACGAAAGAACATGAATATTACTTTCAGTAGATCTGGGAGTGAATAAAGTATAGATATCTGTACTGTAGACTTTACTAATCTCTTGAAACTTCATTTTCTTTATCAGGAAATGGAGATATTTGATCAGCTAAGGGGGATTAAATGAGATAATATACAACTTCTAGTATATTCTAAAACTGAACACATATTAATTATCTTTCTCTTTATGTATCTACTTTTGAATAAAGAAAACAAAATTCCCTTTATATAGTCAACATATATTCAATAGATGTTGGGCTAAATTGCAATTATACAGCCAGTTATAGTTTTCAGTATCTTCATATGACTTATTTTACTTGATCTTCAGAACAAAAATTGTGAAGCTCAAATATTAAATTAATCATTAGGAAGGCATGAAATATGTATAACAAAGTTCCTGTGTAAAATTATAAATTTGCTGTAGAATAGATAACCATCTAAAAATGACAAACATGACACAAAAAAGAACAAGAGAAATTATATAAACAAAGAAACCCCGAAGTCCAGAAGGTGATATTATATCTGATTAGACACAAAAATCCTTAAGAGGAAGAATGGATAACACTACCATTCTCCATCTCAGTGAGCTTTGGGTAATGTGCAGTGTTTGTTTGTTTGCTTACAATGCCTAGAAGTCATATATATTTACGTCCTGGGTGACCAAAATGATACAAAGGAGTTCAGAGGTTAGCTAATAATAACATAACTGTTTTGTAACACAATGTAAATCTCCAATTATAAGCTCTAATTTATAGTCTGTGTTACTGTATAAGTAAAGCCATGAATGTAAGCCATATAGGGCTCTCTGAGGCCAAAGAGATGCAGGAACATGGGTCTGAAAGATTTCCAAAGAACATGTATGGCTTATACTTCCTACAATAGCAAATACGGGAAATTCAATGTCACCCACTGATGGGCCACGCATCCTACACAGAGGGCACAACACAGCACAGAAACAAATGTTGAAGAAGGGAGGACGTAAGGAACTTTTTCTTGGCAAACCTATAAATTAATATAAACATTTTTTAAAAAGGACATGGAAAATATATGGACATATATTTGTATTTGTGTAAACATTAGAAACAGGTGAGTACACTTTAGTTTTTAGTTCTTTATAAACATGTAATGTTGAAACATACCCTGGAATCATCTATACTCTTGGGAAGATTGTCTAAAAGAGATGAACTTTGGGCACAGGTATTTAGATTATCTTCAGAAATTCCAGTATGAATTTGGCTACAGTGATTTTCCTGATTTCTTTAAAATGTCCTTGTCAATTTCCAAGCTAGAGATTGTCCTCTATTTGCTTGTGCCATCTCCACATTTCCTACTAGCAGCAGGAAAAAGATGAGACACAATATTTTGTCATTAAAGTTCAGATTGGGAAATTATAATGAAAGCCAACATTTCTTAAAATTAAAAAAAAAAAAAAAGGCAAAATAGTTGATGAGAAGAGAAAAACCTCCAAATCTACCCAGCTGTGGAATCCTTCACGGATGAAAGACCAAACAATAAATGTGGTTCTGATAATAAATTTACCTCTAATGTGAATACCAATCTCTTTAGCCCTGGAGACTGCCTCTATTGCAGGTATTATCATTGCAAAGGACTTTAATTCAGACGTGTCTAATTACACTACAGGTTAATTCTATTAACTAGAAAATCTGGAAAGGACTTTAACATTTCTGACTATTAAATAAGTTTAAGTGGTCTAACCAAATTGCTAATGATTGCCTTTCATTGCAATGCAGAAACTATTTGATAAATCTGCTCTTCGTTCTGGAACACTGGAACAGATACTTGATTTTGAGGGCAATAACAATTTATAGTATTTATCCTTAATGCACAACAAAGATAGTAGTAGTATTATATATAGGCTGTTTTTTTCCATGATTGCTTCCTTTGCTATTGTCATCTTTTTATGTAGGCGCAAAGAGCCTGTTATTTGTCATAAAACAAATAGTGATAAAATAAGTGGGCTTCCTTATTCGTAAATGCAAGAAAGACTCATTTGCAGTGTTGATGGAGTCAGAGAGATTTTTTCCATTTAGGCCATCTGGTTATAATAGACAAATACAGCTTTTCTATACATAGCGTGTGAATTCTCTGAACGTGGTTATTTTTCTTTTTTAAAGTGTAGGTATTGGTCTAGACACCCTGGAACGATTAGAACAGTATAAGATTCATTATACTTGTTTGTTCTGGTTCTGTCTGAGCCCTAAATGAATCTTTGTGTGTAGAAGAATGTTATATGTATTCCATTTCTATCTCTCCTTTCATACCACTAGAAATTTCCCATTCATTGTTTAATTCACTTTTTCTCATTCAGTGTTTAATAAGAGTTTGGCACAGTGCAAAACAATGGAAAGAAAAATACCAATAAAACATAGTGCCTTATCTCAAGGACTTTACAACTTTTTAAATGAGATAGACTTGAACACAATTAATTGTAAAATGGAGAGCCCAGAAGATACACAACTGGCCATACTGGCATTCCCTAGCAATTGGGACCTACATTTTCATGACTGGTTCCAGGAAAACTACTCAGTTCAGAATAAGGGAAAGTTAGAAATACTTGCTGAATAGGATTACATGACCATTCTAGCTGAGATGCAGATTGGGCAAAAATTGAAAGATTTCATGTAAAGTGGTGACTTTGACCTGCAGGTACAAGGGAAAGGCTGCAGAAACAGTAATCAGTTGCAAGTAAGAAATGGGCAAGCAGCATATTTAGGACTGAAGGTCAAATGGTAAGTTTAACAAGAGAGAAAGAGAATGTGATATATGATATAACCTGGTAATTGCAGAGGAACCACAAAGAAATCTATAAAAGTGATTAATAGTTCCTGCATTAAAGAGAAGGAAGACATTGGAAAAAGAGGAAGGGAGTAAGAAAATGGGAGTATGAAATTCTCCATATTTCATTGAGAAAATATGGAATTTTTAGAATACATTTAAATAATTTTATTCAGAAGTACGGCCTATCCACTACCTAGTCATAATTCCCGGGTACATCTATCTTACACACATGACAGTACGCAAAAATTATATCCTCTAGTGAATGTGGAAATAGTCTTGTGTCTCATTCCTCCTTGTTTTGCCACTCCCTGCTCATTATCCTGCTTACAATGTTAATATGGATATGAGGGCCATAGTTCCCAGCTCTGCCTCCACTCAGAAATGAATTGAGAAATGGCAAAAAAAAATAAAAATAAAAAAAATACTGATGAACAGAGGATATAAGTGGAGTACATCAAGTTGTTAAAGTGTGAAAAGAAAGAGTAAGGATTGTTCTGAAAACTTCTGATTCCACTACAAGGTTTAACCCTTTTACTGAGCTAACTGATTTCAAGATTTTTCTCCAAAATGTGTCAAAAATACACAAAAACTAATTACAATATTTATATTTTTAAGTAAATACAGTTAAGGTGCTACCTTTTATTAAAATAAATGATTAAAGTAGAGAAAGTTCCTATTGTTATTCATTCTTGAAAAACACAAAAATATAGAAAAATGAACATCTGCTTTCCTAAACTTCCTTGCTGAAACACTGACAAGATATTTTACAGTTTGAGCTCGTGGGGTAAAGTCAAATGCCGCTTGGCATGGAAATATCATTTGACTATAATTGAACATTGTAGTGAAAGTGTTAAGCACTGGTTGACATGTGGGAAGAACAACTGCAAGATAAAAATGCAAGTATTAAGTGAGTGCATGAGGAAAAAAAGGTGTTAGAGGGAAAAGGAAAGAATGAACTAAAGTGATAAAGAGGTATAAGAAAATAAGAATCCTGCATTAGAAATGGTTAGTATCCTTGCCTCAGGATTAACATGCATGTGATAATTTGTTCACACCGCCAACAATCATCACGTATAAAGTCTCTCTGAATCAGAGTGATGCCTTATATATACTATTATCTGGAACCTCTTGACAAGGCATTAAATTCAGTATCCATGCATTTCTAGATATTCTTTTCCATTATTTTCAAAGTATGTGGGTATACTTCCTCCTTTATGATATCCCTATTCAAGAGTAAGAGTCACAACAATTGTCATTTAAATAAGAGGATATTTATTACATTCAATTCAAAGATACTTGTTTCAAAAAATCTATATATTTACATCTATATGTATCTGCATAAAGTAAATTTTCTAATTTTAGTAGTCTCTGAATATTACCAGTGTCTCAAAAATGATTCATCTTTAATTACAACCTTTCCTTTGTCATTGAGAATCCAGTATCTTCTTTTTGATAGGCCATCAAGAAGGAGCGCTAAGTGACTAGTATTCCCAATTCCAGTTTCACAGTTCTGGAGTGACTGAAGGCTAACACTCAAAATGGTGCCAGCCATTAATAATTGACCAACAAAAATACAGGTCTTTGTTCATCTAACTTTTTCACTAAGCATTCAGACTTTGGTGAGCCACTTTTTCAGCTCAACCACAGGTAGTCAGCAAAAACATGTCAAAGACTGGCTGTTATTGCCAGTTTAGTTGGCATCATACAAGGGGATGTAGGAATAAAACAGGAAGTTAAGATTCTAAGTGTCATTCAAAGCATAAATGAGATTTAGGAAGTCTTTTTGATTTTTATTTTTTTATTTTCTTAAGACACCTAAACATTGAAGTTAAAAATCTATTTCACTGAAAAAAAAAGCAACTTATTAGGATTAGAGTTAATGCTCACAATCATCAACATTTACAATGGCAAATGCCAGCTTTTATGTTATGCTTGTAGGTATGTGTGTACAGGGAGGGGTGTGAATCCATTCTGACTTAGAGGCATGCCCTCTGGACTGCTACAGTGGTAAGTAGAAAAGGGAGCAAAAAGGGGAAATAAAGTTCCTTTCTTCTGCGTCCCCCTCATCTTTCATGACCATTACTACTTTTTTCTTACCATTCACCTTCACAGTCCCAAATGTGTTTTCCCCAGTTCATTTTTGCACACTGTTTAGCTTCAAACTGAATAACATGTGACTGAATTGTCTGAAATGAATCCGCTATCTACCTAATTTCTAAATTTCTACAATGTGTATTTTCTGGGCATCTAAGACAATATATGATTAAAGGTATACTGGAGGGAGAAGTGGAGTTAGGGGGATGTATAGTTTTATTTTTCTAATTTCTATTGTCCAATAACATTTATCGAGGAAAAATAAATCCTCAAAGGAATTTTCATTGCATCACAAAAAGGAGGATAGAACGATGAACTTTTGATGGTCAAGAAAATGGAAGAAAAAAACTTTTTGAAACAAACAAATGGAAACAGAAAGGGAATACTGTGTTTCCCCGAAAATAAGACCTAGCTGGACCATCAGCTCTAATACATCTTTTGGAGAAAAAATTAATATGAGACCTGGTCTTATTATTTTACTATAATATAAGACTGGGTATAATATAATATAATATAATATATATAATACAATAAATATAATATAATATAATATAATATAATATAATATAATATAATATATATAATGCAATAAATATAATATAATATAATATAATATAATATAATATAATATAATATATCAGGTTTTATATTAATTTTTACTCCAAAAGACACATTAGAGCTGATTGTCCAGCTAGGTCTTATTTTTGGGGAAACACGGTAGCACAGGCCAAACCCTAAACAAATTTCAAATATCCAGAGTATGAATAGACTTCACAGAGAAGTCACAGAGAATTCACAAAAGGACATGTCTTCATGAAGCCAAATCAAGTAAATTCTGGTTTGTGGAAAGCACCATTCCCAGTTTTCAAACTTTGGCTCTCTAATTCAATTTTTAAAATCTCTATCCCACTACCTTAGCCCCACCAGCCCTTACCTTTCCTAAGACCCCAATTTGTTATATCCTATGCCCAAGGTTCCACGAACTACCTGCAATGGTTCATAACCAAAGGGCTCATAACCACTTGCCCAATGCCAGAGTAGTGAAAGAGAAAAGAAGAAGCTCTGTTTCTAATGAGTGCATCCAGATTTGTAACCAATCCCATTTCTTATAAGCCAGGGGTTATCACAGCCATTAGAATGTATAGAAATACAATAATACCTGGTCTAGGTGCCTGCCCAGAAGATTCAAAAGGATTTCATAAAGAAATGGCATTTTGAATTTTAATTTGAATCATTTTTTTTTCTTTCTATTGGCTTTCTAGTAGAGACTGTCATCCATGACTGTGGTTTTAGATTTCATCTGTATCCCAGTGACCTTCTCACCACCACCACCACCACCACCACCACCACCACCACCACCACCACCAAATTTAGACGTGTGGTCTAAATTTAGTTCAGACTACTTGTCTAAGTGAGTTCTATTATTCTTTATTACAGATAGGAATGCAGGCACACATCATTTTAATAACTTGCCCAAGATCACATGGCTAATACATATTGGAACTGGGGTTCATACCTGTGAGATCTCAATGAAGCCTCCATGTTCTTGCTCAGTACACTCTACTGGCTTTCCTACAAATAGTGACTGACATTTGTTAACCAGTAACTCTGTACTAGCCATTGAACTAATTGCCTGACAGATATTATTTCTTTAAAACTTAACATCGACCTAACAGAGAGGTATTATAATTATCCATGTTTACAGGTGAGGACATCAAGGTACATAGTGGTTAGGCAATTTTCACAACAGTCTTTAGTCAGTTGCGGTACCCCAATTCATTATTCTTCATTCTTATTCCAGATCCCACATTCTCCTCAACAACCAACATTTTTGGCATTTTGCAACCCTAATTAAAAAAAAAAAGTACATATATATATATATATATATATATATATATATATATATACACACACACACACACACACACACACACACACACACACACACTAATTGACCGGTTTTTAGGCAGAGGAAAATGAGTTTTTGAAGAATAAAAAAGCATTTTTACACATAAGCAAAGGTTCCGTCCTTTTAAGTATGTTATTAAATATGGCAAGCAAATTTAAATTAAACTTTGGGCTCTACTCTAACCCTATTGTCTAAACTCACCCAAAGTCCAAGTATTTTTAACCATATATCTACACAGCTTTATTCTGAAGAAATTGGGTTTTCTATTGATGGACCAAAATTAAATACTAAATTATTTTGACTAAATTTGTTTAATTTTTCAGTATTATTTTATTTCCAAAACACCAACTTTTATCTCTAATGTATTTGGCTACTGTGAAGTCAAATATTTCTCTGAATTTTGGAACATAAATTGATGTTTTTAGGTTTTCCCTCTAATCTGTTCTTTTAGTAAAATAGAATTGTGCAAGTCTCCCCCCCAAAAAACTTTGAAAAGTAAATTACAGTGCTTGTATCACTTTGGGAGTGTATTTTATTTGAGTAATAATCATTCACTTTTGACAACATATGCCATCCTATTTTATATTAAAAGAAAAAATTACCAACAGCTCATAAATATGTTCAAAATATATAATAGAGAATCATTAAATATTTTTTCCATCTCTGTCTTCATTTTAATGAACAGAGATCAAGAAATATACAAATTTCAATTTCCTTTATATGAGTGCTTTAACAATGAGAACTAGTACTTATTTACTTCAAAATATATACATTTTATTTGGGGGACATTATAAATCTACAACATACTTTCAAATTTGCTACTCTCAAGTTAAGATTGTTTTTATTGAAATGATATTATTCTATCATTTTTTTGAAATGAAATGATTTTCATATTCTACATGAATGTCCTGCAGTAGAGTTAAAACACAGGCCCTTTTAGAACACAGTTATTAATGTAACTATTAGAATCCTAGTGATATCTTGAGTCTTCTAAGATAGCTTCTCTGGATTTTGATTATGTTGAAAATCACCTCATGATCCTAATATGAATCTGCTCACTTGCATAGCTGAACAAAAAGAAGTAGCTGCAATTCTATATTATAGTGACGATCAGTTTTATTTTCGAAAGAATGCCTACAAGGAAGAGCAGCTCAGGTGAAAATATTCAAAATCCAAATTAATTCATTTGCTATTTAATTAGCTGTCTCGGATACAAAGACTGCCTCCGTGAGACATATCAAAAGGAATTATTTTTGCTCTTCCTCACACAGTCCCCGTTTTTGCTCCATAAGTCCTAGAGGAGAAAAAAAGGAGAGAAAGGACATTCCCAGCTCCTCAGGTCTTACCTCAAAAGGGAAAAAAAGTGATAAGTGCCCTCTCCTCTAATTTATCTTCTTTATTATTTACACATATTTTTCCTCCTTTCAAAGAGGCTCCCTGGTAATTAATAAAACACAAAGAAAGGAGAAGTTAGTTCTTAAACTCTCAACAAGCTCAGATGCCAGAATATCATCAAAGGGTCCTTTCTGCTGCCCTGGAGAAATTCTAGAGGTTGATTTCTCCTATCCTCATCTAGGAAGATGGACAGCTGGTGAGCTTTCAGCTTCTGAGAAAATTGATTCTATTAAAATTTTCTAACATTTATATAATTCCTTTCCTTCCTTTCATCCTCAAAGTGCTTTGCAAACATTAAACTAATTAAGTGAAAGCAATTTGTGAGTTAAAGCATACTTACAAACAACTGCTTGTCATTGGCAAGAAATACTTGTCCTTGTTTGTTTGTTTATTATTTCATTACCAGGCTTATTGATGACTTTCTAATTTTAATAGCATTATTCGAGACACCGAGGCCACAGGAATGGAAATGCCTCTTGGCAAAGCCACCCACTTACTATGCTATAAAATGACTCTAATCCACCACAACAGCTCTTCCACACACAATTTAATTCATTTGATAAGAACAATTGGAGGAGATTTAGCTAAAGAAATGAGAGAGAACTTTAAAAAATAAAAATCCTCTTAATCTTGTCTCTTTTTATTCTTAATAGTTTATGGAAGAAACTGAATAAGCATGGATTCTATAGGGAGACTATCCATTATATTTATATGTCTAGAAACAAATCTAAAACCACAAACCTTTCTTTATAAAATGCTAAGTACGTTAATAGGAGAATTACGTTAATAGGGAGTTTCATAAAGAAAGTTTACATGCATATGTAAAACTTCTCAAGAGCTGAAACGTTTCTTGAAAAATTAAAAGATTACAGCTACAAATATTCTTAATTTATCATGTTTCCAAGATTAAAATGTGTATATCATTGACCAGACAGGAAGAGATGGGGGAGGGGAAAGTCTGAGATTAAATAGGTATGTTTTTAAGTTACTCTCTGAAAATCACTTCAAGAAAAAAGCACTGTACTTATAAATTTAGAAAGATTTCGAAACTATTTTTTCAAGCAACATGTGAAATTTTCAAGTGATCAAGGTAACTGCTCTGACAATTTGTACTGGAAAATTGACTAAAATTTTGGACGATATGCTGATCTTGGGAAGAAACCTGCATGAGTAGCTAATGAATAGCTGGAATATTTTAAGACATATCTACCTGGTTTTTAAAACACGTGGCTATAGTTAATATCTAATTAATTCAAATAGTGTAAAGAGGGGTAGTCTTAACATTCTTTAATTGTAGAAGAATTGATACAATAAAATTCCACTCCAAAGCCCCTTTAGTAATACATCTGCTTATATGGGGACACACACACACACACACACACACTCACACACACACCAAATTTAATCAATACAGTATTGGTACTTGGAGCAGAATTCTAGATATGAAAGAGTGAAAGTGTTGGATTTCCTCATTATATAACTAAAGGAATACATTCTAAAAGATTAGGGACTAGCAAAGTCAAATCACAACATTGTGATAGAAGTTAGAGTACAAATATGTCAGCTGATCTTTTCACCTCCCAGGATGCTCTACATATAATTTGAGAAGACTGCAACACAGACACTGTTCCAGCATATTCTTCTATGATACAGAAGTATTTGTATGTGAAGAGTTACTATTTGGCATCATGTCTCCTATCCTTAGTTTCCTTGAGTTGCAAAAGAGGGTTGTTTGTCAGTTCCGAATTTTCTCTTTGCTAGTTTCTGAAAGGTGCTGCCATTTTATTCGTGCTGAAGTTTTGTTTGGGAATAACTTCCTTAGCCTTTGAAAAATACACTTCTGTTAACTATTAATCAGTTCTTAACCTATTGTGTGCCATTGACTTTTGGCAGTCTATTGAAAGCTAAGGAAACTTCTCAAAATAATATCTTTAGATGACTAAACTAAATTACATATGATCACAAAAAATATATTAAAATACAATTATCAATATACCATAAACAGAAAAATGTGCTATGCTAGTATTGTGCTTCTTTATTAACACATTATAGTGCAAACATAATAATTACCATATTTTTCTAAGTAATAATAAATGCAAACAATTTATTTACCTATGAGCAACAATCTGTAATGGAATATGATAGTATCTATGAATTCTAGTGGTAACAGTCACAGTCACTGCTAACTATTATGATTTATTGCCTATATTAATAATCAAGAGATTATAAATTTTACTTAGAGATTGCTAGGAAGAAAGATGTAATATTTTCCAACAAAAATTCTATACCCTCTAAATTTTGACCTCACAGAGATCCAGTCAAGATGGTAGAATAGGTAAATGCTGTGATTACCTCCTCTCACAACCACATCAAAATTACAACTAAACTACAGAATAACCATCACTGAGAATGGCCTGAAATCCAGCTGAACTGAAGTTCTGCAACTAAAAACATAGAAGAAGCCACCTCAAGACTGGTAGGAGGGGCAGAGACATGGAACGGTCTGGTTTCACACTTGTGTGTGACTATTAAAAATTGGAAGGGATACTTGGCTGTGGAGGTCCCCCATCCCCGAAGGAGCAAGGGGTCCAATCCCCAAACTAGGTATCCAATCCCAGAGTTCCAGTGCTGGGGAGAGACCATAACTCCTGGTGTGAAAACCAGTAGAGATTGTGACTGAGTGAGACAAGGGTGGCTGCGTCCCTGGTGCTCATTTTAAAGGGGCCATGCATAGACTTGCCTGCTGACAAACTTACTCCCTCTGAGGTACAGCTCTGGGAAAGCACCTGAAAAGGTTCCAAAGACACAGTATGGGGAAGAACTGATCTGTCTGGCTTCAGAGGAAGGTCTAGAGGAGCAACTTTCTCCTAAATGGAGGAGATGTCAGAAGCCATTGTGCCTTAGTTGAGCCCTCCACTCTCCCAGCATGCAAACGCAGGTGGCCACTATATCTAAGTCTCTATCAACCTCACTAACAACATTCATTCGTCCTAATTCCCTGAGACCCCACCCTGCCAACATTTGGGAACTCCCAAGCCACTTCCAGTGGCTTTTCTGCAAAAACAGCCTGTCTTGTCTCATGCTTTGGACTTTTCTAAAATCTCTCAAAGGTTCATAAAACCCAAACAAGCAGTATCTGGCTTGGACAGAGCACAGGCTGTGGCTGAACTTGGCTTGCACCCCTAACTAATACTTAGACACAAACATGGACGGGCAGACAAAACGAATCATGTGCCAAATAAAAGAACAGAACAAAGCTCCAAAAAAAGAGCTAAACAAAATGGAGACAAGCAATCTACCAGACACAAAGTTCCAAACACTGGCTATAAGTATGCTCAATGATCTAAGGGAGAACTTCAACAAAAATAATAGGAAACATAAAAATGGAGTTAGAAAAGAACTTTTCAGAAATAAAGAATACAAAACTGAAATAAAGAATACATTAGAGAAATCAACTGTAGATTAGATGAAGCAGAAGATTGAATCAGCAATTTAGAAAATAAGGTAGCTTAAAACACTCCTTAATCAAAAAAATTAGGAGAGTTAAAGGGGCCTATGGGACAATATCAAGAACACCAACATTTACAACATTGGGGTACCAGAAGAAGAGAGAGAGCAAGGAATTGAAAGCCTATTTGAAGAAAATAATGACAGAAAACTTCCCTAACCTGGTGAAGGAAATAGCCATACAAGCCCAGGAAGCACAGAGAATCCCAAAGAAGATGAACCTAAAGAGGCCCACACCAAGACACATCATAATTAAAATGCCAAAGGTCAAAGACAAAGAATCTTAAAAATAGCAAGAGAAAAGCAGTTAGTTACCCACAAGGGAGCTCCCATAATACTGTCAGTTGATTTCTCAACAGAAACTTTGCAAGCCAGAGGGATTTGCACAAAATATTCAATTAACAAAAAGCAAGAACCTACAACCAAGATTATTCACCCAGCAAAACTATCATTTAGAATCTAAGGACAGATAAATAGCTTCCCAAAAAAGAAAAGGCTAAAGGAGTTCATAATCACCAAACCAGTATTAAAAGGAATCTTAGAAGGACTACTTTAAGATGGGGGGAAAAAAAAGATCAAATAGGTCAAATATATGAATAATATAATGGCAGTAACTACATATGTATCAACACTTACTTGAAATGTAAATGGATTAAATGATCCAATCAAAAGATAGGGAGTCTGAAGGGATAAGAAAACAAGGCCCTTACATATGCTGTTTACAAGAGACTCACTTTAGATGAAAAGACACACAAAGACTGAAAGTAAAGGCATGAGAAAAAAGATATTTCATGAAAATGGAAACAAACGAAAAAAAAATAGATTAGGGTAGCAATACTTATACCTGACAAAATAGACTTTAAAATAAAGGCTATAACAAGTGACAAAAATAGACCTAGCAATCCCACTTTGGGGTATTTATCCGAAGAAACCCAAGATGCTACTTCAAGGAGTCGTGTGCCTCCATATGTTCATTGCAGCATTGTTTACGATGGCCAACATATGGAGACAGCCTGATATCTGATGATGGATGAATGGATAAAGGAGAGGTGGTACATATATACAATGGAATATTGCTCAGCCAAGGAAGGTTATGGGTTCTTGCCATCTGTGGCAGCGAGAATGGACCTGTGCTTAGTGAGAATGGACCTGTGCTGAGGGTACTGTGAAGAGTGAAGTATGTCAGACAGAGAAAGACAGATGGAACATGATGTCACTCATATGTGGAATCTAAAGAACAAAACAAACAAGAGAAACAAAATAAAAACAAACTCATAGATTCAGAGGACATTTTGATGATTGTCAGATAGGAGGAGGGTTGGGGGGTTGGGTGAAAAAGGGAAGAGATTAAGAAGTAAAAATTGGTTGTTACAAAGTAGTCATGGAGGTGTAGCGTATAGCGTAAGGAATATAGTCAATAACATGGCAATCACTACCCTGTTTCCCCGAAACTTAGACCTAGCCAAACAATCAGATCTAACTAATGCGTCATGCGTCTTTTGGAGCAAAAATTAATATAAGACCCAATTATATTATATTATATTATATTATATTATATTATAAGATCGGGTCTTATATTATAGTAAAATAGGACCAGGTCTTATATTAATTTTTGATCCAAAAGACGCATTACAGCTGATTGGTCGGTCTTATTTTCAGGGAAACACGGTATGTATAGTGTCAAATGGGCACTAGATTTATTGGGGTGACAGATAAGAGGGGGTTTAGAGGCATGGTGAGAAAGGTGAAGGCATGAAGAAGTACAAATTGGTAGTTACATAATAGTCATGGGGATGTAAAGTAAAGCATAAAGAATATAGTCAAAAATATGGTAATAACTGTGTAGAGTACCAGGTGAGTACCTGACTAGTCAGGGGGGATCACTCCATAAACTACATAAATGTCTAAATGTTATGCTGTACACCTGAAATTAATACAAAATAATATTGAATCTCAACTGTAACTGAAAAATTTTAAAAAGGAGGAAAAATGGTGAAGGGGAATAAGAGGTTCAAATTTCCAGGTGTAAAACAAATAAGTCATGGAAATGTAATGTATAGCATAGGGGATATAGTTAATAATATTGTGATAGGATAGTATGGTGTCATATAGTTGCTGGACTTATGGCGATCATTTCTTTAGGTATATAAATGTTGAATAACTATGGTGTACACATTAAACCAATATAATATTATATGTTAATAAAATATTTTAAAAAATCAAAAATAAACAAACAAAACAAACTGATCTCATGGATCTCAAAGGTGCTCACAGGTTCAAAACCTCTATTTTCGTTGGTTTACATTTTAGATAACCCCATTTGTTCCGTTTTAATACCTTCCCTTCAGGACCTACTCTTTGTCCTTGTGACCCAAGATATATCTGTGGATTTCATAACTAAACACACTCATTCTCTAGTTCAGTTCCTGAACAATCACTGAGGGTAACATCTTTGCACAATTGATCTTGCTTAATAACATTGCTGCAATTTGCTGTCAGCCTCGTTAATATCTCAAATTACCAGAGACACTTTCTTGCCTTCATAGGGATAGCAGCATTGCTAACTAAAGCTCTTTTGAAATACAACAGTGTGATAATGACAGTAACCAATAACACTCTAAGCTGTAATGTGTTGCAATGATAAATCAGAGCTGTCTGAATAGCTTAAGCTCAATATGAATCTTCACCTGTGGGCCTGTTATGATCTATGCTTCCTGATACTGACAAGAGAGGACCTGGGAACTGCAATGCCAGGCTGTAATCAAGGCAAATGGATCCTACATCATTAGACACTCATGCCAGGGAATGCACTTTGGTAGATTATTAGATTTGAATTTAAAGGATGCTTCATCCCACCGAGTCTTCCTTATTTTTGTGTTTACTTTCATGTGGAATTTTTGATGTTGGAACTACTGTTTATTACTATTATCTCATTTTAATTGTGTATTTGATGCCTCCAGCACTTTGATCACAGGAATGCAATATAAATAAACTTATCTTGACACACAAAGACAGCAGGTGGTCTTTAAATTTGTTTTTCCTCTCTCTCCATGAAATCATAGAGGTACTTAATTTATTTTCTTCTCGTTTGCTCACTTTCTTTTACCCCTATGACACTCAATCCAGAAAACACCTGCAATTAACATGTTTTCAAGAAACTTGTGCCTCCCTACTGCAAATATATATTATTTTAAGGTAACATAATTTGCAGATCTTCAACTATGCATCAAAGATTTTGGTCAGATTTTATTGCTCAAAATTTTCTGCCATATCCAGAGACAAAAATCTCTAACAAAATATACATTATGTAATCATATTAACAATGCCATTTTCTAATGCCTTACAAAATGAGAATGTATGTGTATATACAGCAGGTAGTCTCAACAGTAACCATGGAAACAACTAGAATTCAGTAATACTTTCGCAATTTACATTGCCTACACTGTGTTAAGGGCTGTGGATACAGGAATTAAAAAAAGCAACTTCTACTGAGAAGTCAAATTCTAACTTAGGTAACCTAAAATAGTGGAAAGAACAAACCTTGTGTTGACTTTATTTCAAGGGCTTTGCATGAATTTTTTGTAGCAATTATACCTTCGCTGCTATCCTAGGAATAGCATCATTTTCCTCCATTTTAAAGGCGAAGCGAATAGGTTTCTCAGAGCTGATATGATATGATAGAGCCAGGATTCTAATTCACAGCTCTTAGATACAGAAGACATGTGCTTTGCACTATGTCAAACTTCCCCTCCAGAAGTCAGGTAATAACTTCACCACATTAGAGTTTTGCAGGACACAAGTTGGTGTGAGGGAATAGGAAAAGATTGACTTGAACTAAGATGTCTCTGCACAGCGTATTACTGATTGCTTTTTTGAGGATGCATATTGTCTAAGGAAAGTTCCATTCTAGATAAGGAAAATCTACCTATAAGAGGTATTTTATTTGTATCTTTTACCATTTTTACACAACTGTCCAAACTGATTTCTTGAGAGCTATGTTCTGTAAGAACAACAACAATAAACATAATACAGCACAAGAAGATGTGAATTTGATTGAACCAGCTGATGTGTACTCATTCAAAGACCTTTGCCACTGCTGAGTGGAAAACTTACATGGACACTGTAGAATCATCATTATCCAAAGCTGATGATTTTGTGGAATTGTTAACTATTGTATCCCTATAAGAGAAAATACACCAATAAAATAAATTAATGTTAGAATAGGTTAACTAATGGCTAGATAGCCTTGTGAACAGGCGAAGTAAATTGTCCTAGGCATGGAGAGAAAGAAAACTGATTTAAAAAAATACTCTAGCACAGATGGATAAATATGAGGTAGACTGAGAAAAATATAGGAGAACCCAAAATGGTGGTCTCAACCTGACGCTAAGAATTCACTCACCTCAGTATTCAAGAGAACAGAAGTCATTCAGGAATAAATCCCATTATTTAGGGCAAAAGAAAGAGAATTCACTGGATTGAGAGTGGCACCGGAGACTATTCCACATCTGTTTACTATGTGCACTTGAGATAATCAGATAAAACCATTATTTTTAACAATTCATATATTTTAGATACAAACTATTTTCTCTCACTTTATGTAAAAGAATTACCTTCAAATTCACTGAGAGTCCTTATATTCTTCAGAGAATTGTTATGATAGATATCTAAAAATGAAAGACATATAAAGTAAATGAAAGTTATAATTTATACTAAGTCAAACTTTCTTCAAGGGCAAATACCATGATCTAGTCACTATGTGAATCTCCAAATGTGAGTAAAATTCCTGATACTTAGTATATACTAAGCAAATGCCACAAGCATACAAGAATAAAAAGAGGGAGGAGGGAGAGAGAAGGAAGGAAGAGAGGAAAGGGGGAAGACTCAGTGAAGCATTATTTGTTGGACACTATTTTAGAAGGCACATTAGCAGTTCATCAGGTGTAATCTACCATTCTGAAACTATTCTACCTGTGGACACAATATCACAAAATTGATTGATGATAGGTATGAATCTGAATAACTCTCTTTTGTACCTTTTTTCAGATGAATTTAAACTGGAACTAAGTGGTAGATGATTTTGGATTAAACCTCTTTAGGTTCACATGTCCTAGAAGACTCAGCAATGTTCTTTATAAGAGGGAAATCAGAAAGATAGAATTTCTCTCTTCCAAATGGGACGGACTTGTCGTCAATACCTTCAAAAATGGTTTAGGCTGCACAGACCTAAAGTTTAGAGTCAAGTCCAGGTGTGAATTAGGAGTCCTACCTATTTATTTTCATGACACCATACATGTTCATTGACATCTCCCCTATCAAACTGTTTATCTTTCTGTCCCACTTCCTTAAATCTTTATGAGAGAAGAGGACACTCGTGACTGAATCCCACTGTCTACCAACTATGCTGAAAGATAATGAGAACTCACTAAAATTTCAGTAAAGTAATAGTGTAACACAATTTAGCTTGAAATTATAGTTTCTTGATTTTTAAATTTTTTTTTTAAAATCTATACTAGTCTTGTTACAATAGATATATTTCAAGGTTTATCAAGCCTGAAAATTTTTTTTTCCTGTCCCATTCTGTGTCGTATCTCTAAGCACAGTAAAGGCTCACTCTATTTGGTTCTATATATTTATAGAATTAGCCAAATATTTATAAACATATCAGGTGAGTTAAAATTAACAGTAATAAAAATAGTAAACTATACTACCAACATTAATAATAAGAACTAAGTTTTTTGTTCAAGAAAATACTAATTGTTATTTAGTCAGCAACTAGTAGCAAACTATTTGACTTTTCATTTACTTCTGTGAAAAATTACATTCTATACAGACTCTCCTTCACCTCCATGATCACACCCACAGTCTAAATGGATGTAGATCATATAAGACATCATCATAAAACATCTTTGATATTAAGACTACTAATATGAAAAATTTTGACCAGCTTGGTAAAAAGAGAACACGCACACCATTTCTACCAATAAAATACCATTTAGTAGCACTTTTAAAAATAATACCCACTAAATATGAGGTACCTCTCTGTCAAATTAAAACACTTTAATTTTTTTTTGAAGACATCACTGCAGGTAGAAAGTATTACTTAAGGTGATTTTATTTGCTGATTACAATGTAAACCCAAATTGCAAAAACATGCTTATATCATCAACATTATAGAAATATGAAACGTGTAATTGTATGTAACACTTCTAATTTTGTTGCTTATGCCTTTTAGATTGCTTTAGGGAACAGGATTTAATAAGCAAGTGGGTTGGGTTGTCCACAAAGCATAATTAATTTTGTGAAATGCCATTCTGCTGGGTACTTGCAAGTACTAATGAGAGCTCCCTCTGCTGCCAGAAAATGCATTTTGCCTTAATTTATATCAAAATGTGTACCCAGGGTCTCTGGTGTTTACACTTTATATTCCTTGTAATCAGTGCCTGCTTCTGTTATTGTTTAAAATTATTTTTATATTATATTATTTTTAAGGCAAAACAGGTCAGTAAATTCAGTATTTAATTATTTTAAGTAACCCCAAAGTGTTTTCACTTAAATATAATTGCACGCAATTCTTTATTATAAAAACAAAACATCATTGCACTCAGAATTGCATTAATCTCAGGAATGTTACAATTACCTGAAACACTGGATAAATGAATATTTTGGCACATACTTTCAGGGACCTTAACATAAGAACTTTTTCATAAATGGAATTAGTGTCCTGAAACTGATTATGGAAACCTCTGCACATACAAAACATACACACATTAGCAATTTAACCTAAACTCACAGAAATTTCAAGATGTGACTTTCTGAAATTCTGCAGTCTGAAATGTGTCTAAATGGATTCTGTAGCATGATTGAGATTTCTGAAGATGGCCACTCTGTGTATAGCGCCCCTGGAAGCTGTTAGAATGAGTTCTGTGTGAACAAGAGTGATTCCATATTGAATGAGGAAGAGTAACTCCATTTTGGACATGCACAGAGAACGTAGCAGAATACGCCCAGAGAGTTGCCCGGTTGCCCTGGTAATTGGGTGCATTTGGAGCTACACTCCAAAGGTCTGCTACGGAAGATAAGAGGACAGTCAGGGTCTCTGGCTGGCTGCCTGATGAGGTGACGTCAGAAAGGTACTCAGAACTGCATAAGAACTAAGGACTTTTGCAGCTCAGAGAGCCGGTCTCAACTGAGAGGTGACCAGGTTCTCACTCTGCTTCCAGAACCCTCCACTCTCCTCAGCTCCACTCGGACAGAACCTCTGCTGGGGCGACCTCCTGAACCAGCCACCCTTCCTCGCTCCACCAGGACTCTAATTGACTTTGGGACTGGTTCATTACTCTGTTTTACCCAATTATTGTACTACTCTGTGTACTTTACTGTTTGATGTGCTGATGATTGATGTTTCAGTAAAGAGCATGTTGAAATGCATTTAAGATCTTGCGAGCTCTGTTCTTCTCTCGTGTCACAGCTACCGCAGAGGCTTCCGTTAGTGCCAGGTAGATCCTGGGGGTCTGAGAGTCGCCCTGGGGTTAGTCCCCCTGACTTGCAGGAATAGACAATAGCACAGACTGTGAGCCTAGCATTCACTCATGACGCTGTTTTAATGATTTCTCCCATAAGCATTTACACACAAGGAGCACCAAAGTGATTTTGTAATGAGGATGCTAGTAGTACCCAACTGGGGTTATTCGCTAGCATTATATTTTCAGTTCTTGCTATTGAAACCATGTTTCAGCTGAGTGATAAATTACTTCATGTCATGGATCTTTGAGATCATCCAAGAGTAGATAAACCCCTAATATTAAATTCTCTAACTCTGAAATTTTATTGTGCTTTGAAAAATCATTGAAGATTTTATGAAAATCACTAATAATAAATCTCCACACTCAAGTTAACTTTGGTGATAAAGCAGAGTAATCTAGAAAATCAAAGTTGTGTTGAATGGAATTCCAGAAAGCCTAAGGATTCAAAGCTTCCCTTGCTAGACATGGGAAGCGGCCTATAATTCACTGCTTTCTCAATCCCTTGGACATGTTTTAAGAGACAGCCAATTATTTTAAACATCACTGGGCACAGTAATAGTATGTATGCATTATATAAGGTTTGCCTGGAGGATAATTTGATTTTTCTCATGTTATTATGTTAATGAAGATGTTAGAAAGTATAGATTTGTACACTATTAGGTCATGCATGTAGCAATCAAATCCATTAGGATCCAGGCTTGCCTTACCTTAGAGTAAATCAAGTCTAGTATTCATGGAGAATAAACGATTGACAAAGGAGTGAAACCTGGCACTAAGCCAGACCTCAGAAAATAAAAATTCAGCCAAGTTTCAAGAAGAATACGTATGATTTGTGGGTGGGACTAAGCAGAGGAAAAGCAATAAAAAATAAGCTCAAGAAAAAAATTAATTTTATATTTGCCATACAATAAGTAAAACCAAGACTCAGTTGTTGCAGCCTGGCTTTGACTATGGTATTCATAGAGTACAACACTGGAAAGTTTAAAGCAGGTGTATAAAGGTGCAAAGGAAATCTCATGAGGCAGAGCAGCAGTGATGGTTAAGACAGATTGATTCTGACGTCTGTAGATGTCAGAGGCTGGGAGAAAACACTGTGAAACTAAGATTTCAAATTTGAGGTCATTGAGTTAGACTAAAAACTCAGAACCTACAGAAATAAAGATATTTTTTCAGGAAGAGATGAATGTTTTTACTTCTTTACCTTGTTCAATGATCATTTTCTGCATTAATAAAACTGTATTTCAAGGAACTAGCTAAATTTTTTTTAAATATGTTAGAAATGGGTAGGAGAAAATGTTGTCACTACAATGTGTGGGACATCATAAAGAAATCATACATTAAATTATTATTTTTGTAAAATTAAAACAAAATAAATGTTAATTCCAACATCTGTGTGAATTCCAACATCTGTATAGGTGGAGAGGAAATGGTCCAGAGTCACTCCAAACTTTTGCAAGGAAGAGAAGAAAATGGTGTTACAGTTTACAGCTGTTTGAAATGATTATTAGTGGTAGGTTAAGAGAGCTCTCATTTTTGACTTCTGTACAACTGGTCTTTTGTTCCTTTCCTTTCTTTTGTCACCATTTCATTAAGTCCTATTTTCTCTCTTCCTTTATTTAATGAGACAAGTTTATTCTCTGAAGTATAGCCAGTATTTCAACAACATATTTATTGAAAATCCATGATGTGTCTATTATTATGTAAGACATATGAGGGATTTGAAGAGATTAATGCTTACATATAGAACAAGTCATTAGGGAGCAATTACATTTTGAATTATGGCATGACTATACTCATAAAAAGGATTTAACGATGGAAGAGATTGTTTGCAAAATGATATAATCAAATAAATCAGTGGTGAAACCTAACTAACAAATTGGAAGACGGGAGGTATAATATTTGGTCCATAGGTATGAGGCACATTGGTAATTGAACAAAAGCAGGAAGGACATCAAAAAAGTATCAGGCAGTCCCAGGGTAAAATAAAAGAAGTGTACAAGGGTAAGGGCAAGTGTTTATAATTTTAGGAGGGTTTATTCCAGAATGTTGCAAGAATATGGGAGTAGAACAAATTGAGTTGCCTAAAAATTTTAGGCAGTGAATAGATAGAAAAACCATAATGACAAAGCATAATGAAGCTGAAGACCAGGAATTGCAGTGTGAACTGTAACTACTAATAAAAGGTTAGAGAGGGCCTCATGCCCACTGCAGCAGGTAGTAAGTATACCTATCATTCATTCCACCCCCTTTCCCTGATTCATACCCATCCAGAAGTCACACTGTTTCAGCAGATAATGATGGAGAAGTAGGAGCATAGGTTTTTTGTTAAGGAAATGGGAGAAGGGAGCAAAGCAAGCAATGGAAATAGGAACCTGTTTCTCCTTTCATGGATGATGTAAGATAACAACCTCCCAGCTTGACAAACTGGCCGGCATAGGGATTGCACAATAGGAGCTTGCGTGCTAACCTAGGATTTTGTCTTTAAGAGATTCACCTACTGAAATGACAGCACTGCTAAGTGTCTGCACTACACCTGTCACAACTCTTGATTCCCAAATCCTTAACATTCAATATGCACCTTAAACAAAATCAGAATGTAAGAGAATTTTATCTTTAACTTTCAGAAATACCCTCTGCAAAATAAGAAGCAATAAGGAGTTGATGTACTAGCACACCTAGAGGTCATTTCGCAAGGGTGTCAGGGAAACATTGGGGAGGTGGTGGGAGGTGGTGAAATGATTATAAGCTCAAGGCTGTATTCACTTGAGTGGAAGTATAACAAAATGAGTAAGAATGAAAAATCAGATGCTTGGGCCAAATCCTGGCTGCTCTCTTACTAATATGACCTTGGAAAAGTCTTTGCATTCCTCTGTGCCTCTGTTTCCTTTCCTGTGAAATGAGGATGATAATAGTACTTTCCACATGGTGTTGTCATGAGGATAAATGATGCAGTGTTCTTAATATGAGGGACTTGGTAAGCATTTCATAAATAAATATAACTGACATTTATGCAGAAACTCAGTTTATCAGACACTATACAACTATGACTTCACAGTAATCTGAAAGTTGTTTTCATTATTATCCTCAATTCATGGGTGAGACTGAGGCTTAACAATAAGCTGTAACTTTCTCAAGACTGGAGTACATATAAGCATTCCAAATGATTTAACTTAATCCTGAAACTATGGTCCATCCTTACCCAGTCTGTCTCTGAAATCTGGCACTTAAGTCCAATTATAGTCTTTTGCATCTTGAGCTGCACAAACCTAAAGAAAGTATGGAAGACGAGAGGCAAAATAATTGATTGCAACTCTCCCCATATTTTAGGCTATACTCTCAACTCATTTGAGGTGTGATAGCCTCTGAACTATTAATCTGTAATACTGTATTTTGTTGTCCTCACCTTTCTGTACTTTTACCAGCAATTTCTAAATGTATTGTACCAAACAGTTATGTCAGTTATCTTATTGATAGTATCCCATAGAAAGATATAATAAAAGCTAAATCTTTATTATGTCTGCATTAACCTAGATCCTTTCTGTTAGTATCACAGTCACATTTAAACAACAATGCAGTGACACTCATAATTCAGAAAGTATGCAAGGTGAAATGAGTCTAATTGGAAAAAAATGCATATGAAGCCTCAAAGCAGGCATGCTACAGACAAGTTCAAAATGTACATAGTTCTGTTCCAGATATTCCACGATAGTAGCTCAAAAAGCAACATATTGCACTATCACATAAGCATGAAAAGGCCATAGCCTATTCATGGCAGACAGGTGTTAAATTATAGGACTGTGTATTGTTCACAGGTATTTATGTCTTTCAAGTTTGTTTGACCTTCCAGAAACAATGGGACCGGGACTCATGAATAAAACTGGAATAATTTTCTTTTATTTTTTATTGTATTGTATTTCTTTTTAATTTTTACTTTCAGTTGTGAAGTCAAGTAGAATTAAATTCATCAATGTGTCTTACAAATACATACAATAATTAGGCATTGGGAAACCAATTAACTAAGTGGAACATTTTTTAGCTTTATCCTTTCAGGCTACATTTTTTCTGATTCCTGTTGTTTCAAGTGACAAGAATCTGTTCAGTAACTTTGAAATGGAATGATATTATTGACAGTAAGCGGCAAATGATAAATAAAGGCAAACAAAGATCATGGAAAAAAATAAAAAAATAATAATAAAATTTGCCTTATTCGGGAAAGGCACATTCTAATGTGATAATCCATAATAAAGTTCATTTGGCAGGATAGAGAGAATAATGTTGGTTTGATCTACTAAATAGTTCTAAAAGAGACCATAGTTTCTGATACTGAACAGATAGAATTCATACTTATACACATATAAATTGGGTTAAAAATTAACTGCTCATGTTTAGTAAATGACTTCCCCTCTACTTCAACGTAGTTCTATTTTTCACTTAATCTAGTTTTCATTATAAATTGGATGAGTTATGCCAGAGTGTAGTCTGAAGGAATTTTAATTAGTTCATTCTTAAGAGAGAAACATATTGTATAGAATTTAGTGCTGTAGTGTGTTGTGAAGTTTGAAATGTATATTTATATATATTTGATATATATTAAAGTATAAAACATTATATATATAGATCCGAAAATAAAACTTAAATATACGAATTTAAATGAACCTCATTGTCACTAATCAAAATAATGGTGGTTTGAGACCATCTACTAGTGATACTAATAGACAATGTGGTTATATTGCTTTTAATAACAATGCCTAGTCTTCAAACCAACCTTTAAACCACAGCAAATTCTATTGTGTTAGGCTCTAAACTCCTTTAAGTTAGCAAGGTATCATTTAAGCATTTACCTCTTCCAAACAATCAAATAGTAAGTAATTAAACAGATTAATTTACAAATATTAAATGTATTTTCAAGCATCTTCTAATTATCTAGCACTTTCCTGTATATTGTAGGATTCACACAAAATTAATCACAGTTGTTCTCTACCAGGTATGACAATTAATTTCGAGAACTTGCTGCAACGATGTTGCTAACCTTTTTTGATATCAGGGGGATTATTCATTATGAATTTGTACCAACTGGACAAACAGTTAACCAAGTTTGCTCTTTGAAAGTGCTGAAAAGGCTGTAGGAAAAAGTTAGATGAAAATGACCTGAACTTTTTGCCAACAATTCATGGCTCTTGCATCATGACAATGCACCAGCTCACACGGCACTGTCTGTGAGGGAGTTTTTAGCCAGTAAACAAATAACTGTATTGGAACACCTTCCCTACTCACCTGGCCCTCAATGACTTCTTCCTTTAACCGAAGATAAAGGAAATATTGAAAGGAAGACATTTTGATGATATTCATATCATCAAGGGTAATATGACAACAGCTTTGATGGCCATTCCAGAAAAAGAGTTCTAAAATTGCTTTGAAGGGTGGACTAAAGAGTTCTAAAATTGCTTAGGTGCTGGTATTGGTGCATAGCTTCCCAAAGGGAGTATTCGAAGGTAACCATAGTGATATTCAGCAATGAGGTACATAGCACTTTTTCTAGGATGAGTTCACGAACTTAATTGTCAAGTTAATGAAAATTGCAAGTGAGACACAACACATTGAAACAAACAGTAAACAAGAAAATAGGATGAGGGTATATCAATGGAATGTATATGTGTAGTTATATATATTATATATATGTAATATATATATATTATATATATTACATATATGCATATATATGCACTTATACATATATGTATATACATATATGCATACACACACACACACACACACATATATAATATATATAATTTGTATAATTAGCACTGTCCTCAATAAAGCCCTGCCATATATTACTGGAAATTACAGTAAGGGATAACAAATATTTGAAGGAAAAGAATTATACATGAATTAAAGAAAGAAAAAAAGAGACAAAGATATCAAGTAAAATATTTATTTTCTTTTAGATATAGGAGACCCACATTAATTTTAGTCCAGAAAAGAAGAAATCATAGAGATTAAGAAAAACACAGCATTCGGAGAACATGAGAAAGGGCTTATGTTCTAAAAAAGTGGAAAAATACAACCTAGTTATGAACAATTGGACAAAAAATACAGTGGATAAATATAGAAAGAAATTCTAAGTTATGGTTAAAATTTAAATTTCAAGTGCTATTGAGAGTTTCGATTTCAGAATAATACCAGCTGAGTTAACACAAACTCCTATAATAAAAGCACATAGAAATTATGTAAAAATGATATGATTACTAAGATTCTCAGTAGGATCACACAAAAAAATGAAATTAAAATCCAAACATCTCAGAAAAGTGAAGCACACTAATATTTTGAGGAATAGAGTCATTGTGATTTTAGTGACATGTGGATAAAGGTAGCCCGTTTTCCCCAAAATATGCCCTACGTTAAAGATTTTGCTTTTAATACACAAAATAAGAGAGGATGTTAAGCCTTTGTCTCCTGATAAATTGAAACTCACAACATTATACAAAGTTAGTCTCTTGCAGGGATACACGCTTAGAGAAATAGAGGAAAAACACACAACGGTTCTTGAAGATAGAAAGAATACTGTTTGTTTGTTTGTTTGTTTGTTTGTTTGTTTGTTTGTTTGTTTGTTTGTTTGTTTGTTTTGTCTTATGCACTGTGTGGGGACAAAAGCTTCCACTAATAAATACACACACACGCACACACCACAAATTTTATAAACATGATTTGATATTATATATATGTGGCAGGAAACAAGCTATTGAATTAATGTAAAAATATTTAGTTTCAGCCTATATATACTTTCTTCCATAATTAGGAAACACAAGATCCCCATGGAAAAATTATTTCCATTGTTAAAATATTTTCATTCCAAATAAGCTCATTATAAAAAGAAAAAAAAGCCTAAATATTTAGTAGAAACAATAAACTAGATGACAAACCCTAAGTAATTAAAAAAAAAGAACAATCTAAAAGATACTGTAACATAATTATTTTTAAATGATTAAAAGGTTTAAAAGAGGAAGGTGAAAAATATAACAAGACACTGTAAAAAGTATAAGTAGGAAGTGAAAAAGATAAAATTTCCATAGATGAAAGAAATTAAGAAATCTATCAGAGGTCCACAGATTAAAACTCAGCTTAAAAATGAATTTATTAACTGTAAAATACATATTAGGAAAATAAACAAAATGAAGCTTAAAGGTAAAAATGAAAAACATTATGTTAGCATCTAAATAGTGGGTTCTTCAATAACATAATGTGAAATACAAGAGATAACTTTTTATCAACAAATGAGAAAAAAATCAATGACAAATTTAAAATATCAGGCAGGAAAGAATACATTTCAACAGGAACCACAGGGGATTCTTTCAAGTTATCAGAGAAAATAATCATTAACATACCAATATCCATCTAAAATATCAGTCTAGAGTTAGGGTAAAATAAAAGTTTTCTTCAAAAACTGAGATTTAAAAAGTAAAAATCTGCTGCTGAAAAATTTACTACAATATGGCATGGAGAGAAATATTAAATTGGACTTCTATAGGTAAGTTAAGAAATTGTTTAATTATTTAGTAAATATAAATTATATTTCTGTGAAAATTAGTTGTAAGTATAATAAAAATTTTATTTGGAGGAATTTTTCAAAAAGATCAAACTAAAGCAGTAGAAAACATAATAAGAGAGATGAGATGGAGGTTAAAGTACTTTAAACCATTGTGAAGAAAGGAAGTAAATATATTTATTACCTTTATATCATTTTAACTCTGCTACTAAATTAAACATATATTCATTTAAATAAGGTATTAAATATCGAATTCACATGTGCCAATAAGCAGATAGAAAAAAGACAGATAAAATCTCAATCAATATAAAACAAAAGAAGTCTCTAAAGCAGAAAAAAACACATAAAATTAAAATGTATTGTTAATGTATATTTTTAAGAATATCAGCAATTATTGTAATACCTTAAATTTGTTAAAATGCAGAAATTCACAGAAAGAAATTTTTAAAATTTAGTTACACACTTTTTATCAGAGACAACCTAAAACATAGCACAGAACTTTCAGAAGGAAAGTGATGGAAAAATATTCCATGCCAGTGACTACTAAGGGAGGAAACTGAAGCTCAAGTACTGCTACAGAGGACAGCTGGAGAATTTGAGGGACTTTTGGGAGAAATCATAGCGGTCAGAAAGGTGGAGTTTTAAAATCAAAACCTTGAAGAAAAGACAGGGAGTTCATTAAGTTTAAGATGTAGCCCTGCTGAGAGATGTGTTACAGAATCTATCATACTAAGTTATCAATTTTTTCCAGTGTGGATATTAATGCTCTGAAAATGATTCAGAGGACTTTTCTAAAGTTACAGAGCTTGATGGTAGTTGAGTCCAAATTACACACCAAGTTTTCTGAGCCCTAATAACGTAAAAAGATATTATTTATCTGCCCCAAATGTTTACCTTTCCAAATTGCTCTTCATATTACTACTGACTCCTCTGTGTCACACACAGGTGGACTTGTGACCCAGACTGCCCAAAGAAAACACCTTATAGCTTGGACAGAATGATTTGTTTAAGCATGTCACATATCACAAACCAGGACAACAAAAAAATATCCCATGGTTTATTGGGGTTATGAGGGAAGAAAGAGACTTTTTATCTTTAGCATTACTATCTTTTAAGAATAAAACAAACTTTGAGCTGTGAGTTGCCCTTTTTGCCTTCACATGGAACAAGCTCAGCCAAAAATTAAAGAAGCATTGATTTTGACAATGGATTAGTATACCTTTGTGGAAGCCTGGGATTCCAGCTCACCTCCTGCAGCTGGTGTCCTACACATGCTCCCACAGACACTGTGCTAAAACTTCTTAAGATCATGTATGAGCACAAACACACAGCTAGCTTGACTCTGGTGGATTGGGAGGAGGCACATAAATTTGGGCATTGAACTAGGAAACGTATTTGGGAGGCTCTAAGCACCTGGCCTTGCCTGGTAATGATGGAGAGAAGGCATACAATCCTAACACTCCCTCACTCCCCTAAGGGAACAACAGGAGTGGAGAAGGTCCACAGAAAACGTCTGAAAGAGCCCCAGAATCCCTAGCCAGACTTACTAGTGAAGATCTTTTTCTCTTTAAGCCAATCAGTAAAGACTAGAGAAGGTGACTGCTCCTTCAAATGAGAAGAAAGCAATGCAAAACTTCAAGAAATATGAAGAATCAAAGAAACATGACAGTACCAAAGGAACACAATAATTTTCCAGTAGTCAACCCAAAAGAAATGGAGATTTATAAAATGCCCAATAAAGAATTAAAAATAATTGTTGTAAGGAAACTCAGCAAGCTACAATAAAACTCAAATAATTTGACAAAAGGAGAATAATACATTAACAAACTGAGTTCAAAAAAATATAGAAATCATAAAAAGAAACCAATTTTTAGAGCTGAAGAAAACAATGAATAAAATGAAAAATGCAATAGAGAGCTTTAAATCAGACTCAATAAGGCAGAAGAATGAATTTGTGAATGCAATGTCTCATGATTTGAAATCATCCAGTCAAAGGAGAAAAAAGAAAAGCAAAAAGGAAAATGATACAGAAAGCCTCTGGGATTTGTGGGACACCATCAGCAAACCAATATATGCATTATGAGAGTCCCAAAAGGAGAAGAGAGAAAGAAAAGGATAGAAGGAGAATTTAAAGAATTATAGCTGAACTCTTTGCAAACCTTGGGAGGAATATAAACATCCAGATCCATGAAGATCAGAGGTCTCCAAACAGGATCAACCAAAAAATGATTACACTAAGACATATTATAATCAAATTCTCAAAAGTCAGAGACAAAAAGAGAATTTTAAAAGCAGCAGGGTAAAAGCAATATTACATATACAAGGAAAATCCCAGAAGAGTATAACTGGATTTCTCAATACAAACCTCACAGGCCAGGAGAAACTGGTATAATATGTTTGGAGTTCTGAAAAAATAAATAAATAAATAAAACAAAACAAAATAATCAGAATATTTTCCCTAGTCAAGCTTTCTTTCAGAAATGAAAGAGAGATAAAGAGTCTCAAATATACAAAAGCTGAGGGAGTACTTTACAAGAAAGGCTAAAGGCATTTCTTCAAGTTGAAAAGAAGGGTGTTGATTAGTAACAAGAAAATGTAGAAAAGTATAAAATTCACCACTAAAAGTAAGTATAGTTAAATTCAGAAAAATAATGTAATGGTGGTATACAGATCACTTAATTCTAGTTTAAAAGTGAAGAGACAAAAGTATAAAAAATAATTATTACTACAATAATTTGTTAATGGATACACAATATAGAAAGATGTAATCTGTGACATCAATAACAGAATATGGGAGGAAGAAGTAAAAGTGTAGGGATTTTGAATATGATTCGAGTTGTTTGTTATCCTCTTATAATAAACTATTATAACTATATTTTATGTAACCCTCATGGTAACCAAAAAGAGAAAATCTGTAGTAGATACACAAAACATAAAGGAATTAAAGCATACCACTAGAAAAAACTGTCAACCACAAAAGAAGACAGCAAAAGAGGAAGAAAGGAATAACAAAACAGTCAGGAAACAATTACAAAAAGGCAATAATAAGGCCTGCCCTATCAATAATTACTCTAAATATTAATGGATTAAACTATCCAATCAAAAGACACAGAGTGGGTGAATAGATTACAAAACAGGCTCCAACAACATGCTTCCTACAAGAGACTCACTTTAGATTCAAGGACACACATAGGCTGAAAATAAAGGGATAGAGAAAGGTATTCTATGCAAATGGAAACCAAAAGAGAGGATGGACAGCTATATGAGATGAAAGACCTTATGTCAAAATCTGTCCTAAAAACAAGGTAATTATATAATCATAAAGAAGTCAAATCATCAAGAGGATATAATATTTGTACATACTCATATATGTATATATAAACATCTAATACCAAATAACCTATATATACAAAGAAAATATTGACAGAATAGACATCAATACAAAAATAATAGGAAACTTCAATACCTCACTTTTAACAATTTAATCCAGGAATAATATCAATAAGAAAAGAGTGGACCTGAACAACACATTAAACCAAATGGACTTAAATCAGCATTGATCAAAAGAACCACAAATGTTCACTACAAATGAAACTACAAATGAAAAGGTACTCAGCATTAGTAGTTATCAGGGAAATTCAAAGCATAGCCACAATGGAATATCACATCACAGTTTTTAGAACGTCTATTATACAAAAATATAAAAGATAACAAGTGCCAGCAAGGATGTGGAGAAAGAAAAGCCTTGCATACTGTTGAGAAAGTAAATTGGTAGAGCCTGTATGGAACACCGTATGGAGGTTCCTCAAAAAACCAGAAACACAACTACCATCCTGCAATCATATACTTCTGGGTATATATCTAAAGAAAATGAAATGAGTATCTTTAAGAGACATCTGCACTCCCATGTTTACTCACAATTAGTCATAATAGCCAAGATATGGAAACAACCTAATGTTCACTAATGGATGACAGATGAATGGATAAAGAAAATGTGATATATACGGAGGGGGAGGGTGCCAAAAAAAAGTATACACATTTTAAGAAAGGAAAAAAACTGTATTAAAATTATGCTGACGGCAACCACTTTGAGCACCTCTTGTAATTGCAGAAGTCAAATGTGACTTGTATTCATCTTTTGTTATCGGTATATAGTATTGAGTACTACAATTTTAATACAGTTTTTTCCCTCCTTAAAATGCATATACATTTTTTTGGCACCCTATAAATTTTATTTTATATATATATATATATATATATATATATATATATATATATATATACACACACAATGGGATATTATTCAGCATTAGAAAAGATCACAGTTATCTTTTCACAAAGTATACATGTATATGCATATCAAAACAACATATGGTAACCTTAAAAATATATAATATGTATTTGTGTATTATACCTCCTTAAACCTGAGATAAAAATAGAGAAGGAGGAAACAGGATCACACCTGTTTTATGATGCCAGAATTACACTATGCCAAAACTAGGCAAAGAGGATATAGATCAAGAAAGTTGTAAAACTGAATCTTTCATAAACATAGATGAAAAGTCCTTAATAAAATATCAGTAAATAACTCAAGCAATATATAAAGAATTGTGTTATATTGGATCCTCTGAGAAGTAGGTGTCAAGCAAGGATTAAACATAAAATTACTTTATGAGAGAAATACTTCTATGAAAAAAAATAGAGAGGGAGCGAGAGAAGATTAGGAGAATAGTCAGAGGGTGATGCACATCTGATCTTACGTGGAAGGGAAAGAAAGGGGGAGAAGAGGCATTCCAGACCACCATGTGGTCTAAGGCAGGTTTGCCAAAGCTGTTGGTGAGTATTTGAGCAAATTTTAAGTGACCAGACAGTCCTGTGACTCCCAGGAACAGGTCTGTCTCAATACCCAGCCCCTGTATTCAGTCAACGGCAAGGAGCAAACTATTGAAGACATGACCTTGGTACAAATATTACAGTGGATTTTAAAGCGCAGTAACTGAAACTTGTTCTCAATTATGGTCCCTGTAGTAGGAAATCTACAAGCTTCATTCTCATGACTGTCACAAGGATGATGCATTGTGATCAAGAAGAGTTAGTGACCAGAATTCGAAATTGGTTAAAAAAAAAAAAAAAGGAAAGCAACTCATTTGATTCACCATGTTAACAAAATAAAGTGAATTTAAGATTTATAAAACAATTAGTGAAAATTGCCATATTAATAGAAATAGAAGACCATTTATAAACTTAACACACATTTGTGATACACATTTTCAGCAAACTAAATAGAGAAAGCAACTTTCTCAACGAGGCAAGATATATCGAACAAAACCTAGCTCTAGCATTACACTTAACGATAAACTGTCAAACATCTTATTGCTATGATTGGAAACAAGGCAAGAGTTCCTATTCAAATCATTCAAATCACATGTATTTAATATTATACTGAAATTCTCAATCATTACAATAGGGAAAGGAAATGAATAAAAATTTGAAGTTCTGAAAGGAAAAAGTAAATAGTTTTCTACTTACTGATGGCATATTTATTGTAATTAGACAATCCTAAGAAATCTACAAATAAGAACTAAAAAATGAATTACCTAGGTCATAAGATACAAGGTTAATATTAAAAATCAACTGTATATTTTATATACTAGGAACAACATTTAGAATATAAAATTTTTGAAATTCCTTTTATAACACCAAAACACATAAATACAAAGGAATACATTTATAAAAAAGACATACGAGGTTTCTAGACTACAAACTGCAAAATATTTAAAGACAGTAAAGAACTAAATAAATGGAGACATATGCCATATTCATGAGTTAGAAGAGTTTTGAATTATGAAAATCAATTCTACCATAATTAATGTACAGATTCAAAGTTACTCCATTAAAAATTCCTGTAATTTTTATAAGAAATTGATAAACTCTTTGTAAAATTTTATGAAAATAAAAAGATCTAGAACAGCTAAAGTATTTTTTTTAAAAAAAGGAAAAAAAATAATAAAATTGGAAGATTTACTGTATCTGATTTTAAGACTTACTATAAAGTTAGTATACAAGAAGTTACTATCAAAAGATTGTATTGCTGCAGAAGAATAGAAATATAGATTAATAAAACATAATGTAGCCTACAAATATATACATATAAATTGATTTTGACAAAGATTTAAGGCAAATTCAGTGGGAAAAGGAAAGAGTTCTATGAGCAACTGGATATCCATATGGGAAAGAATGAATATTGAAACTTAGTTTGAAATAGATCATAGACTTGTACATAAAAGCTAAAACTTAACCATATGAAATCAAACATATAGAACTTGGTATCCAACTATTGGAAATACTTTTTTTTTTTTTTAAATCTCAAGCAAATCTAATATTTTTAGTAATTAGTACCAAAACAGTCTCAATAAAGTTGAGAGTCAATATACTGCAGATTATGTCTTCTGCACTTACTGGAATTTAATAAAAAGTTAACAAATTTAATATTAGAAAAATATTATAAATATACATATACCTACATATACATGACTTTTAAATCTAAAATTCATTTCTAAATGCCAAAATACTTATAAATAAATGAAAAAAAAAATTCCATACAACAAAACGTTTAGGATGTAGCTACTTCAATGTTTTAAGGACATTTAAAACTATAGCCTTATATTAGAAAAGAAGAAACTATCAACTACTCATCCCTTATGCATCTAACTTAAGAAGTTAGAGAAGGAAAAAAAGAATACACCCAAAAAATGTAAAATGAAAAATATATGAAATATAATAAGAACATAATCCAACAGAAAAGATACAATAGTAAAAATCAATAAAGTCAAGAGAAATATAGTTCATATGGGCATATGAATATGAAATTAACATATCCTCTGAATCTGTACATACATTCCTCATACATAACATAAGAAATATCTTGCTCATGTACATGAGAATGTTTGTAGAATAATTATTTTAGCAGAATTTTTGGTACTAGAAAAAACATTCCTTTGTCTATTGTAGTATAAAGGATAAGCAAAATGTACTTTATTCCTTCAAAGGAACACTGTTAAGCAATAAGTAGAACCAAGAATGGTTACATGTATCAAGAGGGACAAGTCTCACCGTTAAGATTAAATTTAAACCGTTAAGATTAAATTAAAAAAAAAAAAGGCACAGAAACATATATACAGAATGAAACCATTTTACATAAAGTTTAAAAATGCAAAACTAAATACGCTACTTAGGGATATTTCCATATATAATTCAACAATAAAGAAAAGCTAGGAAATTATGAAATACTACAAGCCAGGGTCACCATTAGAGGAAAAAAGAGGTATGATATTTTTTTACAATCTGGAAAACACGTAGAGCCCATATGATCTTTTCTCACTTTTATTCTTGAAACAGTGTATATAATAGGCTTTATAAAACTATTTATTGCAAGAATATTGGATTGTATTGGAATAGCATTATTACTGTTTCACTATAAAAATAGCTTCTTTATGTACTTTCTAATTATATGAAATTACATAATAATTGTGAAATGATTGCAAATATGGAAATGTATAAAGAAGAAAGGAAATGGCAATTGAAATCCCAACACTTTCAGCAAACAGCCATAAGCATGTTGGGGACTTGTACCCCCATGCCTCCCTTTAGGTACATGCACATACTCCTTTTTACAAGGAGATAATCCTGTCTTCTACTATGTTTAGGTGGGGGAGACTTCTGAGGGCCAGGCCCTTGGAAATGCAGCCTTAGTCCCTGCTGTCTCATTCCCTTTCCTTGTCCCTGGAAAACTCTCTTAGTTCTAACATCTATAACATTGAATAAATACTTATTAAATGCATATCTGTTTTGGAACACTCACAAGTCTTCTCTCTAAAGGAACAAAAACAGATTCACGTATTAGCCTGAAGGTTTAAACGTGGACTCTCTGAAAGCACAGGCAGCAGCAAGTTCAAGCATTGGGGACATTCTATCAAAAATGCCCTGTCACTTGAATATATAAATTGAAATGCATGAACTATCAACAGAAGTTTATCTTCATGGCCCCGTGAGAGGAAAATGAAGGGAAAGTAATGGAAGGGTAATAAGCACAGCAGAGCTTCAGTAGTAGGACAAGGAAAAAAATGCTACTACATTTTCTTTCCCACTACCCGATTAAAGACGTGTGTGTGTGTGTGTGTGTGTGTGTGCGTGTGTGTACAGTCATTCTACATTTTCCCCCATAAAGTGGAGGAAATAGAAAATGATAAGAAAACCTGTAATAAGTCAGATGGAAAAAGACAAGAACTGTATGTAAGATTTTACTCACATGTGGGATATAAAACAAAAAGCAACAAACGAACAAAACAAAAAAATCTCATAAATACAGATAAGAGAACAGAGCTTACTGTAATGGGCAGGGGTGGTAGAAGGGTGAAGAGGGTAAAAGGGGTCAAATATATGGGGATGGAAGGAGACTAGACTGGGTGGTGAGCACACAATTGGAGTAGACAGGTGTTGTGTTAAAAAGTTGTATTTCTGATATTTATATAATGTCATTAACCAATGATACCCCAATAAATTTAATAAAAACATAAATTTTGCCTAAATATTGGAAAATAAGCAAAATACGAAAAAACAGAAATAAAATAATAAAAAAACCCCAAACCACCACCAAAACCTATAATAATGGTGATGATAATTGTAATAATAGTAAATATATTTGCATTTTGCATTTGTAGACTGCTCTACAGATTTTAAATTATTTATGTTTTCTCATATAATCCACACATGCATCATCTGAAGTGGTAGGATATATATTATTCATTCAATGAATTAGGTATCTGAGGCAAAAAAAAAAAAAAAAAAAGCTTTTGTGACATATTTAAATAAACATTTTCTTTAAATCAAATTTTCAAGGAAAGTAACATGTTATGTAACAAAATGCGCTTAAATACATGCCCAGTTCAAATTCTATTCATGTATTTAAAATTTTAGGATATAAACTGAGTTAAATAGGTGCTGCATTTTAAATACTTTGAGAACAGCTTATATAAACACAGAATGCTTTGCAAACAGAGCTTTTGAGGGATGAGAGGACCTTTAGAAATGTCAAACCAATTCTCTTTTTCATTAAATGAAAAAACAAAATTTCAAGATTTTAAGTATCCAAGGTCATGTAGATTTCCTAGGATAGAGTTTAACCAACATGCACTGCAATTTGGACTATAAGATGAACGATGTGAGTGTGTGTGTGTGTGTGTGTGTGTGTGTGTGTGTGTGTGTGTGTGTATTTGCATACTTTGACGAGTTATATAATATTAAAAAACTCAATAATGTATTTACCTCATGATGTCTATTTGATAACTATTTTAATTATTGAATCATGTAATTATGGTACTATTATAATGAAACTGTTTCGCTAAAGTATAACATATACAAAAATGTCCCTACAATACAGGTACAACTTGGTGAATTTTCCCAAAAACATCACATCAAGTAAATATAACCACATTCAGAATAAAAGTCAGATCATTATCTGAACACCAGAAACCCCCTCCTACTCTTTTGATATCACTAAGCAACTCCTATTCTAAATTCTAATAAAATAAGTGAGTTAGCTTCTTCTTGAACTTTATATATATGAAATATAAAATATGCACTTTTTGGCTTTGGATGTTATCCTTTTATGGTCATACCCTCTTCCCACTCCATTACCATTCTTTACTCCTGGCAACAAATATGTTCTACATTAATATAGTTCTGTCATTTTAAGAATGTCACATGAATGGAATTATACAGTATATATTCATTTGTTAACTGGCATGTCATTTTGCACAATTCTCTACAGGTTCATTCAGGTTGTTGTGTGCATCAACAATTTGTCTTTTTTCATTGCTTGAATAGTAGTACATAGTATGGATGTGCTGCAATTGTTCATTAATCTACTGAAAGACATCTGGGTTATTTCCAGCTTGGGGTTATTGCAAATAAAACTACTATGAACACTGGTGTACAAGTTTTTGTGTAACCCTACATTTTTATTTCTTTGAGATAAATGACCAAGAGTACAGTTGCTAGGTCATATCATATTTATATGTTTACAAAATTTGCCAAACTGCTCTATGAGGTTCAGTTTATTATCGTTTTATTTTACAGAACAAGGTTTTGGTGTCAGATCTAAACATTTTTTACCTAGCTCCATATTCCAAAGATTTAGTCCTATATATTTTTTAAAGCTTTATAGTTTTATATGGAATTCTGTAATCCATTTTGAATTAATTTTCATCTAAGGTGTAAGTTTTAGATGAAGGTTACTATTTATGTATATATGTATGCATGCATTCATGCCTACTGGCCTATGGATACCAGTTGTTCCAGCATCATTCCTTAAAAAGCCGACTTTTCCTCCATTGCTTATACACCTTTATCAAAACCAATGGGCATATTTGTGTTAGTGTACTGGGTTCTCTATACATTTCCATTCATTTATGTTATTGTTCCACTAACACCACATTGTCTTCATTACTGCAACTATATTATAGTCCTAAAAATCAGGTGATTGCTCTCACTTTAAAAAAAAACAAAAAAAAGAAAGTTCTGGGGCAGCCGGTTAGCTCAGTTTGTTACAGCATGGCGTTCTTAACAAGTTTGCCGGTTGAATCCCCACATGGTCCACCGTGAGCTGCACCCTCCGCAACAAGATTGAAACAATTACTTGACTTGGAGCTGATGTGTCCTGGAAAAACACACTTAAATAAATAAAAGTGTAAAAACAAAAATTTCTTATTTACCCTAGGGCATATGATTTTTCCTTATAAATTTTAGAATAAGTTTTGTATGTGTAGCAAAATATTCCTAAAATTTTCATAGTGTTAAATCTATAGTCCAATTTAGGGAGAACAGATATCTTTGCTATGTTAAGGCTACCAATCCATGAATACAGTATGTCTCTCCATTTATTTAGGGCTTCTTTGATCTCACCAGCATTTTATAATTTACAGCATACAAGCCCTGTCAATGTTTTGTTGAATTAAATGTGTACCTAATTATTTTATTATATTTGGAGTGATTGCAAATGGTATTATAATTTTAATTTTGCTTCCCACATGTGCATTTTTAGTATATAGAAGTGTGATTGATTTTTTGAGTATAATCTTGTATGCTGTCAAGTTGCTAGACTTATGTATCGTAGGAGATTTTTTTTTCTTTGTTCCTTTTTATTGTTGAGTAGAATTCCATAGCATGGATATACAACAATGTGGCTATCTCCCCACCATTTGATGGAGATTTTGGGTTGCTTTTACTGGAGCTATAATGACTATTTTAATATGAATAGTAGGGTACACATTTTTGAGTGGACAGTTAATTTTTCTTGGATACATACATAGAAGTATAATGGTTGTGTTACATGGTAAATATATGCCATACTGTTTTCCAAACTGGCTGTGCCATTTTGAAACCCTACCAGTAAAGTATGAGAGATGCAAGATCTCCATATCTTTGCCAAAATTACATGTGTCAATCTTTTCTACTTTTGCTACTCATGTGCATGTGTGTGTGTGTACGTGTGTGTGTGTGTGTGTGTGTGTGTGTAGGTCTCACTGTAGTTTCAATTTGTATTTCTATGATGAGAAATGATGATGAGAATTTCTTCTTGGCTTATATAATATTCACATATTTTCTTTTCTGAGCCATTCATTCAAATATTTTGGTAATATTTATATTGGTTTCTATGTCTTTTTTTAAATTATAGAAGTCCTTAGAGATTCTGGATACAAGATCTTTGACGAGAATTTGTTTTACCAAATTATTCCCTTAGTCTGTGACTTGTAATTTTCATGTAAGACTGTTTTATAAAGAGTAAACGGTTTTAATCTTGATAATATCCATTTTATCAATTAATTTCAGATATAATTTGTACTTTTCATATATTTTTTGAGAAAACTATCTAATACCACAAAAACCCTGTTTTCCTCTAGAAATTGAATAGATTTAGCTTATATATGGAGAACCATGATCCACTTTAAATTAATTTCTTTGTACATGAAAAGTAAATCTTGAGGATTTTTATTTATTTATTTATTTATTTTCTCTACAGATATCCACTTTTCCCAGCAACATTTGTTGTAAAGACTATCTTTTCTCTACTTAATTACTTTGGCACATCTGTGAAAAAATAAATTAACCATATAAGTGTAGCTCTCTTTATGGACACTCTGTTCTATTCCACTGATTTGGATTTCAATCATTATGCAGCTATCACACTGTCTGGATTAATGTAATTTTACTTCTTGAAATTATCTAGGATAAGTCCTTCAGCTTTCTTCTTCTTTTTGAAAATTGATTTAGCTATCTTAAATCCTTTGCCTTTCTATATTAATTTGAAAAAAAAGTTTGTTAATTCATCAAAAAAAAAGAAGGAATACAATTTAACAAAGATAGAAAGGCAATTTAAACAACACTATGAATCAACTTAATCTGTTATAAATCAAAACTTCCAACAACTGTAAAAAGAAACTATTTTCAAGTTCACATATAATATTCATAACATAGATCACATACTGGGCCATAAAACATGCAATATACTTGAAACCATTTAAATCACATGCTAATTTTAAAATATTAAATGAACAAAACAAAATGGAGACAAGCAATCTGCCAGATGCAAAGCTCAAAACACTGGTTATAAGGATGGTCAATGATCTCAGTGAAAACTTCAAGAAAGAGACAAGCAACATAACAAAATGGAAATAAAAAATATAAAAAAGTACCAGTCAGAAATGAAGAATACAATAACTGAAATGAATAATACATGAGAGGGAATCAACAGTAGATTAGATGAGACAGAGGACTGAATCAGCAATATAGCAGAAAATACCAAATCAGAACAGCAAAAAAGAAAAGAGAACACCCCCTCCCAAAGATAGTTTAGGAGGCCTCCAGGACAACATCAAGAGCACCAACATTCATATCATAGGGATACCAGAAGCAGAAGAGAGAGAGCAAGGAATTTAAAACCTATTTGAAGAAATAATAATGAAAATCTTCCCTAATCTGGTGAAGGAAATAGATATACAAGCCTAGGAAGTGCAGGGAGTCCCAAACAACATAAACCCAAAGAGGCCCACACCAAGACACATCATAATTAAAATGCCAAAGTGTAAAGACAAAAGAAGAATCTTAACAGCAAGAGATAAGTAGTTAGTTACCAACAAGGGAGCTCCCATAAGACTATCAGTTGATTTCTCAGCAGAAACTTTACAAGCCAGAAGGGACTGGCACAAAATATTCAAAGTGATGAAAGGCAAGGACCTATAACTAAGATTACTTTATCCAGCAAAGGTATCATTTAGAATTGAAGGACAGATAATAAACATCCCAGACAAGAAAAAGATAAGGAAGTTCATCACCACCAAACCAGAATTACAAGTAATGTTGGAGGGACTTCTATAAGATAAAAAATATATATATATATATATATATATATATATATATATATATATATATATATGATTAATAAAATGGCAATAACTACATATCTATCCACAATTACTTGAAGTGCAAATGGATTAAATGCTCCAATCAAAAGATAGGACGGCCGAATGGATAAGCAAACAAGATCTTTACATATACTGCATACAAGAGACTCATAATTCAAAAGGCAGACACAGCCTGAAAGTAAAGGGATGGGAATAAGATATTTCATGAAAATGGAAAAAAAAATCTGGTGTAGCAATATTTACATCAGACAAAATAGATTTTAAAACAAAGGTTGTAACAAGAGAAAGGAGGACCCAGTAATCCCACTTCTGGGTATTTAGCTGAAGGAAACCAAAATGCTATTGTGAGGGGATGTGGGCATCCATATGTTCATTGTAGCATTGTTTAAAATGGCCAAAATATGGAGGAAACCTGGGTGTCCATCAATGGACAAATGGAAAAAGAAGAGGTGGTACATACATACAATGGAATGGCTTGTACATGGCAGGGAATGGGTTCTTGCTATCTGTGGCAGGTGGATGGATCTGAAGGTATTGCGCTGAGTGAAGTATGTCAGACAGAGAAACATGCAATGTGATTTCACTTACATGTGAAATCTAAAGAACAAAATAAGCAAACAAACAAAACAGAAACAAACTCATTAGCACAGAGAACATTTTGATGGTTGCCACGTGAGAAAGGTTTGGGAGGCAGGGTGAAAAAGGAGAAACGATTAAGAAGTACAGTTGGCATTTACAACATATTCTAAAGGATTTAAAGTAAAGCATAGGGAATGTAGTCAACAATGTGGTAATAACTATATATAGTGCCAAGTGGGTATTCAACTAATCAGGGGGATCACTTCTTCAATTATATAGATGTCTAATTACTATGCTGTACCCCCAAAATTAATATAAAATAACACTGAATGTCAACAGTAATTGAAAAATTAAAGAAGGAAGTAGAAAGGTGAAGGGGGTTAAGAGGTTCAAATTTTTAGGTATAAAACAAATGAGTCATGGGGATGTTATGCACAGCATGGGGAATATAGTCAATAATATTGTAATATTTAGATGTCAGATGGTTGAACGTATTCTTGTGATCACTTCTTTAGGTATATAAATGTTGAATAAATATAGTGTACACCTAAAACTAATATATTATTGTAAGTTAGCTATATTTGAATAACAATCTTTAAGAAAAAGTTAAGGACAAATCAATATTTACCAAATCACCAAGTATTTGGAAATTAGGCAACATACCACCTCAAGATAACCTTGTGGATCACAAAAGATATCACAAAATGGTAACATACTTTAAACTGAGTGATATTAAAGAGGCAGCATATTAATCTTTCGGTGATATAGCTAAAGCTATGCTTAAAAAGAAATTACTAGATTATATTAGGACAAAAGAAAAGTTTAAAAATAATGACTGAAACCTCCAATGTAAGATATTCAAATGAAAGAGCAATTAAATTTAAAAACATACAAATATGATATTACAAGATGCATAATTAATGATGTATTTTAAAATGACTACTGATTAACAAGACAATCAACAAGTTAAAACTTTATCTTTGACAAAGGAACAAATTGATAACAATTGATAAACCCTAAGAAAATGATCAAATGTAATCAAAGAGAGGAAACAAATTGTCAATATCAGAATTGAAGGGGGAAATATCTAACAGATATTACAAAGAGAATAAGGAATAAAGAACTACTGTGTTTTACTTTGTATCTAAGGCTAGGAATTTATTTTTACCTGAATCACTTATTTTTTAGGATTCCAGATTAGACTGGTTCTCATGCAAATTTTTTGGAAGGAATAAGAGAAGCAGGGGCCATTTTTCTCACAAGGTTCCTATGTAAAGTTCTAAAACGGTGATGGATAGCAAAGTGTTCCCTCATGAGCCCCAGCTTATTGTTGTTCCGTTCCTGCCTCATACCCCGCTTAAATTTCTGGCTGCTGGCCTTCCTAACCAATAGCAGTCCCCAAATCACCTCCAGGTGCTTGGCTGAGGGCCAGCGGAGCCAGTCATCCCCACAGAGGGAGCAATTTCCAGGGAACGGATTCGACACAGGCAATAGTTTACACACCTTTCTATAAGCACCTCTTTTATGGCATACCACTTCAGTGTCTACCGTGTTTCCCCGAAAATAAGTCTTAGCCAGACCATCAGCTCTAATGCGTCTTTTGGAGCAAAAAATAGTACAAAACCCGGTCTTATTTTACTATAAGACCGGGTCTTTAATATAATATAATAATATAATATAATATAATATAATACCAGGTCTTATATTAATTTTTGCTCCAAAAACGCATTAGAGCTGATGGTCCAGCTAGTTCTTATTTTCGAGGAAACACGGTAGATCTGAATGGTTTCTGGCATTTTCCTTGAAGCTCTATTTTGTTCATTCACACCAGTGCTTCATCCAGCTCAGCTTCGTCAGTGACTGGTTTTCTATTCAATTATTCCCACTTCTAGACATTCATTGCCCCATCTTCTCCCACAATCAAGTAAATTCTAATTCCCATATGAAAACTCTTTTATTCTACAATACTGGTAGTAACTATTTTCCTGAGTGAACTTTAATACTTAAAGTTGGGGGAGGAGGGCACATTAATAATTAATTCTGTTTCATGAAAAAAAAAGTAGTGAATTATGTGCTGTCAATATTATTAGTCAGATGGCTGTTTTAATATAAGCATAAGCTGATAATAAGGGTAAGGAGTCATTTTACATGTCTTTGTTTTAAGATGTTACAGGACATTTTAATTAGGTCAACGTTAGGTCAATATTTGCGAATTATGACAGTAGACATTTATTTTTGAATTCAGAGAAATACTAGTATTGGTGTTTCTGATTGATGGTGGGAATGGGGTTGGCCGTCACATAAGGCTACAGGTTAACATTGGCTTTTATACCTTCACTACCTGAATCCTAGTTTGCCCTTGACATTGACATAAAGCTTGAATATTAAAGAAAGAGAGAGGACAGAGGAAACACGCAAGCCTCTTAACCATACTGGCCCAAACATGATCCCCAACACTTCTACTCCCCTGTCATAGGTGAAAATATCCTTTTGATGGTCAGGGATGGGGGCGGGGGGCAGGCTGGAAACATAATTCTTGACTGCAGCATGTTCCCAGAAGAAACGGTAATTCATGAAAGGGGGCATTAATCTTTTACAGCTAGCCACTGCGTCAAATGTGGCTACCATTCGAATACCCATGGACAGTTCTCCAGAACATACATAATCCCATCCACACACAAGAGAGAAAACTGTAAGTTCCACCTACTTACTGTGTTCAGTTCCATGTTCATATTCTCTATGTGAGTTTTCTCCATCAGATCTGGAAGAGATTCCTTCCATTCCTGTGATCTATAAAAAACAAAAGAACATTTTCAGTACCCCTTTCTTCATATACTAAGAGGGACAGAAAAAAAGCACAATTAATTTTTTCATTATAAAAAAAAACGATGAATACGAGACAAATAGCTGTCACTGATTCACTGTGATAATGGAATTCTATATGGAACCTCTAGAAGGACAAAATTTCCTTGAGAAGTCATTGATTCTGTTCTCTAAGAGGAGCATCCTAGTCCTTGATTCTCCAGACCCCTTGCTTCCAATCTCTGGAAGAGTCTGTTATACTCCTTGATTACATCAAAGGGGAGGTTTTTGGGAATGGATAGCTTTTGCTTCCTGCTTTTTGGAGTTTGTAGGCCAGAATACCATTTTAAGACTCAATCATTCAAATAATTGTTAGGACAGGTATGTGACTTTTGGGGGCAATGTCATTCCTTCAGAATCATGGTAGGCTTCTGATTTACTTCCTTGAAGGCAAGCCACTTTGTCATGAACACATCCCAAATTATTTCCTTGGCATATTTCTTAAACCTGTCTTATTCCTTGGTTTACTTAGTAATACTATGCCTTCCTCTCAGAACTTACACTACTGTTGCAGCTGTCCCTGGAAACGTGGTGCTGCCATTGTCCCTGATTCTCTGAAGTAATGGCTTCTAAATAAGAGGATTAGCTAGCCCAGGTCCTTTGGCCACAGCCAGGTTGCAGGGACAACAAGATAGTGTCTGGTGTTTTCAGCTTTTGTCATGGCAGAAAGTTTTTGCCTTATACCAAGATACCAAAGATAGGGATTTAACTGAAGAAAAGGTGTCCATATGCTAAGAAGCCCGAAAGTGAAAAATTCTCCTACATTTGTATATGGTACAATTTGAAATTTATACAGACTAGTGAATCACAACGCTCTTTCCATTTTCATGTGGGTATTAATTTAAAGTAAGCAATATTTTCTCTTCAGCCATTCAACATACGCTTTAATATTTATCCTAGCTCTGGTTCAATTCATAGAGGCATAAACCAACACATATTCTTCAGTGGGAAAACAAACAAAAAAAACAAACAGGTTGAATAAGTACAAAGATACCACATTTATATAATTCAGTGTACCTCATTTTCCATGAGAAGCATTCTGTTCCACTGATGTTTTGATGTGTTCCTTCTGACGTATTTTCTTTCCTGGCTCCTCTAGAAAGTAAAATAACAAAAAACTTAAATCTTGAATACATTTCCAGTTTTCATGCATCATAGTTGCTTTTCCAAAGCCAGATAATATACATTTAAAAGTAAAAACCTGACATATAGTAAAGAATTCTGTAGTTGTAATGAGAAAGCTAAATATAGACCAATTAGGTTTGCTTGGTCATCCTCTCATTGATTTAAGCATCCCAAGGGCAGCTTTATGCTCTTTTAAAGAGTATCATATTACTCTGGCTGTAATTGTAACTTGTATATTTTGACCACTTAACCTATTTATTGAAATGCTCTTTGTTTTTTCTTAAGAAGCAAATAACTGCTAATTCACTGTACGTTTCTTTGCCTAATTGTGCCCGTGCCAATTGTTATTGAATATTTATAGCATGCATTTTATCCTCATGTACTTATTTCCTTTTCTAAACACATTGTGCTCAGGTACTAGAAACATAAAAATTTCAGTGACATTTTGTTTATAGCACATTAAATAGTGTTTTGATAAATATTTGGTTAGTTTATTTCATGCTGATGGGTCATTAATTTCAGTTTTCAATGAAGTACAAAATACAAGAGCTCAAAAAAAAAAAAAAAAAGTAAAGTAGAGTGAGAGTATCCACATTACCAAAGTATTCTCTCCTTAGCAAAAAGTTTCAACAAATTCATTTTTTATAAGCAGCATTTCAGGTCTATTTATCTAGCCAAACAGAGTGAGATCTGGACTACAAAGCTGTAAACAGCTACCTTGATCATCAGTAACAGGTAATCCCTGGAAGAAAGACTTATCAGAGGAAGCAGACAGATTCTATTTGTTTCAGAAGTAACACTCTGACACTAACTGCCTGGAGAACATTGTAGTGCTTACAAAATATACTAACTATAGAAGTCCTGAAAAGTCTTTTGAGCTCTGAACTCTGATTTTATGGACATGTTGCCTGTGACTCCATCAAGGAGATAAATAAAACAGGGTAAAAAAAGAAGAAAAAAATGTATGCAGAAATCATTTGCTTAATTTCAGAACATACATATATATACTTCAGACATTCATACTAGAAACATCAAGAGACAAAGTAAATACATGTGTCAGGTTGTCTTATTTTTAGTATAAACAGTTACTTCTTGGGTATCTCCCGAAAAACACCGTGTTCCCTGCAAAAACCTCCTCACCCTTACAAACACTGTACCTTCTTCATTAGCTCTAGAAAGGTTTAATATGTATTGAGAGCTGTGATATTGCTATGCCTACAAAGCAATGATATTAAATTGTAACAGAGCCTTAAGAAAAGTTTTATTACACTACCAACATTGGTGCCAATTTTGTATACCCAAAGTGTCTTATAATGGATCTTAATACAAGAAATTATTGTTTAAGCAATGTAAAAGGGAACCTGATTTTTTTCAGTGTACAGTGTTGCCTAATCCTTCACCATTTATTTTCACTCTCCAAATCAAATAATTAATCAATTCATTAAAGATAATTGTATTAAGTTAATTCTAATATATTTCATGCTTTAATAAAAAATCATGTGAAAAATTAGAATGACTTCTACATAAGTATGCCACTGAATTACTTAATTTGCCAAGGATTATACACTAATAAAAATTTTGAAAGCATTATAGAATGCATTTAATAAATTACGTTGCTATGCAAATGTTCAATCTGCTTTGAGTTCGGACAAAGAAGGTTTACATACTTTATTTTATAAGCCTGAAAAAAAAATGCCAGAAGTTGACAATAATTTCATATTCCTTAAAGAGTTGAATGTGAGTTTATAAATAAATATTTAAAATTCCATATAAGGAAGTTCTCTTCAAAAATAAATATACTTCACTTTGTAGTTTGAACAACAGAAAAATATTCTTCAAATAGATGAAAACAACATGCAGAGGCAATATTACTTTAAATAATAGCACTTGCTTTTAAAGCTCCTTCGGAGACAAATTCCTATATCATCTCATCTGTCAGTGTTTGATGGTTCCCCATAGCTTTCAAGAAATTAAAAGATAAGGAATAAGACAGGTGGAAATAATCACCTTTCTTACTAATAAGGTGGATGATAGAAATCTCTGGATTAGTGGGCTTACTGATGCTGACAGGCTTACTGAGTCACCAGTGTCCATCACCTATTGTGGGTCCCTCACCATGGAGGACATCACTTGTCTGAAAACAACTGAGAGTACACAGCCCATGAAGGTAGATGATTTCCTAGGACAAAAGCCATGACGAAGTATGTTCAATTCCTCATCCCAAGCAAACCTATAAGGTAGGTATCTCCTCCTTTTGGAATAGAAATAATTATGGAACTGAGTGAGGCCAGAAATTTTATAACAGTCAAGTTCTATTCATATAGAGAAAAACATCAGCAGTAGAACAAAAATATTTGCCAATATCATCCTATATTAATATATTATTATGTAACAATAATTACAAATTATTTTTTAGAAATACAATTTATTTAGTGCCCAGGAACACCTCTGTGAAAGATAAAGGAAATTCACTTAGAAATAAGGTAACGGGTTAATCCATACAGGACATTTGGGAGACTGAAAGGATGGGTGGAGTCATTACCTCTACTCTTGGGGGAAAACATACCAATAGAATTTTCTGGCTATTGGACATTTGATATATGGCTAATGTAATTAAGGGGCTGAAATTTTAATTTTATTTAATCTTAATTTTTAATTACAAAAGAAACACATGTAGCTGATGGCTACCAATTAAACAATGGAATTCTAAGCTATCTCCAAGAATAACAGGAATTCTTAGCAAAAACATAACATAGTTAATGCAGAGAGATGTATAATTAAGATCAATAACTAGAGACTGAAAAGTGGAGGGTACTGATATCTTTCCTTGACCAACATGTAGTATTCACCAGGTTTAGAGTCTGTCTAGTAAAGCTCAGTGGACAGGCTCTTAGAAGCTTCCCGAATATACTACAGCATTAGGAATAGGTTGGCAGAAGTTTGGAGGAATTTAAGAAATAAAAGTTTATAAAAGGTAGTCGTACACAAGATCAGTGTTAGAAATATAAATATATTTCAAAAAAAGGTGGGAGTGAGGAGAAATGAAAATAGGCCTCAGTCAGATAAATAGAGCTAATTCTGAGGACAAGCATGGAGAAGATAGGTTCTCATATTTATTGATAAAACTGCTCTTGGACACCTATATATCCTCCTACATTCTTAACAGATTTATCTTTTTATTTAAACCATTCCATAAGGAAAAATAAAAACAAAAACTAATTAATGAAATAAATAATTGTTCTATGAATTCCTTCTGTTTGTAATGTTCTTCCTATAATTCTACAGTGGGTGGAATTCTATTTACCTTGTAAAGACTACTATTACATATTACTTCTTACAAAGACGTCTCTAAATCACAAAACTTCTCTCTTCCCCACTTCCAAACGAATCACTCTCTTCTCTAATTTATAACAGCCCTTTGTAACAACTCTGTGTATGTATTTCTTTAAAATCTTCCTCGTCCACAGATTTACTGACCATCTACTATGATCCAGATATCGCGCTAGATATTGAAGGAGTACAAATGCGTACCATATTTCCCCCAAAATAAGACCGGGTCTTATATTAATTTTTGTTCCAAAAGACGCATTAGGGCTTATTTTCAGGAGATGTCTTGTTTTTTCATGTACAACAATATGCATTTTTTCATGTACAACAATCTACATTTATTCATTTATTCATGTACAAAAATCTATATTTATTCAAATACAGTCATGTCATCTTCTGGAACATCATCATAACTCTCCAAACCCCGAATTCCGGCTTGAATTTCTTGCAACTCCATTTCCTGTAGAACCATTGGCCCCAATCTCTCATGTCCAGCATTTCTTGTCCATGTAGCCTGCTCGTCGTGCATTGGCAACACAGCTGTCAGTGATTTTATCCCATGAATTCTTTACCCAAGTCATGACCTCTTGCAGGCTATGCTTCACAGAGTTGCCATGCTGATTTCTCTCCATTCTATTTTCAATGTAGTCATTGATTTCCCTGCACAAATTGTCCTTGAATGACTTGTTTATTGCAATATCAAGAGTCTGAAGATAGGCAGTCATTCCTGTGGGAATCATTATTTGATCTACTTTTCTTTCTGCAAGGAAGTTTTTTATGTCTTTAGTGCGGTGAACGCTGGCTGAATCCCAGACTAGCAGACCTCTTTGGCCACCTCGCAAAACAAGCGGCAGCATTAAATCGACCCACTTCCTTCTAACTGCTTGTGTGCACCAGGCTTTTTCGGTTTCAAGAACATAAATGCCTGAAACACGTTCAACCTTATCTTTCTTGCCCGTAGTGATGCTTAGAGATGGGGCTTTCTTTCCATCCAGACAAACTGCCAAAATCCAGGTAACTCGTTCACTTTCCTAACCAGGGTAGGGAATGCAGATTGACAAGGCACCCCTCTGATCATTTGTTGTTTGAGATCCTTGGCCCATAAACACTGCAGTTTCATCCATCACAATCATATTGGAGAGTTGGTATTTAGAAAAGTCGATGCCATCAACAAAGGACTTGAATGCAAGTGCACGTTTAATAACTTCAGTATCTTCCAGCTTGAACAGTGCTGTCCATCTTAGAGACAGTTCATATCGCTGAAGGAAGCCATCCAGCCAGTGCTGTGATGCTTTGAAGTTTTCTGGGGATATTTCTAACTGTGGTGCCATTGCAAGGGCAAATGCTTGAATATCAGCCCTGCGCACAACCAAAGCCTTTGCTTTCCTGTCAGCAATCCATTCACAGATGATGTCTTTGAGCTCAGGAAATAATGGTTGCTGACCTGATCCACACTTGCGCTTCTTAGCATTTCCCTCGTCCACCTGTTGACTGAGGTTATTGTATTCTATTCGCCATTTTTGGACCATTCAGAGATCCAACTTCTCTTTGCAGAGAGCCATAAGATTCTTGTCCCGGGAGTCCTCCACGATTCCTTTCTTATACTCGACAGAATGGTTCTTTCTTTTAGCACTCATCTTTTCTGGGGGTCAAAATATTATTCCTTTTAAATCTACCATTAAATCAAGTGTTAACTGAAGACTTACGACACAGGAGTGGCAACAAAAATGATGACAGCTAAGAATGATGGTCCAGACAAGAGTTACGAAAAATTGCAGGCACCAAAATTCAGAAAACGTTTCTTTATTTCACACGAGTGCAGTAAGTACATCTGTTACAACACACGACATATTGAATTATGAAGATTCATATTAGACACAACCACGTCCATTCATTATCAAGTGCGCACATTATTCGTGCATTGTGTCTGTACTCCAATTGGTCATTTGTCAATAAGTCTCGAGGTCATCTGTTTATATAGGTGTGTACCTCTCGTCCAAAGGCACCCGCTTGAGTATTTACAAATACTTAATGATAATTTATCTTATCATTTATTTTAAGTATTAATGCCAATAATATTATTTATTTATATTTAATTATATATTATTAATTTATAATTCAATACATCTGTCCTGTGTTGTAACGGATGTACTAAATGCTTCCATCTGGCTGACGATCTTAACGGGCTTATTTTTGGGGTAGGGCTTTATGAGCATCCTGAAAAATCATGCTAAGGCTTATTTTCAGGTTAGGTCTTATTTTCGGGGAAATACAGTATACGCAAGTAATGTGATATGAGCTAGCCGAGACTGGTACTTGGTGTTGTGGAACCTTAGAAGTGGGGATAATTGATTCTGTCTAAGGAAATCAAGAAAGTCTCTGGCTACTGTTGTGTTTGAGCTAACTAAATGAAGGAGAATCGGTCGTATTCAAGCTGGCGAAATGATATGGATAGGCACCAGCCAGTCAAAGGAAATGGGAATTGAAAAGTAATTATGTACTGAAAAAATGCTATAAACTAATGGGAAACTAATGTGGATGTGACAGAAATAAAGAGAGAAATAGATCAGTCAGTCACATAGGGTTAGACAAGCATGTTGAGGGCAATTATTAAAATTCTTAAATGCCTCCTGTCATATTTTGGTTTGTTAATTAATTATATTAACTCCTCAACAAAATTCTATTTTCTTATTTTCTAATTTCCTCAGATGTTTAAAGCTTACATTTGAGTTCTTTCTAAAGAGGCAAGGGTGTTGGGAGGGTAAAAACAGAAAGGAAACAACAGAAGAGATTAGAAGCCTAGCAAGGAATATGTGAAGGGTTTTGTGCATAATATATAACAATATGATTTGAGGATCTACCTTCTCAAAATGTTCTTTCTGTCTAGAGTTAAAAAAGTTTATTACTTTGAGTGAAATATTGATCATTTTCTAAAGCCAAACTAAAATTTTCCAGTATCTCTACAGTTAGATTAGAAATAGATAAAATGAATTAATTTCTTTAGATTGGATGATGAGAACACTACTCACCAGAACAAAAGGTAGCAGGGAGCTTTAAAAAATAAATAAAAGGTATTCAGGACAAGAAGCAATTTTCATGTACATCAGTTTCCTCTAAAAGCTTGGATAAGGGAACATAAGCTACTGGGAATGAATGAAGTTGGACCCAGAGGGGCATTAATATTTCATGAGTTTTTAACAATCATTTTCTGGGGAATTGAAAAGAAGTTTAGAGTCAAGGATAGGAAAATGAGAAGTTAGTTTAATCAGGAAAAAAAAAAGATGGCATTGCAAAGAATTTCAAGATTTGACAGTAAGAATATTTAAATAAAAGCAACTTTGCAGGTTTCAGTTTATTTCTAATTTCTTATTCTAACATAGAGCATTACTAAGATAGATGGATAGATATTTGTATATAGATACACATACATCCAAATACATATTCAAACGTACATATTGATATATATATATATGTGTGTGTCTGTGTGTGTATACATATATATTAATAGATATGTATATATGTGTGTGTGTATATATATATATATATATGCACACAATTTTTTTGTGTATATAAGGTGTATGTATGTGCAAAAACAGTCCAAGCATAGTTTCACTGCTTATGCTTTGTTCCATCAAAATAGATAATATTACAAAGTGTGCTGTAGGAAACATGTTTGACTGCCTAATTCAATGATCATTTCTCCCTTTACCCCTTTCTAACAGAACCCCAATTGTGCTTTGTGTTCCCAGCTGGTAAGATGACACTAACTCAAAAACAAAGCCAATCACGAAATCCCATTTCTCTTTCTTTGGATTGTTTTGGAGATATGAAACCTGAGAAAGGTTCTGAGAATTGGTTCCAGACGCTAATGAAAGATATTAGAGGTAAAAAAAAAAAAAAAAAAAAAATTTGCCTAGATATTGTTGTAGTTAGATATTATACAGGACAGGATTAATTCAGCAGGCCTCTGTTGGTTAAATCCTGTACATTTTCAAGAAGGTCTGTTCAGGACTGGCCCTTGGCCAGCTTCCAGTTGCTGAGCTCTGAGTCCTTGGCATGTTCTGCCCGATAAGAGTTTTTTTGTAAGCCTGAGGCTTCGGGCCATGCTGTACTAGACTGACCACATAGTTTAAGCTCACAATTTGATTTACGATGAACACCAATTTCTAACGTGGACGTCTGGAGTCTGAATTGGCGTACATGAGTGAACCCCAATAAAAATCTTGACACGAAGCTTCAGGTGAGCTTCTCTCATTGGCAGTGCCAAGTGCATGTTATTACACATTCTTAATGAGAGAGTTAAGCACATTTGTGCAAAACCCTGGGAAAGAACACCTGAAAATTTGTACCTGGTTTCTGCCAGACTTTGCCTCACATGCCTTTTCCCTTTGCAGATTTTAACATGAATTCTTTCACTCTAATAAACTGCAACCATGAGATAACAGCTTTTGAGTCCTGTGAGTCCTCTGAATGAGTCACTGAGCCTGACGGTGGTCTTGGGGATCCCTAGCACAGATGTCTGATGCTGCTGTAGCCCTCTCGAGGTCACAAGGTAAATTAGCTTTAGGCTAAAACCAATGCTGTAACAAATACAATTTTACACATTTTCTAATCTTCAGGACATTTATGTTTTCTTAATCCTAGACCATGCAGATTTAGGAAACAAGCATATTCTATTATTATTGATGTAAAGTCAATTTTATTGAGGTATAGTTCATATACAAAAGTTGCACATATTTAATGTATACATTTTGATCAGTTTGGATTATGTGCATACACCTGTGGTACCATCCATTGCATGCAAAGTAATAAACAAATCCCTCATTTCTGAAAGATTTCTTGTGTCCTTTTGCTTTTTTTTTTAATTGTGGCAAGAACATTTAGCATGAGATCGATCCTTTTAACAAATTTTTAAGTTCACAACACTGTATACTTAACTCTAGCACTATGTTGTACAGTAGAAGTTTTCCATCTTGTATCACTGTAACTTTATACCATTTCCCCATTTCCCCTCCCTACACCACTTGACAACCACCATTCTATTCTCTGCTTCTGTGAGTTTGACTATTTGAGATACCTCAAAAGGAATCATGAAGTATTTGTCTTTCTGAGACTGACTTATTTCACTCAGCATCATGCCTTCCAGTTCCATCCATGTTGTTGCAAATGGTAAGCTTTCCTTCTTTATTAATGCTAATTAATTACTGCGTTTTTTAAAATATATACATTTGGTACTTTAGTAGGCAAATACCCCTAGATGAGGACAAAGAAGGACTCAAAATATAATGGAGTCTTACATATGCATATTCTTGCATAATGTTTCAGCAGATCAGCAGCCCTCAGATAAATATTGGCATAGTAAAGAATCTTTATCAATTTTTATGACATCATTTTAATCAACTGTTGTGGTTTTTACATGCCTGATTTGATCCAAGGCTAATGAATATTATAATGGCAAGAAACATGTCCAAATTACCCAGTGAGAAGAAGAAACACAGATTGCAAATCTAAGTTCATCTCATTACAAACTCATACCATTTGTTTACATCATAGAATTTGTCTTCATTGTCACTCCATTTCTATTCTAGTATTTTCTTTTCCTTCCCTACACATTCAATTATTTATTTAGTCATTATGCATCCACAAATACAATATACATTTTGGATGTCTATAAGGACTCAGATATCAAGCTAAGAACTGAGAAAGCAATGATGGAAAACAACAACAACACATTATCTGCTTTGATGGGCTGTCAAACAAATTATAATTCTAAATAAATGTATAATTTTAAAACAAACTAAGTATGATTAATGAGAAAATAATATTACATAATATATCAAAGATACACTAACTCAACTATCACAGAAAATTTTTTGAAAAAAAGTGTATTAGAATAGATGACAAAATTATTATGAATTAACTAGTCAAGAGTACATACCTACTAGCTACATGTATTTATTGAGCACTTAAAACACTAGTCCTAACTGAGATACAGTGTCACCTCAGTTTTCGAACACAATCCGTTCTGGAAGACCGTTCAAGTTCTGAAATGTTTGAAAACCGAGGTGCGGTTTCCCTATAGAAAGTAATGCAAAATGGATTAATCCATTCCAGACCTTTAAAATCAACCCCTAAAACTGCAAATTTAGCATGAATTTTACTACCTAATGAGACCATAGATCCATAAAATTTATGGCGTTCGTAAACCAAAGTGTTCATCAATAGAGACTTTCGAAAACCGAGGTACCAGTGTATACAGTAAGTGTAAAATACACTCTGGATTTCAAAGACTTAGTACACAAAAAGAAGAAGGTAAATTGTGTAGCACAGAGGTCAAGTATGATGACCCGTCCCTCTATGCCGAGTACTCACATGCAGCAAAATCCATTAATTCCTCCCTAGAAAGGAGGAAAGCTCTTCGAAAATATTTTCCTGAAAACCTTGAATACAGATTTCATGCTAATTTTTAAAGACAAGGTATGATTAAAAAGCATAAACAACAAAGTTATTTTGGATCTAGTAGACTATATTTGAATTGATGGGAATTTAAACGATGTTGAAATCATTTGAATAGTGAATAAAAAGCAAGAAAAAGTAAGCAGAAAGTATAAACAATTCTTTAAACAATATAACTGTGAGTCTGAAAAAATAGAGGTGGGGGGAAGTCAAAGGAGGGATTTTTGTTTATTTGCATGTTTGTTTAAGATAAGGAAGACTGAATCATATTAAATATAAGCCGTGAGCGAGAAGTTGAATGTGAATATAGAGATTAAAAAAGGAACAACTGAGAGCATTAGGGTAAGTTTTCAGAGGAACATACGTTTCTGATTTTTCATAGTAGAAGGATTAGACTTCCTGGCAAGTGACTTAGTATTGGAGATCAATCTCCATTGAATCACATCATATAGTATCTTTACCTTTAGGTTACTTATTGCCTTCTAATTGCCAGCTAGCTAATGTCAAAAAAAAAAAAAAGCCACCCTGTTGGAATAATACCTGTTACAAGTATATTAGACCTCCTAAGACATTCAATGGGCACACCCATAGAACCCAAAAGAATAACACGTAAGTGGAGAACACATAATGGTAGAAGACACGTGGGTGGCATCCCTCAAACCTTATTTTTGTGTATTCTACTCTATACCTTCCAGCATGACTGATCCTAGATTTAGTATTATGTGAAGACCTGAACACAGGTATAATTGATTTTTCTAAAGTTCTTCTTTATATACTTGTTTCCTTCCTTTTTTCTATGAGTTGCTGTTAGCTTAAGCCAACCACAGGGAGGCTGTCAGAATACTTCACATTAGAATTTTCTGCAAGGAACTTTGATTGCAATATTCATCTTACTCACTATGTTTTATAATTATGATTTAATCATGAATTTAATACTATAACAAAAACCTCCTCAAACCCCAGAGTGTTTTTTATATAATTAATGCTTCGAAGGATTAACTTCCCTACCATTTAAATCAAGGCTTCTTGTAGAAATCATTACAGATCCTTCGAAAACAATATGTAATAGTGAAGAAAAGAAAAGAAGGGTAGTTACCTGCTTAATGCCAAGAGAAAATAAACTTTATGAATCCAAGGTGAAGTTTGAGTACAACACCTACGTGTAGTTATCTTTTTGGGGGAATGGGCCATATAATCCTTAGCATCATTGGCTGGGTTCTGCTTTTTAACATTTCAAATGAGAATGGGTTCTTTCAAGAAGTCAGTAAATCAATTGAATATTTCAAAGCTATACATAACAAATGGGCCACATTTTCTTTGTGTCACCTTTCTGGAGAGCAAACTTGCAAGGATCTATATATAAGGGTACTTGTTTTACATTTTGGAATCCTAACATTGTTCAATGACACTGAGGATATTAGTTCAATGAACTAACTGATTTTTGCTTTTAAGTATCCTTTCTATTTCTTTCTACTGTCAATTGAAGAACTTTCATTCAGAAAAACACTCAGGAGAAAGACGAATAATTTAGGCCTTCTTCACAGGATCAAAGCTATGCATGACAAGCCAGCATGGAGGAATGATGCATTCTACATTCTCAGCAATAGCCTAAACTCTCTTCAGACTGAGACAGTTCATTTTGTAGCTCATTAGGTGAAAGGATCTCGTAACACCTGTTCCCAAGCACAACTTCCTATCAAAAGCAAGGGTAAAAACTGATAGCTCACAAGTTAACCTAAGTGTAGCCTCACCAAAATGGGAGTTAACATAACATTGTGAATTTTTTCTTGAAAATATTGGAAAATCTGTCGACATGCCACATGTTCACAATTGACTGAGTCTGGGTAACAGATACTCTTCTTTAGTGAGAGAGTACATTCTCCAAGTCTTCATTATTTTCTTACTGACCCTGTGACACTGGATCACATGTGAACTGACAATTTCATTGATTTATTATAACTGAGTGCTGTAAGTATCATAAGTGGTAACCCCTAATCAAAATCAAGATTCTCTAAACATTTTGCATGAAAACAGTACTTTGATGATTTGAATTAAGCTTTCCCTCATTAGAATGAGAGAGAGAGAGGAGTGTTCATAGTGGAGGACTTACACAGGACGACAGAGGACTGATACACAGTTTTCAGATGTGACTATAGGCTTTGTCAACATCCTTAAATTAAATGTGAAGGCTGCTTCTGAAACCCAGTTACACAAGTCATCCTTAATCTACCCAGAGTGAGAAATAAACAACCGGCGCTGTGTGCATAAATTAAATCACTAACTAAACCTGTAAATTAATGATTTTGCTCATATTATGTGTATACACTGAGGTACTGTCTGCTATGAGAGGTGGTTTGTATCATGTGGTGCTTGTGAGGACGTTAGGGAATAAACATTTTTATTACAAGTCGTTCATCTTGCCATTGAAGCAGAAGTGCTCAGTGTAACTGTGATTCTCCTGTGTTGTTTTCTGGATGCCAACTTTTTAGAGAAAAATCTTCTGGGGCTCAGGTCCTGTGCCATCCTTTGTAAACATGGATGGTATTAGAGTGGGCTTCTCTAACAATGACTCTCACTGCTCTTGCCACATTAATAGACTCTCACTAAAAAAGGGAAAGAAAGATGGCAAAAAGCTTTCTCTAGAAAACTTGGATGCAGCTTCCATCCTGATTTGCATTATTTCTTTTTGAATTAATAAATAAAGGTAAACACATCTTAACTTCATAAAGGTATTAGCAACTTCCAACTTGAAAACTAGAACTATTAAGATTTTTCAGAGTAATGTTTAGAAATAGCCATCTTAATACCAATTAGAGACGTTACTGATTGTGCAAATAACCCAAAATGTCACCCAGATCATCAAGAATATAATCCCAAAATGCTTGTCAGCAGAGTAATGGCCTCATGTGAAAGCTAACTATATGCCATGCCAAAAGACCAAGCTGTTGGGAAAATAAGTAGTATTTAGGAAAATTGAAGAACAAGCTTTCAACATTTTGAAATACCTACATGACTTAATCAACAAACTAACCAATTGCATACCTGCTGTACTGAAAATTTCCCAGGCATAAGCACTTTGGGAGATGATTTTCCATGGGTCACCTGCCTTTCGGATATGCTACGAGCATAGGCACTGATGGCTCTTGTTTTGGACTATCTTTCCAAGGATGCTTATATAGCAAATGTCCTTGAAAGACAGAGATAGTGTCTTCCTTGAGAGAGCAAAGATTAGACAGGATCGCTTGCCGCCCAGTATAAAAAACTGGAGATAACTAAACTCAGGGTTCCTCAACTATGACGCAAACCCAATGTGTGAATGATCTCCACCTGGGACACTCACTCTGTGTTGCTCTGTGGGACTTGGGAAATGAGGAAAACTGATGTGAATGTCAAGTTCATGCTATGCCATGACACTAAAGTCCTTTTCTGTGACCTAGGATTCTCATATCTTCTGCAATCATCCATAAAACTGTGGCTGACTAAATTGTTAGCATCCAAAAAGAGTAAAGTGTTAAAGTGTTAGATCCTTTATGGCTCTTAACAATGCAGCAGGCCTTTAGCTTACATTTTTACATCAAGAAATAAACCAAATTTTCAAATCTTTGAAGCTTCTGGGTTGTTAAAATAGAAGTTTATTTTTATAGTCACCAGAACATATAGTGCTGGAATTATGTATTCAATTATTTAATCTTTGTTTCTGATAATAAATTCATATCATGGTGCAGTTCACTGACTGAATGGTAGAAATGAAGCTTACAAATATTAATTTCACAACAACAAACTACCTTATGACAAACCTCTCTGAATCTCCTTGCTTCTGACCCCTACTTGTAGTATTAGTTAAGTGAATAGGTGTTGCCTACAATAAGAATATCAGGTGTTGGATCCTGCCCAGTCACACAATTTGGGAAATATATCATGACCTAGAATGTAACAATGACACTGAAACTTCTTCAATGTGCAATAATAACTCTGCAGTTGACTTTTAAGCTTCCAAAGATTTGAAAGCATATGTCTGAAATCACCTTGCTGTCTCTGTTTGCTAAGTTCCTTGTAGTGGGTGTTCCAAAATACCTCTGAAATTGTACTATTAGAGCTGAGGCTCTTTCTATGACCACACTGATGAAATCACAATTTTTAATACCAAATCCACAGATTCCATGGTTTCATTTCTGCTCTTGGCTTTTGATTAAGAATAGCTCAAGTTTTTACATCTACTACATTCTTTATAATTCTGCTAAAATAGTGTTGCAAGGTAGTATCTATGAGGAACGAGTTTCTGAAAATGACTATGTGATTCTCCTTCTCATACAAATACCTTTTTTTTTCTTTTTTAACTCTCTTGGCATATTCCCCTGTAGAGTCCTGTTGATAGTGAAAAGAAAAAAAAAAAAAATCCCAGGTAATTTTGTTCCTTATCAGTCGAAGAACAGAGAAAAGGCTGGCTCGTAGATGTTATATTTATCATTTCTCATTAGGCTACAGGGAAAGTAAGTTATATGGCACAATGACCCAAAGCTCATTCATGAGAGTTCCCTCCTATTGCTGTTAACAAAAGGGTTATCATCCTTCTTGTAAGACCTCTGAGAGGTAGCTCATGAAGTATGAGATGTCAGAGAACATCCAAATCTCTGAAACTACCTATATGAAACCTTAAACATGAAGATGTGAAGGAATTGGCCGGTGCTCAGAAAGTTTACCAAAGGGAAGATTGGAATTTGAACTAAAAGATCATGATACACAGTACCTACTTCATTGATCCTCTCACCTACTGCACTCCTAAGAGTCCCTCATTTTTTATTGTAAATTCGTTGCTAATTTTAAATAAAACATAGAGCTGTAGCTTCTCAAATGCACTGCCCAGGAGAAATATTGAGTCTAGATGTCAAAAGTTCAGCAAAGCTACTCCATGGGACTGCTGCCTCAGCATCCATTTTGTTTGGCCAAGCAGCCCCTGGGGATAATCTGACACCAGCCCCTCAGGCAAACGCATGCTCTAGATAACACCTGCAGAGTCACAAGCAAATGTAAGCTCCTGATGACTCCTCAACAGCCCTGTGAACAAGCCTCCATCTCCTCCCAGGTTTCTCCCCTTGTGCATCCCTTAAATAAGACCCTTATGGAGCTTACCAAAACCCTGCTCTTTCTGGTTTGAATTGACCAGTCAGCCTTAGCCAGAGAAACCCAAAACACTTTATCCAGTGAATTTAACAAAGGCATGTAACCCAGGTTCTGTTGTTCTCTCTGCCTTCACCCTGCCTTCACCTCCCTGTGTGGTCCGTCTAGACATATCTTGTGCTTCCTCCAGAACCTATGAGTAATAAAATTCTCTATTTCAATTTCTTTTGTGGTCTTTTATCGAAATGTTGCTACCATTCAGCACCCTGGGCTCCACTTAACAAACGTTAATGTAACAAAGTCAAGTAATAACACTGGGCGAGAGAATAATTCTTACCATCTCAATCATCACCTTTTCTAGGAACACATCTTTAACAGTGCTCATTTCTAATGCCACCCCTACCCCTGGACAATCTAACTTGGATGAACCTCATCTGTTTCTCATGGTTTCCTGGGTTTCCTCCTTCAAAACAGGGATCAACTTACAAACAATATAACTTCTATTTTAGACAGAACTCCTTGAGGGATTATGTTCTACCTTTTCATCCCCAGGACATAGAACATTCTGTGTCATACAATCAGCATCAATAAATATTAACAACAGGATGAACAAAAATTTTCAGCATTGTCAGCACAATAAGAGAGCTATTTGGATAACTTTGTGGGAGGAGGGAGGATAAACAAGAAGCCCCAGAAACTTGGGCAAATAAAATAAGGCTGGTTATCATCAGGTAACCAAGGGAAGATTTTAAAATAAACAGATCAAACACTCAGTTATCAATTGGGACTTCAGGTCAAAGTCAAATGGTCACAAAGTGGCTAGTAAGTTAGGGAGAGGATGGAAATAGACCCTGGGTGTCAACCAGAAATTGGCACAATACAGTTTCTTTTTTATGTGTATTTTTTTTTAACATCTTAGAATCAGACCCACTCAGTTTCTTTCTTCCTTCACACATTTTTCCATAGTTTAATTAGCCCCAAATGTTGACATCTGAAGTGTGACATTACATTGGAACGTTGCTCATGTTCTACCTCATATCTAAGCCATAATGAACAAAAAGTTCTCATGGGTGATAACTACTGTGTTTCCCTGAAAATAAGACTTAGCTGGACCATCAGCTCTAATGCATCTTTTGGAACAAAAATTAGTATAAGACACGGTCTTATTTTAATATAAGACCCAGTCTTATATAATATAATATAATATAATATAATATAATATAATATAATATAATACAATGTAATGTAATATAATGCAATATAATATAATACCTGGTATTATATTATCCTCCTTCCATAATACCTAGTATTATATTATATTATATTATATTATATTATATTATATTATACCGGGTCTTATATTAATTTTTACTCCAAAAGATGCATTAGAGCTGATTGTCTGGCTTGGTCTTATTGTTGGGGAAACATGGTAGTTGGCATAGTGCCATGTTTTGCATATGGCTAAATGTTGATATTTGAATGAAGGAAATGTTCATGCTAAATGTATAAAAGTGAAGCGAAAAATCATCTAAATCTTGTTGTTATAAATAACACATTGGACCTCTGCACATACATTAGATAAATCAGCAAAGTTTCCTAATACTCTGGGCCTTACTTACATCTCTGGTATACCGAATTAAAATCATATGCCTTAAATTAAAATGTTCACTATTTTTTTTTTCATATTGAGAGCTGATTAACCCAATTGTGTAATAATGTGAGCAAACATGATACTGATAAATGTTAATCTAGCTTGAATCCTCCAACTCGAGCCTAGTTTTATTTTTAGGGAGAGGGTACAACCATTGTGTGAGATGATTAGAGCACCATGAAGGGACCCACGCCAAAATTTATAATCTCACCTTCTCATCTCATGGGTGCCTGAACTCGCTCTAAAAGGGAACAGCTTCTCTTCAATTTAATATAAAATGTAAATATACTGTAGAAGAAAATAAACAGCAACAACACTGACTTAAATCCACATAGTAGTGTGAATGGTTGATATCACCTGCTTTTCAGATTTTAAGTTGGAAAGAGCTATGATTAAACTGGATATGATGAAAGAGTGCAAGACTCATAATTGAAAAACCTACTGGGATAAATATAAACTTGACTAAGCTCACAGTTTCGAGTAAAGCTAGTACTGAACATTTTGCAGGAAGAGTATCTTAAAGGTCTGATGTTTAGAAGCTATTGCAAAGTTTTGTTCTCTTACATTTTGTCTTCTTTAATGTAGACAACAGTATCTTCAGATGTCCTCTCCCATAAACAAAACCTAGCCTTGTTCTAGTTTGTAGAGAAAATTTAGACTTTGCCAGAAGAGATACAGAAAGTTTTATCTGGGCAAAATCTTGGCACTTAAATGATCATCCTTCTGAGTGGTCTAACTCTGACTTTGAGTCTCTGCTCTAAAATCTGAATTTTGTTCTTGTTCATGAGAAGTATTGCTGATCAGCCTTTACTTGGAATATTTGTCAAGGTTTAAGGGATTTTTCAGAAGTCCTCCTAAATTACTTTAGGGATGTAAGCCTCTGTTATTATGCAGCATATCATACTCCTAGCAAGCAATTTTGAATAAAATTGGGATATATATATATATATATATATATACACATACATATATACACACACACACACATATATATATATATATATATATATATATATATATATATATATAATATATATATATTTTCACATGTCTGGGTTTGAGGGATACAATTTGATATGCAGCAATATATACTGGGACCAGATCATGCTATGTTTTGTCTTCATAGGTATGATAACGCCAAAAAAAAGTTTGATTTTGTTTAATACTCAATTTAACTGACTTCACTTACTAATGCAACTAATTAATATTTCAGCTACATCCTCCTCCTTCCACCACCATCAACATTTAGGAAATAAGTATAACACACACTTATGCTGGGGAACCCAATGTGAAATTGGAGAGGGGGGGAGAGCAGTTAGGTTTCCTCACTCTGCTCCATTTCATATTATTCTACCTTTCCTTAGATTATTTTTTATTCTCACTGGGCAAGGTGTGCTTCTGCTCACTGCTGATTAGTCTAAGGTACAGTATTATATTTTCAAAGTTCCTACAATTTTCCAGTCTACCCCATATCAAATGTTTTATTGGATATAATTCTGGGTAGTAGTAACCAAAATCAAGTACCCAGAGAACCTAACAACAAGCTAAAATTCCTTTGGCATATGCCTCTCTATGAGGGGCACACAGCCACATGTTCAAATTAGGTCACAGGAAGCACCTAGAGTATTCCATGGTTCCCAAGGTACGTATACAAACTACACTCTAGCAGATAGCGACCCTGGGTTAATTACATAAAACACATAAACTATTTATATTTTGTCAGTGTATCTAGCCTCCTGAGGCTTGAATTAAACAAGAGCTTACATAGAGAAACAAAAATTCAAGTTACCAAATATCTCACTTACTGTTACATTTTATCCAGTAAACATAAGTCAAAATGCAATATGAACACCTAAGCATTTTATTGTTTTTTCATCTTAAAATTTTAAATATTTTAGAAAAGAATACCAAAAGTATAAGTAATAATAAAAATCACTGATAATTTCATAACTCCAAGGCAAGGTTGTTAATACCTCAGCACATTATCTCCCTGACTTCGTTTTCAATGCAAGTAATTGAAAATTATGTCTATAATTTTATACTTTGTGTCATTTAAACAACCTGATATCACACATATTTCAAAAGTGATTTATGAGGGCAATATAACAAAGTGTTTAAGAAAAAGGACTTTGGGACCAGACTGTCTGGGTTTTAATCACAGCTTTGCTACTTGCAAAACTGGGTGACCTTAGACAATTATTTAAAGTTTTTACACCTGAAATTTACCAAAGATAAATCAGAGATAATAATAGCATATACCTCAAGGGTCCTTGTGAGTATTCTCTCTCTCTCTCTCTCTCTCTCTCTCTCTCTCTCTCTCTCTCTCTCTCTATATATATATATATATATATATATATATATATATATATATATACATATACATATAATGCTTCAATTAATACCTGACACATTAGTAAGTACCATTAAAAGTTAGATACAATTATTTAATGTCTGGATGTTATTATAGTTTATGCATATCAATCAATTGTTTTATTTGTCCCTAAAATGGACATTATTTTTCCAGGGTCTTATAAATAAAAAGTGTTTTGATGGACATCTTCTATAAAACATATAACTACTTTTAAATCATATTCTTCACGAATATTCACACATTAAATAATTTGGCCAAATATAGAATTTGAAGACACTTGATACATATCATAGATTTTTCGCCCCCAGGAAAAGAGTACAGGCATAAAATGTCACCAGGAGTTTACGAAAGTGATTTATCATCAAGTAATATATTTATTTTTAAATGGTATCACACTGTGACTTTTAATTTGAAGTTCTTTCATTACATGCATAATGGAATATATATTATGTGCTTTCAACCTATACTGAGTTGAATTGGGTTTCCACACAATGGATATGAAGTCCTAACTCCTAATACCTCCTAATGGGACCTTATTTGGAAATAGGGTCATTGCTGACATATTTAGGTTAGGATGAAGTCATACTGGAGTAGGGTGAGCTCCTAATTCAATACACCTGGTATCCTTATAGAAAGGGGGATTTGCATAGAGACACTCACACTCACAGGAGAATTCCATGTAAACATGAAGGCAAAGATCAGAGTGATGAAGCAGAAGCCAAGGAATACAGAAGACTGCCTTTAAACCACTGGAAGCCACAAGAGAGAAATAGAACAGATGGTCCTCTAGGGCACCGATGATCTCCAGACCTGTGAGACAATATTGTTCTAATCACCCATTTTTTTGTACTTTGTTATGGCAGCTCTAACAAATTAATACACTACCTATTGGTATTTCCTCTTTAGTAAATATACTGTGTGCGTTCTTTATCCATTTATATATTGGGCTCTCCATACTTTTATTTCTTATGCGATTTGCTTTTTGATATAACAGTGTGTGGTGTTTCTTGCTGTAATGTATTCCTTTCTCTAATGTGTTCACTGGCACCTATAATTGTGATGGTTTTGGGACTAACACTTCTTTTTTTTTTTTTCGGTTCTTTCTTCTAGCATTACTATTAAGTTATTGTTTTAGTTACCATACTTTAAAATATATAAGATATATTATCTGGGAGAATGAGACTTTTCCTTTATTTCTTCCTTTTTGTAACTTTTAATACTGTTCTGACTTATTTCTATTTCCTTAGTTTTCTTTTCATGGTTTTGTTTTAAATCAGTTATTGTGTTTCGAGGTTGATTAAACATTTAGTCTGGGATGTTTATAGGTAGAGGAAAACCAGACATTCTCTCCAGAAAAATACATCTTAAGTATCAAAAGTAAGCAAAAATGATCTTATTACATTCATTTCACACATATGTAAATTTAATTTCATGTTAATGTTACAGTTGGGCAATAATGACAACTATATACTATATATCTATTTAAAGGGAAATTATAATAGTTTTAAGAGAAAATGAATAGCAGTGGTTAAGAAATAGAACATCTATTCATATTTTGGTAATACAACAGAATTTAAGTTCATTGTAAACTGATGCATTTGTTATTTTTCTTAAAGTATGTAAATATTACACGCCAGGCAGTTCCCTATTTCCATATCTTTCAGCTATGTGACTGATATGAGATTTAAAACTCATTGTTCTATCCATGTAGTGATTTAGTTGTCTGAAATTCCGAGTTGTTATTCTTTCTTGTTAAGAGCATTTGCTATTTGGCTTCAGTTAGGAGAAATGATGACAGAATCAGTGATTTGTTTAATGGATAAAAGAGTCTTTTCCGTTTTTATATAATTTCCTACATTTTGCAAAGGTAATCCTGCTTCCTGTTGAAAGTTAACTACAAAGGATTTGATTAAGAGTGGGCTTATTTTGATAGGTGTATGTGTTATAAAATTTGCATATTTTTATGACTTCAAGTGATTGATTATGTAAAATGTGAAGTTTAAGGTAAATCTTGTTTGAGACAAGTGCTTAATGCTGAGTTTGGATTTTCAAGGAGATTTTTCTAAAAACAAAAACAAAAAAATCAAGTAATGAAACAAATTTACTAAAGAGCAAACATTCAAACACTTGATATACAACATGTAATTGTCTTTTCAGCAAAAGTCCAAATCAAAGATCAATCAATTTATAGTTCACAAAAGTTAAGATTTTATAAGAAATTGCACCTAAGGAAACTTATTAAATATATGTTATATTTACTCTACAACTCAACATTTCAACAGAATATTTTTTTTCTCTGGCATGAAGAATCAATTTCTTTCCGAAGCTACCAGTTTTTCATCTTCGCAATATCTAATGAAACCCAGCTTTTTTCTCTCTCTCTAATAAAAACTATATCCATATCATATATAGTGATATATTATATTCAATATAAGATCTGAAAAGAGAAAATGGATACCATCAAAAAGTCAATGAACCCAATTGGTTTATGTAGCTGTTCCAAACCAATTTTACTGGAAAACTTCAGACCATACTGTATAATGATTTTTCGTGCTTTTTTTTTTTTCTGGTTTGTGATTTCTATCCTTTGGTTTTGTTATATTTTCCACTTTGGCTCTTCTTTTTATATCCTCACAAAGATATGTAGATGGACTTTCATGCGTTAATAATACATGTAAAGAAAACAGTTTGAATTTATTTTTTCTTTAGTTTTGAAAGAAGTTTTTGTTTCCCCATCCATTGTATGTTCATAACTGGTTAAATTTTATAGGCCCCTTTGTTATCTTCACATAAGATAATATCTTATACATAAGATATTTGTATCACTCCAAACACCAACTTACTGACTTTATGAAGTAATAATCCTGAGGGTCCTAAAGTACAGGAATGTCCATTATTAAATCAAGTAAACGTATTCCAGGGCCTGCTTCTTTAATCCCAATACTCAGTAGACAGGACAGACGGGAATACTGCTGTAGTTACTGATGGTTTAGGAACCTGTTTGTTACAGGATCAATTTCTTCCCTATATAGTTCGTTTTCTCTGTCATATAACTTTGTATTCATCCTAAAAATGTAGTAACTTTCTCCAATGTGTACTTAGGTTGATCATTCCGCATTATTTTTTCTAGCATAATCTAAGCCCTTTCTGTAAGAAATTCACATTTTTTTTTCTTTCAGGAATGTTTTATCCAATTATAGTTTGGATTTTATTTTCCTATTCTCCTTGGTTTCTTATTCAGGATCACTATGGGTAAGTTAAATCTGTGTGTCTTCCATATACATCATCTTTACAATCATTTTATAATCACTGTTATTTCCCATTTCATTCTTTATGATTTATTCAAGCCTGTCCCCATGTGATTTGCTGTGTTTTCACTCTCCTCCTTTTTTTTCTTTTCCTTTTTTTTTTTTTTTAAGTTTTGCTGCTTTAATGTGCTTTCATCACTGTAATATTTTTCTCTTCTATTTTTTCCTCCTATATGCTAGTCAGCCTTTCAGGTCCTTTTTGTCATACAATTTTAATGAACCTTTAGACTGTCTTTAGAGAGAGCATTTCTTTGACATGTAGCTATGTTTGTCTAATGTTGACCTCCAGTTTTCTGAGCAATTTCTCTGATGATTCAGCCTTTGCTTGTGTTGCTTGATCCTCTTATCTGGTAGTATGTTGGCAATTGGTGCTTTCTTAGAGAATAAGAAAAACAACTATTTGTTAAAGAAATATTTGCTGAAGGGTAAAGGTATGAGCTGGTGTAGTCTGCAGATTTGATTTGACTTTTTAAATGATCTCTAGAAAAACGTTTTCCTCTGACTGCTCCTCTTCATCTTTGGGATTCAAAGAGTTTGGTATGGCTCACAGCAAAGCACTTTTGTCATAGCTCATTCCATTGCTATATAACTGCTGCAGAATGGAATATAACACTTCTCACTCCACTGGGTAGAACAATTACACATTAAGCTAGAAAATACAACTTTTTATTTATTTAATTTTTATCTATACCATAAGAAATTGTATTTCTACTGTTTAATTACTGTATACATACTGCCTCTCTCAATAGGTCCAAATATCATCCAGTCATGTCACCCATATGGTATGTGATGACCTTCTGTGGAAGTTTCATAACAACATTGGGAAGCCAAATTCATCACAGCAGTGTGGGAGGCCCTCCGCCATCTTTCCCTCCACCGCCCTTTGATCTTGCTTCCTATTCCTCTAGCACTTGCTCACTTTGCTGCAACCACACTGACCTTCTTGTTTTCAAACATCCAGAGCATGTCTGTCACTGAGGCATTATCTGTACCTTCTTTTCTCAGTTATTCACAAGGCGCGGTCCCCTAATTTCTTGAGATCTTTGCTTAAATGTCACTTTCTTGGTCTTTCCCAACTTCCCTGTTCGATGCTGCTACTCACCATCTCCCACTCCCACCAACACGATCATACACACCTGCCCTCTCATGTTCCCCTGGTTTTATTCTTCTTCACAGTATTTAAGTCCTAAATATTTTATTTTTATTTCTTAATTAGATGACTCTGCCTAATAGAATTCATGCTGTTTGTTTCAGTGCTGCTTCTAAATAGGTACTGATCTTCTAATAGACACTCAAGAAATACTTTTAAATGAATGAATAAACAGAGAGGAATTAAGAATAACAAATTTGTTCATTAACTTTCAGCACATTGTTATACATTAAAGTTTCCAGGTGTGCTAATTAATTGGAATTACATATTATGTTATCTAATTTTAACTAAGTTTAACCATACCAAGTTGATTTACTTAGATAGATCCCTGCAAAGTAACTGAAGATTAAAGATAGGGCTAATATTGCAAAGATAAACAAGAAAATAACAGAACTGATTTTTTTTTAATTCAAGGGTAAGATTTTTATTAGCCTTTTATGAGGTAATATCATAAGTAATCCAATAAAATCTGACAAAATGGAAGCTCCCTGAGGTGATTAAGATGACTAATTCAAACAGAATTTATACGTAGTGTCTTAACAGAGTATCATGTCCTATACTGTCCTTTGAGATTTAATTATAGAAGTACATATAGAGAGTGTAAATAAGAAGAGGATATGCAGAAAGTTATTTTCATTTTAATTATGGTGTGGGCAATTAACAAAATATTGACTTCTGCCAACATATAGTTTTTGGTAGTAAGTCATCTCCAGGACTTGTAAATATGCTTTCTGCACAAAACCTTAATAATGATGATGATGATGATGATGATGATGATGATGATGATGATGATAACACTGCATTTGGTGAGCATTTGCTATGTAGGGGACAAGGTACTGATATTTTACATGTATCCTTACTGTACATGCATCGCTATTGTAAAAATGAAGAAATTGAAACTTAGAGAAGTGAAATTACTTGTTCATGTTCATATACCTAGCTAATAGCAAAGCAAAAATTTAAACTCTGGGAATCCTGATTACAAAACCCATAATTTTAAACACTGAAAATAATACTTTACAAAATTGATACTAGTGAAGAGTAAATCCATCCATATTAATATATATGCACACATATTCATGCAATGGAAGTACTCATTGAATAAATTAAGAAAATAAATTAAAAGGGGAATTTTCTAATGGCTGACACATTCTTCTAATAGTTAAATACATATAAAATGAGCTAACATAATTTTATTCATGTTTCTTATCTCTAATCAAGTCTACAAAAAATGTAGACTTCTACATTCTTCACCTTGTCAGTTGATAGCAAACACATTCTGTGAAATGCGTGTTGGTCAAATGTTATTAGATCAGTCCCAGAAAATATTTTACCAGCCACTGCAGGCATCTACATAACTATCAGAGCATATTTCCAAATTGTTGTTGATTGTACTCTAAATAATTGCCAATATTTCCTCTCAGAATAATTTATTAGTTCTGTTTCTGTTTTCAATATCTTGATTTAGTGCTATGACTAGTTATCAATATCTACTGACAAGTGCCGAATTTTAAAAATGAAGTTTCTTATGATTTTTCATGCCCTCAAATTGTAATTGATAAGATACATCCACATATCGTCGTTCCAAGCTCATCTCTTGCATGTTCCCACTCATCCATGTATCAAGCAATACCAAATGACTTTATTTGGTCTCATATGTCATACTGTTACATCTGTCAGTGCATTTTTATATTTTTTTCTCCCAGAAATACTTTACAATTCAGTTCTAAGTGGCAAATTCCTTTTCATGCTTTGTTATTGAAATAGTACTCATACAGCAGAATTAAAACCTACCCCTTTGTGCTGCCTTGAAAACCTATACATACTTCTACCATTCCAATCATTACATTATTAAATTTTTTTAGAACATGTGCAATGTCTGGCTACTTTTGCACCCACACTGTCTGACATAATACTTAAGTTGTACTAGGCACTTGATCAATATTTATTAAATTATAATTCAATTTCTATAACTTTACAATTTTTTATAATGAAAGCTTCCTCTTTCAGGAAATGTATACTTTAAGAAAACTTTATTTGTCACTACAGAGTTGGACAAGCTGTTACTGATAAATTAATATGTGTTTTTACTTTATCACAGTTCAATTTTCTTTGTAATTGGATTTTGGAAGTAACAAAATACAAGCAAAGCAGAAAAATAATTTTATTTTTAATATTGTTTTCATGCCTCTGTGGGCAAAACAATAAGATTGAGTCAAAGTTTTCAATAATGTTTTCATTAGGAAAAATAACAATTTTATTGGGATTTATAATGACATGTAAGAATGCAACTGAATTAGATTATTATAGTTCATCGTTACATTTTTCTAATAACATTTATTTAATTTTGAAAGAAAAAATGCAATTTCGGTGGAAGAAAACACTTACATGACATGTCAACTTCCTTTTAACTTAATAGACTTCGTGACACAATGAAACTATCAGAAGCATTAGGACAGGCCAATCAGTGCATGTAAAACTAAAAGCACTAGTATTTTCCCATTTGAATGTATGATTATAGACACATTGCATGTTATATGGTGCTGTTAATCAGAATCAAATTTATTCCATGAAAAATAATTGCTCAGTAACTGTCAAGGTCATGTACATAATAAGTGAGTTGATTATTTTGACCAATTGAATTCAGTTTAACATTGAGTTTCATTTCCATCCAAAGTACCTTTCCGAACATCATAGAGAACTCAAAGATGAGTAAGGTACAATTTTTAGTCCTCAACATGCTTACAATGTAAGAGTATAAGAAAAATCAAAACCAAGTATCAATAGGTAATATTTCCACATCTTAAAAACAAAAATTAAAAAAACATGGAGTAATGTAAGAATTTAAAACTGATAAATGTAACTAAGTGTTTAGGAGGTTAAAGGTAATAATAATATAAACTATAAATTATATATAATATTATCAATTATATATATTATATAATAATATGAAATATATTATAAAATAATATGTTTATTATTCAGTAAACTATTAAATTTCAAACACATTATGCATCATCTATAAATATTCAAATATGCAACAAATTCATTGGTAACTATAATCACCTAGTTTTTATGATCATAGGTGATAAAATTTTTTACTATCTCAATTTCCTAAAGTGTGCTATGAATCTTTAGTGTCATGAGATATGAACTTAGGTGGTAAAACAGACAAAGTTAACAAAAACAATTACATACCTAATTTACTGCTTGACGAAAAAATTATACTTTCTGAAAACCATAGTTTATCAGATATTGTTTAGGTCCAGGATGAATAACCCATTTCAGATTTTGGTTTTGTTTGTGATAGATAGATTGACTGATACATGCTTTAGTGAGTTTATTTAACAAAAATTATGAAATAAATAATAGTAATGGTCACATATGGTTATGCCACAAATCTTGAAGGTCGTACTTAAATGACTAAAATATGTCTCTACTACTTATCTTTTAAATGAATTCCTAGCATATTAGAATAGAAATAGCCTCTAATATCCACATTTTTTAGCTTCTTTATAAAAGTTCAACAAGAGAATTCCAATTATAAGCAAGATGGCAAACTAACATAATAAAAAGAAGTCCTCCGTTCCAGCACCTAGAAGTACTGCACAAAATACTACAACAATAAAACATCCATAAAAATACATCCCTGAGTTCACCAATAATAAGAAAGGTAATCTTCACTTGTCATAAACAAAAAGTAAACGAAAAACCAGAATGATTAGCATCTGAACAAATGTGTGCATGTTCTGTTTATTAGTGACCACAAGAGCCCAGGAACTGGGGTTTTCATGCCTCCTTGACAGCAAAAGCCCAAGCTGCAGGTCTGCATGAAGCCGAACTCGTAAGGATCAGTGCACTTAGTTAAGTGTGATTACGAAGTGTTCTCCCACATGTTGAAGAAGACGAAAAGGACACTCTGGCTACAGAAAATAGAACCCCCTGGGGAATAAAAACCTACAACTATACTTTTTGTAAGTTTGAGGATTAAATTTACTACCCCAAATTGTTTTAACAAAATCTAAGCCAAGAAAGTAATATAAAATGTATTCATGAACTATATACATTCTGGAGGTCAAGCAAACTCAAATCGAGTGAACTTCCCATGTCTAGCCAGGGCACAATACCTAACATACCATAAAGCGCCACTAAAAATGAGGTCAAATGTATACACACTCATGTAGGTACACATGGAAACAATTCATGATGCATAAGAATTATTAGTAAACACAAACCAAACAATTAGTATCACAAACAATTAAGATAATAAAATAGCAAAATAAAAGACAATCTTTTAAGTGATTAAAGAAAAAGAATAAAAAGAAAAAAACATGGAGAGCAACAGATGAATAATAAAATAATCTAAGAAAACTTGTGGAAATGAAATAAAGGGAGTTACAGTAAAATCACAATGAATGTGTTCAAGTACACATGACTTAAAAAAATATGTGAATTGGAATAAGATGAAATAATGGAGAATGCATCCCAGAGGAAAAAAATATGTAAAACATTAAATATTGAGTAAGACACACAGAGAATAGAATGGGAGGGTCCAGTAGAGGCTTGAAAAAGAGATTCTGTATGCAAAGTATACTGGAAATTACTGGTAGAGAAGCAAGAGTCAAAAGGAAAATGGCTAATAAAGCTCCAGAATTGATGAAAAAATACAAATCCTTAAGTTCAAAAACATTAGAAATCTCTACCACAGTTAAATTTTCGACACTTTGAAATAAAAATATAAAATATCAAAATAAAAATACAGAATATATGTGAAAGAGCAACACTTAAAAGAAAGGAAAAAATCTTAATATGAACAATAAAGACTAAATTTCAGATAATAGTATAATTAAATTCAAAGGGTATCTAATTGTCAACATAGAATTTTATAAGCCATTAAAGTATTACTCAAGAGGATAAAATAAAAATATCTCTAGCTAAATATTGAATATTTCAACTCAAACCTTGGCTTGAAAAACTACAAAACCATGTCCTTCAGAACCAAAAAAAAAAAAAAAAAAAAAAAAATCACTCAGAATAAATAAGTGGTAAATAAAGCTAGAGAGCATAAAATAATTTATAAAAATATTTTTAAAAATCTTAGTAAGTATTGGCTGTATAAAATAATAGGAATAATAAATTTGGAGGAGGGCACCATAATACACAACTAAAGAGAAGAGAAAAATAACAGTGTAAGACATGAGGTAGAATTTAGACCACAAACATTCTAAAGGATTTTTGTTGTTATTAAGGAAAAGGAAAATAAAATATATTATCTTGGAATTATATATATATATATATATATATATATATATATATATATATATTATTTTTATATATATATATATTTAATATATATATATTATATTATATATATTATATATTATATATATTTAATATATATATATATTAATTTTAAGCATGCTAAATATGTGGAGTAATTCCCTAAAAGAATATAGGCTGTAATATTTTCAAATCAGTAAAGAAAATTACACAAATTAAAATATAACACAGTCAAGAAAAAACTATGCTCACAGAAAATGGATAATAAATGTGAAAAACCACACCAAATAAGATTATATAAATGAATCCAAATGCATCAGCGCGCGCGCACACACACACGAACTAAATTTAATTCTCTACCACTAATTTAAACCACTTAAAAGACAAATATTTTAAGAAAAACAAAACAGAAGAGATATATGCACTTTTAAAGACATACACCTAAACCAAAATAAGACAGGAAGGTAGAAGTTAAAGAGATGGAAAGAGAAGTATGATGTGAAAAACCAATCAAAAGAAAAACATAGCTCATGAAACAGAAATTAAAGCAAAAAAATTTTTTCAGGATAAAAAGTAATACAAGAAAAATACATCAGGGAGTCTACTATTTATCAAGCAATATGTCATGAGTTGTATACTCTCAAAATACATATAGCAAAATTTCACAGGATTACAATGAGAAATGGACAATTCACCCTCCGTGGAAACTGATATCTTCCACCCTCCATGGAAGATACATTACGCAGTGATTGTTCAAGCAGAGCGGAAGAATAGTCAAAATACAGAAAATGTGAACATCTTTATCTAATGGAAACAACAGAACACTGCACCAAATACTTAGAGAATATATCATTTCAAGCACACATGGAACATTTACAAAAATTGCCAACGTACTAAGAAGCCACAATGAGAGTCTCAAAAATGCCAATGAATCAGAGATGACATTCTGTGATCCCAAAGAAACTGCAAAATACTAGCTCAAAACTCTTTTCATTTGGAAATATAACATGTCTTTAAATAACTAATTGGCAATGGAAATTGTAATTGAAGTAAAATAAAGAATTAGAATTGAAGAAAAATGAAAGCATTGTGCATTAATATAGAGGACACCAAACAGAACTGAACTTTGAAGGAAAGCTATACCATCACAGCACATGTAAATATTAGAAAATAAAAAATAAAAGAGTGATTTAAGCATTGTAGTTCACACAAGCAGAAAAGAACAAAATAGCAAATTAAAAATAAAGAATGATGGATGAAAGAAAATTAAGAGTTAGAACATAAAAAAAAGAAAGCAAAGAAACCAAGGACAGTATTGTCAAGACCATAATCTATAAATTTAAGAAAAATAATATAATAGTTCATATTTCGGCTAAGTAAGGAAGAAAAAATAGATAAGTAACAATGGGATTGAAAGGAAGAATATAACTACAGATAGAGTGGAGAAAGAAAATTATATAGACAACTTTATGCCCATTATAGTAAAAGGTTAAGCAAACATTTAATTAGAAAAATGTATCTTAAAACCTATTTTTAAAATTGCAAAGAAAATTGACTTCTAAATATTAAGGAAAGCAAATTGGTAATTAAAAATATAACCATGAAGATATAGTTGTTTTTTCAGATGAGTTCTGTCAAACTTCAAGAAACACACCAAACAATAGTATATTTGATGAATACAGCTACATGTTATAAAGTATAAAGACTTGAATGGTATTAATACACTTAGCTGTCATTATCTCTGGGAAGGAAAGAAACACAGAGGGATGAAGGAAAAATCTTTAGCTACACCTTTAATGTTTCATTTCTTAAAAAGAGAACCCTAGACATCTGAAAAATATGCAAATGTTAATATTTCCTTAATCTTTGTGTTGGATATATATGTTTTGTTTTTCTGTAATTTTGTGTATTTTATTTAAAAGATAAATGTTTAAAAATATAAGAAAAAAGTGAATGGAGGGTGGATAGGAATAAATAGATATACTATATCAACAAAGTACTTCAGGAAATGTTGAGCAAGGTAGGGTGGTAGTAGTTTCAAAGATGGAAAGCACTGATTTTTCCCCCTGACATCGCTGATGGGCAGCTTGAATAAAAATAAATATTGCCAGGAAGTTCAGATCATTATGTAATCAGGCAAAGGTCAAGAAGACAGTTTTGGTTCAGCCACCTTTTGGCATTATGTATTCCATGAACTTGACATATTATGGCTTAATCTCCACACCAAATCCATCGGATAGTGATATACTCCATGCACAGGAATGTGCTGCTCAGAGAAAGGTAAATAATCTTCCCAATTTTATACAATGGGTAACTGGTAGGAGAGGGGTCTGAAGCCACATCCACCTAACCCCAATAGGTGTGTCCTTTTCACTACAGCTTAGTAATAACCTAATGATGATTTCAATAATGATACTAACGATGATTGTAGCCATTATAACACTGTTTTAAGCACCGAATTAAGTGCTTATATATGTGGTATCTTAATTCTCAAAAGAATTGTTAGTTTTATTCTCCATTTCACATGTAATAAATTTGAGGTTTAGAGAGATCAAATAAAGTATCCACTGTGTCACTGCTAGAGTGTCTCAGAACCAAAAATAGAACCCAGTTTGACTGAAGCCAAGGTTTGCAACATTAAACACTCAATTGATTCTCTCCTAAAGTGACCTATTTAACAGCATGAATGGACCTACAGGGTGTTACGCTAAGTGAAATAAGTTTTCATTTACATGTGGAATCTAAAAAACAAATTAAACAAACAAACTAATTGGGACAGAAAACAAATTGATGGTCACCAGGAGGGTTGGGGGATGGGTAAAAAAGGTGAAAGGGATTAAGAAGTACAAATTGCCAGATATAAAAATAGTCACCGGGATGTAATGTACAGCATAGGGAATATATAGTTATAATTTGTAATAACTATGCATGCAATCAGATGGGTACTAGACTTACCGGGGTGATCACTTCATAAGGTATATAAATGTTGAATCACTATGTTGTATACCTGATACTAACATACTATATGTCAAATGTAATTGAAAAATGAATAAATTTGAAAAAAAAGTCACCTAAAATATGGTTTTAGGTGGGACAGAGCCAGATTTAATTTACCTGTCCCACATAAGACAGTGTCCAAGAGACTTCGAGACTTTCACGGACAAGATGAAAAAGTCTGCTGCTCTCTTTGCAAGAAGACACCATGGTCAAGGCCTCCTGTGCACGGAAACACTGTGTTGGGCGCATATATATATATATATATATATATATATATATATATATATAGTTTTTTAAATTTAGCTAATGTTTTATGGTAATTATATAGTTGATGTAGGTGAAGTATAACTACAGACTCTACAGTGTTTTCTAGAGGTTCATAAATGAGCACTGATGTCGCCGTTATAGGAATTTGTGGGTCATAGTCATCTATTATTAAAGGCCCTGGTGACCGTCTCAGACAAGTAATCGAATCTCAAAGCCTCAATATCCATCTCCTTCCCCCCTCCCTATTGTCAGTGCACTTAAAAAAAAAAGGAATATATATATATATATATATATATATATATATATATATATATATATATATCAATACTTCAACCAGATCTGGTGGAATAGATATATTTTCATAAGCAGTCAGGCACTGGCCATACCAATTATCCTTTACCAATTCTTATTAATAGGATGACAATAATAGCATCCCCTTTAATTATCTTTCTCTTCCCCAGGTGGCTTCAGGCTATTGAACTTTCTCAGACAGGAAGAGACTAAAAAACAAGGTGTAACTCTGGATTGAATATGGTAGTTCCTAAATCTTTTGTTGCTCTAAACATTGGCTGGGGTGGCTAATAAAAATAGAGATCCGAAAGCAGCAGACGATAGTAACTTAAGTGGTTAAAATTCCCTTTAAATAATGCAGAGGAAGGAATTAAAACAACTTGAGGAAACAGAAATGCTTGACTGGGTTTATTATCTATGTCCCACAACTCCTAAACTAGGACCCAACCAAGAAGACCTAGGGCAGAAATCAGTTTTTTCTGCTTTCAAGTAAAAACCACACACACACACACACACACACACACACACACACACACACAATCTCATAGGTTGGGTTCTCCAGAATTACAGCTGACAGGTTGACACAGAATTTGGTGTTCAAGAAGTCTGTTAGAACTAAAAACCTTTAAATGGAACAGAGAGGAAGCAGGATTGAGCAGAGGAAAAACTATAATGCCAGACTGACAAGGTCACAATCAACTTGGAGGAGAGCTCTAGGATATTGCCAGTGGGAGTGCTCTACGTCAGGTGGAAATGTCTGGACATTTCTACCCCAGCCTGCTCCTTGACTGGATACAAACTGCCCCAGGGAAGGGCATAACCTGGGGCAGACAGGCTCTCTGCAGCTGGGACAGACTTTGAAGGAGCTCATAGTTGGAGCCTTTTGTTATGAACTGGAACAAATAAAATTGCTTTTTCCAGCTGATATCTCTGTAAAATACCATTTACAGAGTTAGTACCTATGAAAAAGGATGTCATTCATGTTTTCAAGGATCCCAAGGCTTATGGGAATTTCCAAATTCTTTCCTTGATGAACAATTTCTCCCTTCGGTATCCCTGAGGAACAAATGATCACTTCATTACTAGGTAAAAACTCCATTTTCTAATATAAAATGTTGGTAAACAAAGTAGAAGAAACTGAGATCTTTCTGCCTAAACAACAGTGGCCTGAGGGCCTTGATGCAAAACAAGTCTCCTTTGCCTAGTCCTAAATAAAAAGCAAAACCTGAATCCAATTTGAATTGCCTATCCTGAGCAAATTTATGAATGAAAAGATTAAACAGAAAAAGCAAGTTAATCCCAGTGCTTAGGGCAGAGCTGACCTGTGATTTCTTCCTTGCTCACAAGGGCTGAGTTCACACACCCACAGGAAATTTATGAAGTGAGAAGAGCATGCTCATATGCTCTCTACAGTTACTTAGTTTGTAAAACTCCAATCACTGAAAGCAAGGTTCCCAGGCTAGGAAACCAGGTACTGCCCTCAGGTTTGTCTCAATGCCAGCATTTGGGATTTAAAAGAATTCGAAAGGAAAAGAGTGAAGGAAGGAAAATTAATTGTATTCCTATAAAGAAAAGGAACAGGTTCATACCCATACCTCTCTAAGCTTTGATTCATCCTCTTCGGTTGTGATCATTAATTCCTTTGAGAGCTCAAAGCCCTGTGATTATGGTGCTTTAAATTATCCTGGCATTTGGCCAATAAAGATTTGCAATCCTAATCTATAAAATTAAAGAGTATTGATGCGATGGGGCTGAAAATGGGCAAATGCTTCCCTTCCTTTAGATTCTTAACTAGATCTTGTGCAATTAAAAAGGCTATGACTTTCTAACAGATATTTTAATAAATTAGGGTAATCTACAATTTCTCCCACTCTTCTACCTTATGCTATTATGTCATGGTTGCTGCAACTTTTAACTCCAGGTACATTTCCACTTCTCAGAACACTATATCTCTCCTTGTCAGCCAACTAGATACTCGAAATGAATTATAAAGGTTAAAGATGGCTTTGTCGTTTTTCTCCTTTAGGCTGAGAGAACACGAAGTAAAACAGGTAGAATTATGACCCCTCTCAGTTAATTTCTCCTTTTAAACAGTTGCCCGTGAAGATCTTCCAGGGCCTCTGACAAACTCTCAAAGAAGTAGAATGAGGTATCAAAGTAGTAACTGCCAGGAGAATCTCTGAGAGCTGGAGGATGTCAGGGGTGATGGTTTATAGCTGTTGGGTCCCAACAGGGTTCTCTTGGTCTTGTGCCTACAGTGCAATAAAAGGTTCTAGTTGAAAGGCCATGTTTTGTGATATGACAGGCTGGAAGCAGTTTGAAATTCCCAAGTTCAGTCCCAGCCTGAGATCAGTCCCTTCTAAATGATTAATATATGAGCAAGGAGGTTTTTAAATTTTCAAAGAACTAATATAAAGGAGAGACTATTTGCAAGTGGGGATAACGCAGACATGTGTTTATGAGTCTGTGTGTGTGTGTGTGTGTGTGTGTCTGTTGGCTCAAGCAGCTGGGAGTGAGGTGGGGACAGACAGCAGTTGTAACATGGGAAGTATAAACTGATACCTTGGAAGATTTGAACAAGTGAATGTGGAAACAGCATCAGTCATCTGGTGGTTTTGAGTTAGAAACCAGAATGGCTCCCTCATTGTGCTCCAGTAAGTTTCCATGATTGGTGTAAGAGAATAGAGGCTTTGTAGCGCAGTACTGAAGTAGAGCTCCATGGTGTTGGTTATTGCAAGTCTAGCAAAACATTATGAGCATTAAATGCTGTTCATTTGAGACTCAGAAATCAAATGAAGTCAATTACTGATGTGATTCTCATGCAAACTCCATAGTCAGTACTGGAGTAACTGCTCTGGAATGAACAACAACGGGGGTCTGTAGAGGTGTACTCAGAGAAGGAGAGAGATGCTCAGAAAAGAGTGGTGGCTGTTTGCCTGTAGGAAACACTGCTTCCCAGGCTAAGCCTCAAAACCCTTAGTGTTGCCTCAGGCAGCATGCTGAGAGAACATCACAAAATCTTGTGACAACTGCTACTCGTTTATTCATTCAAACAGCAACCCTCAAAATACATTAGATCACAAAGAAGCAAAATCAGGAATAAACTTTGTTTTTCTCCCCATTCTCTCTTCCTCTTCCTCTAAGAGAAGGTTGGACACAGGTATTCAAGGTGACACCAAACAAAATATGCAGGCTGTTAAGGGTTTGTAAGACTTCGGAGATATGTAGATATGTAGATATAGATGATATATAGATATGTAGATATATAATTTTAAACTTTAACTCTACATTGCCTAGTCGTATTTTCTATAGCCAAAACTTAGAGTTCCTTTTAGACAGATGTTTGTTTCCTGGTCCTTGGCACTTATTTTAAAGGTGACAACAGTATAGGTTACAAATCCTGGGGCTGTAGACAGAAGACACTTGTTCTTATGTCATTTCCTGGCTTTGTGACCTCAGATAAATCATTTCAATTTTCCATGTGTTTATTTTTTTATTTTCTCTAAATGGAGTATCAAAATACTTAAAAGATTTCAACAAAGTAACGTGAAGGCAACTGTAATGAGTAATATAACTAGGTATAAGCGGTATTTTGTATGGTAAAAATTAACATTGAACCGATTTCAACAAAGAAACGTGAAGGCAACTGTAATAAGTAATATAACTATGTATAAGCAGTATTTTGTATGGTAAAAATTAACATTGAACCACAAAATTAGAATAATCTATAATATGCTTTAAACAAACATTGATATAAGCAGTACCTAAAGAATGTATAAAAGATTCATATTTTTAAATTTCACATAAGAAAATATTTACATAAAAATGTTTTATTGAATCCATCTGCCAGGCATCTTAATAAGCAGCTGGAAGTGCCTCCGATTGCTTTAAACAGAGAAAGAATATATTAAGTGGATATAGGTTGGCACTCAGAATCACTGAGAGGTTCTCACCATGATCAGCGGCTACAGAAGCCAAACCCAAACTCAGGCGGTAAAATCAGTGTGGTGGGAATACTACCACAGAACACTGTATTACTTCAACCTGTATAGCTGTCACCAAGGACCACCTCGGTGACGCTGCTGCTTCAGAAACTTAATTTTTCTGTCACTACAAAATCAAGAAAAAAGGATTTTTTTTTTTTTTAATTTCTGCTGCTACTTTCATAGATCTCAATATACTATATAGTGTTGATCTGCTTGGGGGAACCTTGCTGCTGCCTGAACCATAGCTGCAGGAGAGGTTTAAAAACTATCGATTATATTCAGCACCTCAAATAGTTCATGGACTCTGTCACCTACCAAGATTCATAAAACCAGGAATACTTGGAGCATAAAAGGGGGCTCCAATAGTGATAAGCAAAATAAAGAGGGAGGCAAAGTTTCTTATATTAATATCTTCTTAATACACATAAGGGATAGTATTTGCTCTCGTCTATACGCCTCTTTTTTTGTTTTAAGATCTGATTCTCATTTGTGTGTCCTAGTTATAATTTGTGATCATGATTGGTACTAAAATATCATTTTTTTGTTTTAGTATTAATTACTAGTTACAGAATGTGTTCAGTCCCATATAATTGCTTGCAATTTATTTTAAGTGCACCTTTCATCTATTACTTACTATTGAAGTTGGTTTACTTCAATAAGCTCTGCAAAATGATGGTTGTGTAATTTGCATTTCAACCTAGGAATGAAGATGTTTTGCAGCCTCACTGACTTCCTCTATTCAGGCATTTCTCTTAAATGTTGTCACAATACAAATCCCTGTGTGCATGCATAAAACTCTGATATAATAGAATGTTATGATGATTATGATGCAGTTGAGCATGCTCAGTTTGAGAAAAAACTACTTAATATTGCATTTACTCTATTTTGTGTCTGTATAGACCCCTGCATTTGAGAAGAAATTCTTATTTCTTGTTGGGTTTAACTTGCTAATATAATCTTCGAGTAAAAAATTTTTAATTCTTCTGGTTTCTGTGTAATATCACAAAATTCATGTAAGTTATTCATTTCTGTATTTTATGTGAAAGTGGGAGGAATTTGGTGATAATACACAGAAACCAGAATAATTTGCAGTTATCAAATTTGTATATAAAATTATATACAAATATTATAATTTTAATAAAAACAGATTAGTCTATTTTTATATAAAGCATGACATTAACATGGTTTACTGTTGTACTTTAGTCACATACCAAAGAAATCTAGAATATTTTGCCTCACCTTGTCTTACAAAAGTGGTATAATATGTAAGCATGAAAGAAACTTGGAATAATATGAAGGTGGTGAGGTTTCAAAGACCCCCCAAAATATTCTCAGTTTGAATCTTCATATATACAGAGGATGCAAAAAAAATGTATACAAATTTTAAGAAAGGGGAAAAAAAACTGTATTAATGATAATACTCAATATATACTGATAACAAAATATGAATACAAGTTACGTTTGACTTCTGCAATTACAAAAGGTGCTCAAAGTGGTTACCATCAGCGTCCAGACACTTCTGATTATGGCAAAATACTGCTTGAGCACAGATAACATCTCTTAAAATGTGTATACATTTTTTGGCACCCCCGGTATATATGTGTCTATATTCTCTGTTTTTCTCACCTGTCATAAAAAAACAAAACCATGATTGAAATAATTAGCTACTAACAGGAAAGAATAACAAGGATCCAGTGATATAGTTCTCAATTCTATTTTATGAAATTCTCTAGCTCCTTGGTTTTAAAGTATTTCTTCAGCAAACCCTTTTAAAAAGATGATTTTCAAAGTTTTTTTTTTTCAGTTTAAACTGTGAGTTCTTACACCTTTCTGAGTCTCTCAAGTCATTGACAGTATGTTTGAAACACCACCTGAAAAGAATTTATCTGAAATGTCTGGCACTTGCACTTTAGTGACCAGAGTTAATACAAAATATTAGAGGGAATGGAGAAGATTTGGAGGCTTGCTTATCAGATAATAAGACTTAGAAAATAGGAACTAGGTACAAAAATTCATTGGACTGGTAGAAATTTTATTTGTAGGTCTTATTTGAAATGTAGTCATTTATTTCTTGATATTTCAGCTGTATGTGCACTTACTTACTAAGGCTTAATACATCCCTAAATTGTTCATAGTTCTCATCATGAGAATAGAAAAAAAATCAACATGAACAAAAAAGTAGCCAGGAGAATAATAACTACTTGTTACAATTTGATATCTTATAGAAATTACTTTATACTACTTTATTACTCAAATAAATGTCTACAACAATATATTCTTTAACAGAAATGGAATTTTCTTAGTCTCTTGAACATTCTCAAACTTTAACAAAGCTGCTGCATTACTCAAGTAAAAAATGCTTCTACTTTAATCAGTGTTTGTTGTGCAGCTCTTGTCTTGCTAGAAGATAAATATTTTACACTTTGAAGCAGTACTCTACTTCAAACAGATGGACATCTTTCCTTGAGTGGGTGCTGTAACAGAAAACAGCTCTGTCCAGAGGACCAACAATAGGAAAGGGGGCATGGCAATTCTGACAATAAACACAAAACCTTTATTATGAGAAGGGAAATCTAAACATTTGTAAAAGCAGAAATGTAGATTGATGACTGCTTTTCAATTTGATAATGCTAAGAAGTTAAATATCCAGCTATTTGTATCTCATTGTATCCTGTTCTATTATATCTTTCTCCAGTTCATCCCAGATTCATAGGGCAAACAGCTGGAAAGAAAATAGAAATCCTTGATTCTATAGTTAACGCTCAACAGATGTGAAGGCTACACAGTTGTTTTATTGATTCTCCAGGGAAAGTATGAAAAGAATTTGAAACAACTCCAGCAAACAAGTACTCAGGCTGAGACTTTCCAGCACCAAGTAAAAAGATTGCATTTGTATGAGTCACTGCCAGAGTTAAAATTATCAAACCATACAGTTTCTACCTTATAAGAGAGTTTGTTGGGGTGTATGTGTGTGGTTGCCATATTTCTCATATATATTTGGCCTTCATCCATGGTTCCTGGCTGACAGCTCCCAAAACCCTAGGAATTTCCTGAGCGATAAGATCAATGACAGCATCTTTTGTCATAATATATGGTCTCTTGTCCTCAGTGTTTGAAAATGCTTCAGAACCATAAAAGATGAAATGCATAGCTTGTTATTTATAAAATGTTCCTTTCTATCACAATTGGGTTTACATCAGTGAGGTGACTTTTGGAGAGCACCTAAGGATGCTAAACACCTAAGGAAAACATTTAAGAAAAATCCACTATTAGATTTATATAATTCAACACATCTTTTAGTAATTAATATCTTGAGCAGGCAGAACATCAGTAAACATACAGCTAACCTGAAGAGTATTATCAATCAATATGATCTAATTGAAATTTATAGAACACTCCATTCAACAACAGCAGAATACATATTTTTCTCAAGGTTATATGAAGCATTAAAGATAGATTGAACTATATGGTAATGGAAGGAGAACTGACTCTGGGTGGTGAACGCACAATGTGATATATAGATGATATATTATAGAATTGTACACTTGAAACCTATGTAATTTTATTAACCGTTGTCACCCCAATACACTCAATTAAAAACAAAGAAATACAAAAACAACAACAACAATAACAACAAAACAAACAAACAAAAAGAAAAGATAGACTGAATTTGGGGCCATAAAATAAACATGAACAAATTTCAAATAGAAATCACACAAAGTGTTTTTTCAAACCACAATTGAATTAAATTCACACAAAGTGTTTTCTCAAACCACAGTTGAATTAAATAAATCAATACCAGAAAGTCAGTGAGAAATTCCAAAGTATTTGGAGATTAAAAAACACATTTCTAAATAATGAATCAAAAACTGAAGTCTCAAGAGAAATTTAAAAATATCTTAAACTAAATGAAAATAATTAAACCTCAAAATTTTTAGGATGCAGTGAAAACAGTGATTAGATGAAAAATTAGAATATTAAATGCATATATTAATAAAAACTATCTAATCAATAATTTAAGTTTCTACTTAGGAAACCAGAAAAATAACAATTTAAGCCTAAAAAATATGCAAAAATTATAGCATAAATAAATTAAACTTGAAACAGGAAAACAATAGACATAATAGAAAAAATCTTAATGAAATCAAAAGCTAGTACTTTAGAAAGAACAATCAAATTAGTAAACCTTAGCTTTGTTGACTAAGAAAAAAATAGAAAAGACACAAATTGCCAATATTAGAAATGAAACAAAAATTATCACTACTAATTGCATGAACATCAAATGAATAGTAAAGGATTAACATGAGCAATCTTATGCCCACAAATTTGATAAATTGGGTGAAATGCATCAATTTTTAAAAGACATAAATTATCAAAACTCACACAAGGAGAAATAGATAATCTACATAGGTCCATATCTATTAAAGGAATTGCCAAGGAAAGCACCAGGCCCATACGGTTTTACTGGTGGATCAACTGGGATAAATCATATTGATAATATATACGCTTGATGTAATGCAATGGTAATGGCACTTTATCTCTATCGTCTTAGCATGATATAAACAGCAGACAAACCCTGGCAAAAAGGGACATTCTGACTGGACAAGTGACCAGTACTTCTCAAAACTGTCAAGTCATCAAAAACATGGAAAATTTGAGAAACTGCACAGCCAAGAGAAGCATAAGGAGACATGACTAATGTATGGTATTCTAAATGAGGTCCTGGAACAGAAAAATAACACTAATTAAAAAAAATAAAAATCTAATAAAGCATGAATTTTTGGTAATAAAAATGTATCAATACTGGTTCACTAATTAAAAGAAATATACCACACTAATGTGAGATACCAATAATAGGGGAAAATAGACGTGAAATATATGGAAATTCTCATCAATATCTTCTCAACTTTTCTAAACATCTAAAATTGTTATAAAATAAAGTTTATTTTTTAAAAAGTAAGGAATACATCATAATATAAATTTCTACATCAATAATCTTTAATAAGTAGTGCAAAATAAACACAAAGCAAGTAGAAGGAAGGTATTAATAAAGATAAGAGCAGAAATTAATTAAATTTAAAACATGATAATAGAGGAAATCAATGAAATAAAAAGTTGTTTCCCCCCAAAAAAAATTAATAAAATGACAAAACTTTCAATAAAATGACTAAAACTTTAGGAAAACTGACAAAAATATAAAGAGAGAAGGCACAAATCACCAATATCAGGAATGAAACAGAATATATCACTACAAATCCTGTGCCCATTAAAACTATAATAAGAAAACATTATAAAAACCTCATGCTTATAAATTCAACAACTTAGAAGTAGTAGATCAATACCTCAAATCCTCATACTACCAGATTCAGCTAAGTTGAAATAAATAATCTAATAGTCCCATTGTCACTAAAGTTATTGTATTCTTACTTAAAATTTCCCAAATAAGCAATCCCTGAGCCAGATGGTTTCACTGGAAAATTCTATCAAATATTTAAAGAAGACTTTATACCAATTTTACACAAGTTGTCCAGAAAACAGAACAGGAGAGAACACTACCAAACTCTTTGTGAGGCCAGTATTAAATATTCTCATTTCCAGGGCTACACAAAAATATGGCTGTGAGTCAGATGTGGCCCGTGGGCTATAATTTACAGACTTCCAGTTTAAAGTAGTATCTGTAGCTTACTAGTTAATAAATACTCATAGATACAATTGATATTCTGGAATATATCCTTCTTCTTCTTTTGTATTAAGAATGTTGTAAAAGATGCAAAAAAAATGATGATAAGTATTTATAATTAACAATATTTGACCAGGGATAATGGGTAAGAAGTGAACTCTGTAAGGACAGACTTAACTTGCAGCGAGTCTGTGCTAGTTTTACCTATGCTTATCCTCAGAAATATCTGGAGCCCTGGTACTGACTCTTGGTCAAAATAGGAATGAAATCTACTAGATATTGATTTATAACGTGCTATTTGAAAGTCAAGTCTTCCCACAGAGGCAATCTATACTACCTCATCTACATTGTTTAATGGAATGTGCATATTGATGGTTTGCACATTAATTACATGGCCTAGTTTTAGCTATATGATAAGTGGAACATAGGTGACTCCTCAGGAAACTTGTCTCAGCACCTCTGAGATCAAGTTTCCTCATGTATATCTTGGTGATTCATAATCTGAAGATGAAGCACATCTTGTATGACTGAGGAAGGGCCAGGAAGCTAGCGCTGGCCTTCAGATCTCTATTTTTCTGCCTGTGTTTTCTTTCTACTGCTATCCTGTACCTTTTATCATATGTGAGTATATCCTATAGTGCTTCTTGAGTCCTTCCAGTTATCTGAACCCGTGTAATTTTTTTGCAACGTTGACTAGATACTGAGGCACATTCAGGTACAGTCCCATTCCTCTCTTAACAAGTCCAACAGCTGCCTGACTAGATTGAGTGACTTAAACCTAGTTATTTCTTAATGGTCAGGAGAAGTGAGAATATATTACAGAGTGGATATTTTGTCTATTTTGCAGGTTAGAGGCCTCTGCCTCATCATTAAAAAGGGGTTAACACCAGTCCTTAGTAGAGGGGAGTGGGCCATATGGGAGCCCAGAGGATTAGGTGACTCATGGATTCAGGATTTTCAAGTATATCAACACAATATCCCCATTGCGTATCTCAGGGCCACCATACCTTCCCAATTAAGCCACTGATCTTAATATAACAGGCTCACTCAACTTGATAAATCAAACTTCTTTCTCAGAAATAAGTCCTAGGCTTGATATACAGCTGTTTTTCTCTTTGGCTTTAGAGATTAGGGTTCTTATATGTGTGTGTATATAATATATATATATATATATATGTATTTATATATTTATATATTATATATATTTATTATATATATATTATATATTTATATATTTATAATATATTTATATATTATATATATAAAGTTTATATATATGCATATATACAAATATGCATATATAAGTATAAGAAATTAGGGGTTCTTATATGCGTATATATATGCACATATATAAATATATATATATAAAAGTTTATATATATGCATATATACAAATATGCATATATAAGTATAAGAAATTAGGGGTTCTTATATGCGTATACATATGCACATATATAAATATATATATATATAAAAGTTTATATATATGCATATATATAAATAAGCATATATAAGTATATATGTGTGTGTATATATATATATATGTGTGTGTGTGTGTGTGTGTGTGTGCATGTATATATCCTTTTATACTAATGTTGACAAAATTTTCTCCATGAGTCTCTCACACACATTTCTGCATGTTGTGAGAGTGAAGCAATGACTACCCTTTGTTCCAGACTAATATTTGTATAGCTAGCAGCCTTGAAAGACAAATATTGTCTCCCTCGCAAATAAAGAGCAGGCAGGTTAACGACCATTACAAAATATCTGGGTTCCCTATGTATAGATTCCTCTTCTGTAATACAACCAATTGCATATGGTAATGTCATCTGATATTCTTTGAATCACCGTGTGGGAATTCAAACTCAGGGAACTAGTGCAAAATTGTTTATATTCTGGCTACTTTATTGTTGAGTGAGAAACCATCCTTTGCTTCTGACCCAAGAGTTTCATGGATCCTATCAGCTTCCATGAAATGGTGGCAAGTCAATATATTATCTTACGAGTAGGGTAAAACCTCAGATTCCACAGTTCTTAACACTAAGACAGCCCTCTGGCTTTCATATTTAGCGTTTAATTATTGATTAATCACATTATGTCATTAATTACCTTTTCTCAATAAACATATTGTCCCTAGCAACTGCCACATTGTTTAGTTTCCCTCTGTATTTTGAGGGCATAGAGGATGCCTAGAACAGAATGGGTGTTCAAAACATTGTTGAATAAATGCATTCAAAAGTTCATTATATAGATTCTGTGGGGTGCTAAGAATCTTACACATACATTGTAGAGTGGTAAAAATATGACTATATTTTCCTCTTTCTCCACATTATCCTTAAAAAAATTGACAAAGAACTGAAAATCAAATCAGAGATTTGGAACGGAAGAAATTTGTCATCTTGCTATAACTACCTCTCTCACTTCACATCAAGAGTTAATTGGCCTATGCAATGTCTTCAGGTATGAATGATAATAAGGATGAAGCAAAGTTACTTGGCTACTATATGAGTCAGGATTCTCCAGAGAAAATAGGACTAATAGGATATGTACCTATAGAGAGAATTGATAATACGTGTAAGAATTAGCTCACACAACTGTGAGGCTGACTAGTCCCAAGATTTGCAGATTGAGTCACTAAGCTGGAGACAAAATAGAACTGATGCTGTAGCTCCATTCTGAGTATAAAGGCTTGAGAACCAGGAGAACTGATGTTATAGTTCCAATCCAAAGACTGCAGGCTCATCACCCAAAAAGACCCAATATTTCAGTTCAAGTTCAAAAGCAGGAAAGAGTCAGTGTCTAAGTCTGAGGCAAGCAGGCAGAAAAGATTGTCTCCTACTCAGGGAAAAGTCATTTTTTTTTTTTTTTTCCTATTCAGACCTTCAACTAATTGGATGACACCCACCCACATTAGGAAGGGCAATCTGCTTTACTCAAGTCCACTAATTTAAATGTTAATCTCATCCAAAAACACCCTCACAGAAAAATCTTGAATGATATTTGATCAAATACCTGAGACCTGTGGCCCAGTCTAGCTGACTCATTAGATTAACCATCACAGCTCCTTATTTAGATCTAGTGATTCAGGGAAGCAGAATTGGGCATAAATAAAAAGCAAAGTACACCTGGTATACTAAGAGTTAGCTGTTGCTCATACTTTACCAAAAAGAGGACTAGAACAATCTTAAGGACTAAAGGGTCACCATTTTCAGGAAGACGTCCCTGACCACATTTGACAGATGCTATCCCTTTCTCCTATTGTCCTATCAATGATTTTTATCTGTAGGGTTAATATACTTTTTAAACAAAACCTGCCTCTTTTTGAAAGTCCTTTGCAAAATCTTTTATTTTACCTTAGTATATTGGGAAAAATATGAGACTGAATATTAATTTTTTTTCATTTTCTATTTTTTTTTTTAATTTTCTGGCATGAAGCAGAGTATCCTGTACATAGGAAGCCATCAATAAATGCTTAAGTAGATACAAATACGATTATAGCTAAATACTCCTGTACAGAGAATAAAGAAACAGGTAAAGTATATACCTATATATGGTGCTTCATCTTACAGCAACAGGTGGTGCCTAAAGACAAATCAGCATTTAATACTGAAATAATAAACTAGAATAGTTATAAGTCCTTATATCCAGTGTTCACCTTTATTCTGGAATAGATCTGCAATAGCTCAGGGCACAGGGTATGCCAAGGCTACTCTTTCTGTTTAAACATACCCTTGGAGAGTAAGCATGCACTCTGCTTTTGAACAATATCTCTTTGAAGACATATCACTCATAAGCCCGACACACAATCACAGAGGAAGGGGCACAGTTCACATAACTCAAAGATGCAGTTCATTCAGGGGCTACTTTTGCATGGTGTGGAACTCTGAAGCAACACAGATTTCATAGGACTGGAGACAGTGTAAACACATTACGGACTGAAAGTTCGGTTGAGAAAAAGAAAACAAAATAAAGGCTGTAGAAAAAATGATAACACTTAAAACAAATTTACATTTGATAAACTTTTAGCAAAATTGAGCAAAAGTTAATAAGCAACATCTCATAAAAGTACAACTTTCACATAACAGTAGTAAAAACAAAATCTTACATATATTCAAAGTTGTCTTTTCATTCAAAGCATTGTTTTGAAGTGTACATTTTTCTTTTCCCTCATTAGAGCTGACACGAGAATATGACATACAATATTTAAATCACTATGAATTGGTTAAATGAAATACAAACCACATGAAACCTCCAGAAGGTAGAGATAAAAAAAAAAAATTTGTATAACATTAATCCTAAATATTCTACAAATTATTTATGTTATTTAAAATATTTTTAATTTTCATAGTCAGTATTTTCTGCTTTTCCTCCCATAAGTATCTAAATATACAATCTATTTTTTGGTTGTTCAATTGTAAAAATATTTTGTTGAGTTGATGAAAGAAAGGTTATCTTTGGTTTGATTTTCGTTGTTTTCTTTTATTACTGTACAAAAATGATACTTAAATTAACTCATTAATTGTACTTAAACCCTACTGTACAAATATTGGATTTATATATTTTTCTGAAAGAGTTTAGGAAGTCATTGAGTAGGTGCAGTTAAATTCAGTAATCCTTTAATCTCTTAGTGTTAAAATAGTCTGGAATCACCAACTCAATGGATATGATCAACTATTTAAAAGTTCTTTTCAAACGAAATCTTAATGAATCAACAACTACTTTTTATGCATATACTTTTTGATTAGCTAGCAGATATGGGTAGAATGTCTTTATAAATTATACTATAGTTCTGAAAAGGATTGGAAGCTCTTCAATTGTTGAAATCAACAGAAAAAAATTCCATATGTTTAATTTTTTAAAAATTGCTTTTGCAAAAAAAAAAAATTTAAGTGAGATATGGGGACATGAAGGGACACAAGGAAGAAAAGGAGGTGATGGGGAGGTTGAAAAGATGACAAATCTGTGGCTTCAGGCTAATCTTGTATAATCTCTTTACCCCATGGGGCTTCATAACTACTACATGAAGAGCTCATCCCTTATTCTTAGTATTTTTTGATCCTTAGTGTTGGACTGAGCCTCTGGAAGCAGAGACATAAAAAAGCATCACCAATAATTTAAAGCACATATATTTATACATACACATGTAAATGTATTACATATGTGTGTTATACATTATATATATGTGTGTGTGTATATATATATGTATATATATATATGTATATGTATATATATATATATATATATATATATATATATATATATAGCGCACACACAGTTAATATAAATACATATTAACTAAGGAGAGAAACAATCAAACTAAGACTAAAATCCTCCCCTTTTGTGCTATCTGTGGCTGGCTTCCTAAAATAAGTTAGAAAATCAATTTTACCTTCAACAGGTGTTTTGAACCAAAGTTTTCCTATCATTTATCTGCTGAAGCCTTTTTAGTAAAAGAAAAATTGGTTCTTATCCACTCTTTCTTTAGAGATCCAGGTGTAGGCATCTAGGATTTTGTTCTGATTAAAATTTATAAATGAGCGGTGTGAGCAAGTATATATGAATTGTTCATGGTAATACGTCAGGTAGTTTACACATTTCTCTTTATACTTTAGGCAGAACTCACCACAGGAAACCAAGGAAATACATTTTTCCTTTGCTTTTCAGTTTGTTTAGACAAAAGTACCCTTCCTGTGTGTTCAGAAGGTTTTTTGCTGGTAATTGGCCTACCCATTGCCAGGAGCATTTAAAAGCTTTTTAAATCGTCTTACATTGACTTTAGGATATTTATTGGTGCCTTTGTTAATCACAAGCTCTAAAATGCTTTTAATGTGCATTATTTCTCTTTCCTCTCTTCTCTACTGTCTTTTTCTCCTTTTTAGTCCCTCTCTTTCTTTTAGTGGTTTTTCATGTGTGGTGGTGTATAGAGCCACAAGGTACAACTTTGTATAAAACATCTGTATTTTTGCATTTGATGTAATATCTATCAGTATAGCGTTTGCCTTGCTCATGGAAGGCTGTTTGCCCTGTTATACTGCTCTACAATGGAAAAGAAAAAGTTCATTTTACAGAGGTTTATAATTTTATTTTGCATTTGATATTGCATTTCTGCTCTAACCTCTGACTGTTCTATGATGTGCTGATTTAAAAAAAGAAACACTGTATGTAAACAATGGAACGTGCATTTTAAATTCTATGGTAATTATCTGGTAATACCTTCTTTGGCTCTTTTCAATCAATATTTCAGCATGTGACTATCGTAGGAGTCTGCCTATTAAAATTCAAATTAGGTAACAAGATGCAAATTATCTCATGAATATGTTTCTTCCTCTTTTGCAAATTCTTCAAGTTTATAGCTCTCACAGTTGCTATACTTTCCATGATGCTGAGCTTCCATAGAAAATTATTGTATAAATATGAGTGTAGTAGTTCTTAAATGGGAAACATGCACATTTCCATCATGTTGCCTCTGAAATGGAAGCTCAACGGGTTAGCACGTTAACTAGAGCATAAGAATCTAATTAAGAATTGCCCTAAATCCTGAGGATGAGTTTAGCAGAGAAGTGTAAGTCAGTTTTCAAAGTTCTAAGTATCACATCAGAGAAGTTTTTGATGGGGGCAATGTGGTAATCTCACTCTTGGGACATGTGGATGTAGCCTAAGTTACTTATGAAAATGTGATTTCTCAGGGCTTTGGGCAAATTTGGTTTAAGGAAAGCAGCCAAGGAATATTTGATACAGCACTGAAGTGACAGATTAATATTATTGGGCAAAGAGAGTAGAAATGTACACTTTTCCATTTCGGTATTTCAATTTTGTCAATAAGATTGGCACTAAAATTATCTCTGGATTCGTCATAGGCCTATATATTTGTTAAAAGTGAATATAAAGTAAACTGTAACTTGACGGGAAATTTGTTTTAAAGATATGATGAGGGAGGGGGCGAAAAGTTCAAGCCGAGAAAGAAGTCAAGGATTTTAAAACTTAACTGCTGAAACTTAATATTATTTTTCAAAACATGTTGCTGATAAAGATAGCTTCAGAGTCTCCATTCTATCAGAACTCAGTAAATCACAGAACCAGCCAGCTTCCAAGAGAAAAGATATAACCAGTGTGGAGATATTAGCCTAGGCAATATCTGAGCCTTTCTCCCCCAGGATTCTCCCCACTTTCCATCGAGCACCAGGCTTTTAATTCCTAACATGGGAGAAGGAGAACAGGAAAGCATCTGCTGCATGGAAAGATATGGACAGGTTTCTCTCTTGCTTCATTCTTCCATCTACTGATCCATTGCTTTACTTACTGATTCATTCCATAACTACCCACTGAACATATGTAACTCTTCTGGTGGATGAAAGTGTTTCCAGTGTTTTGTTTTCCTCGTTGCTTTTTTTTTCTTCTTAATTTTATTCTTCAAAAGGAAAAAAATGCATTTAAAGATTTCAATGGGGAAAAAAAACACACAATAAAATCAAAATGAAGCTAGGCCAGATGAACAGATCTATGACTAAATATATATATTTACACACACACCACACACACACACATATATATTTGATATAATTTTAGAATAAAACCAAGCACCTTAATGTTTTCGCTATTCATACATTTTTCTATAAGCTTCTAAATATTCAGGACAAAAGATATTGAAGAGAAATGTAATCACTGTAAAGGCAAAGTACAATGCATAGCTGAGATATAGAAGAGAATCACAGTGTCATTTCTTGAGGAATTTATAATCGATAGCAGCCACAGATACATAGGAATAAGAAAACTTTAGAGATACACAATATCACAATTCTCCTTTTAGGAATATTGCCCAAATAAATTATTATTTGTGCAAGATATATACAAAGAATTAACTATTAGGGTTGTTATAACAATGTTTTAATAACAAATTCTGAATAAAAACCAAATGTTTAACAGTACGAGATACACTTGAATAAATAAAAATGTGTCTGTTTTATATTTAAAATGAAGCAGTAGAATACTTCTTAATGACATGGAAATATGTTCACAATATACTGTTGTGTAAAAACACAGGTTACAAAATATATTATGGTATGATCCTATTTTTATCAAAATATACACAGAGAAAAGCTAAAATTAGTTTATCTGAAATTTTAAAATTCGCAATCACTATGTATTTTCTTTTAAAAAAATATATATTCCAAATTAAACTAGTCCCAATCTATACAAATTTTTATTTTCAAAATTATGACATGGACATAACAAAGCCTTAATTAGGAGAATAAAAGGTACATAATAGAGATTAGACAGATCAGACAGCTTCAAAGTGATCTTGAACAAATATTTCTCTGATCCTGTTTCTACATTTATAAAATGAGCCCCATATCTTCTCTCCAGTAAGATTATAGTAAAAATTAAATGGAATCAGCATGTCTGCTACCTCGTACCATGCTTTGGAAATGGTAAGCATGTAATCAGCAATTTTAACAAACAACCATCTTCCATTTTTTCTCTTCCAGTATATTTGTTTAATAAAAACACATATTTCTGTGTTAGCTTCATTCAGATTAATGCATGACATGGTCAAAAATAACAACAGACAAAAACTATCTTTGACCTATTCTGGGGAATTTATTTTTGTATTTATTTATAAAGTATGGTTGACATACAATATTATATGAGTTTCAGATGTACAACATAGTGAGTCAACATTTATATACCTTGCAAACCACGATAAATCTAGTAATCATCTGTCACCATAGAAAGTTATTACGATATTATTGACTGTATTTGCTGTACTGTACATTACATTCTCATGACTTATTTGTTTTATGACTGAAAGTTTCTACCTTTTATTCCCCATCACCTTTTTCACCCATCCTACATCCCCATCCCCTCTCACAACCACAGTTTGCTCTCTGTGAGTCTGTTTCTGTTTTGTTTTGTTTGTTTGTTGTTTAGATTCCACATATAAGTGAAATTGTATTGTATTTGCCCTTCTCCGACTTATTTCACTTAGCATAATGCCCTCTAGCTCCATTCATGTTGTCGCAAATAGCAAGATTTCATAATTTTTTTCAATTTTTCTTCTTTATACAGCAGCAGATGCTAAGATATTTAATTAAATTCAATCAAATTATCATTATCGAATACCTGTAATTTATTCTGCATTCTGTTAGGTGTTAGAGATAACAGAAGTAAGTACTACAAAGATTCTGCCTACAAGGCAATAAAGACAAGCAAATAATTATAATGCAGTAAAAAGTGTAATCACAGACATAAGTACAATTACACAATGGCACCACAGATGAGGGTTTGTTCAACTAGCTGTCTGGAGGAAATGACGGAACAGGCTTTTTAGAAGATAGGGTTCCTGAGGTGGGTTTAGAAGGCTGACTAGGTGGCTAGGAGACAGCTATTGTCAGCCCAAGAGGAAGACATAGACACAACCACACTATCTTTGTAGGAATTATGAGAGAAATTCCTGCTGGAGCATGCTGGAATAGAGAGGAAATGGGGAGCAGACAATAAGGATTGAGAAATAGGCTCTAGTCAGTGTTCTGGGAGATGGGCAGGAAAATGGTAAGGCCCTCTGACATTCTATATTTTTATGATATTATTTATTTTTATGACACTATATATTTTTTTTTCTTTCCTTGAGAAGCAGATGAGTTTAAAAATGTCTACTTTTCTTAAGGATGTTACAGTAAGGTATCTGTGATTCTTTTCCAAAAGATAAACTCCACTGAGAAAGCAAGACATGTACAATCTGTAGAATCTCTGGCTCAAAGTCTCCTTGTTGGGAGACTGAACTGACTGACTGTCTATGATTCTGTTAGAGAAGGTATACTTGACCTCAGTGGAAAAGGTTTATGACCACTGCAGATACCACTGCAGTCCCGTAAGTCTGCCCTAAGGGAGTTAATAAAAGAGGTCAGAACACCTTTGTCCCCCACTGAACAGTCACCCGGTGGTACCCACACAGCTCGACTACCACAGAGGTCAAACTCCCCTGTGTCCACCCACTGACCAGCTGAGCTAAATCCCCTCAGGATTTTCTGTACATTTAAAGAAACCCTACCTTTGGCAGAGCACTGTTGTGTGAATAAATATCCCAGTGCTTCTTAGCATTGTCATGATGGCAAATAAAATGAGAGCAAAAATTGTCCCCTGATATTCTAAAACTTTTTGCCTCACTACAATTTCAGAATTAATATTAGCTCTGACCCAGAGGGTAAATACATTTCTAAGTTTGGCAGTCCCTCAAAACAGCTACATTATGAAAGCACTTACACGCTCTACATGAGAGACGCCAAATGCCTTGGAGTCAGGGGGCTTGTAAATCCACTGTAAAACCATTTGGGCCTGGGGAATACTTTTCTTTCTTCTTCTTCTTCTTCTTTTTTTTTTTTTTTTTTTAAATATCTTTCCCAATTTCTTCCATTGTTACTGGTCTGGTTAGGTTTTCTCTTCTGCAGTAAATTTTGGTCATTGGATATCTGTTTCACCTGGCAGGCTGGAGTTAAAAAACTGCACCATTACTGAGTTTGCCAATCTTACAATCCTTGAGGTTTGTGCTTTATTGCTCTCTCAAAGTGTGCATTTCCTTATTTGGGGAAAAATCCTATTTTGCAGGCTTCTTGTCTTCATATTCATAGCTATCCACTCACGGGTTGGTGAGTGAGGGATCTTAGAGCCAGCATCCACATAGGTATAGGACTGACTGATCCCATAAAACAGGGCACAGGTTTGTTTTCCTTTTAATAAAATTTTACATAAATGAACTCAAATTATTTTTTATTGTTTTTATGTGTTTAGGTTTCTATTGTTTAATGGAAAGTCTAATGTTGTAAGTAGGAAAAGACAGATATATTGTTATTCATTGATCCACTCATTATACAATATTCAACTTATATCAGGGAGCAATATTTTGTCACATAGTATAATGATGTTAAAATACTGATAATAGGAATATCTTCAAACTAAAGAAAACCTTCCATATAACCACCAACCATATTATAAAATTTATGACTAAGCTACATTCAGATCAAAATAACTGACAGTTTTTTTAATTCCTGTGGTACTTGAATTAAACCGAAGATGTAAAAGCAAGGAACCCTCTACTAGACACCTGGTATACCTAGACTTTTAAAAAGAACAAATAAGGCTGGTCTCTTAAAAAGGTCTTCTTTACTCTAGCCTGACTCCTGCTGTAATGAACAAACACTGACTCCATATATTGTTATTGTTAACTGTTTTTTTTTTTAATATGGAAACATCCTATTGTAAATTCAGCCTTTGCTATTGCTTTACAATGTAGTATTTTTGTGATTAATGTTAATTATTTTTAATGGATTGCTTTTCAACTTTAGTTCATTCTCATTAACAAAGTTGGTGGCATATTGCAACCCTGTCTCTCTATTTCTCATGCATTATACTTTCATTTCAGTGTGGGAAACCAAATGGAAATTTAAGATACAGTATTATGAAGCAGCTCCAAACTCAACCTCTCATTAAAGAGGCTGCTGACACACCCTAAAAAGAATCACCAAACATAAATCTGAAAGATAGCCACTTCCTTACAGACAGGACTTAAATTCAATTCAGCAAAGGTGTCCTACAATACAGAGATTTAATACATTCACAAAAAGTGCACAGAGTGAAAAATTTCCCATCTGTTGCTACCCCCAAACCCAGTCTTTTAACGCTTGCTGCAAGCAATTGAACAGCTGAACAGGTCTTGAGAAACTACTGGCATTAACGCACCTTTTATAGTACGAAGAGGACTAAAATCATGCTCAGGTAAATAGAGAGAGGGACCATGAAAGAAATCTATCTAAACAGAAAAGGTTTTGTGAAAATTGCAAATATTAATAGGAGTAAGAAAAAAATGAAATATATGAGACTATGAAACTATTTTAAATGCTAATGATAGATAATACACTTTCGAAGGGGACACCGTAGAAAAAGAGGGCACATTTGTGTGATTCTGCATTCTCAAGGAAATCTTTAATGAAATCCATAAAATAAGATATAAAGGGTTTCAGAATTTGCTTGTAAGACAAATACATCAACACTGCTGGCGGCAAAACTCACAATAAACAAAACAGAAAACCAAGTAGAAAAACGGTTGCAGTTGAATGCACTGCAGGAAGAGATAAATTAATGAAACATAAGATGATTTGCATGGAGGACAGATGAGGCTGATCCATCAGATTGGTAACAGATGTGACTTCAAAAAAAGAACTAACAAGTAAATCAGAGAACATATTTGAATATATGAAAGAATATTTCAGTAAAATGAAGAAAAATCTAAACAGAATTATTATTAACAACAATTATTTTAAAATCTCCTACGATACATATTGTGGTAAAAGCATTGGATTTCAAGGATAAAGAAAAATATCTGATATGAATCCAGGTGGAAAAAACTGACATTATCTCCAAATACCAGATTTAACCTCAAACATCTCTAGGAACATGGCGTTTGATAAGGTGCTTTCGATGTGGCCATTTTAATATAGCCCATTTCACATTCCTCTTTTGACAGAGGGACATGCGGATTGAACTTAGAAAAACATTAACTGAATGTTAATATATAGTTTTAATTGCCTACCATGTAGAACAAACACCTAATTCTACCTTAAAAATCCCATCCTTGGCTCTGCTTTGTAAGATATACTTGTGTGGCCATCATTAGGTTGGCTAATTTTCTCTCTTTGATGACAAACATGTCAAGGGTATGATGACCTTTCATTATAATTTTTTTGTTTGTTTTTCATTTGCCCTTATATTTGTATCAGGTTTTCTTTATATATTTTATTGCTTCTTTGTGGCATATATTTTATTTATATACTTTTTTATTTATATACTTTTATTGGATTGTTTCCTTCGAATATTAAAAAGTTACTTCCTTGGTTTGATATGATGCTTTTTAACATGAATTCTAAATTGGTATGATATTAGTATCTTGACCCAGGATTTCACTTTACTTTTTGCATTTGTTTATTGTGTCTTTCAACAGTATTTACATGTAACCTTCTTGAAACAATTTGTTTTTGGTAAATCTCTTATAACATATCTTTAAAAAACATATTCCACATGTTTTCCTTTTGATAAATATAGTGGTTTATTAAATCTTATATCTCCTAGGCTTCTTTAGGTTTTCTGTTTTCATTTTTTTTAATTCGTTTTATTTTTAAATTTGTTTTCTGTTTCCTTTCCATCTTTTCCTATAGGATAACTTTCTTTAATCACATCTTCCCTCCCCAACCCTGCAACTGGAGAAGAATAATTGCTTTTAAGGTTATTTTTATCCCTATTTTTTTTTTTTTTTTGCCATCCAAAATCTGAAAGTACTTATAGAAACTATACTTATCAACTGTACTAAGAAAAAATATATATATTATACTTAAATTTCTCATCTCCTTTTTTCCCAATACTCAGTTTTGTTAGTATGCTCTGAGAGTTTTTGTTCAGTCTTTTAGATCTAAGGAATTGTTCTTGCTATTGTATCATTTATTTCACAAATTATAAACTTCAATAAAGTTTTAACTTCAATTCAAATTATATTTCTATTTATAGCAATTTTAACATTTAGTCATCACACAACAGCATTTCATTCACACAATTTCCTCTCCAATTAACAATTCCTTTTTTAAAGTACAGTCACACTTTAAATATGGTTAACTCCTACTTACAGCATGTGGTACATAAATTGATATCAGTCAAATTACTATTGAAAATTCCTTAAACTACAGAATAATGAGAAATATGACAGAATAAAGATAGAAATAATATCTATCTCATATAGATACTCTAAAGTTCTTACTGTGACTACACATGCTACATAAGAGCTGCACAAATGAAATAGATTCAGTTTAATCCTAGTGTAACATTATTTAATGAGCTATGCTTTGACCAGTTCAAACTCATTTTCTTAGTTTGAAAAACTATTATTAAAAAGAGGGGAAAAAACAAACTAAGTAACTAACTTCTTTATTTTACATAATTGAGGATATTATTCAGTATATACATACTGCACACTCTATGAGGATGCATAGGAATAATTTCTTTCTCTGGTTTCAATAACAGAGTTATGATTCTGAGCAGTATTTCAGCTAGTATATTAAAACACCACGAATCATATAACGAATCATGAAACTTGTTCTTGGCTACTTGGATTTTATAGTTAAATTTATGGCAATAGATTGACATGTTCTTGTCCCAATACACATTTGTATCCATAACTCCTGTTTTCAACATTTATTTACCTGAAACACCAAATTTCTCATCGAATAATCTTTATTCACTTTGTGATCTGATTTACAATCTTTACGAATTAACCTCTTAAGAATAAGGTGCTGTATAAGTTAATAGTAATATTGAGCATCGATGAGTTGTGCATCACATTGATAAGCAAGATTCCAGATAGAAATCCAAGCAGTGTAAGATAAAGTATAAAACAAAGGTGCTTAGTGATATTGAACTGTAATAGGAGGACAGTTCGAACTATTCAAATGGATAGGAAAGACTTCATGCAAGAGGTAAGATTTAAGCTTGGTTTTGAGTGATTGTTCAGCTTTAGATAGAGAAAAGGGGAAAGTATTTTTGCATTAGAAAAAAATACAAAGGAGAAAACTAGAAAGGAACATTTGAAGATTGTAAAAGAGACCATGCCACCAGAATAAAGATTCCTGTAAATAAAAAAGATAATACAGTTAAAACAAGCATTGGGACAAGAAAATGTCAACATGTTGCTATCAGTTAACAACTATGAGCTTTATTCTTCTGGCACATGGGTGTCATTTATAGTTGATGGAAAGAATGTTGACACTGATGAAACTAGTTTTAAAAGAAAAAAAAATTATCTGCAATAATATGTAGAATAAATACGTAAAGGCTGCAGAGATAAGGAAGCTAATTAGGAAATTATTGTAATATTTCAGGGATGATGTATAACACAGAATGCCAATGTTTAATATGTGCTTATGCAATAAATTAACGTCTGAAATAACAAAGGAATGGATAAGAGAAAACAGGAAACACTATTTATTAAGATGGATGTGAAAATAATTACAAATGACTAATTAACAGAATTGGAAACTAATTGCAAAAGAAGATATAGAAAAGATTAGAAATTCAGTTCAGATGCTTGTAGTGTTTTCAAAAGTAGGGAAGGCAAGAATAGTAAACCTTTACAAAAGATGACTAACGTGATTTGAATTATATTGAAATGGAGGTGAAAAAAAATCTAGGTGAAAATATTTAAGTATATTTGAAATGCAAGATTACAAGGCAGAGTTTTTTATTTGTTTTATTCACTGATTTATATTAAGCACTTAGAAAAGTACAGGGCACAAAGTAGGTACTAATATATATTTCTTAAATTGAATTGAATGTTTAGGCAAATGTGACTGGACTGAAGTTCAAAAGAGACATTATATCTGCTGATAATTATGTACATTATCTATATAAAAAATAAAATAATATTGAAGGAGTTCTCTGAAGGTGTACATAAAATAATATAGCAATAGTATTTTAATAGTGTACATTTATTGAAAATGTGATTTATACCTAGAATTTATGATGACCTTACTTGGATTATCTTATTAAATAGTCTCAATAATATTTGAGCAGAGATTGAGTTTGCCATCAACTCATATTGAAAAACACTACATAGGTTTACATAAAAGAAAAAGAGTTTATGTCTTGTACTTTATTGGGAGGTTGTAGCCTGTTGTGTGGATAACTATTCCTTCTAGTTTAATAAAAATATGTTCATATCTGTTAGCTATTCATTGTGTCCTATAACTTTTCCTCAGAAGTATGATATAAACTGAGAATAGAGACCAATTAAGAGCAAAGAGTCTAAGGTGTTGCATAGAAGACTTTTCTTCACACTGTTATTAAATAGAAAATAGTTCATTGACTAATGTTCATTGACTATTTTCTATTTAATAACAGTGTGAGGAAAGTATTAGATCCTTTTAGCATTTACCATATTACTGAAAAATATTGGTATAGACACTCATAATAATTGTGTGCAGAACTGGCAAACAAAAACAGAAATAAAAAGGAATACTTTCACTTCATTAAAAAATAAGAAATACAAGAAAATGGTCTTTACTTGCTCTTCCTCATAATAACCCACATCTGATTTGGAAAATATTCATGAGGTTTATAAATTGCAATTACCTCATTTTTATACTCCCTGAAAAGAGAAAAAAAAATAAAGAGATCTGCTACTGTTACTGCTGTGTTAATTTAAATTTAAAATTACATGCTAACTACTTTTCCATGATGTTTTATTGATTTTCTTTTGGTTCAACTTCATTGATTAAATGAGACAAAACATATGGTATTGAGGTTTCTCACTGATGTTTTCATCAAAATTGAATAAAATACAAATGGTACAGTATCTTCTAATCTGAATTAAACCTCTGATTTTATGGGATAGCTTTCTACTTATCTTTACTTTCAAGGGCTGGTTTCTTTCACTTGTTGCTTAATATTTGTTATGGAAGTATGAAAGTGATGCTTATACAGTCTCGCTTTCTCATATATAATAAACAATCAAAATAAATATTTTAAAAAATTGCCAAAGTTATTATAGTTTCTAGAGATAATAGCCAAATGGTAATGGGGAGGGAGAATTAAAAGAAGAAAAAAATGATCATTTATCAATTAAACTGAATATCAAATAAATCATCCTCTTTTATCTGTGGGACTTTCCCCATTCTGAAAATCCTAACTGCATAGGTCATATAATGTAAGAATTTGCTTCACCACACATAAGAATTCTGTGCAAGAATGTGAATCTGTGAATTATTTCATGAGTTCAAACAAAAAAAGAAATTGTCCAGAGGAAGGCAAATCTGTGTGTCTGTCAGAGATTCTGAGGAGAGTTAGTTCAGAATTACTTCAATTTTCATGAAATATGCCTAATACAGGTCTGAAGTGCCACCTTTCTCAGTTACCATTTCTTAACTCTTGAGTTGTTCTTTTACTTAATACTCTGCTCATTAAAAAAAAAAAAAAAATCAGAAATAACAAGTATAGATGTTCCTGTTATTATCTATGCTTGTGATTTCAATTTATTTTGATTCTTTTAAAAAAAAGATTTGTATGTAAGCTGCTTAAATACAGCTTTTAATTCTTAATCCACTTCTTATAAAAATCAAACTAGAAACAGTTTTGATCAGAAGTTGTATATAAACAAGATTTTACCATGTACTAAATAATGTAAATGTTGAATGCAATATACTGACCTCTCTGCTTCTAGCTTCTGTTTCCCCTATTCTTAAATTCCTCTTCCAGTTAACTCCTACTCATGTATACATTTTTCCATTGGCCACTTGGATAAATAGGGACATACACTGACTAAAATAACTACCCTGTTGGATTCCTGGTTAGAGTTGGCCCAAAGAGCAACTTGTGGGAGATTTGAGAAGTACAAGTGAGGTAACAACCATTACACTCTAGTGTCTTTTTGTGGTCACATAGATGGCAGAGAGATGTAGAAGTATCTAGTGGGTACCTTTAAATTGTTGAAAAAAATGTGTTTACGTTTGTATACATATAACTAATAATCCAAAGGACAGACATCTAGCCCAATTGCATCAAGCAAATCACAAGTTCATATAGCAGATGTATTAGTTAAATCATGAATATAGAAACTACCAGAGGTATTTCAAATACCAAGGGATTTAATACTGAAAATGAGAAGTTTACATACCTGTTGGAAAAGCTAGGGCAACGAAGATGGTGCAAGTTCTAGTAAATGTCACAAAACCAGAGCATGTAGGGATTGTAGAAAATTGCCACTGATGTTCTCAGAGGACTATAGCCATGAAGTGGATGACTCTCAGAAAGACGCATGGAAGCTGCTGCAAAAACTCAGGACTGATACCCTGCTAAGGCTATGGGCCTGCTCACAGCTGCTAACTTTAGAATAATCATGTCTTCTTTTCTTCCATTTCCCAAATCTTTTGAGAATACCTCTCATTGCTGGAATCTAACTCTGCTGGGAGGAGATAACAGGAAATTAAGTTTCCAAATTCTACTTTCTGTCATGCCTGGGAAAGCTTAGAAGTGAAAGGTATTGGATGTAATATAGTGATTATTTTTGATACAGAAATCCATTTAGGGGCATTTAACCTCCTTAAATCTTAACCAACAATTTAGCTTTTCCTGCTAATATTGTTTTGTTGTTGTTGTTGTTGTTGTTGTTGTTGTTGTTGGTTTGTTTTTTTGGCCTATAGGTGAATTTAAGGTTCTTGTAAAAGTGATAATATTGTAATTTTTTTTTTGTTCACATATATTCCATTTTATTCTTAAATAGTAACAAACTTTTCTAATTATTCTCTTGAAGGAAAGTTATAATACATACATAGAGATTTGAAGCAGCATGTGTGTAAAAACATCTGAAAAAATTAAAGTTTCTGGACAGATGTTATAAAAGTCTTGTAGAAAAAGCTATCAGCATTACAACCCCAATTCTAATTTACTTTACATCAGGCATTTAAATTTATTATCTTTAGGCCATATGTTCCAAATTGAGCTTGGTTCTATATTCATGAATCAGTTGACAATGAATAGTTAAGTTCTGCTAATTCAGAAAGGTGAAGTTGAGTGAGCTTATTTAAATGGTAGAATATTTGTAACTACAAATTTTACATACCATCAGAAAACTTCCAAAAAAGACCTGCCATATGTTTTAAAGTGTGATGGAAATGTTTTTTTAAAAAGCTGCAGCTTTTATGCAGCTATACTTGAGAATATCTTAGCATTTCCATTAAAATTCTATTTTGAGAGTTTTAAACTTGGCTCTAAAATTCATTGTAGAGTGAAATTTAACATGTGAACTTGAAGGCACTATTAAGTAATAGAATATGTTAAAATAATTACATGGTTTCAACATTTTATAGGTCTTTAATACTTTAGTTAGATTTATTTTTAAAAAATGTGCCACGTGGACTTACGGTTGTGGCTCACTTAGGTGTGATAATGAGTTGTCTAAGCATACCAGTCACAATCACCATGAACACTGTACTCTATTTTTTGGAAGAACCAAAAATGCCTCCATAGAAAAACCGGGAGTGCGAGGCAACGTTGCTTGGACTTCCAAAGACCTCAACTCAAAAGCCAAGGATATGTTCCAGATTCTCTGTAAAGTATCCCAAGGCAAGTGGGAAGCAATGTGTTATCTGAAAAAAATTTGACACTAGGTACCAAATGCTTAAATAGGACCTGAATATATGAACTAGAGGACTCCAGTTGAAGGAATCAGTGAAGATCATGTGAAAAACAGTATTTTCATTTGCGATGTAAAGCATGATTTCCTGCCCCCTACACCCACCCCAATCAATGTCAATATAAATCATCAGCTTAGAATGAGGTTCCATAGTGTAATGGTTAGCACTCTGGACTCTAAATTATCAGCTCAGAAAGCTTGCAGAAACTCAGACCCATTCCTGTATATAGCGTGGTTCCAGAAACACCATCCACTTTGTGGATCCTCTTAATAAGAGTTAAACTGGTATTGCAGAAGAATGGAGAGCTTCTGAATTCTGTCCAAGTTACATTAGAATCAGAAAAAACCCAATTTGAGCTCTGGGTTCTATCATTTTCAGCTTGCATGATCTTGGACAACTCAATAACCTATCTAAATTTCAATTTACTAATCTACCATGTTTCCCCGAAAATAAGACCTGTCTGGACAGTCAGCTCTAATGCATCTTTTGGAGCAAAAATTAATATAAGACCCAGTATATCATATCATATTATTATATTACATTATATTATATTATATTAACTATATTATATTATATTAGACCCAGTCTTATAGTAAAATAAGACCAGGTATTATATTATATATTATATTATATTATATTATATTATATTATATTATATTATATTATATTATATTATATTATATTATATTACATTATATTATATTACATTATATCATATCCAGTCTTATAGTAAATAAAATAAGACCAGGTCTTATATTAATTTTTGCTCCAAAAGACGCATTAGAGCTGATTGTCCGGCTAGGTCTTATTTTCAGAAAATCACGGTATTAAATGGGTGACAACATAAACCTTACAGGTTTTTAAAATCAGGATTAACTAGATAACTATAAAGTACCAAGAATGTGCTTATCACATCACAAAATTCAATAAAAACTAATGTTTATTATTATATATAATATGGAAACCAAATACCGTTCGTTTCATTGAATAGAACCTCCTGGTATATCTTTTCCAGCTATTACCAAGAGGAGGGTCTACCTCACTCTGACCCTCCCTCTGAGAGTGATATCATATCCATGGATATCAGGAAGGTGACAAAAAAACAGAAGGACAAATATAGTGTTTTAGGAGCAGGAGCAAATTCAGTTTTTCTGAAATATCATTACTTGATCTAAATATTGATCTTTCAGACCCATTCTGTCCTACTGAATTTTTGCGTTACCTTAGTTCACTTAGTTCACAATAAACGTTCACTTAGGCATTGTTGTAGGTCAAGTACTGGCTAACGCTGGTGAGAAAGAAAACAAAATAAAATATGCTTCTTGCTTTCAAAAGCTTGTAGTTCCAACAGTAAGGGTGATAAGAAAGAAATAATTCTAACATGCGATAAGGACTGACAGAGGCAGGATGAATTTATATCATATTGAGATGTTTGAGAAGGCTTCTTAGAGAATGTAATGAAACAGGTTTTAAAAAAGTAATTGAAGCTGATCATTTGAATAAGGGGAGGGATAACGTGCTAGCAGCACAAAGAAACCACAAACAAGCTATAAAAGGAAGTATAATTCCAAAAGTCTAAAATTATAGATAACACATGCAGAAAGAAAGATATGCAAGGGAAAGTACGGGTTTCTCCTATATCACATGGGAATCTATTCCACATTTTAAGCCGGTAACTGGTAAGATTAGATATACATATGACAAGAATTATAGTAAGATTGAAATCAGTGAGATCAATTAGGCAGCTATTCAATAATCAAACCATAGTCCAGTGTTTACTAGTTATATAATATTGGGAAAGTCGTTTGATTTTAGTTGACATTTTTGGGCCTCTGTTTCATTAGTATTATGTAAATTTAAATATCAACAACAACAATAACAGTATAGGTTGAGGGAAAGCAGAATGTGTCACTCCAACACATGCCACTCTGGCATGTGGAATTTTTCAGCTGAAGGCAATTAAGAGCCAACAGAGTCTGGAAAATATTTTTACCCTTCTCTTCACTACTTAAGAGAATTTTGGATAAGGGGCCATATCAGGAAGACAGCTATTACCAGAGATGACTTTTTTGGTCAGAAAGACTTATGGCCATGGGAGAGCAAACATCTGTTTACCAAACATTTGCTCTTTTCCCTTCCTGTGTGAATTGTCTTCCTCCCCTTTGGGACCCCAGACTGCGATCCTCTTCTCTTTACCTCAGGATAATACGTAAGCCTCAATTTTCTGACTGTCTTTGAGTCTCAAAATTTTTTGGGGGGGTTGTTGTATGTATCAAATTAAATTTGTTTGTCTCCTGTTAATCTGTTTTATGTCAATTTGATTATTAGACCAGCCAAAGGACCTAAAATAACTGGGGAAAGTTTCCCACTCCTAGAGGGCCAGAGTACCCACCAAAGATTGACGCAAAGATTAGATAAGAAAACCTATGTGAAAGCATTGAGAACTATGTGTCAGATAGGAGTTGTATGTGTTTCCTCACATCTTTCATTTCAATCTACATTGGTCCATGTACATAAAAACATGGAAGTGGATATTTGAGCTGTTAAATCTTTTATTTGTGATCATTTGAGGATCTAGGCAGAAAAGAGTGATAGGTGATATCTACTTTGCCTCTAGCGTAGTGTTTCTCATACTTTTATGTACATAACAATCATCCAAGTGTTTTGCTAAACTGCAGATTCAGAATGAGCACATCTGGAGTAGGGCCTAACATTATGCATTTCTAAAAAGTCTCCAGGTGAAGTGCATGCTTATGATCCATGAACCAACTTCTGAGGAACAAAAACTCATAGACATAGACAATAGTTTAGGGGTTACCAGAGGGTAAGGAGGGAGGGGGGAGCGGGACTCTAGAAGAGGGTAAACAGGGTCTAATATATGGTGATGAAAAGAGAACTGACTCTGGGTGGTGAACACACAATATGAGATATAGATAATGTATTACAGAATTGTACACGTGAAATCTATGTAACTTTACTAACAATTGTCACCCCAATAAACTTTAATTTAAAGAGGAAAAAAAAAAAAGAAAAACAAAGCTTTAAGAATTTCTGTAATTTTGTCCATGCCCCTAGCAAGTGCAGAGGCAAATTTTAATAAGCAAATGCAGGAGATTCAGAATTAACATGCTGAAGTGCTACAGTGACTCATTTTGTAAATCCGGTTCTATTTTCCACAACATTTTTCCTTTTTCCTCTTAAAGATATAGATAGCGCATATACTAATTTTGTGATTTCATTACAGACTATTTAATTTCAGGATATGGGTAAGAAGACATTCATTGTTTATTTTGTTTTTTAGCCACACTCTCAAATTAAATATTTCAAAGTACTCTATCACCACACACTCAGGGGACCTCATCACAGATTGGACACTGGTTTCTTTAGAAGAAAGGAGCAACAGGTAAAATAAGAGGATGATAAAATTTAAAGGTCAAAACTGTCAAAAGATCATGAACAAGACAAGGATGCCCTCTCTCACCACTGTTATTCAACATAGTATTGGAAGTCCTAGCCAGAGCAATCAGGCAAAAGGAAGAAATAAAAGGCATCCAAGTTGGGAATAAAAATTGTCACTTTTTACAGATGACATGATTCTTTATATAGAAAACCCTGAAGACTCCACAAAAAAAAATTAGAAACAATAAACAAACACAGTAAAGTTGCAGGATACAAAATCAATGTACAAAAATCCATTTATTCCTGTATACTAACAACGAAATTTCAGAAAAAGAAATTTTAAAAAATCCTTTTATTTTAAAATGTATGAAAAATCTGGTTTAAAATCTCTTTTTATTCTTTATTTGTAACAAAGATTCAAAAGTTATCAGTTGCAAAGAAAAAAAAATCATGTTTAGATTAAATACAATGTGCCATTTCTGGAAAATTTGCCATTTTCTTGTCTATTTTTTCTTGCTTTGTACATCTGTGCTTTTGTAAAATAAAAAATAGTTATGGCAACTGGAGAATCACATGCACTATCTCAGAGCTAAAATATTCCTTGTTTAAGAAATAAATTTGTGTTCACTACCTATTTGAATATGCATAATACTACATTCAGAATGGAAAATATTTTATAGGTGCTATGTCATGAAGCTTTTCAGTATATTTTGTTTAATTATTTTCCAATAAATAACTTACTGTCATTTAAGCAATAGATCTAATAGTAGCAATGTAAAAAACCCTGATATAATAAAAATAAATTAAAGAAGATTAAAAATTTAACACTATAGATGAATCGGATGACAACTGAAGGCCTCTTCCTTTCAACAAGGAGTATAAATTGTTTTCCTAAATATGCTCAAATTATAGTAAACAAAGATAATAAGACAGAATTATAACCTGAAAAAAATAAAAATAACACAAACAAAAAGCTCCAGAAGCTCCAGCATATACCATAAAATTGCTATTCATTTTACCAAAATTCTGTTGATAACATTTAACTAAGCAAATTTGAAGATCTAATTGGCTTCATTGAACGATTCATGAATTGGGCAGCATCTCATCGAGCAAGCAGAGAGATACTCCAAGGGTTTATACAAGATGGAAGGCTTTTATAGAAAGGAGAATGAGACAAGGAAGTTATCAGCAAGAAAAAAATAAAAGTTTATTAGAGGAAAACAAGAGTTCAGGTAGCAACAGCTTCTCACTAGCTCAGCTGTGGCATTTCTATTGGCTGGGCTTATTATTGGGGAAGAATATCTTTCTTTTTCCTATTAGAATAGAAGAGTAGTTGAACTTCCTGTTTAGGAGTGCAAGCTGCATCTCTTCCGGCTGGGGTATCTGAATTAACTGACATTGTATTGATGTCATCTTCCTTTTTGGTGTAGTTGATGGTTTCCTGTTTGGGATAATTGACCTAGGAGTGGTACAGCATGAGAGCTTCCTTTACAGGTCTTCTTCAATTACTCAAGATGTTTAATATGGCAATTTAAACTAACTAAAACGTAAAGGACACAGTTATGGATTCAACTTAACTGAATTTCTAGGAGGGACAGAATAACTCAGGTTCTAAGGATGAGCCTGAGTCCAGAATGGTCCAGAATGCCAAGAGATTGGCATTAATTAATTTGTGATTATCTTTTTGAATCATCTTTATTCTCTCCTACTTCTACCATTGACAATGCAAGGTGTACTGTGCACAGCTCAAGGTTATTACCTCTACTTTCTCTCTACTTTCAAACTAGAGTGAAAGTGTAATTCCCCTTCTGAGAAAGGAACAACCTTTCTAGGAACATCCTAGGTATGGTATTCTATTCTTAAACTATTTAGCCATGATGAAAAGAATGGGGAATGGAAACAAACAATGGAATGTTCAGAGAAGCTAGGAGAATTGTAATGTGTAGCTAAGACTTTGAGACTAACATGTGTATTCTCTAATTAACCAGAAACTAAACACTGAGTTCATGTTTGTCTTCTCTGAATTAAGCAATTCCTGTTGTGCAATACTATTGTTTACATATCTCATATTTATAAAAGTCTGTGTATATTTCATACAAATGTTTTTCCCTTGCCAGAAAAGATGCATTCCACTGCTTTGCAGCGGTAGTGTACATGCCCTTATCATTATGTCTATAGGTTTTCTTTACCATGTCCTAGGAATGACTTACAATGTCGATATTTCAAAATAAATGAATAATGGGAGGCTTTGCCGAATAATTGGATGTGTCATGTTAGAAAAACATTGTGAGAAGGATACTGGAAGCCAGGAAATACATCCCAAAGCTCAGGGCTTTTTCTTCCCATCCCCTAACCTAAGTCCTTATAAATCACCAAGTACTATAAGTATCTGAATTAGAGAGAAGAAAGAAAATCAGCTTCTGTTGCTCATGAAGGTGAAGGCAATTTTTTTATCACCTTTTTCTCCTCTTCTGCTTGTCTTCATCTTGTCTTTGTTTTGTCTACCTCCTCTAGGTTGTATACATCAATCAAATCCAGGGAAATTATCCATAAGGCAAGGATTTCAACTCAAGACATATTTAGGAGCTGTAACCCAGACAAGCTAAATGATACCAAATAATGTTGCTAAAAAAAGTAACATTTACAACTAAGAGAACTATGTGAAAAAGCTCTTTCTCACATAGTTGATAAATATTATTGCACAGAATAAAATTAAGTGTTTTATCCAGTCCAAGTGTCTTTCATGTAGGAACTTTATTTACCCCAAGTCAAACAATTAGGAATATAAATATTTACAAATCCTGTTCACTTGACAGGACTTTAGCAACAACATTAACACCATAATTAAGAACAGCACCACAATTTATATGTATTGAATGATTACGTTTCTGAGACCATGCAAAGCACCTTCCATATATTATTTTATGTAATCCATGCCAGACTTCACAGGGGTAGTTACTATGATTACCCATGTTTTCCACCTAAGGAACCATTAAGATGTTAGATAACTTGCATTAGAACATAGATTATATCTGCACGTGTAAGTAAAGAAAAATTATCCTGAGTGATATCTGTCTCCGGCAGGTGGAAAGGAATTGAGGATAATATAAAAATTTATTTGATAGTAACTAAGTGGTGAAAGTGGATTAATTCCAAGAAAGTCCTTAACCAGTGTGACTGCAGGATGATAAACTATTGCTTAATTTTGACTCCTCTGCTCTCAGTGGTACTCAACTAGGCAATTGGAACAATGCAGTAATGAACTACTCTCTGCTATTGGCAATACAGATGGTGGTAATTTTCTTTTTTATTTAAATTTTATTTAAAATTTACCAGCAGATTTAATATATTAATGTCAGTTAATGTCTATTATAGTGCCCAGTGCCTTATACTTCTGACTGTCCCTTTCCCCAATCCCATCTCCTTCTATGCTGGAAAAGAAGATGTCATAGTTTCTAATTCATGTTTCCAAATGTTCTCTACAAAAATTAAAATAAGAGTAAATAGAAAATTCAATGTCCTTAATATAGAACATTCTTTGTCAGGTCACACTATTTACGTATTCCTATCAAGTGTTTTAGAATATATAACAGTAGTTGTCTTTGTTATTTTGTGGCCCTTATTGTCTTAGTGCAAGAACCTCAGAAATTATTTGTGTTTGACCAGTCCAATTTCCCGAAGCAGTTTTTACATAACAGTAATTAAAAGTAATATTAAAAGTTGTCTTGTTGTAAAAGGGGTGGCATGATTCCATGGTAAAATATTTACATAATTCTGGATAAATTTTAAATGAAAGTGAAGACCTCTCAGAGTCTTTAGTATGTTAACTCACTATTGGTTACAACAAACAAACAAACAAGCAAACAAACAAATGATGCTGAATTTCACAGACTGTTAGCCATGGGTCTCACCAGCTTCCCATTTTTTGTCAAGAGCTCTTTTGCAGGATTGATATTCCTTGAAACATATTTTGGGAAACACTACGTTATGTGCACTAATATAAATACTACTTCCTAAACACATACTATACATTGAAATAAATTTTCCTTTGCTGATAAGATATACCTGTAATATTCTTCTGCTCTCCTGATTTTCCAATTTTACCTGTTGAACTTCTACTCATCTTTAAGGCCAAGATCATATCACCTTTTCTATCAAATACTGCCATGGGTAAAAATAATACTTAGCACATTTCAAATATGTCTATTATGACTCTTATTTTTATAAAAATCTCTTATCAGATGAATGACAGTTCCACGAGGAGAAGGAACATTTTTAGCTAATTTTCTAGGCAATAGGAAAGCAAAGAATATCATAACCCAGCACCAAAGAAGTGCTTAGGAGAGAGAGAGAGCTCCGGCAACTGGCATAGGAGAGACTGTGGCTAAGTCACAGGTTAGGAAATGATCACTGTCGTCACCCAAGTGAAAGCAATGTCAGCCCAAATGAGCGTGGTAACATTTGGAATGGGAAACAGCTATAAAATGTGATTTGATAGATACCTGAGCCACCTCATTGGTAGATTATGAAATGGCAAATATTCTGAGGCACGGGGATGGGAGAAATTAAATACGACTTTGAAGTTTCCCAGCTAGGAGTCTTGAAATTTATTATTATCAGGAAGTAAAATTAGTAATCTAATTATTTTACATCATCACATATAGGAGAATAAGGCTGTTAGAAGAGATACAAAGAAAAGGGAAGAGTTTTGAGTAGTAGAGATTTATAGCCCCATGTGTGTACTCTAAGCAATGGTGATGAACATCTCAAAGAAGGATACTTCTTTTATAATTTTTCTAGGAACACCTCAAGGGTATCTAGTGATAATTTGGAAACCTATACAAAAGCAGTGATTATAATCAATACAGTTCTGTTCAAGGTTTTAATTTTACTCAATGTATGTTCTTGGTTTTGTAATCAATGTTTTGTATTTGTTCACATGCTTAACCATAAAATAATTAAAATTATAATAATGAAATAAGATACTACGATTGCCCAGTACAAATAATTAGAAATCTAGTCATGTACTTATTTAAATTTAAAACATTTACATTTACTTCAGTTTAATTTTAAAATACTAAGTTCATCTTATTTCCTTACCTTTTGTCATGGAGACAGTGTGTATGTGTGTTCTTTGGATCACAAAGGAGAAGAATGCATCCTGCGCTGACTGTCCTTGAACCCAATTTTTCACTGAAAACAGACTGAAACCCAGATGTAGTTGGATTCTGTCGGGTGTTGCCTGAAGCAAGCACTTCTGCTCTCCACCTTTTGAAAGCAGCTGTCAAAATGCCCTTGGCCTTTATACACCTATGTATGGTGTGCGCAAAAAGCCAAGGCCAAATCCATTTAGAGCAGCATGACTCCAAACATGCTGAGTGCCTCCTTTCCTGCCTTGGCCATGTGTACTGTGAGACATCACAGCTTATAGGAAATTGCAGTCAACCACACGGGAAAGCATCCTCTCTCGTCATTTGCAGGAAGACTGCGATAGTCCAAATAAATTTGCTCTAATGAGTAGGAAAACCTCTTTCAGTGCTATCTTGTTTAATACATGCAATGACTTCTGCTAGAGACCTCAAAGAAATGCAGGCTCATGGGCAAATTTATCTGTTTAATCAAAAGATAGACTTTAAAAGTATACTTAAATGAAGTACTAATTAGAATTGCAACTATATTGTTGCTATTATTTTTTATTTTAAAAACTGACAATTTGGCTGTGTTATTATTTTTTTGCATATTTCTTCCCATGATATGGCTAAGTGTCTGTTGATTCCCATTAGGACTGTTGTATTTAAGTGTGGATGATAATGTTTAGTTATGAAAAATGGGAGAATATCTACAAGTATCACTATTTTTAATGATTCTAAGATTCTGTTGGTTAACAAAAGAAAACAATGGTTAGGTTGTATACATAGGGGATTAGTGTTTAACATTATTTATTGTATTTTCATTAACACATCATTATAAAACAAGGCAAAACTGATGAAGGCATAGATCATTCTCCCATTACATGCAGTAATTATTTAAAAAAGAATTAATTTTATGAAGTTGCTTTCAACCAATGAGCCTTAATGGTGTAAAAGACCTAACCTTCTGTATATTAACTTTTTCCCTTAGAACATCATCTTTAAAGGATTTATTCTATGAAGAAACCTAAGGGTCAAAACTGACACATCTTTTAAGGTGCAGATTGAAAGGCAATAGCATCTTTATTTAGATTTTAAATTTAAAAAAGCAAGTGAAAGTACTCCAGTTGTATTCAAAACCTTGTGTTTCTAAACCAAAACAAAACATGATCTTGTCATTTTGAAGCTTCCAGTTTTAGACACATTAAGTGCTATCAAACAGAAAATATTAATGTATCATGTGTACAATTAAATAATGATAATAAAATATTTCTTTCTTTTATTTATTTGTATTTCTTTATGATATTTGAGCATTGAATTAATTTGATCAAGTATTCTTTTTTTTTTTTTGAACTCTATTTCCCTGTTGCTGTCAGTATATTTCATCTCTGTGTGTTCAACCCAGCTTGAGTTTGTTTTAACATCCTATACTAGATTCTTTAATTTTAAAATTTGTGAATTTTGTACTCCACATACATATTCTTATTTGCTTTGTTGTTATCCTGGACTTAAAAATATAAATATAATAATTATATTATTAAACGGACATGTATTTATTAATATCATTATTTTATATTTACACCTATAAAGAACTTTAGAGCGATTGAAATAAATTCCGAAGATAAAATCGACACACACTTGCTGATACATGTTTTTCAGAACAAACCATAAAACTCAACACATTAAAATCTGAGTCCATCTTCCACTAAACTAAGCATCTCCAAATACTTATTTTGCTTTCTTAATCTCTTGGTCACAAACTATGTTGAGCCTTTATTTGTTTCCACATTTCCAGCTACTGCCTCTGCACAGATAGACCAGTTACCCCAGAATCCATGCCTGACATCTTCATAATTCCACAAAAAGAACAATAATTATGTGGAACATTTAAATTTACTCCTTGGAGAGTCCCACATCACAGTAAGTGCTCAATTAATGATGAGTCAGTTCATCATCATCCCCCCAACGCACACACTTTCACTCTTCTAGTCATTTATCAAGGCCTGCCCCTTTTCCTCGTTTTCCTGGAAGGGTTTCTACAAAACTGTCCTTTACTCTCTCCCAGATCCACCCTTTTCTATTTTAATCAAAGCCACCATCTGACCATCCTAAGGCAATTGCAATTAGCTGCTAATTGATCTCCCTCCCTCAAGACTCGGGGTAATGCAATGCAATGCATACAGCAGTGCCTGATTAATCTTCCTAAAGTGGTATTTTGTTCATGTCAGACCCTGCTTGATATTCTGCACCCATCTATATAAAATACAAGTCTATTAATAATTCTCAGGTCCCAAATTTAAAACCCTCACAAATTGGTTGCTATCTTCTTTCATTCAAAATCTATTTACTGAGTGCTTAAGACATGCACCTTTTAATTCTTGGTGCTAGGGGATATATTTATATCAAGACAAAGAACCTATCCTCCTGGAGAAAATATTCACACAGTCTTGCTGCTCACACACGGACTTTATTTCCAGCTCTGCACCCATGATCAAGCACTTCACTTTCCTCCCATATTTCTTTAGAGAGCAACCCCAGTTGCACCCTCTTGTGATACTTTCCACTGAGAGAGGACATGCTCACTCCTCACCCTCATGTTTCTCTGGGGGGAGAAAATTCTTCTTCCTTGGAGTAAAGGTTTTGGAGGTGCCATTCATCTCTTTTTCTCCACAGCCTTTTACTGAGTCCTCATCATGGGAGGCGAAGCGATTGAACTGATTGATTCATATCAGTATACAGAGAGAAGGAAATGAATTTATGTGGCTCAATTCTTGTCTAATTTCTCTCTTTTGGAGCAGCCTGCTCTCAAGTTACACTACTTCTCCTGTCCTTTGCAATAACCAGCCTGTCCCTGAAGGGAAGAAATATCTGTATTTGCTCAGTTCTGCCTGTTACTAAGTGTTATGTTTAATAAAGGGGGTTGGGGGTAGAGGATAGCCTGCTTGCGTCAGCAGATCTGATCTCCTTTTAGTATTGGCTTTACAATCAGTAAAATCATTTGATTTCCTTATGTCTGACTCCTTGGTCCATTTCTCTATTGATTTAGAATTTGGGAGGAAAATTCAGACTCCCCCTCGCCCCCCATCACCACCACATACACAAAATCATTACAGCATTCTTCTCTCAAATTTTTATAATATAATATAATGTAGCCAAATTATTTACAATTTTTAGTGTATTTTCTTACTACCAAAAGTAATTATTACAGCTATCACTTACTGATTGAGTACTCTTATATGATTTGCCGTCTACAGTAGTATTGCTTATGGCTGCATTTTTATACCTTAGCACTAATGAAATATCTTGTACAGTAACAACAGTAAGAATTAGTTTTAAGTTTTGAGGCATAAGTGCTATAGAACTTTGGAAAAAAGGCACCAATAAGTTCCAAAGACTCTGGAAATGTACGGAAAAGTAAAGAAATGAACTTGGAGCTTAAATAATTCCAGATCTAAATAAACTATGAGAAGAAGGCAGATAATTTTAGATAAAAAAATACACAGCAGATGAAAGTAAAATATGAAGTAAAGTAAAAAGGAGTATGGTATATGTGTGGGAAAAGAAAGGAGATAGAAGAGAAAACTGATCTTTCTGGGAATTGATGGAAAATAAGTTAAATTTCAGTGTTACTCAAATTATAAATAGACTTAAAATTCAGATTAATTTCAGATAGTGTGGCATAAAGAAATAATGCTCATCAAATACTTCACATTGTCCTGTACATTTCTTATCCTCTTATTTTAGGTTAGGGCTATTGGTTAGTTATGGCCAATGGACTGTAAATAGAAGTGGCATATGTCATCTCTATTTAAAGGCAGTTTGAAGTTCCTATCTGTTTTCTGTTCCTCTATTTCCCTGTCTCGAGGACCAAGTGTTAAAATAAAAATACCACATAATAGAGGAGTTATTGATCTGTTTACCAGATGGAGGAAAACTCTGGCCACCTACAATGGATAACACGCAATAGAGAATAAGCATTTGCTATGTTAAGCCATTGAAATCGGATAAGAAGGAAAAATGTTGCCTAACCATAACAAATACAAATTGACTGGTAAGGAATTTAGAGTAATGATTGGTTAAATTCTGTTATTCTAATTATTTTCTACCTATGAATTAGCAATAATGAGTAGGGTGTAACTCAAGTAATAGTCCAGCTATTGTTTGAGCAATTCTCTTGCTGAGGGCTGAGCACGTATGGGTACATATGTGTTGTGCAAATACCTTCTGCAAACCAATCCTGCAACTGGGCCTCACTAGGGATGAGATATTGTCTAGTTTACCTTGTGAGAAACACTTATGGAGCTCCTGACTATGTTTGTTTGAGGAGGGAAGAAGTAGTCTACGGAAATGAATTGAACAATTCCTCACTACTTCGAGACCATATGTGGTATTTGGAGCAGTAACACAAAAGCATACAGAGAAATGTCAGCACTAACAAGGTGATGCCAAATAAACCTTCCATTTGCATTGATCAGAAAAACCTTTATCAGAGAAGGTGGGAATTCAGTCAGTCTTTGAAGGAGGGTGTTTTTTTAAGGAAATGTGGGAACAGTGGTAAAAAAAAGGGGGGAGGAGACTCAAAAGTAGGTGAAAGTCATTCAGATTACTGTGATGAGAGTAATTTGCCTGGCATGTATGATTGCTATGGAGGAGCAGACAGATCAATTACTTCAACGGAATTTTGCGGCCAGAATTTAGGAAATGTTCGCAATTCGAACTTTCTTTAGAAATACAGAGATATAAAAAGATTTTGAAACAAGGAGTTACATGTGATATTGCTCTGGATTCTTACTAATTGATTGCAGGAAATTCCTGTTTCATTTTTCCTGGAAGAGTGATTATAAATATATACATATTGTGCAGCTCAGAGCATTAGTTAGGAACTAAATGATGAACTTCTGGGTAGGCCTCTAGGGACAAACCAGAATTATGCTGCAGAAGCAGTTGGTAAGGAAACTATCATGTTTTTCTTACTTTCATTGCTTGTTTTGCATGTGTGCCAGTTCTGTTTCAGGAAAGGTCCTTTGTAGTCATTGGGTTTGATACCTCCAAACCCAAGTGTCTCCAACACTGTCTTAACTAAAATACACATAGCATTTAAACCCTCAATTTTCTTACTTATGAGTCAAAATTTCACACCACTGCATTTGATTTGGTGGATTCTGGATCACATGTCTGTGCCCCAGCTGCACAGGGAAAGCAATTTTCAGGCTTTACTTTAGGAAGTTGTTATGTAAAGGTAGAACAATGCCATAGTATAAGAAACATGTTCAAAAGGGCTGAAGATGAATCTTGTAGGTGTCTTCTATATGTGTTCGTCGTCATACATTCTTAAAATTAATCTCATGGAGGTTAATGAACAATAAAAAAGGAAAAGAGACAAAAGTGCATATTAGTTAACAGACTATGGTAGTAGTTCCTCACAGAAGTAACAAGATCCTGAAGATATTGTCTGAGGGAATAAAATAGAGGGTGCTAAATAAAGGCACATTTAGAAGGTTTATTTAACGAGGATTGCACACTGATTGGACTGTAGCAGGGAACCAGAGAGAACACAAGTGGCCATAATCCCTTCAAAGTTTATCCTGTGTGTATAAAAGATAATCACATAATGAAAGTTAAGAGAGAATTCAGGAGGAGCAGCTAATTTGGAAAAAGAGGTGTTAATTTGAGGTTCAGATATTTGAGCTGAAGATGAAGTAGCACATGCAAATTATAAAGTAAGTAAATTCAAAACGGTTGTGGAAAACTTAAAGAAAGACATCACTTTGATTAAAAGAGTTTCTGAAAAAAGATCTAGTTTAAGGAGGCTAAAGAAACAGGTTGCTATTTAATTTTAGCTGCGTAAAATAAAGGTCTAATTTAACTACTTGAGTTGTAGAGACTCATTATAGTGTTATGTTGCTCCACTGTTCTCTGATTCCACCACGGCAAAACTAGTGGAAATCAGTTCACTGGTAAGAGTATGAGGGTTGTTAGGCACTGGGTTGCACTACCCAGGTAGAGTGTGGAACGTCCTCTGAAGATCTCTGAATATGAGACAGAACTTCTATTTTTCTGGTTTTATTTAGAAGTAATACAAAGTGAAACCAGGGGATGAGACTCAGTGGTCTCAGGGAGCTTTTAAAATCATCTGCTGCATTGTGTCTATACTTCTTTTAAAAGATTGCCCAATTTTCATGAACTTGCATGTGTATATTAAGAAAGAGATTCTGTTCCTTATGCATAAGCTATCATGATTGCTTAGAAAACTGGACTTCAAACCACAAACTATTTAATGAAAAATGATCTAAGTATTCTCCAACAGCAAGAGAGAAAACTCTGTTTTCTATTATTTCATATGTAGTTCCTGGTAAATGGAATTGGTTTCTCAATCATAATGAGCCTGATACAACAAAAGAAACTATTCTGTCATTGACTATTAGAGAAGTGACCTCTTAAGTCCAATGTTGTCCTCAATTTAAATTCACCAGTGACCTATTTAATCACATAAGATGCAGTCATTGTCTTTGGTTAACCAAGAAGAGAGAAACAGAGAAGAAAAAATATATTCTTTAAAACAGCAGTTCTCTAGTAATTTAGGAATGTCTATGTCACTGATTCTAGGGAGTACAGAGATATAAATAGTTAATCTAAAGGTCTTTCAGTGCAAAAACTATGACAATGACATATTGTATTAAAAATTAAAAAATGACTAGATGCTTTGTGTTTCTGGAAAAAAAAATGTAATTATGTATATGAAGGCTTCTGAGATAAATTCCCCAAGAGACAAATGGATTTAAATAAGAGCCATCTGACAGACAACTCTTCTCACAAACCTAAACTGAATAAATAAACTCAGTAGAAGACCCATAGGAATAGAAAGCTTAATTTGTGGAGCTAATGTATCTGTAAGTCCTAAATTGGTGAGGTTAGCTTAATTGAAATGGTGAAAAACTTTCTGCCTGTTTTCACAGACTCCAAGTGTTAATACAATGGTATTCTCTGAGTATAAACTTTAAGAGGGGGCTTATAAATTCATGGTAAGTGAATAATTAATGGGCTTTACCCTTTCCAGATCAGCATCTAGAGTCAAAATGGATTTGGAGGCAAGAAGAGTAGAAAGAAACAGTTGGTTTCCGTTAAGGAACAAATTATTTTTAAAATAATGAATTAAATTCAGCAATACAGTGACTTAACGTTGGTTTTCACAAAATACCTGGGTGTTTGACTAAATTGTACTAATTTGCCATGTGCTCCAACCCAGAGGCCCCTAGTAGTAAAGCAGGTGCTCAGGACAGCATGTCTTCTGCCGATCACCACAAATCCATTCTATTGGCATCAACAGTAATATAGTCATTCTCTTTGTTGAGAGCAATGTCAGATATTTTTGAAGAACAGACTACATGCAGGACATGCTATCAAAAATGTGCACAGTTGTAATTTCACTGAGATGCACAGAAAATAACCTCCTGAAGACTATACTGCTTTTTGCAATATAGTGACTATACTGTAGTGGAATTTAGCAGTATAGATAGCTACACTACTTTTCACAAGAATTGCATATCACAGATTTTTGCACCCAGGCATACCTCTCTTAGCCCCTAGGGGAGAATTTAATACAAAGACTGAGATGTTCCTTTGCTGACAGTTCCTGTTTCTAATATTTGGACCAGTCTGGTTATGGTTCTGATTTGTGCACAGCTGTTTTCATTTCCAGATTGATGTCAGCAACCCTGGGAATCTGTTTTCAATTAGTCTGATGTTTGGCCTCTGTGGTAGACAATTATGTGACACATCACCCCCTTCTTCTCTCGACCCTGCCCTCACCTCAAATATGTCCACACCCTAACCACTGAAACTGATGTAAGTGATGTTGGATCTGCCGGCAATTTCTGAGTGCGGGCCAGGATCGTGTCTCGTGAAGCCAAAGAATGGAAACAGGGACCAGGGAGAGGCAAAAAGTTTTAAAAAGAGGATAGTTTATTAGAGGCAGGAGAAGAGGTTGCAGCTCCTGAGCGGGAGGAGGTCCCAAATAGGGGGTGCCCCATGACTGAGGCAAAAGCTCTTACTTTTATACCTTCCCTTGCCTGTTTGGGGAAGGGGAGCTATTTGAAGAAGGGAATTTGTTTGAAGAAGGGAATTTGTTTGAAGAAGGGAACTGGCGCCTTCTAATGAAATTCGTCTACCAGGTTTGTTCTGCTTGCCCATCCTAAAGGAATTAGCAAAGTAACCCACTCTTTATCTATCAGATCACCTCCCGCTTGTCAGGCCAAAAGGAATTTTATGATTAACCTCAAGGCCTTCTTACATTATGTCCTGGAGCGAAGGAGTGATTTCAAAACCTGAAGTTTTAGGATATGACTGTCTTTGTTTATTCCACCAGGGACCTCCCTGTCTACCTAGGGACATGCTAACTCTCTTGTATCAAAACCAGTGAATACAAGTATGTTATTTTACATGACAAAAAAGGGGGGTTTACAGATTTGATTAAACTACAGAGTTTGAGATGGGGAGGCTGTCTGAATTATGGGGAGTGGGCAATGTATTAATTCACATTGTCGTTATAAGAGGGTGGCAAGAGGGTTAGAGTCATAAAAAGGAGATGAGAAGATGGAAATAAATGTTGAAGTAATGACTTTGAAGGTGGAGGAAGGAGCCTTCAGCCAAAAATGTGAAGAGCCTCTAAAAGCTGGGAAAAGCAAAGAAATGTGTTCTCCCCTACAGCATCCAGAAGGAACACAACTCTGTGGACCAATAAGACTTCTGACCTCCAGAAAACTAAGAGAATAAATTTGCATTGCGTTAAGCCATGAAATTTGTGTTAATTTGTCCAAACAGCAAGAAAAAATTAATAGCCTCTAATAGCAGATGAAGGACTCTTATTGCTTTTTACTTAGTTACTTGAGATAGAATTTAGGCATAATGAAATCATAGATGTTAAGTGTACAATTTAATGATTTTTGACAATTTGATACTCATATGATCACCATGAAAATCAAGATATACATTATTTCTATTCTCCCAGAAGTTTATATCTTGTTCTTTCTGACCACAAACCTGTGTGCCCCCACCTCACCCGCCGCAAGCTACTGTCTGTACTGTCTGACATCTACCTGCTTAGATTAAATCTGACGGTTTTTTGGACTTTACATGTATGGAATCACACTATATACTCACTTATGTCTGATTTTTCATTGAACATCATGTTTTTAGATTCTTGGCATTGCTTTGGATTTCTTACTATTCCATTTTTATTCTCCATATTGCCTTTTTAGCCATACCCCTATAATTTTTATTTTAGTGGTTGCTCTAGAGATTGCACTATACGAGTATATCTTTTACTTAGCAGGGTCCATCGTTAAATAAATATTATATACCTCATCAATAATGTAAGATCTAAAACAGTGTAATTCCATGTCTCGTAACGTTTGTTATCATATACATTGCATTTACAACTTATAAACCTCACAATAATGCATTGCTTTGAAACCTTAAAGAGACAGTATCTTGAGGAAGTTTCTTTAATATTTTTCAATCTGATTAGTCTGCTAGAGACAAATTTTCTTATATTTTGTCTGAAAATGTCTCTTATGCCTTCATTTTTAAATATTTCAATGTGAGGTGTTTGTTTGTTTATTTTTTGTTTGTGTTTTAATTTAGTACTTTAAACCTCAATCTCTGGGTTGATATCTATAAACTTTGGAAAATTATTCACCAGTATCTTGCCTCTATCCCATCTTCCCTCTTGTTTTTTTTTGTTTGTTTGTTTATTTGTTTTTTTGGTGGGGGGGATTTCAACTACACTTTTTCTGGAACATCATATTGTACCACATGTCTCAGGTGCACTATTTACTTTCTATGTTCATTTCTTCTCTTTGATTTGGTTTTATAATTTCTATTGACTTGTACTAACTTCACTTCTCCTTTGTTCTGTTCTTTTCAGGCTTCTATCAAGCTATTGAATAAATTGCTCATTTCTGATACTATCTATTTCGAGTATGGAATTTCTTTTTATTTTTCACTTCTTTACTGAAATTCCCCATGTGTTTACCCATATCAATGTCTTTCACTGTTTGTGTCTTTATCTTGAGGGGTTTTATGCCTCCTGGCAGACAATGTTGTTGCTAATCCTGTTTGCTTGCTACTAGGAACTCAAATTTTTCAAATCAAATGAAGAAAAAAATAAAAGGGAAAACAGTATGTGTCTTTTTAAGACATGAAAAATTCTGTTCTGTATGTTTTTTATTCGGAACTGAATTTGTGAAACCAGAGTTCCCAGCTTTCAGTGTTTTGTCTCTGTATGTGAACATATCACTTCTCCTCTTTGTAAAAGAAGTCAGAGTTTAACAGTCTGTTTATAACTAGAGCTCTTTCTCTCTCTCACTCTCTCTCTCTCCCTCTCTCTCTGTTTTTGAAGATCCATTTGTCATTTCTGTTAACTACAGACATACCTATGGTAACAGACAGATTTATCAGCAAAGGGTAGAAAATACAGGATACTCTTCTGGTAACTTACATTGAATGCCAGTGAATGAATATTAGTAGCTGGTGACAGAGATAGTCTTTTACTGTGACAGATCCTACGAATGACCTACCAAATGTCCATTTTCCTCTTTTCCTTATTAACAGAACTACAATATAAAAAATGAAAATGAGGGATTAGCAAGACAGTAAGTTTATATGTGAAGAGGAATAAAAGATGTTTCTCAATACTCATATTACGGAATCTGGGTGAATAATTACATCCTTTCCAGAAATGCCTAAGTTTGGTTGAAGCCGAAAGATTGTGTGTGCCGCGTTTGAGAGGTCACAGACAGGAATGTTCAGAAAGACATGATCGGCAGATGTAGTGAAGTTAAAGGGAGGCTTTGAGAAAGGTGAACTTGGAAACATAGTTTTTAGGTGAAGATGTTTAAGATAATAATGAATCATTGTGGGGGAAAAAAAAGATCCTAAGCAGAGTTTTATGGTTTGGTCCTATAACACATGAAATAATACAAGATCTGACAATTAAGTTTGATCATCCTAAAAGAAGTGCCACATACCTCATTGATGAATATCACTATGGTCACCTTCAAAGTACTCCCCTTGGGATACTATGCACTGACACCAGTGCCTAGTCCACCCTTAAAAGCAATTTTGAAACTCTTTTGCTGGAATGGCCATCAGAGCTGTTGTCATATTACCTTTGATGTCCTGAATGTCATCAAAATGTCTTCCTTTCAATATTTCTTTTATCTTCAGGTAAAGAAGGAAGTCACTGGGGGCCAGATCAGGTGAGTAGGGAGGGTGTTCCAATACAATTATTTGTTCACTGGCTAAAAACTCCGTTACAGACAGTGCCATGTGAGCTGGTGCATTGTCATGATGCAAGAGCCATGAATTGTTGGCGAAAAGTTCAGGTCGTCTAACTTTTTCATGCAGCCTTTTCAACACTTCCAAATAGTAAACTTGGTCAACTGTCCAGTTGGTACAAATTTATAGTGAATAATGCCTCTGATATCAATAAAGGTTAGCAACATCATTGCAACAAGTTCGCAAATTTAATTGCCAGACCTCTCTAATGATCTCCCTAATGAAATGTTAGTGAAAGAGAGGTCACTGATAGTGACAAAGAAGAACTGACAGACTGAAAGGGGAATCACAATGACGGTTTCAAGTGGAAAAGTTGATCAAACTAACAAATGTTTGAGCAATATCAAGGAAAAGTAGGAGTTGTTCAAGGAATTTTAGATTCAATAACAGAAGATAATTTTGTGTCACTGAAGAAAGCTATTTCAGTAATGGTACAGGACAAGCAGTTAGACTTCATAATGTTACAGAGTGAGTGGTTCATGAGGAAATGGAAGCAGGGCACATAGGTCATTTTTTAATTATGGGGGTGGTGAAAAAGAATGATATAAGATGGTATCTTGAAGGCACTTTCATGTCAAGAACTGTGAAAGGTCTGAGAATTTACTTTATTTGCAGCTAATAGTCAGCCTGTCACAGTTTCATGGAGGCTGGCAGAATACCAAAACTGCTGGGTCAGACAAAAAACTTTATCATTCACAGCAATTGCTACATCAACAGAGTGTCATCATTTGTAGGAGTTCTCTGAGCCCCAGTTCTCAGAGACAGCCAGGTGATGTGTCAGGTGAGATGACTGCATGTACAACGGGTTTAATTATAGGTGAAGAACCCAGGGCTTAGGGAACCCATTTATAATGGGCCATAAGCTTGTTTGACCTTTGTCATGAAAGGACACATTGCCATGATTACACTGTACAATAGAGAGACTTTCTCTTTGCTCCAGAGGCAGACACTGTCTCTTTCTATTTCAAATCTGTTTGCTATACAAACATCCTCGAAAACACAGTCCAGAACAAAGTCAATCAATGCCTCGGCTTGCACACGTGCAGAAACGTGAGAGATCCATGGGGAACAGTCGCCCTATAGTTACATTGGAAAATAAAACTTTAAAAAGTGAGAAACATTAGAATGTTTGTTAACAGAAAGACAAAATCTGTAGTAATAATATTAATAGTAGAGAGGGAAATAAAAGTCTTGAGGAAACAAATTGGAGTATGGTCAAACATTTACTAAAGTAGCACTGCCAGAAATGGGTAGACTTGGAGATAACAAGTATTTTACTTTGGAAAAGAAAGATTTTGCAGTTAGGTCCATATTTACAGAAAATGAGAAACTGAAGGAATTTTCTCTGAGTTTATGTGGAGAAGATAAAGGTTTCAATTACTAGCATACAGCACACCTTAAATTATTTGAGGAACTGTAAAACAAGCAAAAATTTGGATTAATGGACATGATTGTGAACTCAGCAGCAAAAACTCTTATTTACATTGCTGTCAGAATTAAGCATAAGAATGTGTGCTACTTTCTGGAGTCTCTCAGACAGGTTTGTGAGTAAACACTGATTTCATCAGTAGTTCCAGTATAACTTGGAACTGAGACCTATGTGAGTAAACGCATTTAGCTACTGAGTCACAAGAAATAGATATTTGAACATAAATAACACAATTCCACTTCAGGGAGATCACAAAACAAATTTTGCTGTAAACATCTTTGTATTTTGACAATCATTTATCTTTAGGCTTATTTTACAGGAGTATAGGTAAAATTGGTTGAAGTCAAGCTGCCCCGCCCTGAGCATTAGCCCAGTAGTTAGATAGTTGTATGACCTCCTGGATTGAAGCATCTATACTTCACATGTTAGCTAATGTGTTTTCTTTATTTACAAATTCAAGCAACTGGGGGAAATTTGGCAACAATTTAATCATGTTAAATATAAACCCTAAGGGCAAATTTACCAAGCAATTAAGTTAAACTTCTCAACTAATTGTTGGCATATCCAATTATGAGGTGAGCTTTAACAATTGCATTCTCCTCACCAGGGTGTTAGTAAGAGATTATTAATGTCCCATTCTGATTTGTTCTTGGAACTCTTAACTAGTCAGTGTATCCACAGATCATGCCGGAGGAAACCTATGAAAGCCATAAAGCCTTCTGCAGACAACAGCTCCCTTATCTATTATTCTCCATGTAGGCTCTGTGTGGGATCTCAGCTTACCAACCTGTTAGCAGTGTCCTTAGATGCCAGATCCTGTCTCCCTGCCCTGAATTTTCCTCTCATAGTTTCAAGAGTGCATCTTCTGACACCAATTCTTTCTTTGAATCATACCACTACCACTCCCATGACTTCTCTCATTTGTCTGCAAATCAAGATCCCTCAGCATTTCCAGCAAAAGTCTTCCATGATAACTTTTCTACTGTTAATACATTGTACTCTCAGTTCTTTTTTTCCTCCTATGTATTGCATAACTTTAGATCCACATTCTGAAATATCTAAGCTTTTGAAAAGGTAAGTGATTGTGCATGTCTTACATATTTATGATATAACATTGTAGCACAATTTCAAAAGCTTTTAATTCATCCAATAATTCTCTGAAAGTTATGGTGTTCTTGCTGCAATTTATCAAAAATACATTTTGTTTTTATAGCACCTTCCTCATGTTCTATACATTTCAATCTTCATATATTTCATAGTTCAGTATAATACAAGTATGTAGGTCTGTCTCTCTCTTTCTCCATTCTCTTCTTCTTTGCTGATGGTTTACCATTGAGCCGTCACCTGCCAGCATTTACGTCATCTTACATATTATCTAGCTACAGCTCTTGAATTCTTTCTTATCGGTTGTCTTTCTGGCTAAATTTATTCAAGATAGAAAAAGTACTGATTTTCCCTTGAAATATATTCTCAAATTAGAGGAAAAAGTCCAGCTCTCAGTCAAACAAAAACCTCTGAAGTAGTCCAAGCACTCTGTCTTTCTGCTGCTCATTTGTTTTCGTGCTTTATTTAGACTCTACAGAAACCATACATAATTTTATTTCAAAGATATTGGACAATCTCTCAGGCATTTACTAAACATATGCTTTGACCCATGGGTAATATTGTCAAAACACATTTAGCAACCAATACAGCACAGATACTGGCCAATCTAAAAATCTGCAGCTAAAGCCTAGAACAAAATCCTGCAGGCCACCTGCTGTGATATCCACTAACTCTTCAGTTGCCCTTTTGATGAGAATGAGGAACAGAAGGATCTCCATGGTCAGAGGAGGTACCAGCTGGAGCCAGAAGTGCTAACCTGTTCAGAAATTTTTTAATACTGTAACTGCTAACGGCATACCAATGATCTTTGGCTAACTATGAGTCCTGCCTTTAACTGTTTTCTGCTTAATTTCTCCCAGTAAAAAATTCCAAATAATCCTTTCAGTTTTTTTCCCAACTGCTCTAGTTGTAAAATTCACCTGGAACCCTTGTTAATATTTAAATATAGGTGTTACACCCCTGCCTTTCTATATCTGATTCTCCAGGGCAAGGGTCTGGAGAGTTAAAGCTTCCACAATCACCACAGGTCACACATCATTATGGAAGTTCAGAAAACAATGGCTTATTTTATGTGATGCTCACTATAACTTCATAACTTGGGCAGCACAAACCATAAGAGGTCTATTTATGGAAGAGAAAGTGAACCATATCAAAGTTTCATAACTTGTTCAATATTAGGAATCAGGTCTTCTGTTTCTAATTATAATAGTCTCAGGTGGTTAGATTGGATTATTTCCCTTTCCTAAAAAGTTTTTAAAGATGGTAGCATTTTTCTTCAAATTCCATTGTTATTGCCTGTATGTTTTTTCTCCGTGTCATTTTTATTTTATTTTAGATTACCTATTCAAAACCACTTAGAATTATATGTATGCCTGCTTCTTAAAATCAAACACAAAATGTTGGCCTCATTAGCAAAATATCAGGAAAACTATTTTTATCGTAATATGTTATCTTAACAAGTTGTTTTTTTTTTTTAAAGTAAAAATGAATACAAAATAGAGGAAATTTAATTTCCCTAAAACGCACATGAAATTAAAAACAAAATGTGAACAGAGATTCCAGTCAAGATGGTGGGGTAGGTTAATGCTGTGCTCACCTTCTCTCATGACCACATCAAAATTACAACTAAACTACAAAACAACCATTATTGAGAATCACTGGAAATCTTGCTGAACCAAAGCCCTAAGGACATACAGAAGAAGCCACCTCTAGACTAGTAGGAGGGGCAGAGACGCAGAACAGGCAGGGCCCACACCTGCATCTGACCATTAAAAATCGGGAGGTCCCAATGAAGGAGAAAGGGGTCCCAGCACCACACCAGGCTCCTCATGCCAGGGTTCCAGTGCCATGGACAGAAGATGCCATAATTTCTGATTGTGAAATCAGCGGATAGTGGCTGAGTTAGACAAAGGGTGGCAAGAGTACCAGGCATTCCTCATAAACAGACCATGCATAGACATACTCATCGAAGGAATCCCTGGCTCTGAGCTCCAGCACTGTGGCAGCAGCTAGAGAGGCAGCAGGACATATGGGTGGAAACAGAGTTATCTGGTTTCAGGATGAGGGCTGGAGGGACAGCTATCGCTGGACAGAGGAGCTGGCAGAAACCATTGTTTCTTTCCTGAGCCCTCCCAATTCCCGAATGCAGACGCAGGCAGCACCATATATGAATCTCCATCAACCTGGCCCTGCCCTGAAATGTCTGAGGCCCCACCCCATCCAACTTTCAACCACCAACCAAGACACTTCCAGTGGCTTTTTCATACAAACTACCTGCCTTAGCTCATGCTGCAGACTTTCCTAGAGTCTCTCAAAGATTGAAGGAACCCAACCAAGTAGCATCTGGCTTGAGCCTGTCCTGTACCTTTGGCTGAGTAGCCCTAAGCCTGGCACTAACAGCAGCTGTCCTTGGTTCACAGCTTGGCCTCTAGAGGAACTTCCAGGCACGGTGTGGGTGGCAGCCATCTGTGGATCGCTTTGTGGCTCCTGCTGGGTGGCCCTAGGTGCATCACCATGAAAAGTTATTTCATGAAAATTGAAACAAACAACCAAAATATAGAGTAGCAATACTTATTCCAAACAAAATAGACTTTAAAACAAAGACTATAACAAGAGATAACGGAAGACCTAGTAATCCCCCTTCTGGATATTTATCCGAAAAAACCCAAAATGCTACTTTGAGGGGACACGCTCATCCATATGTTCATTGCAGCATTATTTACAATAGCCAAGTTATAGAGGCAACCTGGGTGTCCCTGAATGGATGAATGGATAAAGAAAAGGTGATATATATATATATATATATATATATATATATATATATATATATATATATAATGAAATATTACTCAGCCGTTAAAAAAAAAAAGAAATCTGGCCATCTGCTTCTTCATGGGAAGACCTAAAGAGTTTTGTGCTTAGTGTAGTCAGACAGCAAAAGGCACATTTCAGATGATTTCACTTATAAGTGGAATCTAAAGAACAAAACAAACAGATGAAAAATCCCAAACTCATAGATACAGAGAACATTTTGATGGTAGCTAGATGTGAGGGGGGTTGGGAGTGGATGAGAAGGGACAGGGACTAAAAAGTACAAGTTGGTTGTTACACAGAAGTCATGAGGATGTAGGGTGTAGCATAAGGAATATAGTCAATAATACTGTCATACCTATGTATAATGTCAGATGGGTACTACATCTATCAGGGTGATAGATGGGACGGGGGTTGATGAAGGGTGAAAAAGGTAAAGAGATTAAGAAATACAAATTGGTAATTACAAAAGAGTCATGGGGATGTTAAACATAAGGAATATAATCAATAATATGGTGATAACTATGCATAGTGCCAGATGGGTACTGTTGAATAACAATGATGTATACCTGAACCTAATATAATATTGTATGTTAGCTATATTTTAATAAAAAATATTTTAAAAAATAAATACTACGAGGTGTGATCAAACATACGGTGAATGCTGCTGCTGAGTGCCATCCATCAGAAAAGCAGGGATCTTCAATACGGGAAGCAGCGCATTGAACTTTAGTAACAATGTGTGACAAGTTTCAACTTGTTCAGTGCAGTAGGTCAGGTATGAGCTACGTGGAGAGAGGGTGTGTTTTATAATATGCCGTAAATCATCCTCCGTCAGGACAAAGCTCCATGTCACACATCACTTCTGGTACAGCAATTTCTGTCAAATAAAAACATTATGGTATGTCCTCATCCACCTTATTCACCAGTCTGGCATAATGCAACTTTTGGCTCTTCCCCAAAGTCAAAATGACCATGAAACATAAACATATTGAATTGATTCAGGACATCAAGGCAGCCAGGACAGTGCAGCTAAAGACACTCACGAAAGAGGACTTCAAGAATTGCTACAGAAAGTGGCAAGAATGAGGGGATAAGTGTGTTCAAAGTGAGGGGGAGCATTTTGAGGGGAATCAATGGCAATGTGTCTTTTACTGTAATAATTTTTTTTTTAAATTTAAACATTCACCATAGTTTTTGATCATACCTCGTATGTATGTGGTTAGTTTATAGAGCACAAAGATAAATGTGTATTCACAAAATACATATTTCTTTTTGTCCTACTAATATTTAAATTTAGAATAAGATAATCTCTGATTTGACAAACTATCATACTTGTCATGTTTAATAGAGTAGCATAAATAATATAATCAAATGACAGATTAAATTATATTTATGATTTTAAACTCTACATTGTTTTTATTCTTTGATAATAAGCCAACAAGTAAAAATTCACAGAGCAATTTCTTACAATTAACAATGAACTATGTATTATTCAAAAACTGTTCTCATCATGGGGAAGAACGGGTAATTGACTGAACTCATGTGAACTTTCAGATTCATTATTTTGGGGCAAATTCACTTATCCCAAAGGGTTGTATGATCTCATTTGACATGCAGTGAGACTTTAGGATTAATGTAGCATGTAATTTACCTAATTTTAGCACAATCATGTGTTGGAATTTAATAAAAACATTCTTGGGTGTAACTTGAAATAAAAATAATAAAATGGAAACACTGGTAATAACGGCTGTTCGACTATCTCTCATTGTATCACCTGTTACTGGTCTTGTTGGTCTGCCATTTGGAAGTAATTATGGAGAATTTTTCAGGCTTTTTGTAAAGATTTGTTTTTAATCTGTGGTTAAAATACACTGTTTCCTGTCAATAGAAGTCTATTATGTGTCAAATAGATACAAAGGATAATTGGCAATATTAACTGACAAAAAACGAATGATTAAATTTGGGAAAAATAAAGCGCAGTTTGAAGGTTGTGGCATGTCACTCATTAAAAAATCTGAAGGTGGTGGTGGCATATCACCCATTTGTAAGCCATCTGCCTGAAGAATTCAATCCAAGTGGCTTTACCAATTTAAAAAAATATATATTGCTATGCCCATTAATAATTAACTGGAAAACAGGTGTTGCGGTAGACTGAGCTAAACTTTCAGATGAAAACAGTGCTTGTTTTGGTATTGACGTCTGTGTAGAACTGGATATATCAGGATGACTGTCAAGCTTAAATTCCTGGAATTTAGAAATCCATCATTGGATGGATCACAAGGTATCAATAAGAGGATTTAGAATTGGGTCAAATAATATAAGGTTGTTCCTGTGGACCTCATTCTTGACTTAGATATAAAAGGCATCTGAGTGATTAAACAGAATGGGAAATTTGCTGAATGTTTTAGAGACTGTATACAAGATCCCAATGCTAGAAAACTTGAGAATTTGCACTTGCTATTTTTTCCCCCTGTGGATATTCAACACAATCTGCCACAAAGTGAGTTGTTTGAACCACATTTCAGAATTACTACAGTGCTTATCAAAGTCATACTTGTATTCCTGAGCCCCTCTGGAAAGTTGACTAAGAGGTATTTCTGTTTTTATTAATAAGCACTCAAGATGCTTCCTATGCACAGTGAAGTTTTAGCACCACTGTTCTAACCTTACTGAATTAGGTGCTGTTCTTAGAACCATTGCCTAAAAATTCATAGACAGGAGTCAGTGTATCTACAAACATGCAACTTTATTTATCATGTGACTTGAAGAGTACTAGAAGAATTTCTCCCCATAAGTCAGGGCTACCATAAATCTACCACAGCACGTGATATTTCATTTTGTGAGATAATACCTTCAGATTAAATCAAGCCATCTTTATATAGCCTCTTTTACTAAGTCTTCTGATAAGGTTATGCAGATATCAATAATAGCAATAAAAATTATCTTAACTCCTTTGTTAAGACTTTTTATCAGACATCTTTCCCCATAGGTAACTGAGAATAAGGCATCAGTAGAATGAATGTTTTGATGGTAATATAGAACACAGTTATATATTTGTACCCATATTGTACATGCATTTTGTGTTTTACTGTAATCAGCTTTGTGTACATGTATGATCTCACCTGGTGATTCATAAATTCTTGAAGGGCAGGGACTACTTCCTTCCTCCTTCTATCTCCAAGTTTCCAGGACTTGCTATAGTGCTCAATATATGACAATTTCTTGTCTGAATAATAATATCATTATAAAGGAATTAAGGAAAAAACATGGGTTAATGTTTGGGGAAGGCTGAACCTCTGGGATACTAAGACAAGTCTACCTAAAAGGAGAAACCAAGGGAATCCAAGTTAGGATAAAAATGGAAGAGAGGAGGGAATGCATTTAAAATCCTTTTTAATTCTGTCAAAAGTCAATACTTCATGCCAAAATATGTTTTTTCCCTCTGAAACTCATTATTTTAAATAAATACATAAAATTTGTGCATATATACATACACATATATGTACATGCATGTATATGTGTATATGTATGTATTTGTGTTACTGATAACTACATGATACTACTCTGTATTAAATTTAATTTAGTGATTGTTTTGTCCCATTATGATTTTTTAAAACATGGTGTTTTATTTTTTAAAAAAATTAGGCATGTATATGATAGCCATTCAACGACTTATATTGTTTAAGAAACACTAATGTGAATCTACAAAATTTTGGAACTAAATAGGGTACTTTTTAGTATCTTTGTTTAAGAACTACTAGGAATCATAGAATGAGTTTGTATTCTAACATCAACTATTTCCTTGTAAGAATCTATATTAGTAAACAATTTTATTGGTAATAAGATGAGCATAAACATACTATTTACCTAACTGAACTGACAGGCTTATTTTGAAGCTGGAAAGATACAATGTGCATGGAAATATTTTGTAAAAATTAAAGCATATGTGTTATAATCAATGACCGATATTAAAACCACGGCCTTAAGGCTTCTTTTTGGCTCTGGAGAAAATCCTTGAGTAGCATCAGAATTTGACTTTCAGGTGTTTAATTCAGCCGTTTTCTAGATTCTGTCCTCTGAGCATTCATAGACATGGCCAAAACAGGTGACATAAGATCCAACCAGTTAAAAGGGTCAGACATTGGGCTTTAAAGGTTTTTATTATGAAGAATACCTACTCACAGTTTTTGCAATTGGCTTTGTCCTCAATCCTGTTGTTAAACCTCTGAAAAAATTGCTGAGTTTTCTTTTGATTAAGTTCAAATCATTTAATTTGTAAGTAGGAAGGAGAAAGCAAGATTTACACACAGCAAAATTCAAATGTTTTCAAAAAGTCCTGAAATTCTGATTCTGGTAACAGAAGCATATCCTTTTTCTGATTTTGTCAATGTAATAAGACCATGACTGCTATTGCTAAAAATGTTACATATTGATTGAGCATTGTGGTAAGCTGAAAAATGTCCTCCCCAAAGGACAACAGCATGCCCATGCCCTAACCTGTAAGTATGTTACATTCCAAAAGGGACTTTGCATATCTTGTTAATTTAAAATCTTGAGATGGAGAGATTAAACTGCATTATCCAGTGTAATCACAAGGTCCTTATAAGAAGGAAGTAGAAATGTCAGGGTTAGAGGAGATGTGAGGATAGAAGCAGAGGTATTTTTTTTTCCCCCTGAGTTTGGCTTTCATTTATTTATTTATTTATTTATTTATTTATTTATTTATTTATTTATTTATTTATTTATTTAATTTCCCATGTAAGTGATATCATACACGATGGTATTTCTCTGATTTATCTCACACAGCATAATGCCCTCAAGGTCCATCCATGTTGTCACATATGGCTGGTTTTCCCTTTTTCATGGTTGAATAATATTCCATCGTATACATATACACCACATATTCTTTATCAATTCATCCATTGATGGATACTTAGGTTGTTTCCACATTTTGGATTTTGTGCACAATACTGCAATGAACACAGGTGTGCAGATATCTCTTTGAGATATTTATTTCAATTCTTTCATATACATATACTCAGGAGTGGGATTGCTGCTAATGCTATGGTGGTTATCATATTGCAATATATAAATATATCAAACCAACATGTTGTATACCTTAAACTTACACAATGTTATATGTAAATTATTTCTCAAAATAAAAAAGGAGGAGGAGGGAGGGAGGTGGGAGAGGAGAAGGAGCAGGAGGAGAAGGAGAAGGAGAAGCAGAAGCAGAAAAAGTTGAGATAGGCAGAGGTTGGAATGATTTGACTGCTCACTGGGGTGGGGGCGGAGCACAAGCCAAGGAATTTGAGCAGTCTCTAGAAGCTGGAAAGGAAAAGACATGGATTCTCCATGAGAACTTTCAAAAAAATGCAGCCTGATTTTTACCTTGATATTAGGGCTTCTGACTTCCAGAACTGTAAGATAATGAATTTGGGTTGCTTTAAGTCAGGAAATGTGTGTTCATTTGTTACAGCAATAACAGAAAACTAATACAATTATCAAATAGAGCTATAATCACAATTTTCATTAAAGAGCAAAAAATAAAGAAAGGATGGTCAAGAGTTTAGTCTATGGAGCCAGAATGCCTGAATCTAAATTCCCTATCTGCCACCTACTAGATGAGGTACTTTGGCTATATCTGTTAGTTTGTACAGTAGGGATAATAATGGTACCTAACTTGTAGGGTTTTTGAGAAGATTAAATGAGTTAATAAATGTAACGCTATTAGATCTACGTGTGACACACAGTAAGTTTTCATAAGATCTAAATTGTCATTAAATAAAATTAATAATTGTATGATTCTCATTATCAAAGTTATGATTAAATATGCTTATTTAAAAAAAAAAAATCTCACTTATTGTTCTATAGTGGCCATTTGACGGGGAGGATATCAAATGTATTTTACCAAATCTCAGCTTTCAAGGATTTTAGATCATATGAGAGAAGTAGAATATGTACCTAAATTATTACAGTACAGGAAGGAAAATTATGGATGTCATACATGTTTTTCTTTCTTTCTACCATCCGTCCTGCTTCTGAGTCTAGCAAGTGTGATGGATGATATATTTTGTATCTGTCCTTGACTGTGGATGTATCTCAATTGTAGTACACATTTTGACCCAATGTGTAGGTAAAATTCTTTTTCATTAGGAAAAAAAAAGTAATTTGGGAGGAAATAAGAGGTGTTTGACTCTGCTATGTGTTGGACTGCTGTTCATAAATTCTTGCACTAGATGAGAAGTTACAACCTTTAATTATCACATAGCTCATCCACTGTCACACAATTGTCAGATGTGGAAGTCATCTTAGTTTTAGTACTTAGTTAAAAACACAATAACCAACAGTAATATAACTATGTTTTATACCTGATGGTAAACCATCTCTTCTGGTAATAGCGCTCATAATTTTTTAGAGTTATAAAATGACAACTCAGGACTGTAGATAAAACCTCAGACAGGGAACAAGAAAATAATAACAATTTCTGAATCCATGTAGCAATTTTCTTTTAAAATTAACCTTCACAATGCCATGATAGATTAAACAGGTACCATTTTCGGATGTCATTTAGAAGATGAAAAGCATTCAAAGTTGTATGATCTGTTACTAAAGATATGAAAGGAAAAACATTATCACCATAACAAAAACATATTAGCAACTGCTTTTGGTTACTGTTTTGTTTTGATTTGTTTTGTATGTGGTGTTATACTTCAGCAACAACAAAAAAATTCTCATTTCAAATCAGGACTCAATTTGTATACATGTCATTGAACAGCTAATTGTCACCTTCACCTGAATAAGATGCTGGGATATAGGCATGCCAGCCACTCTCATATTGATCTCCATTAGCCATCACTCTACAATTTAGGAAGTTCATACATACAGATAGGTACATGGATTAGCTTAGTATCTGCTCTATTTCTTTGGAGACATAACCTGAAAGAATCTATGTTTAAAACTATGATTTTTGTTTGAAGTTAATAGACGTGCATGACTTAGAAATAATAAAATGAGTCAAATGATTAAGATTACAATATAAAAGGGAAAGACCAATGGGAATTCCAGAAATTTAAATGTGTCTTTAGCTATGTAAAGTTCAAAGAAAAATGTTCACAAAATTTTTCATACTTATTTTTCCTAGAAATACTCTCAACTTATAAATACACACGTGTTGTTACATCTATAAAAGGTACAGTTATGTCACTATAATGCATGATCTTTAACTGAGAATATCTGATTGCATCATAGGCCCTGTTAAATATCATTTCAATAATTCAGACCAAAAACTATTTAAAGAAGTCAATTTTAGCAACAAAAACCTACATTCTCATTGGAGCATATTTTGAGACCAGTTTACTTATATTTAGGAACTTAAGGCATTATAACATTCATGGAACTCCTAGATCTTATAATATTTTGTCAGCCAACATTAAATTCATCATTTGTTCTATTTCTGCTTTTATTCAAGTAAATGCTGGGGGATGAAGACTTTGGCCAAAATATAAAACATTCTACATAAGAAATCATATGGCACAAAGCTATATACTAAACCTAGGCTAAATATGGTGGGTTTTCCCAGAGTCAGCTATTTTGATATGCATTTGGGGAGCAGATTTTGACAACTGAATGATACACTTTGACAAACCATAGACAACACATTGTTTCCCAATGTTACAGTACTTTCAACTTAGCGCATGCTAGGATCCTGCAATATTGGTGTTCTTTAGTTGCAAATCACAGAAACTGGCTATAACTTATCTAAAGCAAGGGAAGCACTTAAAAAGGATTTTAAAGAAGACAAAATTGGTGGTAAGATGGGATATCTAGGCTTGAAATTGAACAGGGAATTCTGGATAAGTGGCATTCGTTTTATAGAAAGTGGCATGTAGTCTGAGAGTTACATCTCTCAGAATGAAATGGAATTGAGTATGTTTACATTTTTTTGTGGCATACTCAAGTTTCTGATTCTAATTAACCCTAGTTGGACCAAGAATTTGAATGTTGACAAAGGCAGAACAGGGCACACAGTTAGAGTCCCACCATACTGTAAAGAATAGAAAGAAGAAATTTGGATATAATTAGGAGGGAGGAATGGCTGTGAACCATTCCCCTAAAAATCCAACTGTATACTATAGGTTTATTCTCATTTTTTGACAATTTAAAATTTTTATAGTTAAGAATTAGGAAACAAATATTCATTATCTATCAAAGTCTCATCAATGACTGTAACTGAAAATGGACTTGCTGGGACAGTGGTGGGCATGAGGGTAAAAGAGCATTTAAAAAAAAACAAATTTACCTGGAAACATAGAATTTTAAAGAGTTCTCTTCAAGCTGGTTGATAATTAATTCTGAATCCTTTTTTTATCAAGCAAGACGCTGAAAATAAATCAACCCTCCTATATTATACCCAAGACACCTGTCATCCTCAGTTGTGATAGATGCAGGCTAAATTGTTTGAATTTTTATTTAAATGCAGTTTAATACAGAATTTAAATTGTATAAAAAATAGCTCTAATTGCATAATGCATTATCTTAGCAAATAAATAATATATGATCCACTGAATGTATAAATGACATCCATAGAACTTTAATAAATTTAATTGTGTTACTCCCCCTCATCAGTAATTTTATAATCATTTAAAGTCTGTTTACGAAAGTCGTGTATTATCTATTTGCAACACATTTTCATGTTTATTACTTTCTATATAATTAAATGCTGTTTTGTTGAAAAAAGTCTAACTCTTCATGAAGTGAAATTATTTTAACTTTTCATATGTTGACAGAAACCTTTTTATTCTCATTTACAACATGACATCTGCTCTATTTCCATTTTACTTTTTCAAAATGAGGTTACTTTAGTATTTTCTTATTTTGTCAAATAGCTTTGCCAAGATGGTGAAAATGCAGTTCCTGAACACAAAAAATTACAGAAATGTAGACATAGCAATTTACATATGGTAGTTGTGTACTTAACATTTTATATGAGGTATTTCAGACACCTATTTCCCTCCATTATTTTATCTCAACCAAACACAGAAAAGTTTTAACAATAAAAATCAAGCCATTTAGCAAGTAGGATATTGACTATTATTTAAATGACAATAATACTATAGTGTTATTGATAAAATAAATCAGTCTTTTCCCATCTGATCATCTAAAGAAACAGAGTCCGTAGCTCCTATTCAATAACAATTTAAATAAAGTAAAACTCTCAGCACAGATATGCTGCTGCTGTCACCTGATCAATCACGTCATAGTCCTCTCTCTCACATTAGCTGTCCTCTCCTAACTGACATGCACTATACCCACACATGCACACAGGTACACACGTGTACGCACATGCATGCACACACTGGAGTTTGGGATTTAATGTTTTGGATTCTAATGTCAGACTCACCTGGGTTTATAGCCAACTCTATCGTTTACTAAGTATGCAACTTCAGCAAAATTATGTGCTTAACCTCCCTAAGACGTCTTCATTTGAAAAACAAAGATAGGCAAGATGAATATTCTCAATAAGTGGAAAGTGCTCCTGTTGCAATTAATGCTATTGTTGGTGTAGTGCTTTTAGGGAAATAAGTATTTGTGATATTAATGTGTTCATGCTTTATCCTCTGTATTTGAAAAATTTACTCCCTGTCATAATCAGATAGAAACACCTTATTAGAAGATCAGTCCTGGAACATAGTACATATAAAAAAGGATAATTATGAAGCCTAGGATGAATCATAACTCTGATAAATCATGAGAAAATTCAACCATTAGAAATACATATTTCTTTTTCTTTTTCATTTTAATCTTCTCTTACTTGCTTAGTTATTACAGAAATTACAGTATAAGAAGTGACTCAGCAGTACTGACTACTGATGAATTTTAACAAATAGGGTTCGATAAATCAGAGTCCAAAGCACAGTTTGTTACATTACTACAATATATTATTTCCATTTATCTGTACATGATTTACAACTATAATTAAGTTAGGCTTAAAATTGAATTTTAATATTTTAGTCAACAGGATCCCAGAAAGATACAATGCTAAATTAAGACATCACATCATATAGCTTTAAACTGTGACCTTACTTCCAATTGTTTCCATATTGTTACTGAAATACTTGATGTCTGACTACATGTTCAACATCACAACAATCAGCATTTAAATAACAGAAATCTCCAAGTGTGGCATGAAGACTACATCCTGCAGAAGATCAGACTTCTTTGGGCATATCTGAGCTAAAGATACAAAAGTTCTGCTCTGTTCTGGTGTCACTTCTTCAGGTCTAGGCTTCAGGCTAGACCATTTAGAATTCAGAAATCTCACTCTTGATAAAAATGAAAAGAGAGAAAAAGAAAGGAAAGAAAAGAAACAATAAACAATCTTGAGCGAGAGTAGAAACACTTAATTGGAAATCATTTCTGGTCTATCCTGAATCATCTTCAATCTATCTTGGTAATATCAAGCAAATAAAACTTACTTAGCCTTCCTATAAAATGAGAAAGTTTGGTTCAAGTATTTCTCCAGTGGTAATATTTCTTAGGAGGAAAAAAACCACCACCTGTGTTATTTTAATCTAGCTGATAAATTTCATAACACACGAATACCATACATGCTCTGCACATGCATAATGCACACATCTTATTGAGAAAGACACTCACTCACTTTCTCAATATCTCTCTCTCTCTCCAACCCGACCCCCCCACCCCTTAGTCAAATAGAGAAACACAGTAATCCAATATTCTTATTCTTACCAAGCAAGAGAAATCTAAAAGGATATGCCATTAGCTAAGAAGGATTTTGTGGCAGATTTAATTCCCTGGGGAAATTTTATATATATCAATAACAAACTCTAGGTCTGACTTTTGTGTAGTGATAAAATACCTATTTGTTTTTTGCTAGTAAAAGGAAAATGGAGGAGAGGCTATTTATTGTCCAATTGAATAAAAAGTGCTCAGCAAATGCTTAAATGAAATCCCCTTTCCTCATTTAAGATACAAGTCCTCCTAACACACATCTACTTTTATTACTGATTCTTATCTTCCTTGCCCTCAAGAAATAGTAAGAAATGTTCAATTCTAGCCTGGGGAAAAATAAAAGAAAAAAGTAACACCAGCTCTCTCTCCTACTCTGGTGAAGAGATAGATTTGATAACCTAATTGGCCCTTCCTGATTCTAATTTGTATGATTGACAGTTAAAGCACGTTGTATGAGGTGGAAACCAATGGAGTACCATATATAGAGAGAAACACTAGCCAAATCGAAAGGTAAATTAGATGTGCTTGTCTGAGTCTGAATTTGCTAGGCTGTTTTATTTTCTCTCTATGGCAATGTGTAATTCCACCCACAAGAAGGTAAAGAGAGAGAGTTAGAAGAACCATCAGGAGAGGCAATAAATTCCCACTGATCTTCAAAGGAAAGAAACATCCTGTTGGTCTTTCTCATAGCTCCTAAACTATGAGATATCTATTACATGGTCAGACCATTTCTGGGTCATTTTAGCAAGCTGCATTTTCACATTACTGAGAAACCTGGGGTTGTGCTAACAAACTGATAATGGCTTAAAGATATTTCTCAGTTATGGCAGCTGGGTTCATCGGACTGCTCAAACTCTTCCCTTTACCTCTTCAACAGATGTATTAGAGAATTGCATGAAATGTCAATTATGTTGTGTTCTTACTGGTACAAAGTGCTGCACACCAGGAGAAATTCTTCTTGACCCCCCAAATCAAGGCAGTGTCGTAGACTTCTTTTATACACTTTGTAGGAACAAGGAAGCTGATTAAGGATGAATATAAATACATGATTATCTAAATGATTCCAGCCCTCCCAGATACAACAGTAAGAGGAATTGAGTTGGAGAATTATCTTGACCCATTTGCCCTGTCTTTTTTAACCACCCTCACCTTTCTACCATAGTCACAGCAGAAATACATTGAAGTGTGTGCTAAACCTTAAGTAGCCACCCTGACAAGCATGGCTAAAGGATGCCTATTTGTATGCCTAGTAGCTGAAAACCCAGACATTGTATTGAAAATGCCAAACACACAACCAAAAATGCAGCCGCAGAATTTTACTCTATTTGTGGATTACACGGAAAGGTTCTAAATCTGGTTTTCCCATTGTTCTCATTCTCCTAGGTGCCAAGGACTTGGAGGACGTTAAGTGTGCTACATCATTAGTTCAAATTCTTAAAATTAGTAATAATATCTAATAGTATTTGCTTATTGCTCTAAATTTACATATATTTTCTCATTTAATCCTTCAAAGAAAGATCCTGCTAATATGCTCATTTTACAGATGAGGACACAGAGAGTTATAAAATTTATTTGATTTTATTCAACTAATTAGTAGTAGAGACAATGTTAAAACCCAGGCGTTCTGTATCCAAAATCTGTCATTTTAAGTATTCTGCCACACTAGCAAAACAGGATGATAACTTACACCACGGATTATATACTAATACTCTGAATTGCAGGATATTTTAGCCAACATACTGCTATTTAAATTGGAGGAGGCTTGGTATCTTAATTAGAATTCCATTAATTACAATTTTGTTTCTGCAGGTTACTACAGTAGCACTGTTTTAACTCATACTTTCAAGTTTCTATTGAGATTAAAAGTTAGTCAGATTGATATTTTGTTGACAACAACAGAATCTTTGTTATTAAATCACCAGGAGATGAAACAGACTATTATATAAAACAAACAACAACAAACAAGCAAATAAACATAGAAAAAAAAATAACCCACTTTTCCTGTGGTAGGTGAGAATCAGCAAGCAAATGACAGGAATTAAGGCCATGCCAGTTTAGATAGGCACAGTCCATTTTCAGCAATGAGAGGGATAAAGGAAGAAACTGAAGAAACTCGGACGATGAAATTAAATTGTTCTATTTTTTTCCTGAGAAAAATCTTTTGCCATTTTTTAAATTTCTTTTCCACTTAAAAACATTAATAATATGGAATTGTATATGTTGATTTCTCCTCCTCGTAAGATAACGAAGAGATCACTATATTAAAAAATTTCTACTGTTAAAAAAGTAAAATTTGAGGCATCTCACATATGAGCAATTTGACTTATTATCAAATCCATCATATAGAAATATTCTTTAGTAGAGTTTATTGAACTTTAAACTTATATGAAGAAACTCCACAAGAGAAAAGCATCAGTGACATGCGCCTTAAATCTTTTAACAGATATCAGACATAGGACAAGGGAAAATAACTCAGTCATCAATGCTTTACACTGTCAAATGAACTGCTTCAGATGTAAACCTTAGTATTTGCATCCCTATTTGAACAGTACTGGCTGGGTGAATTGCAAATCTGTACAACGATTCTGGATTGAACTGGAAAATGAATCAGTTCAAGCATATTAATTCAGCCTCTACCCATTAGAAATTCAAAATGTGTACCACATTCAATGACTGCAATTTAAAAATATAAAATGAAATGAAGAAAACATTACCACAACTAATATCATTTCAGAAACATTTAACTTTGGCAATCAACTTTACAAATGGACTAATAATATCAGCATATGAGGAACAACACTCATGTTTGTGTAGGGATGATACTTATACATAGGTCTAATGAATCTGGAACATTTATGAAACATACACCGAATGTGTACAGAATACATATGCTGTACGACTAGAAAGAATGAATGAAGATGGCATTTTCACTTAGGGAGCTTATAAGAAAGTATTTCCTCATAATAAAATATCAATGAAAATATAATCCAAGTTTTCTGAAAAACATTCTATGTCAACCTACAAAGCTAAAGGGAGCTTATTAAATAGGCCACCTCAATCTGCCTAATTTGAGCAATGATACTCTTCAGTATACCTTCAGCCTGTACTTTTTCCAAGGTCAAGAATCTTGCTCCCCTCACTTGGGACTAAATTCTCTGTCTCTAAAAGAAAGTCTTGCCAAATGTCATCTCTCTCTCTCTAACTCTCTCTCTCCTCCTCCCCATCCACCTCCCCTTCCCCCTCTCCCTCTCCCTCTCCCTCCCCCTCTCTCTCTCCTTCTCTCTCTAACTCTCCCTCTAACTCTCCCTCCCTCTCTCAATACAAGTAAGAAGGCAGGCAAACAAATTTACAGATTGAAGTTTTCTAGGGAAAGAATACGCACCTTTTTACTAAATCAGTCTGAAGGCAAAGAGAGGATTTCTGGTAAGTAGCCCATTTTGCTCTCATCTTGAAATCAGTGTCTATTTTGCTGAACCTGGAATCTCACTTTAACATTATACCATTACTTTTATTGCTTTGTATTTATCTGAACAAAGACAGTGACTCCCCAGAATAATTTCTACAGTTAGTTTTAAGCTTAGATGCATAATGCTAAGCATTCTATAGGAATCAAATACTGTAACTGACTACAGAGTTCATCCACCCGGCGCTGCAGATGACAGTTATGCTAACATTGAGGTGCAGTGGACCAGAGGGAAGAGAGGGGTGTTTATTGTATTGTGCTACAGTGGAGAACTGGCAGCTTCAAAAACCCGAACTTCTCCATGGTTTACAGACAAAGCGTTTTATAGAGCAAAAAGCATGAGTAATCATGCGTAAGAGGTTCAGGGACATGGGCTTGGGTTGTGTTGATTGGTCGGTTCTTATGCAAGTTGCAGCAATGCATTTATTCAGCTTCTGGAATCATCCTGTCCGTGTCTACTGACTATGGCCAGATGGTCTCAAACATAGGGACAGGTTTGGAAGACCTCTTGGGGTACTGAGTCAGTGATGTTATCTTAAGAGCAAATAGAAAAGAACAGAACTATATATTTCATGCCTAACAAGTTACATTCTTCTGTTATCTTAAGCAGAGTATACCTTCTGAAACTTGTTTTACAGGCAGGCTTACAGGTGCCAGGGCATGACGACATTTCAGTGCAGCTATGACTCTTAAGAAGGGATAATTTAATAATTTCAACTAAAAACTAAATTCTAATACATCTAGTCTGTTTTGATTTGTTGTCAGCTTCAATATGTCTCTACACCAAAACTGAGAACCTTCCAGAGCAGGGCTATGGGAATTTAAGCTTCTACTTAGGTTGTATAATACTGGCAAGAGCTTTGTTACCCACCCATACAAAAGCAACATAAAAAGTTGGATAGGGTATAACCAAACTTTTCTTGAACTCATCAGAGAACTGAGGTCACAGGGCAACAAAGTAACCAAAAATCATGGGAAGACGGGTCTTCCAAAAAGAGACAGCACACATCATTTCCTAACCTGGGGCAGATGTAGTAAGTCAACAAGCAAAGTATAAGAATTCAGCTAAAATGTAAACAAATTGCTAAATAATGAGAATGGGCTAGTGTGAGAGTATTGAGCTCCTAGGAACTGAAAAATACAAAGAGAGTATATGCTCATTTGCAACATTTTCTATACAGACCTTAAGAAGTGATCATGAGAAAAAACTGGAGACAAAATAAGAGACCAGGGATAGCCTCACCTGTGGACCCAGAGGAGAGGACTTTCATGTAGGAAAGGCATGAAGTTCCACTCAGAACCTCCCCTGTTGTCTGTCCAGAAGACAAGTCTAAGCCACTGGCATATTGTCCTCATGATCCAGGTAAAAAACATTTGCATCTGGAAGAAAGGACTTAGAAAAGAAACCTCGACTCGTGAAGAAGGGCAAAACAATATCCAGGACTCAGGTCATGAGACGTTATCCACTGGGGAAGTGACAGGAGCACTGAGAAGGAGATCCTCGTACCCGTGAGAATCAGGGACACACTGTGAACGAAGAGTGAACCAGAACACCCGAGAATGTCCATGCTCTCCACTCCCACCACCAGGCTATCAGGAGTTGCATGACAAATAACAGCAGAAAAGTATGTGGAGAAGTGCAGAATTGTGAAGAAGTATCTTCTCTGACACAAAAGCATGAAAAGAAAATCTACAGCAGAGAACAGAGCAGACAAATGAAATTCTCCAGCAAGCTAGTTCTTACATTAAAGACAAAGGTAGAAAACATTGAAGTTGGTGGTGCAATAAAGGTAACCATAAAAACGGCAAAAACAACAACAATAAAAATGTAGCTGTGAATCACTCAACTTCCCACACTAAAGACTTAGCAAAAGTAGAAGTTTCGCGTGTCCAGACTTGACAATTATATACAAGATGGCTGGCTGTCAACTAAAGATTACAAGACACACAAAGAAGCAAGAAAAAACAACACATTGTTCAGAGACAAAGTAACCCACAGAAACAGAATTAGATATGACCCAGATGTTGAAACTATCAAAGAATTTAAAATACCTATATACTATTTCACTGTGAGTTGATTAATATGTTCAAGTCTATAGAGAAAAACACTGGCAACATATGGAACAAAGAGATAGAAACGGAAATAAATAATCAAAGGAAAACCTCGTAATAGAAGGGAATACTGCCTTTGATGGGCTCACCAGTAAACTCAACACAGCAAGGAAAAGAGTCACTGAATATGAAAATAGGTCAATAGAAAGAATGCAAAATTACACAAGGAGAAAAAGGAGTGGAAAATAAAACAAGGTATCCAAGATCTCTAAGATAATATCACATATATTGAAAAATAAAATCCCAGAAGAAAAATAGAATAAAGTATAAGAAATATTTGAAGAGATATTGGGCCAAGACCCCAAACTACAAATCCCAGATGTTCAGCAAATACCAAAGGCATAAATACAAAACACACACACACACACATGCACCCCTACCTAAGGTATTATTGACAAAAATGCTGAAAGTCAAAACTAAAGAAATGGGAAGCTATGAGAGAATGAAAGTCAGAACTGCAACAGAATGCTTGGCATAACAATAAAAAATACAGTGGATTTGTAAGAATAAACTAAACAAACTAGAAGGCAATGGAGCTGCATTTTAAAGTAGTGGAGATAAAATAACTATTCAGAATCCCATACCAGCAAAAAGTGACTTTTAAACAGAAAGAAGAGATGGACCTCAAGAAAGGACTTCTGAAATGACAGTGTGAAGAACTTCGAGGACCCTGACAAAATAACCACTTAACATATACAGATTATTAAAAACAAACAAACAAAAAACAAACAAAAAAACACAACCATGTACTGAAGGCATGCAGTAGCTTTCTATCATTGCTGTAAAAAATTTCCACAAACCTACTGGCTTAAAACAACACAAATGTATTATCTTACAGTGCTGAAGTTCGAAGTCAAAAGTCACCCAGCTAAAACTGAGTTACAGGTAAATGTGCATTCCTCCTGAAGGCTCTGGAAGAATCCACTCCCAACCTCTGGAAGCCACTCACGTTCCTTGGCTCATGGCCGCTTTCTGACTTTTAAAACCAGCAACAACTGGTAGTGTCTTACACTGGATTACTCTGTCTGACTCTCCTGCCTCCCACTTCCATATCTAAGGACACTTCTGCTTGCATGGCCACCCTCCTCCAGAATATTTTAGGATAATGCCCCCCATCTAAATATAAGCTTATTAGCAATTTTAATTCCATTTGCAAACTGAATCCCTTCTTGCCATTTGATATATAACTTATTGACAGGTTCTGAGGATTAAAACATGTACGTTATTGGGAGCCATCATTATGGTCACCACAGTCCACCTTCTGACACCAAAAGATTCACATTCATCCCATAGACAAACACATTAATTTTATTCCAAAGTCACCCAAAGTCTCAACCAATTAGAGCATCAACTCAAATCTCAAATTTCCTATTAGTCTCATCACATCAAAAGTTCTATATTTCATTAACTTATTCAACTAAATCAGATATAGTTAAGACTGTGAATGTAATCCATTCTGAAGCAAAATTTCTTTTCATCTGTGGACCTAGGAAATTACTAAACATGTTATCTGCTCCAAAAATAAAACAGTGGTACTGAAATAAAGTAACAATTATAGAGATTCCCAGTTAAAAAGTAAGAAAACAAAGGGAAAAAAGGAATCACTTGTTCCAAGCAATTTCAAAAGCCAGCTGGGAAAACAATATTAAATTTCAAGTTCTGAGAATGATACTCTGTGGTTGCAGGTTCTACCCACCAGGCTCACAGCTCTGTCCTTGGAGTCACTCTTCCTCTTGGTGAAGGGGGGACAGCATGTGCTTGAAGCTTAGTGATTTTATCATCCTATTTCCTGCTTATAAAAATTTGAGAGGTTGACAACCTTCTTTCATTGTTCTCTTCTCTCTGTCCTTTCAATACAAGCTGCAGTGTTTCTGCTGGTAGAAAATTTTCAACTACCTTGTGCATCTCCCATATATGTGATCACATGGTTTCATTATTAGACAGAAGGTTCTTCTACAGACCTTCCCTGAATAATCCCATATCTATTCCTAGCTTCTGCTGAGATTTCTGAGGGTATCTACATGTCACACATTTAATTCCTCACAAAGCCTTCTGTGTGAATGAATACTCAGACATTTTAATCCTCCTGAGGCATTATAAAACCATTATCAACCCACATCCTTGACTCTTTCTCTAAACCATCCTATCATGGCAGTAAATTAATTTTGGTATGCTTTACAATCTATATAAGCTGAGAATTTCTCAAATTATTATGTCCAGGTTCCTTTTGGCTTAACAGTTCTTCCCTCAATATGAGTTGGGACAATTAAGTTCGCAAATTCATCCTAGAAAAAGTGCTACATACCTCATTGCTGAATATCATTATGGTCACCTTCGAAGTACTCCCCTTGGGTAGCTATGCACTGATGCCAACACCTAGTCCACCCTTCAAAGAAATTTTGAAACTCTTTTTCTGGAATGGACATCAGAGCTGTCGTTGTGTTATGCTTGATGTCCTGAATGTAATGAAAATGTCTTCCTTTCAATATTTCCTTTATCTTCAGGTAAAGAAAGAAATCATTGGGGGCCAGAATAGGTGAATAGGGAGGGTGTTCCAATACAGTTATTTGTTTACTGGCTAAAAGCTCCTACACAGACAGTGCCATGTGAGCTGATACATTGTCGTGATGCAAAAGCCATGAATTGTTGGTGAAAAGTTCAGGTCATCTAACTTTTTCACACAGTCTTTTCAGTACTTCCAAATAGTAAACTAGGTTAACTGTCCAACTGGAACAAATTCATAATAAATAATCTCTCTGATATCAAAAAAAAGTTAGCAACACCATTGCAAGAAGTTCGCAAACTTAATTGTCAGACCTTGTATACATCCTTCCTCTCACATGTTACTATAAGCAACAATAAAAAAATCAGACCACATTTTCAATAGTTTCCTTGGAAAAGAGTGGGGTTGAAACCTCACTGGCACAAGGAACTTGAATACACCGTCTGATCAAACAAAAAATAGGCTACTTAGACCCAGGGGTAACACCTAGGAATCCAAGTCTATATCTTTTCAGAAGCAAGCAGAGAAGAAAATTATAAGATAAAATTTCCTGTCTATATGTGGGACCAAAATAATAATAACAGTAATAATATTAAACAACCTACAAGAAACGTAATACTTCTCTCCAATCCTTTTCCATAATTCCAGCAAAAAACTGTAATTGGTCTGCAAATATAACAAAAGATCGTGGAAATACAATGCTGAATTCATTTATCCTCTAAGGTTTCCAAGTCAAGCGCTAACAAATATAACCTTGGGTAATAGCTTATTGAGAAATTATCAATACAGCAGAGCTATGTCACTTTTTCAACAGACCTTAAAACAAAGTCATTCTAACCTATATTTGACTGGTGTACTTAATTCTGGTATTTGAGTCCCCAATGTCACTCATAAAATAAGTATCAGTAGCTCAGACCTTAGGTTTTTTGACTATTCAATGTAATTATCTCATCAGCCATTTTCAAGTAGGCTTTGCTGTCATGTGTTTTTTCCCTAATTAGTTTTTCTTCATGTTTCATACTCTTTTTAATCTGGTAATAAATTGCAAGTTTTGACACGTTCTGATGGCATTCATCAAAGTACGAAAGGCTTGCTTTTCTCATTAGTCATCTTTCATGTTTTTGTAAGTTTTTATTGATTTTTGGCTTGAAACACTCCTTTCAGTATTCTTTAACCAGAATCTTACTTTGTTGACAAGAGTGTTGCCTAATATGTTGCTCTATTTTTTTCCTAATAATAAGGTATTAAATCATTAAATTACTTCTGACATTACATAGCTTAAATCCACAGTTTTTTGCTTTATTTTGAATATGCCATTTTCAAATGAAACAGGGCTTATAAAACCCCATTATCTGAACTATTTTTATGAAAGCTTCTGATCAGACTTTAGGGAAGGAATAATCCTGACTACCAATGCTTAGTAATTAAGCACAAATGATAATTCCAGAAAAAAAATCATCATGTAAGTTTTTTGTTTTGTTTAATGTAGAAGACTGCGGGACGAGAAACATGAAGAGGTGGGAAAATGCAATGCGGATTCCTGAAAATTCCTGGCTGAATAAGGTGCACTCAGCCAGCCTACAGCCAACACTCCCTCAGAGAGCACACAGAGTAGTGTTAGACCGGGAGATGCCAAGCTCTTCCTCCTCCTCCTTCTCAAGTCCTTTTTCTGACAGAGGTCCAAATGAGCAGTTCTCAATGTATCCCTTCTCCCCTCTCTTTTTGTGCTTGAAGCCAAATAATTGGACTATCTTCACCAAATATTTTCCCCATGATGTAGGGGGCAATGATATCAGCAACAAAAATGAGGATACAACAGGGAGTCAGAAACCATTTCAGTTGGTTTAGGACTGAAGTATCCCAAGACATGGATTGTCAATGTGAAAACTGAGCAAGTCCCAAGTGTTTCCGGATGAACCAGGAAGAGTTGGACACCTTAATCGAATGCCATGTCACCTCAGGATTGGGTGATTGTTGTGTTCCAGATCCCAACAGAAAAAGATGATCATCTGTGTCAGGTGAGTCAATCAGAAAATCTTCAGAAACATCAGACCCACATATTTTTAGGGATAGATGATTAATATAAATGGACGAAACTGCATAAAGGTATTTAGATTGTGTCAGGAAACAACAAACAATAAAACAAAAAACTTTGCACACTTTAAAAAAAAAAAAATTAGCCTATAATTCCTGACAAACCACTTTGTTCTTCACCATTGGATTAGGGAATCTAGCCCCAGACATCTTCAAAAAGCTTAGTAAACAATGGGAAGAACAACGGTTACACTTAGTATTTGCACGTGGATCAAAGCGCAGACTTTGGAGGCAGTTTGAATGCCGGTTGCAATACGTAGTATCTGGATGGTTATAAGGAAGTTCTATAACCTCCTTGGGTCACAGTTTCCTAAGATTTGATTGTGTCTATCTCATAACAATGTTGCAAGAGTTTAAAACATTGATATATTCAAAGAATATATAGAAGTTTGCCTGGTTCATAATAAGTATGAAAAAAGTAAAAGTGTTAATTATCTACTTCCCCATGCTGTCACTCATTCACTCAAATACCTATCAACATGTGTGACATGTCTTTATTTTTTTCTCTACCTCTAGTGCTTGGAAAAATACCTGACACTTAGAGTTGACAGATATTTGTTAAGTGAATGAGTGACGGGGTGTTGGTTAAATGATGAAATTTAAACAAGTCTCCTTAGCCTATGACACTTATTATACACAGCCTGAAATGTCACCATCAAGAATGAGCTATCAATAACATACAGTGTTAATAACATACAGTGTTAAACAGATTTATTTTAACTAAGGGGGCACTAAAGAAGCATACTTTGAACGGCCAGTGGAAAGAATGTAACCAGCAATATTGTGTTAGAATTTTAAGCTACAGCATTGGTGTCATGGATGCTGTGAAACCAAGCTCAGATGTCCATTTCACAACTGCTAATTGTCAAGCTCCTTTGGGAGTTGCCTGAACTAGAGGAAGATGCCCCGACCAAGCTACTCCTGGGGCCTGAGACAGCTGTCTACCAGCACTGATTCACACGGGGTATGAACACCTCCCCACTGCCTCAGATCAGAGTATTCACCATCCACACAGTGTGGGGTCAGGCCTGTGGTCACTGGACGGATCTCAGCATCTCCCTCTGCTTAATTTTTATTCCTTCTCTTTCAGCGCATTCATTTCAACAAGCAGAAGTTGGGAGAATCAAATGGAATAACTTATGAAAAATGATTAAATACTGTTTTTGTACATTTTAAGCACTCATTAACATTAGAAATTTGCATTTTTATTATTGAAGGAAACAACCTATTCCACATAAGAATCTATGTAGCATTCCTCTCTGAAGGCAGATCCATCTAACATTTGAAAAATTCTACTATCAGGAAACGTACTGTTTATATTGAGCAGTCAGGCTAAAAATCTTTAGGTAATGCTTTCTAAGCCAAAAATATCTCTCTGCATATCTTGTACCCACTTTCTTCTATAATTACATAAGATAAACATAATCCTTTCACAGTTTTTCACATTTTATCTTGGCTAAAAAGAAACTTTTCCCATTACATTACTCTATGAACCCTGAAAATAAAGGATAGTTGCATGTTCGTTTTCTTTTGTGTGAAGCTTCCAAAATGATCATGACTCAGTCTAATTCTGCCCTTTGCTTGTTGCTAGCAGACCAGAGAAAGAATCTCCTCAGGAAAAAATAAGCTCATTCCTGTGATCCCCCTTGCATTCCCATTAGGCATGCAGATGAATCTGTGGAGTTAGGGTTAGTCACTGTCGCAGCAGAAGGAAAAGACCTTATTAAAGAGATCACTCATAAAGATGAGACCTCCTGATAGTGCAGTACGAGATTATTTTTTTTTTAACCACAGCTAGACTATTTAGAATCTCTTTAAAAATATCGTCTGTATGTATTTGAGTGAAAATATGGTAAGCTGAGGAAGTGAGACAAAGAAGTGTGCAAGCACATCTGGAAGCAAAGAGGTCCTTTTGTTCTTCTGGTCAGGGACACATTTTTCCAGGAACAATTTATCAGAACCATATCAATATGGATCAGGCAAAAGTTCTACTTGACAGGATGCTTGAATGCTCCAGGTAAATGGGAGCTCTTATTATTTTTTATTATTTTCCATGTAATTCCAATTTACTCCTACATGCCTTTGTTATCATAGCACTCCCATACTAGAGTTAAGAAACTCAAACAGCAAGACAGATACAGTAATTCCAAAAGGTATCCCACTTTCACCTTCGTAATTATCTCATTTATGATAGGTCTATTCTTTAAATCTACAAAAGTGCAATATAATGTACGAAAAATAACATAATGGTTTATAGAGTATCCTGTGACAACATAGCCTTTTCGGGGCCTTTAACTTATAAATGTATCTTAAGTAAGCTTTCAGGGGACAATAAAATATACCAAAATCCTAACGCACACAAACTCTTACTTTTCACAAAGAACCACATATCACTGCTTCTTTGGTGGAGTAGGTCCAAGATAAAATAAATAGTTGATGGTGTACTTGTCAGAGAACAATCGAGATGGTGTGGATCTTCCCTGTCTTCACTATGGTAGCTGGCAGGTGCCCACTTATCATTTGATGACACAGGTTGGGACTACTTCATAGTACAAACAATCTACCTGGGACCAGAGGGAAACACATTTTAACACAAAATGTAAAGGAGAAAAAACAATCATCACTGCTCATTATTTTTCATTTCCTTTTTTCTTTAAATGACTGTATTTACTGGCTCGAAGAATGTGGCAGATGTTGTCTGTGCCGTTGTCACGAGGACTGACTGGCTGCCTAGAAAGCAAGAGCACCAAGGCAGAGTTATGAGAAAGCAATATTTTATGATTCACAAATAAAAACAAATGTGGGGTTTTCACATATATATATTCCCAGTGACATCTTTGGAAATCAATCAGTGCCTCGTGTGTGTGCACGTGTGTTTTTTTAATCTTTTTATGCAGCCTACCAAAAAAAAAAAAAAAAAAAAAGTCTCCTGAACATTGCAGTTGCAAAGTCTGGCATAACTTGTACTCATTAGTAGACACAGAAAAACAAATTCGAGAAATCTCTGACCACCAGCACACATAAAGCTTATATCACCATGTCATACGGTACTGTTCCAAACTGCTATCAACTTTTAAGACACCAAACACTCTGTTCTTTTGTCAGCATCTCTGGCACATTTTCATTTTGCTTTCTGCTATTTTATTATCCTAGACTTCCCTCATGCTGCCATGCATAAAAGATCCAATAATGACTAACAGTAGTAGGGATGGCTTCTATATAAAAGATTGAAAAATTATCTACTTCTCCATACACTTTTCTAAATGCTGTTGCTATATATGTTTGCTGGAGACTTCAACAAGTCTTTAGATATTTTGGGATTATTCTCTATGCCTAACTGGAGAATTAACTCCAAAAAAACCGATAAGTTTCATGGTGCTGCATTTTAAAGTGTGAATTCTCAGCTTCATATTTCTTCAAATCCCTCCAGGGATAAGAAAGATTTTATGCAAATCCCTGAAGAAAAAATAAAAGGAAAACATATACATGTTCCTTTAAAAATGTGATGCACGTGAGTATCTTGTGTCATTTCATCAGAGGCAAGTGACATTGCAGGAGGTTCACAGTACTCTATTGAGTAGTTAGGAAAAAGTACAGTCTGTTTTGTAAAGAAAACATATACAAATATGCACACACAAGCTCACAAGCCTGCATGAACAAAATGGCTTGAGAACTACTTCAACTATGTTCTTAGGAATGGTGTATGTTAGCCAAGGTGTTCAGATACAAGTGAAAAAAAATACAAGTCATATAAACTTGAGTTTTTGTTTTTATTTTAATGACATTATTGGCATAGGTTAATGACAACTTACCTCACAGCTGAATCCAAGGGACTCAAATGACGATATCTGAAGCAGTAATTTTTCCCAGTGGGCTGATTTAGCCTTCTTTGTGCTTTGCTTTCATTATCAGACAATATGATGGGCCCTCAACAGTCCAGTCCTACATCCTCACACTACGTATATGAGAGAGAGACAAATATTTCTCTCTTCTTTAGGTTTAACAGAAGCGAACAGAACTTGAATGGAATACTTTTGACTCTCCTGCCTTTAGTCAAATACATTAGTAACAATTGATTGTGGACAGGCATTGGGATTTAATAAACAAAGCCTGGATTTTATGTCCACTTTTGGAGCTACGGTTCAAGTCACATCCAAAAGAACCATGTAAACTGATGATGGGAAAGGAGATTCTAGAAGATAAGTGAGTGCCCTGTTATCGGCAAAAGAGGAAATGGTTGCATATTCAGTCAAAACAATACCTATCTTTTAGAGTTTATCCTTGACAAGTGATATAATAGGATGAAAATGTTTACTGTTAGTTTACCAGCAAAGAGCTGTATGAGTTTCAAATTATTACATTAATTCAACTAATGTATTTCTTCAGAAATGTGTAACTGCCTCTTCCATCATCAAAATCCCCTCAGTCCTGTGGGCTTCTGCTACATTACACCTTCACTTCTTTCTTGCCTGGTTACAAGTTATCTAGACAAAAAAATCAGACTGTCATCCTTTAATTCCCTAGATGAAAGACCAGTTTTGTGGTGCTATGATTTTAAAAGAAGTAATTCCAATTTAATTCAGCAAACATTCAATGATTTATTTACAATGTTTTAAGCATTAGGTACTAAGCTATGCATTGTCTTAAATATAAATATTCTAAGTCTCAGTTCCTGACTTCAATAGTGTAAAATCTAATATGAAGAAACAAGAAGAATGTGAAATTTTGAAAAATAAGAATAGATAGGATCATAGAGGTGTACTAATCTTACCAGATTTTCCTTTAAAAAACATATATAAATGTATGTATATATTATAAAGTAAACACCAATTGATATATGCAATACTGATGTATAAAGATATAGACTGAAGAGCAAACAAGGAAGCCAAGAAATTGCCTAAATATATTTGGGAATGAAATTTATGATGAATGCATTCAAAATTAAATTCACTTAAAATTACATATGAAATAGTTTGGGGAAACAGATCATATTGTCAGAAAAATATTAAAGGCAAGTATATTTCATGTCATGAAACACAAATTTTAAATGAATGGAAAGTTAAATGTAAAAAATAAAAACATTAGTAGATAAAATCATGAAATATATACATGTGTATTATGTATACATACATACATATATACATACATACATATTGGAATGGAGATATGGTCAAAAACCAGAGCCATTATATATAATATACAGATAAATTCAATTGTACAAAAACTGAGAAACATAAAGCCCACCATAATCAAAATCAAATTACAAACATCGTAGCAGGAAATATTTGACACTCATTCCTCAAAGGACTAAGTTTTCTAATATATAAAAAGCTTCTCAAAACTAGTAAGAACAAGACAATAAGGAAGCTATGCAAAGAGAAGATATAGAACGGCATTTCACAGGAAAATTTGTATAATTGCTCCAAATCATAGAAAATATTTCAATTCCCTCAAAATGAGAGTAACGTTAATTAAAATACAAAATTATCTTTTTAAAAACTACCAGGATGACAAAAATCGACATGTTTGAAAAGTTCCTTGTAAGATATGGGCACATTGATGATGAAAGTGCAAATTGCCACAGTCTTCTAGAAGGCATTTTGGCAAAGCCCACCTCTGCAATTTAACATCTAAGACTACTTCTTACGGATAAACACACCTTCAAAATGACATACATAAGAGGATAGTCATTAAGAATTATTTGTAACAAAGACTGGAAATAATCTAAATGTCTATAGAGTAGAGGTGAAATCAATTATGATACACCTTTCCAAAGGAATACATAAATAGGAATGTGGTATTCTTTATAGAAATTATATAGTATGCTGCACATACAAGAATCATGACGTATATTCACAAAGCAACTAATTTTGCTCCCCACTGTCTCTTTAAAATTCATTAATTTATTCCCCCCTTCCCTGCTTGAAACTTAGATGGTTTCATTAATTTTCTAATCATGCAAGATTGCAAACATTTTTATTGGTAACTATTAGGTTGGTGCAAAAGTAATTGCAGTTTCAAAGGTTAAAATTTATTGCAAAAACTGCAACTACTTTTGCACCAACCTAATAACAGAAGAAAAGCACACTTATGGTTCAACTCTTAGATGCTGAGTTCCATCTAACAATTACCTCTTCTTACTTACGATAGTTAATTTACCTCCCAGAAATGCTGCTGCACTGCTGCTCTCAACTAAGGGATTAGGGCTGGGTCTTCTCTTCTTTTCCTTACATCCTTCCCCATTCAGGGTTAAAGGGTCAGGAGGGAGGAGAGATAGGCTACCGGGACAACTCTTACTTACTAGATACTGTCCGAAGCTTGATTTGGCTGATGTTCATAATTGACTCATGAGGGAATTTTTGACATTTGGAACTATTCTTTATCATGACTGTTGTCACGAACACAGAACTCTGTGCTTAACTCAAAGCCCATAGATTGTCTATCACAATGAGTGAATTTTACTATTTGTCATTCACTCTATGACAAGTGAAGAACTCAATACAAACTATAACAATGAAGCCTAAATGTATTACCAATTGATAACAACCAAACTAAAGCGGGTAGGGAATAAAGGAGCTAACCTAAGGAACTTAGAAAACAGCATTTTACCACAAGGCTAAAGATGAAAGGAATACAGAAATACTATATTCTAGTTAGTACATTTGTTTCTCACAAGGCTGTGGGTCAGCAATTCTAAGATGTTTGTGTAAATGCTAAGGTTGAACAAATAAGAAACAAAAAAGAAAATATACTGTATTCCCTTTGCCTTCATTTGGCTGCCTATATTTATACTTAAGTCCCAAGTCTTTTCTGGATAGATTGTGTCCTCACTCACAAGCTGAAGCTGAGAAAGAAAGAAAGAGAAAGAAAGAAGAGGAGAGAGGGGGAGAGAGAGAGAGAGAGACAGAGAGAGAGACAGAGAGAGAGAGAGACAGAGAGAAAATCATAAATAATGTAAGCCAAATTCCTTCCTATTGCAGAAAGAAGTTACAAAAAAGGAAAGAGGTCAGGCTGAAATAATTCTCTGGTGGCACTAAACTGCAATCACAGACGTCATTAAGAACTTGCAGCTTTTAAATATATACATTTAAATACTTGTACATACATGCATATATACAGATAGATACATATACCAGGGTCCCCCAAAAATGTATACAAATGGCCAGTTTGGTCAACGTTGCTCAAGCAGTAGTTCGCCATAACCAGAAGTGTCTGGACGCTGATGGTAACCACTTTGAGCACCTCTTGTAACTGCAGAAGTCAAACATGAGTTGTATTCATCTTTTGTTATCAGTACATGTTGAGTATTTACAATTTTAACACAGTTTTCCTTTCTTAAAATATGTATGTATTTTTTTAGCACCCTCTGTAGATAGGTGACTATCAGATAGAAAGACAGAGATCTGTATTTGAGAAAGCCAGCTGGAGAGAAGAAGGATGAGGTGATTTCTCTGAGATTTAAGAAAGATTTAAGACTGGAATTTGATACCATTAAACTTAGCCTTCTCAAACGAAATCACCCAACTCAGTAGCAGATCTCTGGGATTCTCCTTTTACTATCCTTCACAGACACAGAAAAGAAAGGGATATTTTTAAATGGTACATCTTTTAAACAAGGCTTAATGTGCCTTTTGTTGAGGCAGCTTCTAGAATTTTAGCTATAGCAGCTACTGTTTCTAGCATGGTGACTTGAATGTCAGATTCAAGGTTCTGACTCAGAGAAAATTGGCTCTGACTTTTTGTAATATAGGAGAAGGCAGTTTGTAAGATCATTATACAAGGTGTTAAAAAGTCTGTCTTTCTACAAAACAGTAAATTAGAAAGAACCGAAATAAAAATAAAAATGTGTGCATATGTGCCTCTCTCTGTGTGCGTATATCAGCAATAATTATATATTTCCTAACTCTGTTCCGTGATATCCCAGTGGCAATTAGCACAACTAATACTAGCACCTTGGTTTCTAAATACCAATATCCAATCATAAGAATTAGGGCTCTCTGAAGAAATGATTCATTCCAGGGCTGGGTAGGAAAAACACAAAACAATCCATCATGATTTTTCAGAAAATAAAGAACTCAAAAAAGAACTGAGGTATGTACGAAAGTTACAGGAACCAACATGAAAGATTTTCCAATGGCTAAATTTGAAAATAAATAAAAATGGTATTGGATAATAACTCATAGAATAAAAATTTATGACTCTACACTGAAGTAGATAAGCAATTGAATAAATAGAAAGCTATAATGACTAAACGCAATGCAGTATCCTGGACTGGGTCCTGGACCAGGAAAAAAAAAAAGGATTGATGAAAGAAAAAGATACAATTTGAATAAACTCTGTAGTTTAGTTAATACCAATTCAATTAGTTTTGATAATTGTCCTATGATTACACAAAATGTGAATATCAGTATAAAAATGGATGAATGGTATCTGGGAATTATCTGTAATATTTTTACAATTTTACTGAAATTCTAAAATAAAAAAATTTAAAAAGCATGGTTCATCACTCAAAAGCATATAATGATAAGCTAGTATTTTAAAGCATTGGACATACAATTTTTAAAAAACCTAATAAATACAACAAAAAGTATGAATAATATGTTACAAAGAAATGTACTCCTCAAAAGTTGCTGGAGTTCAAGCAGGCTTATATCACAATTAACTGGACTGGTGATTAATGGCACCATGGAAAAAATAGATGTTAATTCAAAACTGAATATAATTCTGCAATGTTGAAACTGATGGATAGACCAAGGAAAAGAGATAGAAGGAGTTTCAATGAGAGCAATTTGGAGGTTTTAAAAGGAGGACATATTTAGGGACAGTAACTAAAATTATTAAGTTAGAATATGTGATAGTTGATCTCTGATTCTGAATTCATCTCTGAGAAATCAGAAGTATAAAGGCAAAAGCCACCCTACATTAAAACTAAAATAAAATAAAACATAAAGTGTAACACCTGGAGAAAAACGTATGCTTGTAGATGTGATTTATAATCCCAACTAGAATAAGATACAGACAGTAGGAGGTAGGATTCAAATGTAAGATTTTAAGATGCATTAAAAGTCCTGTATTGAATAGGTAATCATTATCTCCCAGTTTCACAAGGCTTTGATGCATGAAGTGCTTTGTTTATCTTTTTTTTCCTAAAGCATCTTATTTCAACTCTAGCAATGATATCTGAAACTGATATTATCTATATATTATAGATGAGAGTGAAAAATTTAATTTAAATTACTCATTTGCCATCCTGCAGCCAACTGGGAAAAGGGCCAGACCTAAAATCACTCTTATCCTTATTCAATACTCTGTGAAATATATTATGCTTCCATCTTCTTTTTTATATTACTATCTAGTAACAGTCCACGTTCTTTTCAGAGAATAAGAGCAAGAAATAACATTTTATAATCTTAGAATTTAAAAATCGAAAGGGAACTATAGAGATGAGGTAGTCTAACTCCAAAGTGCTTTAGTTCAGAGAGCAAGAACCAGACCCAGATTTCTGACTCCTACTACATCAAGTGATTTATTTTTTCTGAAAGCTGATATAATTGTCCTTCTGAAATGTATGTAATTTTATTAACCATTTTCACCCTAATAAACTTCAATTAAACAAACTGATAGAAAGCTAGAGACAAAATTTAGACATTTCATTAATAATCTTACTGAATAAAAAGTTTCAATTTATAAGAAAAAGGATCACTATAAAATAGCTTTTCTTCCCAGAGAAAACTATTCAAATTAAGTTGTCCTAAGCTATGTCGTTGTCTAAATCTGTAAGTGGGTATCTCAGCTCTCATGACCACATTGGAGTATTCAATACCTACAAGTATAGGTATTGTTAATATCTTATAGCATAAAATTTAACTTGAAAAAGAAGCGTTGGAGAAAAGTGGGTGTATACTGAGGCATTAAGTCGCAGCAGTCAGTGCAGCATTACTCAGTGAAGAAGAAAATTCTAACTAACTTAGCATAGGACAGCTTTAAACCATCCCCAGAATTCAGAATCAGTGAAACATCTGACAGGGAAGCAAACAGGTTGGCGTAGTAACTGATCTGTGTTTCAAGGGCAGAATTGTACTTACACTGCTAACCAGTGCGGACACAGATCACTGAAGCAGCTCCCTGTAAACAACTGGATGTCAGATGTGGGCCAATTTCCTTCTCTTTTCTCCTCCTCTCCCATCATCTTTTCCTTTACTTTTTCCAGTACTTCTTCTTCCTTCCCCCTTTTCACAACTCCAGGTCTTGTATATTTCTCACAAGCTGCCGATAGCCTAATACTGAGAGAGTTCTCTCACTAATCATTTCAACAACCTTCATAGTGCCATCATGTAATCCCCACCATTGAGATGGTTGGAAAGCACGGCATGAACCTTTCTAAGTTAATAAGCTCTTGAAAGAACGAGATGAACTCATGCAGTTTCTGTCTCATAGAAACATAATTATACATTGAAGGATGATAGTCACCCTGTGGGTAAAACTCAGACTAAACATGGTAACTAAAGGAGACTTAGAGGGTTATGTACATTTTCTCATCTTACTGTTTGTTTGTTTGTTTGTTTGTTTGTTTTTTAAATACAGTCCTCAGGATGTATTGGAAACAAATATAGAACTTCCAGTTTCTTCACATTTCTACTTTGGTCCTAAATGGATTCATTAAGATGGTCATTACTCTCCCATGCTTATGATTCAAGTAACATTTGCTGTGGAATACTACTAAAAAAAAGTTGTTCATTAAATGGAAAAGGAGAATAATTTCTTACTGGGGAGCCTATGGTAGCATCTTCTAAAAGAGGTAAAATGGACAAAAGAAACACTATGTTTAATCTTAATGTGTTTTTCTCAAAAGTGATTACCACAAACAGGTACATAGCCACAAGTCTGCACAGTAAGTGGCTGAATATCCCAGTTAAGTGTCTTTATCCTTTATCTGCTCTGTTTAGGGTGGTTGGACATTGTGAGGAACAACATAAATGCAGTGGCATCCAAAGATAATAATAATGTATGAAATAATATAGTATTATATATATATATATATATATATATATATATATATATATATACACCTATACCTAATTTTATATATATATATACATACACACACATATCTTGGGTACCAAAAAAAATGTATTAATCTTTTGTTATCAGTATATATTGAGTATTACAAATTTAATACAGTTTTTTTTTCCTTTCTGAAAATGTATATACATTTTTTTGGCACCCTCTGTATATCAAAAAAAAACTACAAGCATGTTACTATTTTCTTCGAAAGAAGTCATTTTGAAAAATCATATCTTATTGCTCGAAATGTTACACATATTTTATTTGGAAATAAACTACACAACCACAGCAATGCTATATAGTAGAAAATATAGAAGCAGAGATGGCTCAATCATTATAGTACTAATGATAATAGTGGCTATTGGTTGAATACTTATTATGTGTTTGCCTTCATTCTAAATGTGGTTCATGGATTAATTTAATAATGACAATAATACCATGAAGAAGATAACATTATTATTATATCCCCTCTAATTTAATAGTATGATCTGATTAAGTTACCTAACCTCTTTGAGCATCTGTCTTCTCACAGAGGATTAAAATAACATGTTTTCAAGGAACATTTAAAGTTATAGAAAAATATTCATACAGCCATTTACAGACACCAGGTAGCTTTTGTACTCCATTTCCCACTTAAGTTTCACCATTACCGGCTTTCCTGTTAATCCATTGAGGAAAGGTTTGGGATTGAGGGGCAAACTCTTCGTGACTACGGGCTATGGGCAAACGCTGCAGGCTACAAGCCGCCGACCGTGCCGTTGTCAGTCCCTCATGATGCAGCTTAATATCTTAACATTTTCTGTCTTACTCTCTACATATGGACTGAATTATGCTTCCTATTGTCAATTGAAATGGTTAGGCATATTTTTGTTCAGAGACTTCATACATTTTATTGTCTGTACCTGGTATGAGTTTCCTCTAGCAAGCTGGGTTTTGATCATCATTCAGGTCTTTTCTCACACACCATTCAAATGTCATCTCTTCAGAGTTGTCTTTTCTGACCAATTTATCCAAAATACATCCTCAGCTCCTGCCCTATATATATTTTCCCCTTATCCTAATATTCTACCGTATTTTATTTATACTGCTTATCACTATCTAAAATTTATTATTCTCATTAGTTATCTTATTCCATGTATAAGAACATGAGATGATGAAATATATCCACCGTATCCTGAGAACCTAAAACAATACCTATAAACTGTGTTATAAAAAAGAACCTTCCCTGTATTTGGAAACTAATTATTTAGAGATACAGAGTATATGCTTTATAATTCACTGTGAATTCACTCATCTTAATAACCTGATAAACTAGAAAACCATGATGTTATTTATGTGCTGGTATTAATCCCCATCATATGTTACTGACTTCAGAAGCCAACATAGAAACTTCTGGTTTCCAGCCAGGATAAAAACTCCCTATTCATTTTGCCTTTCTTCAAGTGGACTTGTTTATATCACACAGTTTCTATCTTATTGGAAATAAACAAACAAACAAAAAAACCAGAGACAAACAAACAATGCATTGATATATGTGATTGCATTTGAGATCACACTACTTTATTTTGCATATCTGCAACCCTTATTTTTATATTGATTTCTTCTTGAGATTGATGTTGGCTTTCACTATATTATCAACCATATTGCCCATTCAGGGGAAAAATTATATTTCATATGAATTATCAAAGGTTGCCACATGTATTTTATGGGGAAATCGGCAACTGCATTTTTAATTTCAAATCGGACCTTCTTTCCATCTTATGAAGTTCAAATCTCTTTTCTGATATTGTGTAGACTTCACAATCTAAAAAGATGGACAATGGCAGAATAACACATATTCCATGTCGTGCATAGTTCATTTGTACACACTGAATAATCCAGCAAAAAGAGACATGTTTTCTCTGTTTCCCTGCCTAAGAAATAGTCATACAATCAGATATGTTCCATACTGTAGCATTTATTATACAATGTGTTATTTTCTGCATACATTTCCCACCACTGGACTACAAACACAAGTAAATAGCAACTATGTCTACTTGTCCACATTAGTTTATCTCTTGTACCTAATATAGACCTTGGCATACTAGAGATACTGAATACATGTTACTTGAAAGACTGAATGAACTAGAAAAATGACAATAAATACTATTCATATTTTGATTTTAATAATAAATTTGACCTGCACCTTCCTTAAGATATACTCTGAGAATTACTTTAAGTGTACTACCAAATTACCTATCATTGGAAAAGACAGTTGACTATCATTTTCTGTAGTGGTACGACTAAGATGGGTTAAGAATATTAAAACAGGTGTTTCCTTGCTAGGAAAATCCTTTTTGGTTCTTGGGTGGTGAAAATAGATTGATACCTATATAACGATTGATCCCATTTAGTTATATCTATTTGTAACAGCTCTTAAGAATTCCAAAGTTGTGTTAGTTTCGCTAAATAAATGAACAATATTTTTATCATTGCACATTACATAAGGTAAAATAAAGCCTGGCAGCGAAGAGATACTACTTATAAAATTATTGCCAATTAGAGTTGTGCATAATTACATAAGGGGCTGGAACAAGTTTTTATTTAATTTGATTTTATTTTAATTGGTTTTAGGGATAATTTCCATTTAAGCAATGCTAAGAAAACACTGAAACATAAGATGGCTACAAACTCTACTACATATACACTAAAATATGACCTTCAATCACAATATGTGTTAACTCTAAAACAGTAACTCAGTGCCTCTAATTTTTCATCAGATGTCTAATATGCCTTAATTTTGTTTAAAATAGGGGTCTAATTTCTGGTCAATATGATATGGAAAGGTCTTGTTTCTATGCACAGACTTTTGAAAATCCATAAAAATAATTAATAAAACACAAAATGAGAGTTCTATTTCTACTTAGGATGTAGAAAGCTGTGAGAATGTCATCCACAACATAAAAAAATAAAGAGAAGAACAAATAATCTACGAAATCATAATTTTTTTTGAGCCCATCGGGGAAAAAACTGAAAACCCTGTATTTCAAAGGGTGAATATCCCCTCCATGGCCATAGAGAAGGAATATATCCTTCTTAGTGTATTAGAGAAAGAGGTGATTGCCATAAATTTGGGTAAGATAAAATCAGCTGATATTTCTGTAAAATGTTAAAGATCGAGTGCGGGCTAGCATATCAATCTGGCACAGCTGGGAGCCCCCAAAACAGAGGCAGACTGCAATTAATCTCAAGATATTTTGAACTGGCTTCCACCAGTGTTCACAAGCTGGGTCTGGGGAGAGACGCCACTTGGTGGCGCAGTGTGCAGGATGTGATCGGTGCCACTGGAAGACAGGCATGATAATATAACTATTTCACTAGATATGTCCCTCATAGGATGTAAAGGTTTAAGCTAATGGTGCAGGGGCAGCAAATCATTTCACCAACAGGGCTGTTTTCTGCTTTTTTTTTTTTTTTTTTTTTTTAATAAAATCTATTGCTTCTGCCTGAATGGAAGAAATAAAATGTGTTTGCCTTTTGGGATATGGGTAGAAAACACTTCCAAACCCAGAACACAAGCAATGATTCACAAAAAAAGGCAAGGAAAAAAAGACATTTTCAAGGTAAAAAATAATCAACAAAACTAGATTCAAAGATTATGCAGAGGCTGGATACATCAGAGAGAGTCTATAAAATAATTATGATAATATGACTAAGGATCCAATGGAAAAGGGGACAACGTGTCTGAAAAAATGGAGATTTTCAGCAAACAGGTAGAAACTATGATAAAAAGTCAAAAGGAAATGCTAGCTATAGAAATATATACCAGGAATAAAGAATTCCTGCGGCAGATTCAGGAGCAGACTGGGTACAGCTAAGAAAAAAAACAGTGAATTTTAAGATATGTTGATAAAAATTATCCAAGTTAAAACATACAAAGAAAAAAAAAGAATGAAATAATAAAGAAATAAACAAAATCAAACCAAAACAAACTAGAGTATCAAATAATATATAATGGCTCCATCATCACTACAATTAGTATTCCAGAAGGATAAAAAAGAGAGACTGGGGTGCAAGAAAATTTTATGAAATAATGGCCAAAATTTTTCTAAAAATAATGGAAAATGAACTACAGATCCAAGAAATCCAGAGAATCCCAAACAGGCAATATTTAGGGGAAAAAACAAACAAACAAACAAACAAACAAAACAAAACAAAACTGACACATAGTAGCCAAAATACTAATAGAGAAAGATGAGGAAACTATCTGGTCATAAACCAGAGAAAAAAAGAAACATTAAACAAACAGACCAAAAAAATATATATATATAACAGACGTCTTGTCGGAAACTACAGTCTGTAAGACAAGGGATGATATATTTTTTTAAGTATTAGAGAGAAACATACACTTCAAAGATGAAAGTATGTTTAAAAAATGTCTAAAGTTGTGTTATTGATTTTTCTTTTGTTTTCGTTTTCTATGTTATTGATTTCTGCTCTGATTTCTACTTTGAATTTTATTTGTCCTTCTACTAGTTTTCAGGAATTTTTTTGTTTTGTTTTGTTTTTTCTGGAAGATACTGAAGAGTTGATTTGAGACATTTCTTCTTTTCTAACATAAACATTTACGGCCATAAATCATCCTCTAGTTACTGCTTTGGTGACAACACAAAATTTTAATACGTTTTGTTTTCATTATTATGTAGTTAGAAACACTTTCTGATTCGCCATTTGATTTCTTTGACCTATAATTTTTTTAGAACCGTGTTCTTTCATCTCCACATATTTGGGGATATTCCATAGATCTTTTTCTTATTTTCTGTTACTGATTTCTATTTTAATACCATGTGTCAGAGAATTTACTTGGCATGACTTGAATTCTTTCAAATTTATTACAAATTTATTACTACAACGTATTTAGTTTATAAGTACTGAGGGATTTTCCTGTTACCATCTTTTACAGGTTCCTAATTTGATTCAATTGTAGTCAAACGCCGCTTGTTCTATGATTTGAATTCTTTTAAATTTGTTGGGAGTTTGTTTTATGACCAAAATATGATCTATTTTGATATATGAGCTATAGGTGCTTGAAAATAATGTGTATTCTGCTGCTGTTTGGGACGGGGTGGGGAGGTCAGTAGTCTATAACAACTGAAGATTAGATCCTGTTTGTTGATGGTGTCATTGAATTCTTTTATATCCTTGCTTATTTTCTGTCTACTTGTTTTATCAATTGGTCAGAAAGGGTGAAGTCTCTAATTATAATTGTATATTTGTCTTTCTTCTCTCAGTTCTATCAGTTTTTGTTTAACATATTTTGAAGTTCTGTCCTTTGGTATAAAAACACTGTGGAATGTTCTGTCTTCTGGCTGATTGACACATTTATAATAGCCCTTTTTGTGTCTAGTACAATTGACCCTTGAATAACAAAGGTTCAAACTGTACAGGTACACTTATATGTGGAATTTTAAAGATACACACCTGTACTGTTGTTGATCCGCAGTTGGGAGATTGCAGATGTGGAAAGTCAAATTTATTCACTGATCTACACAATTTTATAAATGGGACTTGCGAATCTGCAGATTTCGGTATCTGCAGGGGGTCCTCGTATCAATTCCCCACAGATATCGAAGGAGAACTAAGTTTTTGGAGAGTCAAAAGTTATATACTGATTTTTAACTGTTCAGGCTCAGCACACTTAACCCCCATATTGTTCAAGGGTCAATTGTAATTGCATTGTTCTTAAATCTACTTAATCTGATATTCACATAGCTATCCTTGCTTTCCTTTAGTTAATATTTGTATGCTATATCCTTTCCCATCCTTTCATTTTCAACTTATCTGTATCATTATATTTGAACTGAGTCTCTTATAGACGACACATGATTGGATCTTGCTTTTATTTTACCTACTCTGTTAATCTCTGTTTTAATTAATGTATTTAAACAATTTGCATTTAATATAATATCACTATATTAGGATATCACGGCCATTTTATTTTTTTTCTACTCGTTCTATTTAAATAAATAAGAAACAAATTTTATATACTGAATCATGAAAGTACCAACTCTAGATCTCATCACTACTTTATGTAGATCCATATTTCCATGTGGTATCATTTCCTTTCTGCCTGAAGGACATTCCTTAAAATGCCTTTGTAATATGGGTGTGATGGTGATAAATTATGACATATTTTGCATGTTGAAAGTCTTTATTCCCCTTTTTTATTGAAAGGCTATTTGGCTGGTAAATACTTCTGTTTTCACAAGGCTTTTTTTTTTTCATAACTTTAAAGATATTATTCCACTCCCTTCTCACTTGCCATCATTTCCAGTTTTGTTCCTTTGTTCATTAATGTGTCTTTTTCTCCAACTGCCTATAAGGTTTTCTTTTTATCTCTGGTTTTAAGCATTTTGATTATGATATGCCTTGGTGTAGTTTTTTGTTGTTGTTGTTGTTGTTTTTTTTTTTTTTTTGGTTTGTTTGGGGCACATTGAGATTATTTTACTTGTGGATTTATGATTTTCATAAAATTGGGAAATTTTTCAGTCATTTCTTTAAATATTTTTCAGTTCCTCCCCTTCTCCACTTTGGGGACTACCATTACATATAAATCACACCACTTAAAATTTTCCTACTCTTAACTGCTAATCTCTCCCATATTATTATTTTTGCTACTCTATGTTTTTATTTTAGTAAAATTTCTATTCCTATGTCTTTAAATTCACTAACTCTTCTGCAATTTCTAATCTTCCATTAATCCCATCTAGTATATTTTTAACCCAGCTATTTTAGTTTTCATCTCTAGAAATGTGATTTTTAAAAATATATCTATCAATTCTCTACTTTAGGTTTTGAACATATGGAATACAGTTATAACTGTTTTAGTGTCTTTGCTAAATCTAATAATGTTGTTCCTTATGGGTCAGTTTCTATTAATTGCTTCTTAACATGTATAGTAATTTTTTACTGGATACCATATATTTTACCTTTTAGGGTGGTGGATATTTTGTAGTCCTTTAACTATTTCAAGCTATGTTCTGGGATGAAGTTAGGTTTCTACAAATAGTTTGATCCTTTCATTCTAGCTTTTAAGATTTGTTAGATGGGGCTGGAACAGTGTTCAGATTAGGTCTAAATGCTTCCCTCTACTGAGGCATCACTCTTCTGTGTACTCTACTCAATTTTCCCGAATTATGAAGCTTTCCAGTGTTCCTGCCAGGAATGAGCACTATTCCCTATAAAAGCATTAGAGAATGTTACTTTTAATGCCTTTGCATGTTTCTTTGCCCAGTCTCAGGTAATTTCTTCACAAAAATAGTATGATCAGTGCTGGGTGGAATATTTGAGGAGGACCTTCTGTAAATCTGTGCAATTCTCTCTGTGCAGCTCCTTCCTGTACTGTACTCTGTTTTTCAATCTTGAGCCACCTTGGTCTACCTGGACTCTCAACTCCATCATCTCAAATAATTTTCAGGCTATTCCTGAGTAACCCCTCTCTGGATTGTGGCCTGAAAACACTTTCAATGGAGTAAAGCTCAGACAATCACTGTCCTTCATTGACTGATCTTAAAAACAATTGTTTTATATATTTTGTCTGTTTCAGGCAGAAAGGTGAATCCCATCTCTGTTTTTCCATTTTTCTTGGGAGCAGAAGTTAATATTAAGATTTTACAGCTGAAAGGAATATGTGTTTTGTTGTCACACTTTCCCTATATTTTTTCTGTTATTTTTATGAATTGCATATTACTTTATAAAGTCATTAAAGTAATAAATCAACTTTAGTTAGGAGATACAGCTTTCATGCTCAAGTTTATATTACAACAGTTGGTAGCAATAATAAAACAAGAGTTATCAAAACAATATTGTGTTGTCATTGAGTAATAACTGATGGGATCATGACAACATCTCAGAGACTAAAAAACATGAATATTCATTAGGATTATTTTGAATCACATTGTGACATCAGAATGAAGCTTCAAGGGTATGTCCTTTCCTGTCTTTTGAATTCTGGGCAGACAGTAATGTCAAAACATTACCACACTGTGATAGGAAGCTCACCTGCTTCTTTTTCCCTTGGAAATTATCATCAAGGTATGGAATGCGCTGTAGTCATCACATTTGAGCTTCGGATATTGAACTTGTGAACAAAATATTAGTGAACAAGCTAAAGAATCAATCAGCAGTCAGCAAGTTCAGAAGCTTTTATATTGGACTACTTTAATATCAACTATTGCTTCATTAACATAATTTTTCACTTGATATTTAAAAATGTTAACAGAATTCTCTTTTTAAGCAGATTAGCAGCTCACTTTCATGAGAGAATATGAGCAAGTACAGATTTCTCTTTATTTCTGTCTCTCATTTTCTCTTTCTGAATGGTCTAGTTCAGTTCTAATAGCATTTTAGAGGGAAAATTAATATACAAATAATTTCCCTGCATCATTTATAAGAACTAGACCATCATTTAATGGTCTAGTTCAGTTCTAATACCATTTTAGGGGAGAAATTAATATAAAAATAATTTTCCTATATTATTCCCTACATCATGATTAATAAACTTTTCATCAGATATCAAACCCATTATGTAATTAAAATTACAGGATTTTCATTCTTAATGACTACAAAGATATATACTTTTCTGTTCTAGGTAGAATAATGGTCCACCAAATATTAGGATGGTGCAAAAGAAATTGTGGTTTTTGCAATTATTTTTAACCTTTTAAACCACAATTACTTTTGCCCCAACCTAATAGATCTTATATTAATCCCCATAACTAGTGAATATATTACCCCATATGGTGAAAGGGACTTGGCTTGTGTGATTACATTAAGAAATTTGAGATGGGGAGATTATCCTGGATTATTTGTTGGAGCCTAATGTAATCAAAGGGGCCATATAAGACAACAGATGCAATCAGGAAAGCCAGTCAGAGGAGATGTGCCAATGGCAGAAGTTGGAGTAATACAAATACTGAAAGAAGAGGCCACAAGACAAAGAATGTAGGCAGCCCTTACAAACAGTAAAATACAAGAAATTAATTTCCCTCTAGAGACTCCAGAGGGAAGAATAACTCTGCCAGTACCTTGAGTTTAGCCCAATGAGACTGATTTTAGATTTTTGACCTCCAGAAATGAAAGAGAATAAATGTGCTGCTTTAAGGCCCCACATTGTGGTCATTTGTTACAGCAATAACAGAAAACTAAAACACTCTCTAATAAGGCATCACTTTTTACTCTTCCTTAGAGTTTTGTATAAAAGAGTTTTTCTCTAATAGTCTATAATCTTTTTGAGGTCAGGTACTTCTAAACACCATGTTGCTTAATTAACATAGTGCCTTTTACCATGTGTGTCCTAAATATAAAACTTAACCTCACCACTAATCAGGTCTGTGCAATCGAAGGTCCCTGATAAATAACAATCCTAACAATCAACAAAGTAAAGATTCTGTGATGAATGAAGAATGTAATAAGTGAGAATATATTCAATACTAGTTATAACTTCCCAGCATTTTCTGAGTTCATACTTCTAATATTTTAGCTTTCAACTGTACCTAGTGTCTTAAGAAAAAAAAATAAATGTCACGTATTTGGCCCAGTATGTAACTATTCAGCTGGCTTTGATGGAAAGATGCAAATATTAGGATTTTTTCCTCCCTGTCTTTTCAGTATTAAAGGTCATAAATGAAAATATATCTATAGAGATCGGTAGATTTAGGCCTCCCAGTTTTAGAGAAATAGAGACAAATTTCCTAAGAATCTTGTGTTTGAGAGTCTTCGATTTCTACAGTAAAATTACATTATACGGGGATGAAGGAATTGAGTTTTCTTTTATTTTGGTAAAGAAATAAGAAGCTATGATATGGATGAGAACTCTGGAGGGAGAAGAAACCAGAGAGGGCTCTATCTCACTAAAATGCAGCTTCCACACATACTTTTGGAAAGTTATATAAAAGGAGAGAAGTTGATCTGCCCAGGTTTGTACGGGAACTGCATTATACGCCACAATTACCCAGCCTCATGCTCCACGACTGCGGTGTCTTTTCCTTGTGGAAGTTCACTGTGTGGACAGTCTCCTGTAACATTCAGGAACCCTAGTGAGGTGAAGAGAAGTTTCCATATCTATCTTTAGGAAAGAGGCAAAAATGAATGAGTCACAGTGGGAATGAAATGGGATAGTGAGATCCCTGTGATTACATCTAGTAAAATATCCAATTAAAAATGGGAAATGCATTGTTGGGAGAATTCTCCATGGGCCTCTCATGTTTCTACAAGTCTTGTAAGTTAAGACAATGAAAGCTTATGTTCCAGACTAATTTTTCAAGGATTTTTTACAGAGTAAACAGCATTAGAAGCTAGAAGACAGCGATAGTGCCTCCCTCCAGACAGGGATAAATGGCAGATTTATCTTACATTCAGAATACCGTATTTTGCCATATATAATGTTCGCTTTTTTGCCCATATTTGTGAGGGGGAAAATAAGGGTGTGCATTAGATATGAGTAGCACTAATTCCATACCTATATAAATGTTTGTAATTTTTTTATTTATGCTTACGAGTTAAAGGTGTAACTCTAGAAATCAATAACGATACCCATATGCAAAATAATACCCTGAAATATGATAACCAATTTTGCTGAACTTATGACTAACTTGCAACAACGAAGAGTTCTTGGCCCTCTATGATGTGTCAATATCATACATTTGTTACTAGTACGTAAAATTTCTTGTACCTTGTATCTGTTCTTGTGTTTTGTAATTATTTGTTACATAAAATTTCTTGTACCATAATAGGTTAAAATTCCTTTATACTACAAAAAAAACAAGTACTTAAATGTAAACAAATAAAAATTTGAATTAAAAAATTAAAATGAAAGATTTTTTTTTCCCCTGAAAGTGTGGGCCAAAAACATGGTGCTTCTTATACACGGCAAAACACAGTAATGTGTCCAAATAGGGCAAGGTTTCGGCAGGGTTTTGTGCTGCCACCTTATAAAAGGCTGGGGCTTGCTACATGAGTAGCATCTACCTGTGTGCTCCTGTCATCCCTGTGAGAGTTGGTATGGACAAAGAGAACTGGCATGATCCTCAAGCTTGTGCTGCTTGCTGTGTAGTGAGTCATAAAGCGTGTTGTCTCTGACCCAGGAAATGATGTCTTCTGACAGCACCCGTGAAACGAGGGCAGACTAATTTGTTAGCTTGCAAGTGGGGAAAATCTCAGATCCTGCACATTCAGCTGAGTTTCTAACATTCAACTAAGTTGTTTCTTCATTGGTAAATTAAGGATTCTCATTCTCATTGATTTCATTTAGATCTATAATTTCATGCTTGCTGTACTATGGCACAAAGTGAATAAACATGCACACTGACTCAGTGATTCTCAAAATACATTCCCTAGGCCATTTTCTTGATAATCTCCAGATGTATCTGCTAACTATTCATATTCCTGGGTCACATAACACACTTATTGTAATAGAATCTTTGAGAGTGGGGTACAAGAATCTCTAGTTTAAAAAACGTCCTCAGGAAATTCTAACGCATTCTAAATGTTTGCCAACCACTGAACTATGAAATATGAATGAATGCTAGGTAATGTATGGCCATATGTTTCCCTTTATAGTTATTTCATTACTTTGCTTTTATAAATTAAATGTTGTCATTTATTGGGAATCATTTCTTAGACAAATAGATTTATTTATTTAAAAAAAGTATTAGTGAGAAGAAATTATCAGCTCCCTAAATTGTGTCAAAGCACTAAACTTCACACTTAAGAGAATTCTTTCAAGTTTCTAAGCAATCTATGATAATACTGTCATCACTTTATATTTTTAGATTTGCAAGTTCAGCTCTTAAAAGCTTGATTTTAGCGTTTAGGTTTGTTTGTTTGTTTGTTTAACCATTGTTTATTCCATCTGCAGTGGGCACAGATTTGTGCAAGATTAGCATGCTGACTTGTCTATTTGACTTAGAACCCCAGCAGTATGGATACGTGAAGTATATCAGTATTCTCAGTAAATCATTTACTAAATAGTCTTTTTTATTTGCTAACAAAATTAAACCTATAAAGTTATTACAATACAGTAGAAAGACTGTGGTTATGGATTAAATACTGGCTCTTTCTCTTCTTGGTTCTGAGATCTTAAACAAAAAACAAAATAGTTGAGTCTGGAATTATATAAAATGGTTTCTATTAGATTATATGACCTAAGTAGCTACCTGATACATAGTCCTCAATAAGTATCAATTTAATATTTTAATGGACTACATAGTAAAATTCATGAACATTAAACGTGATGGCATTAAAAATTACTAAATCATTACAAAATCTACATCTTCAACAAGATTTTAAGAAACATACACCTAAATATATCTATGCAATTAGATATTATCATCATGAATATCAATTCATATTCACTATCTGATAAATGGATCACACACGTTTACATATAAACAGACTCACATTCAAAGACTGAGTATATTTTTTGGTCAAATTTCTTCCCAACTCTAATTTCAAAATAAAAACTCTCCAGGAATTTATAGATGAATATAAAGCTTCAATCAATTTTGTAATACTCTTCCACCTCCCACAGCTTTTCAGAATCACTGTCTTTAAGTTCTGAAATTGGAATTATTTTAATGCCTTCTATTTCCTTGCTCTGACTTGTGCAAATGGTGCTTAGATATTTTTTGCTACTATTTGCAATGTCTCCGTTTCTATAAATCTCAAACACATGTTTTGACGAGTTTAAAAGAATCGATTGGGTGTGATAATTTCATTGATGGATTTGTAATCTTTCTAATACCTATGAATATCTTAATTTAGCAAAATATGTGTATGCCTATGCAACTGAATTTTGAAACAAGTTCACTAAAAATAACTATATATTTTTTAAAAATAAGGTGGTGTGTTACAAATTTGAAATCAATCCTTAAATTACAGAATTAAGGTAATGATATAAAATCACATTTACATGTAAAAATTTGTTTCACATACCTAGATGTACATTCTGAGCCCCATAGATATAATTCAGGTACTGCGTCAATTAAGATTAGGTGTGGCTATGTACAAAAGAAAAATCTCTGCTAAAGAATTTAAACAAGATTCCAATTTACTTAATCTCTTACATTAAAAGAGATCCAGGGTCTGTGGCTCATGGTTGGTGTGGCTGCCCCCTTTGCTATACTCTGGCTTAATCCTTTTTTTTTTTTTTTTAAATGTACAAAGTGTTTATAAAAATCAGTATCAAGGGAAAGAAAATCGGGGGCAAACCAATATTTGGGTAATATTGTTCGACATGAAAGTAATGGGGATTAGAAGCAAATGTATCATTAGAGGATGAAGATTCTTATTTTGGAAAGAGGAAAAGTCTGAGTTCAGGTCAATAAGCTCTGAGTAACTATTATGGTAACCCTTTTTTAAAGTCTCTATTCTGCCATCTTCAGCCTGTGTCTTCTACCTCATGTTAGTAGAACCCACCACTTCATCAAGTAGCAGGAAAGAGAAAGAGGTTTTTTTTTTGTTTGTTTTTTTTTTGTTTTTTCTCTTTCAGGGAAAAAACAAATACAAACGTTCCTTAATGCCACATGACATGTTTATGTTTTACAGGAATAATTTAGTGTCATGGCCACACTTTGTTGCAAAGCAGCTGGAGAGCAGAACAGTGACTTTTATTTCAGATGGTAATGTGACCATCTAATAAGAGGGAATTTATTACTACGAAGAAAGGAAATAGATGATGTAGGGGGAGCTGATTACATCTCCCCTACAAGTGTTAAATGAAACTACTGGGAGGACTGACTCTACATACTGAACACATAATATGATATATATTGTATGATATGTATTGTATGACATATATGATATATATTGTATGATATATATGAACACATAATATGATATATATCCACCTGTATATATATATAATGTATTACAGAATAGTACACCTGAAACCTATGTAACTTTAGTAACAATTGTCACCCCAATTAACTTTAATTAAAAAAAAAAGAAAGGAAGAAAGAAAGAAAAAAACTACTGGGAGGAGCAAGAGAAGAAACGAGGTGATATATACATGTTTTCTAGTTGAGGACCTTTGAATACTATGAAAAATTTCTTTAAGAAGTATCTTTCATACTCAATCAAAATGGCAGCGTGAGGTGAGCCTCTGTAAAGCTCCCCTGGAATTCACAACTAATCGAACAACAATAACTCCACAAAGAACTCCCTGCACAGCAGACAGACAAGACGAAGAGGCCCACTACTGAATTCAAGTAAAGGTGGGCGAATCACGTGAGCAGGCGAGAAGGGAAGGGAGAAGCGCAGGGACGGAGCCGCACTGGCACAGGACGCAGACCTGGCTCAGTGCTCTGAGCTCGCTGCATCCCGGAACTACCGCAGCTGTGGGAGAGGGAAGGACTCGGACTGCTAGGGCTCTGCTTATGGCCCACAGGGTTGAGGGGGCAGCATATAACACAGCTGAACCCAACGCTCACGGCAGAGATCTCGGAGAAAAGACTGAAGGAACAAGGCTGAAAACGGTGGTTTAAGCCCTCACAGCCAAGCAGAGAACAGAAGCCTTAGGCACTGAGACTAGCCGCCCCCTCCTTACCTTCCCAGAGCTCGCCCTGCCCCCACCTGCCAGGTGCTAGAAGCAGAAGAGTAGCAGTGTCAGATCAAAAGAACAGAATATTTGCTGTTCCAAGAACTGTGGACCGCAGACACAGATTCACAGCCCAACTAGTTCCGGCAAAGGGGAGGGAGCTGTGGAAGCAGGACCGGCTGTGGTGGTGGTCCCCCCATTGCTCTGGCCACCTCTCACAACTCACCCCGCCCCTAGTCCCACCTATCTGGTCAGATCCCTGCAGGAGTAAACAGAACTGCTGAAATATACGGGCTCTGAATCTGGAGCAGGAGAACTTTGGAACTTCAAAAGTTCTCAGCATACCCATATGGACACTGCGTCCTGTGACTCAGGCGAACTATTAACAGAGGAGAAGCCCGACTCCCAGGGAATCCCCCCATTATGTGAGAAGCTGGAATAGTGAAGAGAAAACATAGCACTACCGTGTGAGAGAGAAAAAAAAAAAGGCTGCAGTCGGACAGAAAATAAAACATTCTACCAACACGTACTGGAAAACAAAAGAAAGACCTCTTCCTATCAACCTGTTGCAGAAGCCTCTCCTGTAGAAGTCTAGGAAGAGAAATAATAAATCAGTAATTGCCATGAATAACCGAGGCAACAAGACAGCTCAGAAAGAAAGTGAAAAGTCTCCAGAAAAGGAACTTAAAGATATGGAAATATGTGACTTAAATGAGAGAGAATTCAAGACTGCAGTTCTGAAAAAACTCAACGAGATGAAAGAAAACACAGAAAGGCAGTTTAATGAACTCAGAAACACAATCAAAGAACAACATGAGCATTTTACAAAAGAGATTGAAATTTTAAAAAAGAACCAAATAGAATTTCTGAAGATTAAGAACTCAATAGAAGAAATTAAGAATAAAATAACCAGCTTAGGTAGTAGATTTGACCAGATGGAGGAAAGAATCAGTGACATAGAAGATAGAAACCTGGAAATTACACAGATGGAAGAACAAAGAGACTTGAGACTTAAAAGAAATGAAAAAATTCTATAAAAAGTTTCTGACTCCATCAGAAAGAGCAATATAAGAATAATGGGCATACCAGAAGGAGAAGAAACAGAGAAGGGAACAGAGAATATATTCAAACAAATTGTCGATGAGAACTTCCCAAACTTGTGGACAGAACTGGATCCTCAAATCCAAGAAGCAAATAGAACACCTAATTACCTCAATCCCAACAGACCTTCTCCAAGGCACATTATATTGAAGCTGTCTAAAATCAACGACAAAGAAAGAATCCTCAAGACAGCCAGAGAAAAGAAGATGGTAACCTACAAAGGAAAGCCCATTAGATTATCATCAGATTTTTCAGCAGAAACTCTACAAGCCAGGAGGGAGTGGAACCAAATATTCAAACTATTGAAAGAGAGAAATTATGAGCCAAGAATAATATATCCAGCAAAGATATCCTTTAGATATGAAGGAGGAATAAAGACCTTTCTAAACATATAGAAGCTGAGAGAATTTTCTAATACACGACCTGCACTACAAGAAATACTAAAGGAGGCTATTTGACCACCATCAACAGGGACAATTTGTGGCAACCAAAACATAAAAAAGGGGAGAGTAAAGGCCTGAACCGGAATATGGGAATGGAGAAAGTAAGCGTGCCGAAGAAAATAGAATACTCTAAATATCAAACTTTCTTTTACATAAACTTAAGGGTAACCACTCAAAAAAAAAAAATCCAGAACTGAAATATATACTGTAATAAAAGAAGAAACAGAGGGAAACATAGAATACCACCACACAGAAATAGTAGTAAAAAGTAGTAAAACGGCAAAGAAATAATGGAGACACAGCCTTATCAGAAAACTAAAGATAGAATGACAGGAAATCCTCACATATCAATAATCACCCTAAATGTAAATGGACTGAACTCATCAATAAAAAGGCACACAGTAGCAGATTGGATCAAAAAACTAAACCCAACCTTATGCTGTCTCCAAGAGACACATCTCAGCTACAAGGACAAGCATAGACTCAAAGTGAAAGGGTAGAAATTGACACTCCAAGCAAATGGTACCCAGAGAAAATCAAGTGTAGCCATAATGATATTAGATGAAACAGACTTAAGGGTGAAAAAGATAACAAGAGACAAAGATGGACATTTCATAATGGTAAAGGGGACTATACAACAAGAAGACATAACAGTCATCAATATTTATGCCCCCAATCAGGGAGCACCGAAATATACCAAGCAACTACTAACAGAACTAAAGGGAGAAATTGACCAAAACACAATTATACTAGGGGACTTAAATACATCATTCACAGCTATAGATAGATCATCCAAACAGAAAATAAATAACGAAATAGCAGCCCTAAATGACACATTAGATGAAATGGACATAATTGACATATACAGAGCACTCCATCCTAAAACATCAGACTATAAATTCTTTTGTAGTGTACATGGAACGTTCTCAATGATAGACCATATATTGGGACATAAAATCAGCCTCAGCAAATTTAAGAAGATTGAAATCATACCAAGCATATTCTCTGATAACAAGGCTTTGAAATTGGATATCAACCACAAAAAAAAAAGCAGGAAAAACACAAATACATGGAGATTAAACAAAATACTTTTAAAGAACGACTGGGTCAAAGAAGAAATTAGAGGAGAGATCAAAAGATACATAGAAACAAATGACAATGAAAATACATCCTACCAAAATTTTTGGGATGCAGCGAAAGCAGTTTTAAGAGGGAAATTTATATCATTACAGGCCTATCTCAAGAAAAATCCCAAATAAATAACCTCATGTCACACCTTAAAGAACTAGAAAAAGAAGAACAAATGAAACCCAAGGTCAGCAGAAGAAAGGAAATAACAAAAATCAGAGCAGAACTAAATGAAATAGAGAACAAAATGACAATAGAAAAAATTAATGTGACAAAGAGCTGGTTCTTTGAAAAGATTAACAAAATTGACAAACCCTTGGCTAGAGTCACTAAGATAAAAAGAGAGAAGACACTAATTAACAAAATCAGAAATGAAAAAGGGGAAGTTATCACGGACATCACAGAAATACAAAGGATCATCCAAGAATACTATGAAGGACTATATGCCACCAAATTCAATAACCTAGAAGAAATGGACAAGTTCTTAGAAACATATAGCCTTCCAAGGCTGAACCATGAAGAACTGGAAAATCTAAACAGATCGATCACCAGTAACGAAATTGAATCAGTCATCCAAAACCTTCCCAAAAGCAAAAGTCCAGGATTAGATGGCTTCACTAGTGAATTCAACCAAACCTCCAAAGAGGATCTAATACCAATCCTGCTCAAACTCGTCCAAGAAATTGAAGAAGAGACAGTACTCCCTAACTCATTTTATGAAGCCAACATTACCCTGATACCAAAACCTGGTAAGGACAACACAAAAAAGAAAACTACAGACCAATATCTCTGATTAGTACAGATGCAAAACTCCTAAACAAAATTCTAGCAAATCGAATACTACAATGTATTAAAAAGATTATTCATCACGACCAAGTGGGGTTCATTCCTGGGGCACAAGGATGGTTCAACATCCGCAAATCCATCAATGTGATACATCACATAAACAAAATAAAGGACAAAAATCATATGATTATATCAATTGATGCAGAAAAAGCATTTGACAAGATAAAACATCCATTTATGATTAAAACACTTAATAAAATAGGTATAGAAGGAAAATACCTTCACATAATAAAGGCCATATATGACAAGTCCTCAGCTAATCTCCTAATTAATGATGAAAAACTGAAGCCCTTTGCTCTACGTTCAGGAACACGATAGGGATGTCCTCTGTTTTTCAACATAGTGTTGGAAGTCCATGCCAGAGCAATCAGGCAAGAGAAAGAAATAAAAGGCATCCACATTGGGAATGAAGAAGTTAAATTGTCACTCTTTGCGGATGACATGATGCTATATATAGAAAACCCTAAAGACTGCATCAAAAAGCTATTAGAAACAATCAACGAATACAATAAAGTTGCTGGCTACAAAATCAATGTACAAAAGTCAATTGCATTCCTATATACTAACAATGAAATCTCAGAAAAAAGAAATACAAAAAACAATTCCTTTTGCAATTGCAGCAAAAAGAATAAAAGATCTAGGAATAAACTTAACCAAGGATGTGAAGGACCTAAATGCTGAAAACTATAAGACATTTTTGAAAGAAACTGAAGAAGACACAAAGAAATAGAAAGACATTCCATGCTCATGGATTGGAAGGATCAACATGGATTGGAAGTTAAAATGGCCATATTACCCAAAGCAATATACAGATTTAATGCAATCCCCATCAAAATCCCAATGGCATTTTTTAAAGAAATTGAACAAAAAATCATCAGATTTGTTTGTAACCACAAAAGACCCCGAATAGCCAAAGCAATCTTAAGAAAAATAAACAATACTGGAGGTATCACACTCCCTGACTTTAGCTTGTACTACAGGGCTACAATAATCAAAACAGCATGGTAGTGGCAGAAAAACAATGAAATAGAATTGAGAACCCAGAAATAAAACCACATAAATATGGACAGCTAATTTTTGACAAAGAAGCTAAAAACATACAATGGCGGAAAGACAGCCTCTTCAATAAATGATGCTGGGAGAATTGGATAGCCACGTGCAAAAGAATGAAACTGGACTGCTATCCATCACCATGTACCAAAATTAATTCAAAATGGATCAAAGACTTAAGCATAAGACCTGACACAATAAACTGCATAGAAGAAAACATAGGTACTAAACTTATGGACCTTGGGTTCAAAGAGCATTTTATGAATTTGACTCCAAAGGCAAGGGAAGTAAAAGCTAAAATAAACTAATGGGACTATATGAAACTTAAAAGCTTCTGCACGGCAAAAGAAACCATCGCCAAAATAAAGAGGCAACCAACTGAATAGGAGAAGATTTTTGCAAACAGTGTGTCCGATAAGGGGCTAATATCCAAAATATACAGGGAACTCATGAAATTCAACAACAAAAAAACAAACAACCCAATTGAAAAATGGGCAGAGGACCTGAAGAGACATTTCTCCAAAGAGGACATACAAATGGCAAATAGACATATGAAAAAATGCTCAACATCACTAATCATCAGAGAAATGCAAATAAAAACCACAATGAGATATCACCCACCCCAGTCAGAATAGCTATCATCAACAAGACAAATAGTAACAAGTGTTGGAGAGGCTGTGGAGAAAAAGGAACCCTCATACACTGTTGGTAGGAATGCAGACTGGTGCAGCCGTTATGGAAGGCAGTGTGGAGGTTCCTCAAAAAATTACGAATAGAATTACCATCTGACCCAGCAATCCCTCTCCTGGGAATCTACACAAAAAATCTGAAAACATTTATACATAAAGACATGTGTGCTCCAATGTTCATTGCAGCTTTGTTTACGCTGGCCAAGACATGGAAACAACCAAAATGTCCTTCGATAGATGAATGGATAAAGGAGTTGTGGTATATATACACAATGGAATAATATTCGGTGGTAAGAAAAGATGATATAGGAACATTTGCGACAACCTGGATGAATCTTGAGAGTATAATGCTAAGCGAAATAAGTGAGACAGAAAAAGCAGAGAAACATATGTTTTCACTGATATGTGGTATATAAACCAAAAACAACAAAAGAACAAGACAAACAAATAAGAAACAAAAAGTCAGACACAGACAATAGTTTAGTGGTTACCAGAGGGTAAAGGGGTGGGGGGTGTGAGATGAGGGTAAGGGGGATCAAATATATGGTGATGGAAGGAGAACTGTCTCTGGGTGGTGAACACAATGGGATTTATAGATGATGTAATACAGAATTGTACAGCTGAAATCTATGTAATTTTACTAACAATTGTCACTCCAATAAATTAAAAAAAAAAAGGTATCTTTCTAACCACTGGAAATTTTATTAATATTTGCCTGCTGAAAGAATTACCTTATCTCAGTTAAAAAGAAACCAACAAACAACAACAACAAAAAACCCTGGGGATAGCCTTTTAAATGTCTGATTTCTTGGAAATGGAATGCAGACTGTCACTAACAGCTTAATATATTACTGCCATTATCTGAAACAAAAAGTTTGCTATAACTTTAGATAAATATAGATATGAAAAGCTAAGCAGCATATTATCTAAAATAATAAATTCTAAAACTACTCTGTTTCCTGACCTAAATTTATCTCAGATAATTCACTCCAACTCCCTTTACAAAGCAGGAAAATAAGGAAGTTACTAGTTCTAATCCCATACAAATATCCTGGTCTCCTTTTATTTTTCCATGTTGAATTTTTAATAGAGAAGGCTTCATACCCTCTTTTACTCAATCTCTCTCAGGCTCTCTAATGATACATATTTTATTTCTGGTAAATATCATAAAAAAAGAACAGATATTCTTTTTTCTGATATTCAATTCAAATATTACTGAGACATAAAGAATATGTGAGGCTACGTGTTAGATGACAATAAATTCCAAACCAACTTCAGAAAGCAAAGGCAATATGGAATAACGTAATGGGATTTGTAAACTACATTTTCTTTATAGAGTAAAAGTCAGTGAAAATTTTGTTTACTTGGTGGTAATAGAGACCTAAATCAAGAGTTGATCATAGTATTAGTGTTAGTTTTTCTGTCACGCAAAATGATGACATGATGTTGTTGGATCAGGGCTGGTACTGTGGTTCTACAATTTTAGCAGTGTTTCTCAATCCTCCTACCTCTCTGCTTCTCCACCTATAACACATGTGTCTTTGTGCACAAAGGTGCCTCATGTTTGCATCAGATTAAGCTCCAGCCCATCAGATTCTCATTGCCAAGTAGAGGAAGATAGAAGGAGCACCGACAAAAAAGAATTTGCTGGTTGAATCACTCAAATTAGAAAGCTCTGCTGGAGCCCCATGAGTGACTTCTGATCACATAACTTGAGCCAAAGCATTAGTCTCATGCCTACCCCTATCTCACAGGAAGGCTTAGAAATGTACTTTTTTCAGCTGGAGATAGATAGATAGATAGATATAGGTATTTTCCTTATGAAAGCAGTGTCTTGTCTTTAAATGTGAAGAGGAGACTGGACACTGAGATTATAACTAAGAATTTCAGTCACAGTGTCCCTAACAAAACTTTCAAGAAATATGTGGTGTTTACAGCAACCAAGGATTTTCAGGGCTAAGATGCTTCCATAACTCTAACAGGCTGCCTGGAAATGGTCACTCTCTTGGGGATTTAAATCCACATAAACTTTTGCAACTTTGTGTAGAGAGCAGTGAAAATGCACTAAAAAGAAAGCATCTGTGAAGAAACTGAAGGATTATTCTCCTGGAGAATTTCTTACTTAACCTTTCTAGAGAAACAAATATTGAAACCAATTATCTCCTTTTAAGTAAAGAATAGAAAAGAACATTGTTTTTATAGGAAAGAAAATTGCCTAAGACCCTGGAAGACATTTCTAATTTTCTTAAGTCATGTCAGAGTCAACTGAACTTTTCTGTGTAGCCCCCGATTTTAATCCCAAAAACAGCACCTTCTCTAGTGATTTGTATACCTATAACTATGAATGACAATCAGAATTTCTTCTCAACAACAATTTTTAGTATATTTATGGTTAATTCTTTTACTGAAATCAGACTCCAGTAAATAATATGATATGCAATGTCTCCATGGAAACAGAGTTTCAAAATGAGACCTGATTATGATGCTGGCTTACTAACAAGACTATTGGACTTTAAAATGGCTTTCCTAATTCTAATAGCATCGACGGAATACAGAAACTTAAATACACATATGTATTGATATTATACAGTATTTGTATTTAAACATCCAGAAAAAAAATTCACATGTGGATTATTTCAACAGAAAATTTTAAATCAATATTTATCTCTTCTTGCATCTAATTACAGATGACATAATAGGTTTGTAAATACTTTAAGAACCAGATATTCAGTATAAAATTACCAATTTTTTTTTTAAGATAAATATTTATAATTAAATCGAAGTGGTAGATTCCTCATCTTTTCACAATAATCAAAGAGAAAGAGAATATACAGTGTATTTTAACCTGTGCCATAAGGAGGATAAAGAAAACACAATTTGGGAATTTAGGCATTTATATTACTGTCATCCCTTCATTTATTTATGAATTATTGGTCTCTCACTCGACACACATTTTTATTCAATGTATAACATGTACTGGATTTCTTAATTGTTGTTCAGTATACTAGGTTAAGGAAAATATTTATAGTCAGCATCAACATTATCTGTTTACTTACCTTTCTGCACAAGAAAGTTACTACTTCACTTACTTCCCCTCCCTCTGGTAGCAAATTCAGAGAATAGTATAAGATTACACATAGTGCTAAATTGAATATAATACAGTGTCAACATTCATGTGCAACTAATAAGTGATTTGTAGATTAAGACAGAGAGGTCAGTGTGGCCTGGAGTTATTTGGGAGGTTGATGGGTTTAAAATGGCTTTAGAGGTTTGAAAGGGTTAGGGTCCACAGAGAAGGGAGATCATTTTAGTTAGGAGAATAAAATTAGAAATATTACTTGTCTTCATTTATCACGAAAAAAAAATCTTGAGAATAAAATTTAAGGTTGTTACTATAGGAGCAGTTGTATAAATACAAAAACTGGACAAAGGAAAAAGTATAAAGTAAGTGATTTTTTTGTAATGAGATATTTTTAATAAGCCATTCAATCCATATACTGTACTTCATTTTAGTGAGGAACAGAGGATGGTTGAGTTAGGCTTGGATTAATTACAAGCATACGGTATAACGACAATTATCAAAGTCAAAAATCTCATGCAAGTTTAATACCAGAGAGGCCTGTACAGGCTTCAAACTGGAAGCAGAATCATCAGTATTGTGTTAGGTGAATATAGATCTATGCCTAGAAGTGGATACAAGAAAATATCTGCTGGGATCCTTGGAGTTCCAGTTATAGGATATGGGTTTCATTGAGTAGACATCTTGGCTGAAGTTAACTGTAGTGGAGTCTGGCAAAGAACACCTAAAAATTGTCTTCTAGAATCACAAAGCTAAAAAGGATAACTGTTTCTGCATGACTAAGAGCTAATGAAATTAAGTTTGCAATGCAATTTTAATATAAGCTTTAGAATTTTAAGTTCTATGTATTTAGCAATTAAAAATGGTTGTAGGTGAAGCATAAAAAAATCATAGATGTGTTGTATGAGAATTCTTTACAAATAATTTACCACCTCTGATTTAAAAAGGTGATTTTCACACTCATATGCGGTATGCTGAGTAGTACTCAAGAGCTCCCTGGAGGATATTAAATTTATATTTTACACAGTTAGACAGAAGTCAGATATATTTCTGGTAGATGAGCTAGAGTATCAGTAAAAGGCATGCTTCTGCCTAAGCGCATGAATAAGGCCTGTACCTGCCTATAAGTGTCACACCTTTATCAATTACCTAACAAAGAGAGTGCAAATAAATACTTGTATATTTGTGACCTTTACAGATCATTTTGTGTAATTCAATTCCATCAATTTTAAAGCAAAAGGCCTGACCCACATAACAAATGAAAAGTTTAGCTCAGCTTGCGTAAAAGTGGCTTTATTAATGGGAATAAGTTTAGATAAAACCAACTTAAATACCTAGACATGATCCAACTGACAATGGAGAGTCCTTGAAAATTCTTAAGCAAGATGGTAATGTGATGAAATAGTTTTAAGATAGTTATTTCAGTGGCTGTTGCAGTTGTGAAGTATGCAGACATGAAGTAATGATGGCTTGCACTGTGATGTGAACAGTGGGAACAGAATACAACAAAAAGCTTAAAGAAATAATTTTGAGACTGAACTTCACTGGGCTTGGACCATGTTGAATCTATTAGAATGAATGAGATGAAGAGTTATGACTGATTTCTTGATTCCGAGTCTACGCTATAGAGTAGTTGCCACTGCCATTATAAGATACAGACAAAATGGACAAAAAGAGTTAAGTAGCGGAGAAAGTAAAATGTAAAGCTAATGACAACCTAAATTTGGGAGTAATGTGAGACGTCATAGAAAATTCTGTGAATAGAATCAGTTTCATTGACTAAGACTTATTGAAAGTCAAGATTAAAATGAGAATTTGGGAGGTCAATATAGAATCTAAGAATAAAGGTGGAGACACAGATTAGTTCTAAGAAACATTTAGAGGAAAAATTCCCAAGTCAAAGACTCATCATTAGAAGGCTTATAGGTAATGGATAATTAGACAGTGGGAAAAGTAAAAGAGGAAAATATGTTGAAAACCCTAAAGACTGTGTGTGTGTACACACACACACACACACACACACACACACACTCTGTTAAAACTAATAAACAAATTCAGTAAACTCTCAGGACACAAAATCAACATACAAAAATGAGATGCATTTCTATAAACTAACAATTAACTATGTGAAGATGAAATTAAGAAAATAATCAGTTACAATAGAGGCAAAAGGAATAAAATACATAGAAGTAAACTAAATCAAGGAGATGAAACACTTATACACTGAAAATCATAAAACACTGATGAAAGACATTTTCGCAGACATAAATGAAGGGAAAAATATCCCATGTTCATGAATTGGAAGACTTAATATTTTTTAAATGTCCATACCATCCAAATAGATCTATAAATTCAATGTAAGCCCTACCAAAATCCCAATGCCATTTTTGCAGAAATAGAAAAATAATCCCCAAATTATTAGGGAACCACAAAGACCCTATTAGCCAAAGCAATTTTGAACAAGAAGAATAAAGCTGGAGATATCACACTTCCTGACTTCAAATTATACCATAAAACTATAGTAATCAAAATGGTATAGTACTGGTATAAAAACAGACATATAGACCAATGAAACAAATAGAGAGCCCAGAAATAAACTCACACATATATGGTCAACTGATCTTTGACAAGGGTGCCAATACAAAATGGGGAGAAATGTTCTTATTAATAAATGGTGCTGGGAAAACTGGATATCCACTTGCAAAATGTGAAATTGTACTTTTATCTTACATGATATGTAAAATTCAACTCAAAACAGATTAAAAACTTAAATGTAAGACCAGAAACTATAAAACTCCTAGAAGAAAATATAGGGAAAAAGCATCTTGACATTGCCTTTGGCAGTGATTTCCTGGCTATGACACCAATAGCACAAGCAATAAAAGCAAAAAAATAGACAAGTTTGACTATATCAAACTAAAAAGCTTTGGTACAACAAGGGAAACAACAAAATGAAAAGACAACGTATGGGAAGGAAGAATATATTTGCAAGCCATATATTTGACAAAGGGATATTATCAAAAAAATATATAAGGAACTCTTGTGACTCAATAGCCAAAAAAAATCCAAATAACCTTATTACAAAATGGGCAAAGGAACTGAATAGACATTTCTCCAAAGAAGACACACAAATGGCCAATGGGTATATGAAAAGGTGCTCAACATCACTAATCACCAGAAAAATGCAAAACCACAATGAGATATTACTTCATACCTGTTAGTGTGCCCATTACAAAAACAAACAAAAAAAAGTTGCTAGGGATGTGGAGATAAAGAAACCCTTGTACACTGTGGTTAGGACGTGAATTGGTACAACCACTATAGATAACAGTATGGAGGTTCTTCAAACCTTTAAAAGTAGAACTACCCTATTTCCCAGGAATCCTACTTCTGGGTATACATCCAAAAGAATTGAAATCAGTATCTTGAAGAGATATCTGCACCCCCATGTTCACTGCAACATTATTCACAATAGTTAAGACATAGAAGCAACCTGAATGTCCAGCAATGGCAGACTGAATAAAGAAAATATGATATATGCACACAATGGAATATAATTCATCCTTAAAAAAAAAAAGATATTATGCTAAGTAAAATAAGCCAGACACAAGGATAAATACTATATGATACTACTTATATGAAGAATCTAAACTAGTGAAACTCATAAAAGCAAAGAGATTTAGAATGGTGGTTGGCATGGGCTGGGAGGAGGTGGAAATGGGGAGATCATAGTCAAAGAATAGAAAGTTTTAGTTATGCAAAATGATTAACTCCTAGAAATCTATTGTATTTCATAGATCTACTATATAACATAACAATACTATATTGTATACTTCAAATTTCTAAGAGGGTAGATCTTATGTTCAGTGTTCTTACCACAAATAATTGTAATAGTAACAATAAGTGGGGCAGGAGGAAACTTTTAGAGGTGATGGATATGTTTATGGCACAACTGTGGTAATGATTTCACAGGTATATTTTCATAGCCAAACTCATATTTGTATACATTAAATTTGTACATTTTATCTGTATGCCAAGACACAGGAGCAACCTAAATGTCTATCATTTGTAGTATTTGTCCTTGTGTCCATGCCATATCTTGTTAAACCGGTTAAAAAAAAAAAAGAGTCAAATTACTATGTAATTTTGCATGCCAATTTTCACATTTTTTCTCATATAAATTTTGTCCCTTTTGTTCCGTTGAAAGTTCTTAGAAAAAATGGACTGTGTCAAATTAAATTTGTTTTCCTATGCTTATATTTAATGGGTGCTTGATACAAGTCTTGGGACGGCAATTCACCATGGCCCTGGGCATTTCTGAATATTCTTGAAAACATTTTTACTCTCTTATTCTCATTAACTTCACAGTTTGGTTACCGAATGAGGCAGTCTCCAGAAATGGATCATCTCCCTTGACTGCTAACTAGGTAATGATCAGGATAAAATGGGGTCATACAGACTTATTTGAAAATTTGAGATTCCACTCTGATTCTTCTGGTTAATAGGTCTGGGTACAAGTAGGGGCATATTGGGTGGGGGAAGGTAAATTTACAGCTACTAGATTGGGACAAAGGAATTTGTGTTGGCGAGAGAGAAAAAAAATCAGCATCTGAGAAGTGAACCTCTTAGACCTTAGGAGGTTTTAGAGTTTAGGAGGGAGGGCAATTAAGGCTCTCTCTGTCCCCCATATCTAGGACCACCATATGAATCAAGCAGAAGGTGAGGTTGGAAATCTGTGTGGCGGCTGGTTTTTTCATCTCTGCAACCATGCTATAAAAACAAAAATACTCATGTGGACATAACCCGTCTTGAACCGCTATGCTGTGGTTGATGCCACCAACAGCACCTTCCAGGGTTTGTGTGTTCAGATACACAGACTGCCACAACTTTGTTTCTATATAAATGATGCAAACTCATATATTTCTGATGTCTGAGTAGCCTTGGATTATGCCATATGTGGTAACTGAAGGTGCTCTGTGACATTGCCTATGTGACCTGACCAAACAAATGTAGTCGTGACAACATAGTATTAACTCTAGTGACCTATTCCCCTTCAGGTTTGATATTTGTATGTACAAGTTGGCCATAAAATGTCTTTTCATTAGGAATGGAAGTTGCTGTTTGCCTCATCTATTACCCCTTAGTCCATGTGGACTGCTATCACAATAGCACCATAGACTGGTTAGCTCAAATAACAAACATTTATTTCTCGTAGTTCTGGAAACTGGGAAGTCCAAGATCTGGCAGATTTGGTGTCTGGTGAGAGCTTGCTTCATGGTTCATAGATAGCCTTCTTCTCTCCGTGTCCTCATATGGTGGAAGGGGCATGGGAGTCCTTTGAGTCTCTTTTTTATTAAGGGCACTAATCCCATCAGGAGGGCTCTACCTTTAAGACCTAATCATCTCCAAACACCCCATCTCCAAATACCATTACATTGAGGATAGGGTACAACATATGAATTGTGGAGGGGCATGAACATGGTCTACAGCAACACTAAAGATGAGCAGGTCAGTCTAAACCGCCTTGCATAGGTTCTAAAAAACAGTAGCCTGGCCTCAGACTATACCCTGGTTGTCTAAAACAAGACGTATTATTCCTCCCTGGGACTTACTCACAGGAAGCTGATTGTGTGTCCTATGGGGTATGACTGAGGTCAGTCTGCATTGAAGTTTGGCTGATGCTCAGAGTCCTGTGATCACAGACATAATACTGTATGAGACCAAGAGAACAGATTTTCTACCAGTCCTGTGAATAGATAAATCAGAGTGATTGACAGAGTGACATACTCACGTGGTAAATTTGAGTTCTGTCAATAACTTCTAAGGCAGAGAAGTAGATATGCTGGGAAGCGTGATCTGCTGTGGGTCCTGCATCCCCCTGCACGTTTTTGCTGGGCAGGCCAAGAATGCAAGGCCCTGACTGCCCTTTACCTGGGTCATTCATCAGCAAGCAACTTTAAGGAGTGAGAAAACACCCCCCACTCTCAAAAAATAGGCTTGTTTTTGCTCACTATAGAAGCAATAAATCTTCACAGTTCAAAAGTTCCTTTGGGTAATATAGCCCACTGGGTGTGCAGCATCTATAAAGGGGTCCTTTTCTTCCCCCTGTGGGTTAGAGGCAGCATGGGAACCAACACAAACCAACATGAATTTCTGACTAGTGCTATTGCTGTGAATGACAGAGCCCTTTGTCTTTCATCCAGGACTCCTGTCTCTTCTGCCAGGTATTATGAAACAGTAAAAGGATAACTACTTAGCTTGTCTGTAAGGTAATATCCCAGACCCTTACAGTTCTTATCAAAAAAGTTGTCTGCTCTACTGCTGTTTGAGAGAAAAATTGATCATTGGTAGGAGATTCCAATAATTTCTAGCTGTGAGCATAAGTTTCAGAATATGGATTTTATACCTGCTTTTTGTTCTGTTTTAGATTTTTGTAATTCAGGTAAATCTCAATCACTTGACCTCTCATCTTACCCACAGTTCTTTACGTAGGTAATAACAGAGGTAAAGTTATAGCTTTAGATTTTCTTAAGTGCTTTGGCATGTTTGGATTTAAGACAGCATTTGTTGTGAAACTAAACAGCAAAGTTTTTAACAATAAGAATTTGTGAAGTCCGTCATCTTTTTTATTTTTTTAAAATAATCTCACCCTTCTCCACATATTTTCTATGAGATATACAGACCTTAGGGCAGACCACTGAGAATGAGAACCAGAAGGTCAACATACTCAAGAACACCAAAGAGTAATTGTTAGGAAAACATTGGTGAAAACCACAATAATCTACTTTGTGCATGTTGACTTTGAGGCTACAAAGTGGACCCCTAATGAAAAACACTTTTACACTCTTTGACTATAGATACAGTGGAGATATTGCCATTGTGTTTTATAATATGAGGGACAGAAATTATGGTAGAGATAAATGTCTCGGCTTTTTCTTTTTGATCCAACCTATTTTCTTTCATCTTCTCTTTTTACACCATCCGTCACCAATTACTTCTACGTAAAGAACTACTATGCACGTGAATTGTTGGGGATGATTCCAATCTCTTGGGATCTCTCATAATTTAAAATATGTCATTTATTAATTGCTTTTAGAAATTAAAGTCAGAAGAATAAACTTTTAGTTCTCAGGAAGATCACTGGGATTCTTTAGACTGAGTAATTTTTTATCTTTTGTATATGACAGTAATTCGTTATGGGGCTTTTGGGAGATTAATTAAATAAATGCAGAAGTAAACATTTCATCAAATACAAAGTGTTATATTTACCTAAAGTATATGTATTAGTTTCCTAGGACTGCCATAACAACGTACCACAAACTGGCTGGTTTAAATCAACAGAAATGTATTCTCTCACAATTCTGGAGCCCAGAAGTCCAAAGTCAAGGTGTTGGCAGGGCGACAATCTCTCTGAATGCGCCAGGGGAGGATCTTTCCTGTCAATTCCTGGTAGCCTCGGTGTTGACTTTTGGTAGCATATGTTCTATCCCTGCCTTCATATTCACATAGCATTCTCCCCACCTGTGTCTATCCTTTTCTTATCAGGACACGCGCCATGGTAAGTTTCCACAGTACTCCAGGATAACCTCATCTTAACTAATTTCTTATGAAATGAGTATATTTTGAAATAATGCCACATTCTGAAGGACTGGAAGTTAGGATGTCAACATATCTTCTGGGGGGGGGCACAATTCAACCTATGACGGTCTACCTCTGGTTCCCCCAAATTTAAGTCGTTTTCCACCTATCAAATGCATTTACCTGTTCCAACATCCCCTAAAGTCTTAACCGTTCCAGCATCAACTCTAAGTGAAAAATCTCATCTAAATATTACTCAAAATCCAAAATCTCCTCTAAATCAGTTATATAAGAGACTTGGGGTATGATTCATCTTGTAGCAAAATTATCTCTAACTGTGAACTTGTGAAACCAGACAAATTATTTGTTTTCAAAATCCAATGTTAAGAAAGGCATCAGATAGATATTCCCTTTCCAAAAGGATGGAATTGTAAGGAAACAGGGATCTAAACTTAGCAGGGCTATTTCTGTTAGATGTCAAGGCCTAAGAATAATTCTCTGTGGCTTGATACTATGCCTTTTGGCCCACCAGAACATTGGCTGTGTCCTTTTAGCCTATGGGGAGAATTTAATTTTACCACTGTCCTTCAAGGATGTCCCATAATTGGCCTATAGTGGTACAGTTGTCTCCTTTCAAGCAGTGCCTGTACAGCATGCAGTGTCACCAGTAAACCAGGCCCAAGATTTCTTTCTCAGTTAACTGATGAGAACTTCCATGTGTCCATAGGTACAGACCGACAGGCTAGGAGAAAAAAGATAATGAAGCAGGAATGGAGACCATGAACATTGGAGCCACTTCTTTATGTAACTCACCTGTGCCTTCAGGGCCTGCTGAAGACTGATCTCATGTATATATACCATTTCCACTTGATGATGGAGTGCTGCTGGGCATGCCAAATTTTATGGTTTGGTGGGTTGGACAGTACCCAGTTCGAATGGTAAATTGGTGGCCAGTGGTTCAGCTTTAAGTCTCAATATTGTGGTTTAGAATTTCAGCATATCTTTTGGGGGAGACACAATTCAACCCACAACTTCCTGGTAATTATTAACAATAGTAATTGTATTCATTTTTACTGAGTTGTTACTACCTTTACAATGCTGAACTTATGTCAATGCAATTCTAGTTTTGTCTCATTCTAATGACTTGTTTTTAAAATAAGATACATGCTATTTTTAATCAGCCAGGTGCAAGTGTTTACTTTTGCTGACAAAGCAGAGTAAGTAAATAGAGGGTCACATGCAGGTGTCATCTCAAATTCCAAAGTACTTAAATTAAAATAATGGTGCCTATTACTAATCACTATCATTTATTCATTTACTCAACAAATATTTATTGTGTACCTAGTATATTCCAGACATGATTCTAAATGCTGGGTTGTGGAAATGAACAAAACAGACCAATCTCCTTCTGTCATAGTTCCTATATCTTAGATGACGGAGACAGACAATAAACACATAAATTTAAAATATGTAATGCATATTCAGGTCATGAATTGTAAGTGCTATAAAAATAAGAATAGAGTTTAAAAGAGTCAATGATTGAGTTGAGCACATTAAATATATCAGCTTTACATCAGGCATTTTACTAACAATTTCACATATCATTACACTGAAATTTCACAGTATTTATAAAATAAATTTGTAAAATATAGGTATTATATTTCAATTTTGCTGGTGAGTAAACTGAGGTACAGAGACTACGTAATATCTTTCTCATCATTCAAATAGTTAGGAGAGGAGCCAGGAATCAAGTTAGGTCTGTTTTACCTAAGACTGTGCTTTCTCAAATCCCACACTACCTCAGCATGATCGTTTATATTGTGTTCAATATAGAGAAGCAATTGAAGAGTGTTCTGGAAAAACATAGGTGTGTTGACTTGTTTACATTAGTCTTTCCTTTTTCTAACTCCAACTATTTCTATATACAAGTAGTGCCTTACTGGAATCTATCCTATTGTTTGTTTCTATATTTGTGTACATATTTTGGTAATAATCTTTTCATATGCACATCCTTTATTTCCATAAAAAAACGTATGTTTTCATATAGGCAGAACAATTGTAATTAAATTAAAAATATATAAAATGTCTCATAGATATGCACTCCAAAAATACCTAAACCTTACTCTTGAATATCCACATATATTCACCCCTGTATGTTCCCTGATAAAAGTATATGCCTAGAACATACAAGTGGGAGGAAATAAGTTTTTATTGGTAGTGTGGCTTCATGTCAAATTCCATAGGGACAGCTTGTGCCTACATCTAACCAAAGCTTAATTGACTTACAAAGTATGCCATAAAACTCACACTAAATTTCAGCACTTATCACACTTATTTTAAGATCTTATCTAGCCGACCATCAGCTCTAATGTGTCTTTTGTAGCCAAAATTAATATAATACCCGATCTTATTTTACTATAAGACCCAGTCTTATATAAGACTGGGATTTACATTAATTTTGGCTCCAAAAGATGCATTAGAGCTGATGGTCCAGCTAGGTCTTATTTTCAGGGGAAACATGGTATCTACTGTTGAGAAGACTCAGACAATATAATGTGATTAATATAAACCCTAAGGTAAAACTTGATTCCCCATTCCGTTTTTTTGTGTTTTTTTTTGTTTTGTTTTGTTTTTTTTTTTAATTTCCTTTAGGTTGGGCTATGTCTAAGTAAGTATGTTTGTCGCATGGGATAAATTAAAGAAGATATATAAAGATAACTATACATTAAAAGAAATGGCCCTGGAGCAATTAAATGACTACATACAAAAGAATAAAGTTGTGTACCAACATCACAGCATATGCAAAAATTGATTAAGAATGGATTACAGACTTAAATGTAAGAGCTAAAACTATAAAACTCTTAGAAGGAAACACAGCAATGGATTTCAGTTAACCTGAGTCAGGCAATAATTTCTTAGATGTGACACCCAAACTTAAGCAACAACAACAACAACAAAAATAGATAAATTGGGCTTCATCAAAATTAAAAACCTTTTGTGCTTCAAAGAAGAAAGAAAGAAAGGAAGGAAGGAAGGAAGGAAGGAAGGAAGGAAGGAAGGAAGGAAGGAAGGAAGGAAGGAAGGAAGAAAGAAAGAAAGAAAGAAAGAAAGAAAGAAAGAAAGAAAGAAAGAAAGAAAGAAAGAAAGAAAGAAAGAAAGAAAGAAAGAAAGAAAAGAAACAATTAAAAAGAATCCAGGCAATTAGGATTTCCGGTTCCACATATAAGGAGTTTACAAGTCACCACCCATCCTATCATTAAATTTAAAAGATGAACAGACTGAAAACTCAACAACTTTTCTTGCATCTGTAAGAGAGGGGAGGACACAGGGCAAACCACTGCCCCATATATTGGAGAGAGAGACAGACAAGTAAAAGGAGTCACAGCTTATCGGAGGAACACAGACCCAGGAGCAGAAATATCCATGGGAACCATAAGAGCAGAAGTAGGAAAACCTAAAATGTAACTGAAAAGTTGCTGAAGGCTTTGTGAACAAGCTTGAGAGTTAAAAGCTTCAATGGAGAGTTAAAAGTTTCAACAGGTCTCCACAATACTGTCAAATTTATCTCCAGGAACTGGACAAAGTTCTCACAGTATATATTAGAGAAAAAAACCCCTCCTGCTTCATGTAGAAGGGGAAAAGAAGTCATTTTGAAATATCCCAGAACACTCTTCTTCTAAACAAGATCTTCCCTCAAGGGAAACTAGTTAACTAACTAGAGCCTAATCTGTTGGGCTATTATCAGAGCTTAACTGACCTAAGAAAGGAAATTACCTACCTGAAACCCACTCTAGCCACCTGTTTTACATAAGGGGGGAGAAAAAACTGAGACACTCTTGTGAAGTTCATAGTCCAAAGGCATAAGATCATTAAAAGACCAAAACCTAATTATAAGACCACAGAACGCTTTCCCTTCCACCACATCTCACCATTACATTATCAATGGACTATTTACAGCAGTTCTTTTTGCCTAGTACATCATGTTTGGCTACCAAGAAAAACATTAACAAGGCATACCAAAAAAGCAAAAACCACAATTTGAACAGACATAGTGAGTATCAAAAACAGACATGCAGGATGTTGGAACTATAACCCTAGGAATTCAAAACAACAGTGATTAATATGCTAAGAGCTCTAGTGGATAAAATAAACAGCATGCAGGAACAGATGGGCAATGTAAGCAGAGAGATGGAAATCCTAAGGAAAAAAATATTACAGATTAAAAAGAACTAAAACAGAAAAAAAGAATGTCTTTGATGGGCTTATTAGTGGACTGGACACAGCTGAGGAAAAAATCACTCAGCTAGAGGACATAGCAATAAAATCCACAAAAAAAAACAAAGAAAAAAGCAGAACAGAATATCCAAGGGTTGTGTGACAACTACAAAAGTTGTAACATGTGTAACAGGAAGACCAGAAGGAGAAGAAAGAAAAACAGGAAAAGTATTTGAAACTACAATTATTGAGAATTTTCCCCAAATTAATGTCATGCACCAAACCACAGATCCAGGAAACAATAGCACCAAGCAGGATAAATATCAAATAAAATTACACTCAGACAAATAATTTTCAAACCAAAGATGAAAGTCCTGAAAGAAGCAAGAGGAATACACCACCTGACCTATAAAGGAACAAAGATAAGGACTGCATCTGACGTCTCCTCAGAAATCACGCAAGCAAGAAGAAAGTAGAGTAAAATATTGAAACTGTTGAGAGAAAAAAAAACAATCTAACTAGAATTCTGTATTCTACAAAATTGTGTGTCAAACGTGAAGGAGAAATAAAGACTTACACACAAATAAAAATTGATGGAATTTGTTGCCTTGGACTTGCCTTGAAAGAAATGTTAAAAGAAATTCTTTAGGACAATGTAGAAGAAATGGATAAATTCCTAAAAATGTACAACTTACCAAGACTGAGTCATAAAGAAATGGAAAGTCTGAATAGACCAATAACAAAAAAGGAGACTGACTCAAATCCGAAACCTCCCAACAATGAAAAGCCTGAACCAGATGTTTCACTGGTTTCTTCTACAAAACTTAAAAAAAAAAAAAAAAAAAGGTCAATCCTCAAACTCTCACAAATTGAAAACAAGGGAATAGTCCAAACTGATTTTAGGATGCTAGAAATACTCTACTACCCAAACCAGAGAAGGACACTACAAGAAAAGAAAACTACAGGCCAATATCCTTGATGAAAACAGATGTAAAAGCACTCAACCAAAACTGACAAACTGAAATCAGCAGCACGTTCAAAGGATCATACACCATGATCAAGTGGGATTTATTCCTGGGATGGAAAAATGTTCAACATATGAAAATTAATCAATATGACATATCACATAAATGATATAAAATATAAAAATCATATGATCATCTTAATAGATGCAGAAAAAGTAATTGACTAAATTGAACATACTTTCATGATACAAATTCCCAACAAATTGAGTATAGAAGGACTGTACCTTAATATAATAAAGGCCATATATGACAATCCCACAGCTAACATCATATCTAATGGTAAGATGCTGAAAACTTTGTGTCTAAGATCAGGAAGAAAACAAGGACACCCACTCCTCACTACTACTATTCAACGCAGTTCTGGAAGTCTTAGCCAGAGCAATCAGGCAAGACAGATAGAAAGTAAGTAAATAAAAAAATATAAATGGCACTCAAATTGGAAAGGATGAAGAAAATTGTCTCGTTTGCAGATTATATAATATTTTAAAAAATATAGAATATCCTAGAGTGTACTCAAAAACTGTTAGAAATAAACATATAAAGTTTCATGATATGAAATCAACACACAAAAATCAACTGCATTTCTAAATACTAACACCAACAAACTATCTGAAAAATAAATTTTAAAATAATCCCATTGACAATAGAATCAAAAACAATAAAATACATAGGAATACATTTAACCAAACAGGTGGAAGATCTGTACACTGAAAACTGTAAGACATTGATAAAAGACATTAAGGAACACACACAAAAAATTGAAAGATATCCCATGTTCATGGATCCCAAAATTAATATTGTTAAAATGGCATGGACATATAATACTAAAAGTCATCTATAGATTTAATGTAATGCCTATTAAAAATTCCAATGATATTTTTAACAAAAATAGAAAAAAAAATCCGAAAATTAGCTTGGAACCACAAAAGACCTTGTATAGCTAAAGCAATCATGAAGGGGGAAAAAAAGCTGGAGGCATCACACTTCCTGATTTCATATTATACTATAAAGCTATAGTAATCAAAACAGTATGGTACTGACATAAAAACAGACACATAGACCAATGAAACAAAACTGAAAGTTCAGAAATAAAGCTATACATATATGATAGACTATAATTTGACAACGGAACCAATAAACATCAATGGGAAAAGAGTCTCTTCAATAAATGGTGTTGGAAAAATTGGATATCCATATGTAAAAAAATAAAACTGGATCTCTATCTCACAAAAATAACTCAAAATAGATTAAAGATTTAAATGTAAGACTTGAAACTGTAAAACTCCCAGAAGAAAACATAGGGAAAAAACTACTTGACATTGGTCCTGGAATGACTTTCTGTATGACATCAAAAGCTCAAGCAACAAATGCAAAAATCAACAAGTAGGACTATATCAAACTAAAAAGCTTCTGTACAGCAAAAGAAATGATCAATAAAATGAAAAGACAACACATGGAATGGGAGTAAATATTTTCAAATCATAATCAGCAGTTAATAGCGAAAATATATAAGAAAATGATACACCTCAATAACACACAAAAAAAAGTCCAATTTAAAAACTGGCAAAAGATCTGAATAGACATTTTTCCGAAGAAGATATTCAAAGTGCCAAGTACATGTAAGGTGATCAATATCACTAATCAGTAGGAAATTACAAAACAAAACTACAATGAGATATCACCTCACACCTGTTAGAATGGCTATATAATTTAACACAAAAATAAAAGTCAAGAGATAACATGTTGGCCAGGATTGGAGGAAAGGGTACTCTCATGAACAGTTGGTAGAAAGGTATATTGGTGCAGTCACTAGGGAAAACATTATGCGGTTTCCTCAAAAAACTAAAAATAGAACTATCATATGATCAAGCAATCCGACTTTCGGGTATGTATCTAAAAAAATGAAATCACTATCTAAAAGAGATATTTGCAACCCCCACATTCATTGCAGCATTATTTACAACAGCCAAGGCATGGAAATCACCTAAGTGTCTGTCATGGATGAATGGATGAAGAAAATGCGGAAACACACACACACACACACACACACACATATATACACACATTTTTTGTATATATGAACATATATATATAAATTCAGCCATAAGAAGAAATACATTCTGCCATTTGCAAAATCTTGGATGATCCTTGATTGCACTGTGCTAAGTAAAACAAGTCTGACAGAAAAAAACAAATATTGTATAATCTCACTTATATGTGGATTCTTAAAATACAAACACATAGAAACAGAGAGTGAATTGCTGTTTGCTAGGTGTGAAGGGGGTTGGGGAGGCTGGGGGAAATGCAGCAAAGTGGTCAAAGGTACAATTTCCCAGTTACAAGATGAATAAGTTCAATGTACAGCATGGTGATTAGTGTTAAGAAGATCTTATTGCATACTTAAAAGTTGCTAAGAGAGTAGATCTTAAATGTTCTCATCACAAAAACAAAAAGGTAAACTATGTAAGGTGATGGATGTCATGGATATATTAACTAACCTTTTTGTGGTAATCATTTATATATATATATATATATATATATATATATATATATATATATATATATATAAATGATTACCACAAAAAGGTTAGTGGTATATATATATATAGTGGTATATATATATAATCATTCATATATATTAACCATAAATAATCATATATATGTATATTCAACACATTACACACCTTAAACTCAAACAAAGTTATGTATAAATTATGTCTCAATAAAGCCAGGGCAAAAAAGGAAGCTCTTAGAGAAAATAAAATAATATAGGTCAGAAACTCAGATCTATATAAAGTGAGGAAGAGTATCAAAGAAAGTATACATGAAGGTAAAATAAACATTTATTTTTTTTAAATTCTTAATCTCACAGTTAACAGATTTTTCAAAATAATAATACCAACAATGTATTGAACATGTATGCTTATGTATATATTACATGAATATGTACATATGCTTACATATGCTTATATATATATATATATACATATATGTGTGTGTGTATATATATATACATATATATATATAAGTTAAATAAATGATACCAATTTTACAAGGGACATAATAAAGAAATTAGGATTATTCCATTATGCATGAAGTGTTGTAGTGTTTTTTGGAGATAGACTTGGATTAGCTATAAATGTATACTGCAAACTCTAGAGCAACCACTACAAAAAAGTAAAAACAGACGTATAACAAATACGCTAATAGAGAAAATGGAATCACATAAAATGCTCAACTAAAAGTACAAAAGGCAGAAAAAGAGTGGAAGACAAAAATATGAACAAAGATCAAAGGCAACAAATAAAAATCACTAAGGAATACATTAACCCAAATATGTCATTAATCATTTGTCGTCAATGGTCTAAATGCACCAGTTAAAAAGAGATTGTCAGAATGAGTAAAAAAATAAATAAATAAAAAGACTCCACTGTATGTTGTTTACAAGTAATTCACTTTAAATATAAAGACACCGATAGATTAAAAGTAAATTGAAGGAGGAAAATATACCACGGAAACACTAATCAAAAGAAAATATAGGAGTAGCTATATTAATTACAGACAAAGTAGACTTCAAAGTAAGGAAAGGTACCAGGATTAAAGAAGAACATTACATAATGATAAAGGGGTCAATTCTTGAAGATGTAACAATTTTTTATATGTATGCACGTAACAACATAGCATCACAATACATGAAATAAAAACTAATAGAATTCCAAGAAATAGATGAATCCACTATTATAGTCAAAGTCTCCAAAACCTATCTGAAATAAACAGAAAATCAGTAAGGAAAGAGCTGCACTCAATGACACCATCAATATATAACACCATCAATATGGATATAATGGACTTCTATAGACTATGCAATAGTTGAATACACATTTTCTCAAGTTCACAATGGACATTTACTAAGACAGGCCAAATTATGGACCATGAAACACATCTTCACAAATGTAAAAGGGTAGAAATCATACAAGGTGAGCTCTAGGACCACAAAAGAATTAAACTAGAAATCAGTAACATGAAGATAACTGGAAAATCCCAAAATACATGGAAATTAAACAATACATGTCTAAATAACACGAGACAAAGAAGAAATTTCAATAGAAATTAAAAGCTCTACTTAACTAAATAAAAATGACAACACCACTTATTAAAATCAGGGGGATTCAGTGAAAGTAGTACATAGAAGGAAATTTATATCATTGAATGAATATATTAGAAAAAAAGAAAAATCTAAGTTTCCATCTTAGAATACTGAAAAAAGAGTAAATTTAACCCAAAGAAAGTGGGAAAAAATAAATTATAATGTATACACGTGGATCCCGGAAAACCTGGGTTTCAAGACTCTCCAATATTTTGTGGCTTGGCTTCCCCCACCTGATACACCCCGTGTAGCCCTTGGAACCCCTTGGGGGACTCCCCGCAACTTAGATAGGAGTCAGAGACACCTCAAGGCCACAGTCACAAACATGCCCAATAATAAAAGTAAAGGACGGAAAAATAGACACAGAAGAATGAGAATGAATCTGAAAAAAAGAGAGCTGATATTCAAAGAGCATAGATAAGAATAGGTTCAAATAATCAAAATGTTGGGAAAAGGACAATTAGAAGCAATATGTTTTGATGTCACATCAGAGGGAAATTGAGGAAAAAGGGTTAGAAAAATGCCTCAGACATTATATGAGTTGATCTATAGACTACCAGGATACCAAAGCTGATGTAATTTGTAAAATACAATGCAGAGGCAACTAGAAGTCTGGAGGCATATGGTGAGCTTCCAGAGTATGCTAAATACAGTGACACTGATATACTTGGTCCTGGAGAGAATGATGAAATCTCCTTTGATAACAGTAGAGATGATGACAACGTTGATGATATCTAAACTGAATTCAACATTTTATGTTCCAATTTTTCTGAAGATTGTTCTACACTTTGGATTTTGGCTCTGACCCATTAAAGACCAAAATTTTATTAGTATGAGAGTACCCTGTTAAAGTTGATTAAGTTGTTTCTAAGTATTTGCATTTCTTGAAAAATTGGTAATGCTTAAGATCCCTACTGAAATGTTAAATTCACTTTGTTTATTTGACATAATGCAGCTAATGGGTAAAAGACCACATCTTCTATTTAAAAAGAGAGAGAAAAAAAAATATTTTCCTACTTTAACTACTTCCAGTAAGTAAAGGGATGTTTTGAATAAACCATTTGCCCTACACTCACTGTTTATTATAATTAAGCCCTAGTTTTGACTAGTCTGTTGATGATTCAGTATCCTTCTGCAGAGTCTAGCTACTTATATGCTCCCCTGAAATGTTGATACAATATAAGGGATGCAGAAAACTGCATTTGAAGTAAAAAATGATAGGTTTGTTTTACATATTTAAGCAGTATGTGGCTATTCTTATACTAATTTTGATATTATGTACATACTTTTATTATCTAATTTTGTGACTATAAATTTCAAAAAACAGTTTTTGAATCTGGATTTTAATAGCAATTTTATATTTGTAGGATAGTAGTTGCAGAAATTGAATACTAGGTGGGACACAGTTAACAGTGGATATATTCATATTTGTTGACTTTAAAAGAAATTATTGTGCATAGGAAATTTCCCAAACAAGAAAAGATTATGTTTTGATCATATACATGTATGTAGAATTTTTTACAGGTCAAAAATATTGTGTTAAAAGTGTCATTTTATTTTCAAATTTCACATACATATAAGCTATAATTCTGGGTACTTTATCAACACTTAAATTGTATATAAATAAAAATTTAATTTCAAAGCAACTTATACAAACTACGTCATTTTCAAACTATACCTAAGCTGGGAAAAGATGAAGGAATAACTTAATGAAAAGATGGTCCCCAATTTCTGAATGGAAGAACTGTAGCTGAGAAATATGATAAAGACAATGTCATGCAGCAGAGTGAAAAAAAAAAAACAGAAATAATAAGAATGAGAGCAGAAATAAATGAAATTGAAAATAGGAAAACAATAGAGAAAATCAAAATCAAAAATATACATTAGCATCACCAAAAATAAAATACTAAGATACAAACATAACAAAATATTTTCAAGATCTATATGAGGAATACTATCAAACTCTGATAAATAAAATCAAAGAAAAATGAAATAAATGGAGACGTAGTCCATGTTAATGCATAGGAAACTCAGTATTATTAAGATGTCAGTTCTTCCCAACTTGATCTATCTTTTCAGTGCAATCCAAACCAAAATCCCAGGAAGTTATTTTGTGGATCTTAGCAAACTGATTATAAAGTTTATATGGAGAGGCAAAAATCCGTAATAACTATGACAAAATTGATGGAGAACAAAGTCAGATTACTGACACTACTTGACTTCAAAACTTCCTATAAAACTACAATAATCAAAACAGTGTGGTATTGGCAAAAGAATACAAAATACCAATGGAGCAGAATAGAGAACACCAAAATAGAATGTCAGACATAGCAAGCTGATATTTGAAAAAGGAGCCAAGACAACACAATGGAGCAAAGATAGTCTCTTCAACAAATGATATTAAACAACTGGACATCCACATGCAAAAAATGAATCCAGACATAAACTTTACATCCTTTACAATAAATAACTCAAAATGGATCATAGATCTAAATGTAAAATGCAAACTAAACTTCTACAGGATGACATAAGAGAAAACCTAGATGACCTGGGTGGCCATGGAAATGACAATGACTTTTTACATACAACACCAAAGGCATGCATCATTAAAAATATAATTAATATTCTGAGCTTCATTAAACTGAAATAATTCTGCTCTGTGAAAAACTAGCAAACTCTCAAATTATCAAGAGAAGAGAACACAAGCCACAGACTGGAAGAAAATATTTGCAAAAAAACACATTTTATAAAGGAGTGTTATGCAAAATATACAAAGGACTTTTAAACTCAACAATAAGAACACAAACCACCTGACTCAAAAAAAAAAAAAAATGGGTCAAAGCACACCTCACCAAAAGAATATATAAATGGCAAATGAGCATATGAAGAGATGTCCCATGTCACATGTCATCAGGGAAATACAAAGTGAGACAAAATGAGGTACCACTACACACCTGTTGGCCAAAATCCAAGGGACTGACAAAACCAAATGCCTGTGAGGATGTGAAGCAACAGGAACTCTCATTCATTGCTAGTGGAAATGCAAACTGGTACAGTCACTTTAAAAGATAGTTTATCAATGTCTTACAAAACTAAAGACAATCTTACCATATGATCTAGCGATTGCACTCCTTGATATTTACCCAAAGGAGCTGAAAATGTGTGTTTACACAAAACCCTGCACACTTATGTTTATAGATGCTTTATTCCTTATTGCCAACATTTAGAAGCAACTAAGATGCCCTTCATTAGGTGAGTGAATAAATAAAAAGTGGTATATCCAGAGAATAAAATATTACCCAGTGATAAAAGGAAATGAGCTATCAAACCATGAAAAGACATAGAAGAACCTTGAATGCAGATTACTAGGTGAAACAAGTCAATTTGAAAAAAGATTAACTAACATAAGATACCAACTATATTACATTCTAGAGAAGGTTAAGCTATGGAGATAGAAAAAAAAAATCAGTGGTTGTCAGGAGTTCAGGTGGTGCAGGAATGAACAGGCAGAGCACACAGGATTTTTAGAGCAGTGAAAATACTCTGAATAATAATGGATACAAACATAATAATGGATACATTTCATTATACATTTGTCTAGACAAATGCATACATTATACTTAGAAGTATATGGAGCCTCTCTGTACCTTTCCATCAAATTTGCTGTGAATTAAGAAGCTCTTTTAAAAAAAGTCTTAATAAAAAAAGACAAGAAAATTGAAGCAAATCATGTATCTGATAAGGGACTTGTATCTAGAATATATGATCAATGCCTACAACTCAGCAATAGAAAGACAAACACTGAAATTAAAAGATGGGGAAAGGATTTCAATCTACATTTCTAAAAAAAAAAAAAAATAGCCAATAAGAACTTGAAAGATGCTCAACATCATTGTTCTTTACGAAAATGTAAATCAAACCAATAGATACTGCTTCACACACACTAGAATAGCTATTATCAAAATGACAGATGATAACAAATGTTGGCAACAATGTGAAGAAATTGGAATCCTCTAACATTAATACGAGAATCTAAAATTTCCAGGGAGTTTCTCAAAAGGTTAAATATATAATTACCATAGCAAATAAAAATTCCACTCCTAGGTAAATATCCTAGAGAAAGGAGTTATGTCCACACAAGAACTTGTACATGAATATTCATAGTGGCATTATTCATAATAGCCAAAAAGTGAGAACCACCAAAATGTCCATCAACTGATAAATGGATAAATAACAGGCATTATGTCCATATAAAGGAATATTATCCAGCAATAAAAAAATAAAATACTGATAAATAGTATAATGTGGATGAACATGAAAATATTATGCTAAATAGAAAAAGTCTGTCACAAAATGTCACATATTGTATGATTCCATTTATAATGAAATGTCCAGTATAAGGAAATCCATACAGAGACAGAAAGTAGATTAGTGGTTGTCAAAGGCTAGAGGGAATGGGATGAATAAGAGTAATTGCTAATGAGTATGGGGATTATTCTTTGGGTGATAAAAATATTTAAAATTAAATAATTGTGATGATTGCACAACTCTGTAAATAAGCTAAAAAAATACGAAAAGTGTGACTTTTATGTTAAATGAACTACATCTCAATAAAGCTATTAAAAAAGTGAAGCATACACCCAAGTGATTGACCCTTTTATTTCTTTTATAATGCTACTCAGTGAGAGAACTGAGGTCAAGCAAAACGGCCCTAAATTGAGAAGTCTAATTGTTGATCCTCCTTGGGCTTGGAAATAAAGACAGGGAAGGGCAGGAAGGTGAGGGCCTAGAGAATATCCTTACGTTATCCCAGAGGCTAAGAAAAATCATTTTCATTATCATGAATGAAAGAGAATAGATTCAGAAAAATCTTGGCACTAATTCTAGTCTGACTTGCTAGGTGTGTGATGGTGCAAATTAATTAACTTTTCTGAGTCTTAATTATTACATCTGTAAAATCAGAACAATTATAACAAAATTATGACTGAAGTGCTTACTAACCATGATACTTTATTTTGGATAAGTATCTATTACAAGAACTCCATCCATAGTGAATATTATTTCTTTATTTCCTTTTACAGGAAGTGCTTTTACTAGTACAGTGTTAGAAACATAATGGATACTCTAAAATACAACTTGTGTTTTTTATTGGAATTCAATGTAGAGACATATGCAAAGTTCTGAGTTTCCTAAAATGAGTTTTGTAGATACTTCACCATTAATTTTTCTAGTATTCCTTTATTTAGCTTGTCTTTGATTACGTGTTTTGTTTCCAAACTTGCTCTGGATATATGTATTTATACCTACTGTTACCAATTAGCATAACAGAAACAATGCTTGATTTGCTGTAATGATCACTAATACCTAAAAAGATAAAGCTGGACAAAATCAAGACAATTAGAGCAAAGTGGAACAAAATATGTGGCTGGATTCTGCACTTTCTAAAAAGGACTAAAAATCATGGTTTAAATATTAGCTTCAGAAATACTGTTTGCCCCTAATTGAAAATGTATGGTAACCAACTTCCCAAATAATAAAAACAGTTAAACTGATGGAAGCAGATTAGGTGTGTATTATTTGCAGTCATAATAATAACAACAACAACAACAAATCATAATAGTTAGAAATTCTATAGTGCTGATTATGTGCCAAGTGCTGCTATATGGCTTTACATAAATAACTCACTTAAAAACCTGAATAGAAGTTTATTTCACACACATTTGTATCATTAATCAATTGGTTTGTAGGCTGTTCTTTACCTCTTATTTTATACTGGTAATCAGGTTCTCATTTATTGGAATGTCATAGTTTTAAAATGCTTAATGATTGCATGAGTTCTGTATTGAGGAAGGCCACCAAGGCAGAGATTCCTGATTATACCACAGTATATTTATCTCTTTCTTCCACAGAAATGAAACTTCTAAAATTAGCTAAGCACATAGCGACCCCGAGAAAAGTCCTACATTTCCCAACTTCTCCTGCAGTTATACATGGCCATGCTACTAAGTTTTAGATGTAAGCAGACTTGGAGTGTGGAACTGTTGCTGCTGTAACAAATTACCACAATCTTAGTGGCTTAGAACAACATTAATGTATTATCTTAAAGTTCTGGAGGTCAGAAGTCTAAAATAGGTCTCACTAGGTTAAAAATCAAGGTATCAACAGGGTCAAGTTCCTTTTAGAGGTTCTGGGAGATAATCTATCTCCTTGACTTTCTTAACTTCTAGAGGTCTCCTGCATTCCTCGGCTCATGATCCGTTTCTTTATCTTCAAAGCCAGCAGCATACTATCTTTAAATCTCTCTCTTGCTCTGACTCTTATATTGACTTCCCACCTCCTTCTTCAATGTAATCAGAAGGACCCTTGAGATTAAATTGGACCCATATAGATAATGCAGGATAATTTCCTCAAAATAAGGTCAGCTGATTAGCAATCTTAATTCTGTTGTATCCTTAATTCTCCCTTGTCATATGACAACAAATTCACAGTTTTTAGCGACATCTTTGTGGGGCCATTATTCTGCCTACCACAGAAACTTTCAGCTATGTTCTTAAAGGAAGTGGATGGTTTTGCTTCAGACTTTTGGAATGAAGCTGGAAGACTCTTAGAGTTCATCTAGTCCAAGTCTTTATTTTAAAGAATGAAAGATTCATTGCCTGTTGGCCATTATCTAGTAATGTCAGACACTCTCTGATCTCACAATCCTTGGGTTCCGTCCAGACCCAGGTCTGAGATACACTGTACTCCTAGAGAAATGCATTCCACTTGGATAAACTTTGATGGTTGGAACTGGTCTATGATGTTAATTTGGGAATGAGGCCATTCATGGTAGAGCTCAATACAACAGCAATAATCAAAGTGATAGTCGATTGTAAATATTGCTATAAATAGTCTCCTCTCCTTGCAATATGAGTTTATAATCCCTCCCATCAAGAACTAGAGCCTTTCTCCACTCTTAGAACTTGGGATGACCTTGCTCTTCCCTTTAGCCAGTGTTACAGCAGCAAACATGATACAAGCATAGATTTAGGAAAAAGCTTACACTAAATTTGACCTTTCTTCCTACACTTAGTACCCATGCCACCACTGCCATGTGAAACTCAGGCTAGCTCAATGGGGATGAGAGAACACATCAATAGAAAGCCGGGTCATCCCAGCTTCCTCAGATGAGTTCATGACAAATAAGCGAGCCCCAGGGCACTTACCAGCTGACCATAAATTCATGAGCATGTCCTGCCCAGAGACTAGTCAAGCTCATGCCAAACCAGCACAAATTGTTAACCTGAAGAACTGTGAGCAAAATAAATGGTTCATATTTTCAAATACTAGTTTTTAGATGGTTATTGCATAGAAAAAACTAATCACAAACTAACATGTATATGAGACCTGACAATTAAGTTTGTGAACTCATCGTAGAAAAAGTGTTACGTACTTCATTGCTGAATATCATTATGGTCACCTTCGAATGCTCCCTTTGGGAAGCTAGGCACCAATACCAGCACCTAGTCTACCCTTCAAAGAAATTTTGGAACTCTTTTCCTGGAATGGCCATCAGAGCTGTTGTCGTATTACCCTGATGTTCTGTACGTCATCAAATGTCTTCCTTTCAATATTTCCTTTATCTTCAGGTAAAGAAAGAAGTCATTGGGGGCCAGATCAGGTGTTCCAATGCAGTTATTGGTTTACTTGCTAAAAATCCCCTCCCAGACAGTGCCATGTGAGCAGGTGCATTGTCTTGATGCAAGAGCCATGAATTGTTGGCAAAAAGTTCAGGTTGTCTAACTTTTTCACGCAGCCTTTCCAGCACTTCTAAATAATAAACCTGGTTAACTGTTTGTCCAATTGGTACAAATTCATAATGAATAATCTCTCCGATATCAAAAAAGGTTAGCAACATCATTGCAACAAGCTTAATTGTCAGACCTTTGTATAATTTACTCTGTATCTGGAAGTGTTCTGGGTCCATTTTATGTATAAACTTGCTTAATTTTCATAACAACCCTATCAGATATTTAATATCATCTCAATTTTATAGTTGCAAACCTTAAGCACAGAGATGGAGTTATATGTCCTAGGTCATGCAGATAGTAAGTGCTGAACCAAGACTTAAATATAGGCAGTACTGCACCAGGTAATCTTGTTCTAAATGGCCACATTCTACTACCCTTTGACAGAAGGACCTACAGATGCAACACTGTGGAGAGTCCAGGACAACTGGAATTTTATGTTTCAATAACTATTAATGTGGGTATTCTGCCAGCAACAGCCAAACCTAAATTTAACTAATGCTGAGTTTGGTACCTGGATTGTTGTGCTAAAAGTAACAGAACCTAAGCTAAAGGAGGCTATAGCATTAAAGAAAATGAAAAGAAAATTTCAAAATGTAGGTATTCATTAACTATTTCTAAATGCTTAACAAAGAGTGATACTGAGACTAGAATTTGCCAGCCACAACGTAGAGTTAGAAAAGACTACTACTATTCTGCTTAGGAAAGCATTCTAGGACTGCAGTGGGCAATTTTCATTTATTGAAAGTCCAATATTTGGGGACTCAGAGTACTCAAGAAACAAACTTGGTACTCTAAACCAAAGACATTACTAATGGTGGTTCTCAAACACAGACTTCAATGTGGTAAGACTATCTTCCCAAGCCTATTTCAAACACATTCTCTGTAGCAAAGACCTTCCACACAAGTCTATTATTGCAGACATTCTCAAAGTAATTTACAATAAGCAAGAGGGTGATAAATAAAAGACAATTTAATTTAAGCTTAAATTAATAAATATCAACAAAATCTTTGACTTCAAATTTTGCGTGAGAGTCCTAGAGGAAAAATGACTGGCAACCTATTAAGTTTTTAGGGAAATTATACCGTCAAAACCACAAGTGTTGTCTGATAAAGCTTCTATTCACTTACACCATAAAGAAACAGCAAGTTCAATCATGGGCCAGCAGAAAATCTAGTATGAAAGCTGAGAAACCATCATGTAAGTTGCACTCACCATTGCCAAGCTCAGATGATGGAACCTATAGGAAAAGATCTCCTGTCATAGAAGAGAGTCTTCTGTGTTCTTGCCCAGTAGGATGTGATAAAGCTATGACCAGTGACTACTGTGTATTTACCACCATCCATTTCTCATTTTATTGCATTTGTTCTATCTCTATACCAAGTGAGTAGGAATAGGAATATTCAGAATATCCTGAATTGTGATGTAATTTATAGGTTATTAGAGTATGAGGACCTACATGCAGCAAATCCCTGAGAAACCTTGCACTATGAGCTGAAAGTAGAAATTGAATAGGACTCTTGAGTCTCTTTCTTGTGGAGCCCTATCCTACTATATTCTAAATGTGGGCAGAAGGATACTCATAGACTCTTCAGTGTTAAGAATGCTAACCAGTCTATAAAATTAATTGGATTCTTCTTTCTAGGTACTGACCATCCAGACCAATGATTTGAAATGTTCTATCTTCTCTTAGAACCATATGTGGTCACATGACATCATTGGCCAATAAGATTTAAGAAGAAAGATTATGTGCAATTTCCAGGTAGTATCTTTAAGTGGTAGGGGCTATATCTTTCTCTTTTATACTTCTACCTACTGCTGGCTGGAGAACAGAGAGGCGGAGCTGGTGGTGCCCTCTTATACTATTATACGTACTTTGAACTGGAGGCCATACAGGGTAAGATAACAAGTGAGAAGGAACCTGCATCCTGGGCACCATGAAGCACAATAGCCCCAGAACTTCCCATCATACTTCTACTTTTAAATTAGTCCATTTTGTTGAATATTCTTCTTTTATAGATAATTGTTGCTTATTGTTTGTAAAGTGTAGCCTCTTACTCATTGAAACTTCCATTGACTTTTGAAGTGAAATGACCCAACTATATGCAAACTGAACAGTTCAGCTTTTGTCTTTTTTCCTTTTGTGGTGCAATTCCCTTGGCTCCTTTACATTTTTATTCTCTACTTACTTATTCATGATCCAGTGGTCATTAATGTTCCATGTGGAAGAAATGAAAAGAAGTATAATTTTATGTGATTAAATATGCCTGATATGCCTGATTACACTTTGAATCCACTAGTGGATAATTTCTTTTAAGTGCTTTAAGAAATCAATAATCTAAGTTCATAACCATTACTGATTCTACCAGTGAGCTGCTTTTTAAAAATGTAACGAAGGCATGCCTTTCTACAGATAGACCAATACAAAGTCTTGGACTAAAAATAAACACACACACACACACACACACACACACACACACACACACAACTAGAAACAATAACAACTGTCCATGAAAATGCAGTTTCTACTTAATATTGAAATTAAAATGTACTTTAAAGTTTTCAAAGAGCAAATATATAAATAAGAAATATTAGTTATGGCATATGAAAAGCACGTACCATATACCATTATAAGCAGCATGCGATCGTTTCAATAATTGGTGGTTCCATTTGGGGATTTTTTTTTTTACTGTATTGAAATATTAGTTGAATTAACTAAAGACATTTTGATAGTTCCCCATGAAGTCTAAAGTCATAATTGGATTCCATGGAGCATTCTGAATGCTAACAGAAAAACAGATGCAAATGGTTTTTACGCAGATATTAGAAGAAGAATTGATGCAATGAACTGCACATATTTTGTGGTATCACACTTAATTTTAAGCAGAAATTACAAGAGTCGTGTGGGAAAATATCATTATTTATATTATTATTATTGCATATTATTACTTGTTTTATCAGCACTTGAAATGTTATCAAAATATAACAATATTTTTTATAAATGCATTTTGAACTCTAATTAATTTCTTGTTTTGCTGAGTACTGAATTCCTGATATCCTGAAGTTTTAATAACTAGTCTCCTTCCTCTGACCTTCCTGTGGCTCTTTATTCTTTCCTGGTGTCTGTTACATAAATGGGCTCTTTCCAAAGAGGTAAGCATCCTCTCATGCACATGTTGTGCAAAGGTCTAGTGTACTATGTGAAGAGATCATCACAGAAAAGATACAGCAAACGTTTTTGGTAATTATACAAAGTTTTTTAGATGAGCTAGCCTTCCCCACCTAACAATAGATGATTTTGTTCTGTGGATTTAGGTTTAGAAAGATATTTTTTGAATTAATTCACATGTAAGATATATTAATACTTTAACCTTATCTGACCTTTATAATTATAATCTATAAATATCAGCCCTAACCACTGAAAAATGAGCAGTAAAATGTATACCTGTTAATATTTTTATAAAACTTATGGGCATTCTAGCAATTTAAAGTTATGGTAAAATGGTAAGTTTATTTTTAACAAAATGGCCAGGTAAACATTCATTTTATATTCATGCAAGCAATATTAATTGTGCACTCACTCTGTGTAAAGCACTGGGCTGGCAATTAGGAGAAATAAATGGAGAAAGAAAATGATATAGTTTAATAAACTAAGGTTTTAGTTTATTAAATACCTCACAGTAGAGTTAATAATGAGGATATGCACACAATGAACCGGATAGAGTGGTAAGGACATTTAATTTGAGACTGAGTATGGCAAGAAACGATTTTAGCTAATATTTACTGAGTAATTACTATGTGCCTAGAATTATGCTAAGTTTATGGTTAAATATGTGAAATTACCAGTAAGCAATTGCTTTAGACAATACATAAATTTGTATAAGGTCACAGACATGGTAAATTGTAGAGCTAAGAATAGAACATAGTTATGTCTAAGAGTACATTTATTCCTCTCTGGTGTTAAGATATAATGAAGGGTGTATATTCAGGAATACTTCTCTGTCTACACAAGATTTGCTTCTTTATATAAAACACATTCTCCTTTGCAGGGATTAAATCTGTAGCTATAGCCTTCTTTTATTTTTCCTGTACATAAGATTCAGCATTTAAAACATCTCATTTGTTTCCAATTATCTCAGTGGCTATCACAAAATTCTCTAAACCAAATTAGTTTTAATGAATTTCGTATTGAAGAACAGGTGACACACAGAATATGGGCACAAACGTCATAAAATAACAGCTATAAAAAAGGTGAGGTGCCAACTATGAAGAATATTTCAGTCAGAAGGAACAGCATAAGTAAAGGCCAAGTAGAGAAAGAGAGAATGACAAGTCCATGAAACTGAAAGTATAATATTAATCAAATTGCTGTGAAATTGAAAGGCAGGACATAAAGCCACATAAGTAAACAGGAGCAGGTCATGAAAAGCCTGGAACACCTTGTTGGAAAATTAACCTGAGCAGAATAAAGGAAACATGGTGCTGTTTTATGGAAAAGACCAGTAACTACATGCTGGGCACCAGGGAGAGTGAAGAGGAACTGTTCGACTTGATAGGTGAAGATTTGCAATGAATGATGTGAGAACAGGCAAAAAAGGAGGAAAAGATACAAGTGTTAACTCTGGCATAGGCACTAGTGAGTGGTGTTATAATGCGGGATTTTTTTAGGTCTTGGTAATTAGCATGGTTGTAAATAGCATCCTTCTGGGATTAGGAAGAGGAAAATAGCCTGGATGATGTATCGCTTGATGACTTACCTGATTTGCTACACATTCAACATCAACAGCATTTGGATGAACACATGAGATCAAAATAACCTGACGGAAATTGGGGCTGGCACATAGTGTTGACCAGTGTGTGCTGCAAGTCCACCAAACCTGTTTTCAGAGTTACAGGCTATAGCAGGAAAGAAAACCAGATGTGTATGTGTATATATATGTAAATACACTAATGGACATATAGCAAAAAATATCTAAATAACTCAGTTTGGAACTCACAAATCCTATGAATTTAATATGATGTTAAGATCTACGTATATTTGAAAATGTTTTGCAAGGCTGCAATAGGTTATATAAATATGCCTAATTAAATGCATTTGACCAGTTGGAAATAAGCTTCATAAAGAAAACTGGGACACATTTTTTTGGAAAGATGTCTCTCTGCAAAAATAATTTATCTTGCTGAAGAACAAACTGACTATGGAAACCTGTGGGCAGCAATGAAAGAATTAAGCTAATTACAAGAAAACAATATTTCTTTAAATTCCTCAGGATTATTTAGACTCTGAAGAATCATAAACATTAGAAAAAAAGATTATAGATCTATACAGAACTTTATTAAATCCTCATGTGGTTAGGGCAGAGGGAAAAGGCATCTCACTCACTCCAGAGCCTTTTTTCATACATTTTCACTATTATTGGGAAGATAGTGAATAAATTTAAGACATTAATGAAAACTTTTGATTAGCAAATAATGTTACATTTTTTCCCCTCCTATTAAAAGCTAATTTTCAAAATCATAATATGTGCAGAACTATTCATTGGCTGCCTGCCAAGTTTAAATTTTAAAAATTAATAAATAAAATATTATCTCATTTCTTTTTCTTCAAGTATCATGAGTTCAAAAATTAAGGAAGATTCTCTCAAATGAAGCATAATTATTCTTTGGCTTTTAACATGGTAGGTATTCAATAACAAGATACTAAATTATTAAATCAATTTTATGTATGAGACACAAATTTCTTTGATCCAAGTCTTGTCTACAACTTGAACCTCAACTTAAGTCCTACAACCCTACAACTTGAACTGTGCCTTCTTCAAATAGTTTAATCTAATCAATCACTTAGTACTCTGAACTATTAGGGTAATTCTTTGTTCCACAAAATTTAGCCCTGAAATATATTCCATAAACTACTTTTTATTATGGTCAACTACCTTAAAACTAAGAATGCTTAACAGGGTTAAACACATGACAAAACCTGAAAAATGATTGTGAAATAAATGAAACACAGTAGCTTGCCCAATGCACTATGAAAGTTTTGTTGTCTAACTTCATTGTAATGTTTGTCACTCCCTAGACCCAGCCCACTGAATGAATAAATGAATGTGTGGGACTGATGAGTCTTCACTGAGGAATATGGAGGACAGGATGTCAGAGATTATTTCAAAGTTTTGATGACTTGGCAAAGTACCAAATATTAGAAAAAGAAATCATGTGATTTGGATGGGATTTGGAGAAAAGATGTTTCATTCTATACGTTTTCTGTGTTTAAATTATGCACTTACATGTATTGTGAATGGAAGCTTCCAGTAAGCCATTTTAAATTTAATTTTTCATCCTTTCACTGTCAAATATTAATAGCTTTCATTTTTTAAGGGCTCCGAATATTTTCTGCAGCATATCAAGAGCTTTATAAAACACATCATACTTAATTTTTAAAATGCTATTAAATAAGTATCACTGTACTCCTTTTAAAGATTAAAAAAAAAATCATGTCAATAGCTGTACACTGAGCAGGAGACTCATGACTTCAGTACACATACATCCAATTACAAAACCCATGATCTTAATTACCTCACTATATCATGCCACCTAATTTATTAAGTAATTATACTTTGCAGAAATTACACAATGAGCTATAAATGCAAAGACAAACAAAATATGGTCTCTGACATTGACTAGAAGTAGCCAGGAAAAGATGATGTGTAACCAGAGACATGCATTTGTACACATATGTACACTAGCACCAGTAAGGAATTAGCATATTCTTAACGGGGCACAGAGAAGATCAGGAAAGGCAAGCACTCAAGGTATAGTTCACACCTGGGAACCAAATGCGTAGTGATATGAAAGTGACTATCTCTGAAAGAAGGAAAATAAAAAAATACTAATCGAAGCAAAGAGGGGGAAAAATAGGAATTTTGGGAAGAGGATGTAGACGAGTAGTCCAAGTGAGGGAAAGGAACTAATATTCACTGAGTACCTATACAAAAAAGATACCTTATAATTTTATATAAATACTTTTCTCATTCAATTATTAAAACTACAAGAAGGATTAAGTGTTATCATTCACAGTTTGCTCATGAGAAAACTGTGGTTTAAAGAAGCTGAGTGAATTGGCCAAAAAATACAGCCATTTGGTGGTGGAAACCATTAGCTGTCTTTGGTGAATAAGGCCACACATTCCCTCTGCACTGGAGTCACTATAAACCCTGGAACCATCTTCTATCTTCAGGTTTCCAAAACATGAATTTTAAGGGGACATAAATGCAGAACACAGAGAAAAATGCTACAGAATGATGAGGCAGAAAGTCTGATTGGTGATTTCTGCCTAGAACTGAGACACCATTGATTAGGGAAATAGATTTTAAAAATGAACTCTGAAAGGCATAGTATAGTTACATGTATGCTTTGACTTTGATCTCAGTGGAACATTAAAACAAAAAAAGGAAAAGAGACAAAACAAACTTTTATCAACAGGGAAAATAATGGCTCTTGGGTAGGCCACCATGGTGTCTTTTCTGGCTGCCAAGGGTATTTAGTGAGACAGGCCCCACACATGGCTAAATAGGAGTTCTGGAAAGTAATTTGTCAGTATGTATCAAGATGATTAAAAGTATCCATAACCTTTGACATAGCAATTCCACTTCTAGGAAACAAGTCCATGGAAAGTCTACCTAAATGCAGATAAAGCTTTATGTTCACAGATGTAGCATCTTTTATAATAGAAAAAAGGAAGAACAGCCACAATAAAAAAAGTTCAACTTAAGGGTCTCAAACTAGAGAAACAGTTACGTAATTGGAGCCCATCCTTTTTATGGACTACTCTCTAGCATTTTAAAATGACATTTGCAAAGAGTTTTGAAGAATGTGGGAAGAAGCTCATATTATAGTATTAAATGAGAAAAGTAGGATGTCGAGTTGTATATATATAATATAACTCTATGAAAACTATTAATAGCAACTATTTCCTCAAAATCTACCAGGAGCTAGGAACCTACACACTATCTAGTCCTCACAGCAACCCTGAAATGTACGTGTTCTTACTATAGCCATTTTGCAAATGAGGCAACCAAGCCTCAGAGATGTTCAGTAGGTTTCCCAGAATTACTCAGCTGGTAACGGCTGAAAAGGGATTCGAATCTAGGTCTCTCTGACTGTTTGAACTGTGGCCTTACAATTTAGGAGCAATTTACTTTCTTTCTCCTTTTTTCTGTACTCCCTTCTCCACTGTGGATGGATAAATTATTCATGACTTTTAGCTGCATGAATGAGCCACAATTCAGTGGTGTAAACACACAAATATTTGGTGAAGTGGAATTGAATAAGGACAATGGTAAATTGAGGGTGGGGCAGGCAGATTAAAAAAAAAGTAATAAGGGAAAAGAATTAAAAAAAAAACCTCAGTAAATTCTTAAATACTATACTGCACATGGGATCTTGAAATTCTAATTCCATTATGACAAAATTAATTAATTTATTATTTAATCATATTAATTATATCTTCAAAGGAATGCATTTTAAGCATTCCTGTGAAGGCAGAGTTCAAGAGAATATGAACCACGAATTAAAATCACATTACCCCCCAAAAAACAACAATGGGCAAAGGAAGGAAGGAAGGAAGGAAGGAAGGAAGGAAGGAAGGAAGGAAGGAAGGAAGGAAAAAAGGATGGAAGAATTGAAGGGGGAGGGAGGAAGGAAAAAAGAATCAGACTCATAAAAACTACAGAACACTGTAATTGTATGTATAAAATATAAAAGAAATATGTTTATTATATAAAGATAATAAAGATCAATCATCAAGCCAAATTTATGAAACAAAGAGAACTTTTAGAAATACAACACCAAATTATTGAAATTTAAAATTCAATTAAGAATCCAAAGCATATTGGACATAGCTAAAAATAAAATTAGTAACTTGGAATCTAGATATGAGAAAGTAATCATTACACTACCAGGAAAAATTAAGAGATGGGAAGAAAAAGAGGATAAAATCGTAAGGGAAAGGGTGAGAAAGTATAACTCATTTTTTAGCTGGATTTCTAGAATGACGAAATTGAGAGAATGGCAAAAAACAATGGCTAAAAAGATACTGGATGAAAATATTTTCAGAATTGGTAAAAGACTCATATTCAGAAAGCTAAGAAATGCCAAATAAATAAAATAAATTGTCACTTGTACAAATGTTAGTGTGTATGTAGGGCACCAAAAGCAAAGGAAAACTTTTAAATTGACATAAAGACAAAAACTATATAAACCAAATATTAATGCCAAAAATGAAAGGCAGAGATCAATAAATAATATTTTCAAAATGTGGAGAGAAATTAGAAATAAATGACAACAAATGAAATTTGAAATTAATAACAACAAATGAACCAAATAACAATATCTGTGGAAGTTAGAAAGCTATTTACATAAAAATCTGTAACATTAAATGTCCTATTAAGAAAGAAAGTATAAAAATGAGTAATCTACAGTATACCCAATTGAAGAGAGAAGGAAAAATTATTTGACAATATTAGAAGATACAATAGAGAAAACTGAGAAAGCCAAATTTGGTAATATGGAAAGTAAAATAAATGTGACAGGTAAACGGCAATGTTAATCAAAAAAAGGAGAAAGAATCAAATAAACAATGAGAGGAAAGTAAATAAACTGGAGCATACTAGATAAGCACCATAAATTAAAATGCTAACAGAATAACATAAAAATTTTAACCTAAAAGTTAAATATGTACAAAATTCAAATAGAGAGAAAACCTGAACAGGCTTGTAATCATTAAAGTAACAATAAACTAATGATTCTGTATACAAAACCACAAGCTCAGACTCTTTTACAGGCAAGGAAACATACTAACAAAAACATAAGAAATCAATAATTCCAATATTACTCAACTCTTCCAGAACATTAAAGAAGAACACTTAACTTATGAATCTAGTAAAATCTTATTAAACACCACACACACACAGATAGAACAGTATAACAAAAGTAAATAAGGGAAAATTTGTCAAATAATCTTAATTATATATTTTTAAGTCATTAAGGTTTTAGTACGCAACAACAGACAACTAAAATTATATGTATGAAAATTTCATATTTGAAAAACATGGCATTGCCAATCATTAGAAAAGGACGGACTATTTATATTTGTTTCTCAGAGAGAAACATTTTTCAGAGAGAAAGAGCAAAACTGTCTTATTCTATTAAACATGAACAAAAACAGAGAAATTAAGGACTTAGGTAAAAAACAAAAAAACTGTAAAACTTTTTGAAGAAAATATAAGAAGTCAGAAAAAGAGAGTACATATTTACAATACAAAATAAATAAGAATTTGAATCTAGAATACAAAAAATGAATTCTATACATCATAATAATCCAATAGAAAAATGGACAAAGGACTTGAACAAATATTTCACCAAGATTAATATACAAATGTCAAACATATGCAAAAGTGCTCAGCCTTACTAGTAATTAACGGAGTGCAAATTATCATATGACCCAGCAATCCCTCTCCTGGGTATATACCCAAAAACATCTGAAAACATTTATCTGTAAAGGTATGTGTGCTCCGATGTTCATTGCAGCCTTATTTACAGTGGCCAACACATGGAAACAACCAGTGTCCTTCAATAGATAATTGGATAAAGAAGATGCAGTATATACACACAATGGAATACTATTCTGCCATAAGAAAAGATGAAATACTGTCATTTGTGACAACATGGATGTATCCTGACATTATTATGCTAAGTGAAATAAGGCAGACAGAAAAAGTCGAGAACCATTTCACTTCACTGATATGTGGGATATAAAACTGAAAGCACTGAAGTAACAATACAGACAAATAAAGACACAAAAACTCATGGACACAGACAATAGTTTAATGGTTACCAGAGGGTAAGCGGGTTGGGGGGTGGTAGATGAGGATAAACAGGGTCAAAGATATGGTGATGGAAGGAGAATTGACTCTGGGTGGTGAACATACAATGTGATAGATAGATGATGTATTATAGAATTGTACACTTGAAACCTATGTAATTTTACTAATCATTGTTACCTCAATAAATTTTATTTTGTTTTAAAAAAGTACAAATTAGAAGCACAATATGATAAAACTAACTGAAAATTAATCAAAGTACTAAGTGTTCGGAAAAATGTGGAGAAAGGCAAAAAACCTTATACATTGGTCAGAGTGTAAATTGGAAAACTGGCATCATGTTTAGAAATTAAACATCCCTATTCCTTATGACCCAGCGATTCAACTCCAAGAATATATATGTAGTAGAAATTCATATCCATTTGCAGTACGAAAACTGACAAGGATATTCAAAGCTGCATTTTATTCATGAGAGCCCCAGACTGAAGACAACCTACATTTTCATCAAAAGTACAATGGATAAGAAAATAATACATTTGTGTAATGGAATAGTATACAGCAATAAACGAACAAACTTTGAAAAAACTGTCGCTATTCACCACAAAAAGGAAGAATCTCCCACACATAATACTGAGTGACAGTAGCTATTCAAAAACCACATGAACTAACTTATAATTTTTAATGTTACACGCTTATGTATAATTGTTTTTAAGAAAGGAAATGACGACCAGAATAATTCAAAATGGTGGCTATATTTGTGGGATGTCTTTAGTAGACAGCCTCCTGGAGCTTCCCAGTTACTAGCAATTTCGACTTCTTGACTTTGGTGGTGGTTGTGTTAGTATTTATAAATGCACACTGCTTTGTACTCACTTTTCTATGTGTGTTTTATATCATAAACAAGGTTTAAATGATAAATTTGAATTGAAGAAGACATAACTTAAGGAAATATATATCAGCTTTGAATTTTAGTGATGTAAGAGTTTCCTGATAATAAAAATTAAGCAATTTGAAAAACTGGTAAAAGTCAAAAACTTTTAAAGGGCATTCGCTATGACTTAAACAGAAATAATTAAAAGAAATGCAGCAGTAAAAATGGAACAGGATCAAGTTACAACACATGAATTTTTAGTGGATCCAGTTCGCAACAGTTTTTGACATTCTCTACCTGGTATCTGGTATTCTCTAAAAGCATCTGTAAAGGCAAGTGAACAGTAATAGGAATGGGCTTGACAATTGGCTTTAATTCTGTTAATGGTTTCAAATAAAAGGACCTTAGAAGCTCTTGTTCTTACAGCATACTTTCAGAGATCTGAGGACTGCATAGGCTGAACCTGGGACAGGAAACCAGACAAGGACAAGCATTCAGGGACCTTAATTGGAAGTTACCATGACTTTGAGACGAGGTGTTCATTAATTGACAAAACACTTGTGAGCAATCTAAGGTGTGGAAGAAGCTCTGAGACATATCATCAAAGATAAAATTTGTTTCCTACATGTGAATATATTTTGAGCACAGAAATTAACAAGCTCTTTATGCACCTCCTGACACTGTTTTTCAAATGAACTAGGTCAATCCAAACCCTACTAGCAAAGTATAAGGTTATGTATCTTACCAAACCTTCTTTAACACTATAATAAAAGAAAAGAAAATCAAAATTAATAGGTGAAGAATCTTATTTGTGTTATATTTGCATTGTCTTTGTTACTTGTATGTTACACATGCAATCTTTTTCTTAGCAAATACTTTTTGCACATCATTTCTTTTCAGAATTAATTTTTTAGGGAGTAATTATATAGAACATTAGAATTTCATTTTATTTTCTGCAATTATTTTCCCAGTAAGGTATTTGCTTTGTAATATTTTTATGATGGCTTTGGAATATGAAAGTTTATAAATTTTTGTAGTCATCCCAGAAATATTTTCAACAATACTTTTTTATGCAGCTATATTTTTAAATTTTATTTTATTGAATTGAAATATTTCAGAAAAACTGAAATTTGCACACACCTGAGGACTTCAATTTTTGTTTTCACAATTATGTACATCCATATAAAATTCTGACTATTATAAATATCCATATAATTACCACTCCAAACAAGATAGGCTATTTCCACCCTCCCAATAAGTTCCCTTGTGCCACTGTCGAATATATGCTGTCCCCCTTTCTTCCTGAGGAAACCACTTTTGACTTTTGCATCAGAGACTTATCAGTTATTGGACCTTATATAAAAAGAGTCATAAATTATTTACTATTTCATCTTTGCCTTATTTTCCTAAACATAATGTTTTGAGATTTATCCACGTGTGTAGTCACTTCTTTTTTATTCTGAGCATTCTATTTTATAAATATACCAAATTGATTTAATTACTTTCTTATTGATAGAAACAAGGGTTATTTCCACTGTCTGTGTCTTACAGACAAAAGAGCTATGAACATCCTTGAACATATCTTCTTGTGGATATATGTTTTTATTTATTCTGCCTAAATAATTAAAGTAGAATGCTGGGCAATAACGTAAATAAGTATTTAAAAGAAACTTCCTAATAATTTTACAAAGTGATGATACCATTTTACACTCCCATCAACATAACACATTCACACACATACATGTATACATGTATATATGTATGCTGTAACTGTAACTATATATATATATACACACATACACACACATATATATATACACACACATTTATATCTGTATCTACATAAATACATAAAGTGTTTTAAGCACAGCCAAAAATTATCAATTACAAGTTGATTTAACTCAAAATGAGGGGAAAATAAAAATAATCTGAAAGTAATGTTAAAAATATGTCCATAAGTTTTAAAATATCAAGGGAGAAGTAACATAACAGAACAAGAAATTGCTCAACAAAAATAGGCAAAACAAAGAAGAGGTGAATAGAAAATAAAGATATAAAAGATAACATAATATTTAAAAATTAAAAAACTATGATCATGAGGTAAAAATCTATAGAGAGGACAAACTTCTGGCTGAAGAAGGAATCAGGGATAACAGGAAATATGACAGAGGGCTTTCAACAGATCATATAATTAAATATAAAAGTAAGTTAAAAGTAACAAAATTAAGAAATATGAAAGAAAAATTAATATATAACATAACTCTGCGGGACTGAGAATGCATTGCATAAACCACATTACCACAACTCTTTAAATATGTGTATTTATTCCTGCATGATTGAAAAATGTTTATAATGCTTCCTGCATCTTGAACAGTATATGAACAAGTATAATTTCATAGAAAATTGATTTTATACATCCTGTGTGTCTGTTCACATGTTCATTTCACATTCCACACTGCAATATACAAATTACAACCTACAGACATACCTCGTTTTACTGTGTTTCATTTTATTGTGCTTTGCAGATAGTGTTTTTTAACAAATTAAGGATGTGTGCCAACACTGAGTCCAGTAAGTTTGTTGGCCCAATTTTTCCAACAGCATTTACGCACTTCGGGTCTCTGTGTCACATTTTGCTAATTTTAGCAATATTACAAACTTTTTCATTATTGTATTTGTTATGGTGAGCTGTGATCAGTGATCTTTTGTAGTACTACTGTAATTCGCACCCATGATGGACAACAAAATAACTATTGTATGTTTTCTGACTACTCCACCACCTGGCTGTTCCCCCATCTCTCTCCCTCTTTTTGTCCCTCCATATTTCCTGAGACTCAACAATATTGAAATGGGGCCAGTTAATAACCTTATAATGGTTTTTAAGTGTTCAAGAGAAAGAAAGAGTAGCAAATCTCTCACTTTAAATCAAAGCTAGAAATAATCAGGATTAGTAGAGAAAGCATGCTGAAAGCTGATATAGGCTGAAAGCTAGGCCTTTGCATCAAATAGCCAAGTGGTGAATGCAAAGGAAAAGTTCTTGCAGGAAATTAAAAGTGAATACATGAATAAGAAGGTGAAACAGCCTTATTGCTGATATAGAGAAAGCTTTAGTGGTCTGGATAGAAGATCAAACCAGCCACAACATTCCCTTAAACCAAAGCCTAATCCAGAGGAAGATCCTAACTCTCTTCACTACTAAAGAGGCTGAGAGAGATGACGAAGCTGTAAAAGAAAAGCTGTAAAAGAAGCCAGCAGAGGTTGGCTCATGAGGTTTAGGGAAAGAAGCCATCTCCCTAATATAAAAGTGCAGGTGAAGCAGCAAAGTGCCAATGTAGGAGCTACAGCAAGTTATCCAGAAGATCCCGCTAAGATAATTAATGAATGTGGTTACACTAAACAACAGATTTTCAATGTAGGTGAAACAGCTTTATATTGGAAAAAGATGCCTTCTATAACTTTCACAGCTGGAGAGGAGAAGTCAATGCCTGGCTTCAAAGCTTCAAAGCTTCAGAGGACAGGCTGACTCTCTTATGGAGCTAATGCAGCTGGTGACTTGACGTTGAAGCCAATGCTCATTTACTGTTCCAAAAAATCCTAGAGCCCTTAAGAATTATGCTAAATCTACTCTACCTGTGCTCTATAAATAGAACAACGAAGCCTGGATGACAGCATATCTGTTTATGACATCTTTCACTGAATATTCTCAGTAAATATTGAGTACTGTTGAGACGTACTGCTCAAAAGAAAATATTCCTTTCAAAATATTCCTGCTCCTTGACAATGCATCTGGTCATCAAGAGCTCTGATGGAGACGTAAAATGAGATGCATGTTGCTTTCATGCCTGCTAACACAACATCTATTCTGCAGCCCAGGGGTCAAGGAGTAATTTTGACTTTCAAGTCTTATTATTTAAGAAATACATTTGGTAAGGCGATAGTTGCCATACATAGTGATACCTATGATGGATTATTTTGAGGGGTTCAAGATTTCAGGGGTGACTGCAAATGTGATGTAAACAATAAGAGAACTAGAATTAGAGTAGAGCCTAAAGATGTGACTGAATTGATGCAGACTCATGGTAAAATTTTAATGGATGAGGAATTGCTTCTTAGGAATGAGAAAAGTGGTTTCCTGAGATGGAATCTACTCCTGGTGAAGATGTTCTGAAGACATGAAATGACAGCCAAGGATTTGATTATTACATAAACTTAGCTGGTAAAGCAGTGGGCAGGGCTTGAGAGGACCGACTCCAATTTTGAAAGACGTTCTATGTGGGTAAAATGCTATCACCCAGCATCACATGCTACAGAGAGATCATTCGTGAAAGGAAGAGTCAATTGATGCAGCAAACTCCATTGTTGTCTTTTTTCGGAAATTGCCACAGCCATCCCAACCTTCAGCCTCCATTACCCTGATGAGTCAGTCAGCACCATCACCATCAGGCAAGACCCTCCACCAGCAAAAAGATTATGACTCGCTCAGATGATGGTTAGCATTTTTTAGCAATAAAGTATTTTTTTAAGGTATGTATTTTGTTTTCTTAGATGTAATGCTATTTCACACTTAATGGACTACGGAATAGTGTAAGCATAACCTATATATGCACTGGGAAGACAAAAAAATGCATGTGACTCACTATACTGTGATATTTGCTTTGTTGCAGTGGTCGCAATATCTTTGAGGTGTGCCTGTATCTATTACCCTAGTCTATGGTCCTTGAAATTTTAACCTTCAATTAGATATTGGAATATACTAGTGAAAATTTAGAACAAAGAACAATAGATTCTCTTCTTCTTCATTAGCGTTTCTATAGTTCTGGTTCAGTAGAAGAAGGTGAAACTTTTCTCAACTTTTATATGTTGTATATTTTTCTTTTTCAGGACCCCATGCATTGATTAATATTCCTATATTCTATGGCATCTGAATGGTACAAGCATCCTGTGTTACCATGGTTACTCCATCTGAGGGTGCTGTAGAATATTCAGGCTCTGTGAGCAAGCTCCCAGCTGCATAAAAAAATTTCACATGGGATAAATGTTTGATTTATATAATGTATAATTTAAGCAAAGTCCCAATTTTGAGTCAGTCAATGGGCAGTTAAGGCAATAAAGGAAACTAAAATGAATTGGTAGCATCAGTATCTTCTTTATCTTTAAATGGCCAAACCCCTGAATCACTTTGTTTTTCCTCCAAATCCTTCATCAATGCTGCTAATAGAAACGTAAGCAATTAAAGTTCAGAAATTTATACTCATTTTGCTGAACTTCCATTGGATGCACTAATGAGCTAATCTGCACAAAAAAGAGTCTCTGTGTGTGTGTGTGTGTGTATGTTGTTTTCATGCCTGCTAACACAACATCTATTCTGCAGCCCAGGGGTCAAGGAGTAATTTTGACTTTCAAGTCTTATTATTTAAGAAATACATTTGGTAAGGCAATAGTTGCCATACATAGTGATACCTATGATGGATTACTTTGAGGGGTTCAAGATTTCAGGGGTGATTGCAGATGTAATATAATCAATAAGAGAACTAGAATTTGAGTGGAGCCTGAAGATGTATATGTGTGTGTGTACACACACACACACACAAACACATACATACCGGGGGGTGCCAAAAATGTATACACATGACTTGTATTCATCTTTTGTTATCGGTATATATTGAATATTAAAATTTTAATTTATTTTTTTCCTTTCTTAAAATATGTATACATTTTTGGCATCGTGTGTGTGTGTGTGTGTGTGTGTGTGTGTGTGTGTAACCTCTCACAAACTGAGTAATCCATAAAACCAAATTATTTATGGCAAACTGGTATATCAACTTAAATATCACCATTTACCCACATTTCTCCAACAGTGTTTGATTAAAGTAGGAGAATATACTTTTTAAAGTATAAAATATCTCTTTGTGGCACTATCCAACCTAACAGTTTTGTGTATCTATTTTAATTTAAAAATGATTGCAATGTCAATAGAAGTAAAATACAATTGCACATGTCAATCTCAGACTGACTCACAGTTAATTCTTTGCATGAATTGCTTTGCTTTTGTCAGTATTATCCGACTGCCAGTTTTGCTCATCCTCCTGTCTTCTAACTTGCGATCAGAAAAAAGAACTCTCCAGCTGCTTCTGCACATTTTGTTTTGTGGGTTCTGCGAATGTATATGCCTGCGTTTAATGTTATAGCTGTGATGTGCTATCCTCCCCCACACAGCCACATATTTCTAAACAATCTGTGAAGAAGGAGCTTTGAAAATAAAATCAACAGGAATTAAAAAGAAGTGGTTGTGATATAAAGTACTTACTAGTGTCCATCCCCATGGAGCTTAATTATACCCACATGCCCAGACAAAAAATAAAATTTCCACACCTACTTTTTTGCCATTTTCATTTAGTAATAAATCCCTTCACAGCACCTTTATCAACTTAAAAGCCAAAATATAACACATAGAAACATTATCCAATAATTCTTAAATCATACAAATACTTTTAACTCCACTTGTAATTTTTTTGACCTCATATATTTTTGTATTCTGGTGTCAACGAAAAACCACGCAGCCTAAAAAAAAGCTTACAAGAGTTTATTTGAGCCAAACTGTTGACAATTGCCGGGAAGCAAAGTCTCAACAGATTGAGAAAATGCTCCGGAAAATGGCTCTTTTGCAACTTATTTTATACATTAGAATCAAAGGAGGAAGATAACATGAAATCCATTGGTTTTAGATTAAGAGAGTGTGAGAAAGCAAAGCAGGGAAATTTTTGGGATTGGTTAAAAAGCAAAATGGAGAGACACACACTTCTTTACATTGGTCGGTACAGGATAGTTAATAGCATTTTACAGCACATAGAGATGGTATTTGTGGAACAAGGTAACAATGACAGATTTTGTAATTTCCTGCTCTGGTGTAGTGGGTTGTGCCCCCTGGGGGTCGGGAAAGGGATTATTCTTACATTCCAAGGGCATGTTGTCTTAGATGCAAAAAGACCATAGACAGGCTCACTTAAGGTAAAGACTGACATTTATCAAGGAAGCCACAGGCCGAGGATGTGACTTCCTGCCATGGCCCACCTTAGTTAGGAATTTTTAAGTTCACACCATCTTATGTGGTTATTTTCAGTCTCCTGATCTGGTCAAGTTTAACATGTGGTCCCTTTTTCCATCCACACTGGTGTGTATGTAATCAAGTTAGGGGATAATATACCCATATCTAAAATATGTAGTATGGCGCTTTTCAAAATTCCTTTTCCAATTTATTTATTCAATAAATATTTTGGATACTGATATGTACTAAGCAAATAAAGATGGTGTTTCTGATCTCAGAGTTTTATTGAGTTGACAAAGAATAATTTCAATACATGTATTCTGCTCTGTAATAAAGCTATGTCTAAGAAAGAATAGTAAAATAATCTAGTGATATCCTAGAGTTGTGGTCAATATCTAAAGATACTTTTCAGATGAGCTAGTAATTAACTGGGTCTTGAGGGATGAGCAGGAGTTCACTTGTATATGTTATTATTATACATAAATTCTTGACAGACCAGTTTGATCTTTTTGTCCCATGAACATGTCCTATGGTGTGTCCCTCAAGAATTTAGATCTCTCAAGAACTAGAGACAGCCAATCATACTGTGTAACTCTGCTAATAGTCAAAATTTTGCTTTATAGATACCACTGAAATATGTGAAATATGTTACATATATATATACATATATATATAATTTTATAGAAATCATTTAATTGTCAATAATTACCCTCTATATTGGCATATTTGTGTATTTATATTTATACAGGAATTATACAATACACCAAATTTCTACAAACACTGAGCTTCAGAAAAAGTGGGTTTTTAAGTTATCTGTGCATCTATGTTATTTGCTGGCAAGACTGAGGGAATTCTAGACATAAACTTCTGGGGGTCACCGAGAAGTTAAAAAAGACAAGAACAAAACGGGCCAATGCTGGATGCTACAGGGAGGAGATGAAACTTGAGCCAGATCACAAAGGTTGCAAGGAATTTGGATTGGCAGAAGAGAATGGGAATGGCATTCCAGAAATGGAATTCATGAAAAAACTCAAGGGTAAGGTGGAGAGTGAAGAAATTATTTTGACTAGATTTGAGGGAGGAAAATAGGGGCAAAAATCACATTTGAGGACAGGTCTCTAAGTTTACTACTTTCCTAAACTCAGGGTAGATGCTGGTGTTAGCAGTCAAAGTCCTGAAACAGGAAATAAAATATTTGCTACCATTTTACTTAATCTCATTATTTCAGTGTGCTCCTACTAAGTCCTACCATTATAAGGACTCAAAGTAATTTTGTGGTATAATAAAGGGTGCTGGGCTTAGGCCCCTAGGAGAAAAATAAAAGGCACCTTCTCTGCCCACTACTCCCAAAGCAATTGTCACCTACATTGTAAGCTACACTCAACCTTTTTGTGCCAATTAACTGTTTACCGAATTGATTTTGAAGATATACAAATTTCTCCAGTCTTTCTTAATGTAATCCTTAAAAATCTCCTAGACCTTAATTGCTGGTGACTGAGTTATTTTTAACTTGTAAATTTAATGAAATTCACAGAGCAACAATACCCTAAAGCTCAGTAAACTGGGTTAAGGGAAATCATGAGTTTTGTTTTCTTATCTTTTTCCTTTCTTAAGATTAGAAGAAAATGCAATTTGAGTATTATAGGTGAAGGAAAAAAAGAGAAGATAACAGAAAAAGCTGATTTTTAATGATTTTAAACACTGAGCTTTTAAGAAGCATAGAAATGTGAAATAGAATTACATGCTCAGAGAGGTTCATATTGTGTTACTGTATATTTTCTCTCTCAAAATAGACCACGCATTCCTTGAAAATAGGGATAATATGTAGTACCAGATATATTATAGCTCCACAGTAAGTACTGTTGAGAGAATGCATGGATGGACATAATTCAACAAGAAGTTTTAAACAAACAGAAAAGGTGATAAATATGAATTTGTAACATGCAATGAAAAGAATACAAAAAAAGAGTATCGTCACAGAGTCTCTGAATAACTTTTCTATAAGCAACTTTAGATATTGGCAGGGAAATAGCTGATTCGGTTGCATAATTAAAATAATAGCTAACCAGCTGGAATTTCTTTCCTATTCAGATCCCTTTCCTCATAATGACCTTTTCATAAGCTGGTGCAAGCAACTGAGAATCTTGACAACAAAACATTCTGACCTAATTATATGCCATTTGCAGCTGTTTCAAATTGGGATCATGCTAAACCCAGTAAATAAAACTTAAAGAAAATATAACCTATTTGAGAAATTGGGATATCTAAAAATGTCATGTTCCCCGTAGATGTGTAAATTGTACTATTTTTGGAATATGATCTAAAATTTCATATTACTTTGAATTAAGAACTTTGTACCTTTGCAGACAATGCTAAGTCATCATACTTGCATTAATTTTCACCATGCTCCTTAGATCTACCAACAAGAAGCTGTTGAGAGTCCTTCTCCCTCAAATCTCACAATTCATGCTTATATGACCTGAGTAGAGCTAGTACTTTGCATGCCAAGTTACCAAAATGCAGCTGTTACCATTTCCATGACTGTATGTAATTATCTTAAAATATAGGTTCTTCCAGTGAGACATAAGAAACCACAAGATAGAAAGAGTCCACTTGTCCCATGCTTCTGCCCCCATTTAATAAATCAGTTTCACCTGCCTCTTTTATACTCTTAATCCATTTTCTGTGTAACGTTCTCTTACGATAAAAATGTCTAATTTCCTCTTAAACTTATTTATACCATTTGGCTTAACTACTTTATGTTCCTCCTTATTTCTTATATTTATTACCTATTGAGCAAAACCTAATTATAATCATTCAGAATTAACTAAAATATGCACAAGAATAAAACATTTCATGTCCTATCTTATTCCACTGAATATGCCTAAGCACATTGAATACATATGTCTTCCCCTTTCCCTGCCCTTCTTAAATAAGGGTAACTGATAAATAAGGAAATTAAGAAATTCCAGTTGGTTTACAAACTCTAAGACCTATTCAGAAGTTGACCATCTTGCAAAAAAAGAGAAACACTTCAAATGCTTTGTGATTTCATTTTCTTCCTGGATTTCTATGATGCAGTTTTCTCCTTAGACATGGAATAATTAAGTAATTATAATAAATGTTTATATGTGACTTGCAGAAAACATTCATCAAGTCCACAGTCATGTTTCAGAAGGAAAAAAACCTTTGTTTTGTCAGATAGGTAGCTATTTATATTGTTCTCAAAACAAACACAGTGGTAGACTTGCTACCATCTCTTACTGGGAGAATTATTAAGTTAGACAATGCAAAAGAATTGTTTTTTACAAAATAGTAAAAACTAAGAATTTTATTTTGTTGCAATTATTTTATTAAACATGGAGTAGGGCATTTCCCCCTCAATTATCAAAGATTTTATTTCATTGAGCTGTAAGGCAACACATTACAACGACAGAAACAACTTTTTCCTTTTACTTTGTCCTATGTATAATTTCCACTGGCCAATACACAAAGGGTTAATAGCCTTTCATTCTAAAATTAGAAAATAGAACATTTTGTGGTCACGACATTATTGGGGACATCTGGTAGGACATACTAATAACAGAGTGAGAGTTTTGACATGGTAGACTGTCAGCATTTTTTTTTATAGATCTGGAAATGATCAAGAACTTTTGCAAATCAGACACAACGAATGGCCATCATAGCAATAGATGTCAAGCACTGAGCCAATTTGTTATACTTGGGAAGTAGTGGTTCAAGAGCATAAAAAAAATAAATATGGAGACTAGAGATCCATCCTCATACAAAAATGGGCACATGTGCTTAACTTTGCATGCAAAATCTGTCCAAATTTTGTATACTCTCAAATATTTCATCTCCACAAATTCTCTATCCACTTCGTCTGCATTTTATTCAAATAATCACTATAATTAGCTTTCTGCTAGATTTACAATTCATGTTTTGTCTAAACAATTGGAAGATATTACTTCAGTGACCATTTCTAGAAAGATATTCTGTTTCTCAGAGTGTGAGAGGTAGATCAACAGAATAAAATTAAGTTTTCTTCACCAATACATAATTTATCATTCTAATATTAAATCAGAGTTCGAAATTCAATTTATTTATTTGATTTAAAATTGCCTGAGTGCTTTTATTATTTAAACGATGAAGGCATAATAATCCAAAGGACAATGATATATTTGTCTTACTGTAGCTCCAGAAATTCAAGAAAATAGTCCTTGGTTCATGTATGTACATTGCTGAAAATTATCTGGTTTATATGCAGTGCTTCTAGCCTTTCAAGTATTTTGCCAAGTCAGGAATAAAATATGGTTTTAGGACTATACTTCCCTTGTCCTGAGATTTTCAAATAATGGGTGGATTTAGTTTAAAATATTAGTAGAAGCTAGGCATTTTAGAGTACTTTTCAATTTATCACATGCATACCAAATGTACTTAATTACTGGAGTTAATTATGTGACAAGATCAAGATTTAAACTCAACTGAAGTAATCTTAATTTTCTCATCTATTCCTATTAGTTTTCCTTGTCAAGTATTTTGAGCATCTGAAAAAAATAAACATTTCTAATGTAACTTTTAAGAAAACTAAGAAAATGAAATTTACGGTATGAAGACAATTCTGGAAATTGTATTCCAGAATACAATTACAATTGTTACATACAATTGAATACAATTATTAAAGTTGGGATGTAGGGTAGAAACCAGAAAACAAGCAATTACTTACCGTCAGTCGTAATCCACTAGTCAATGTGTATATACTCAGGAGTAACATTGACATGTTGAGAAATAAATTAATTCTGTGACTCTGCTAAGCTCCCTTTAATAATACAACAATAGTTTATAAAAAGTGATCTCAGTGGACCTGAAAGAGTTTTTACTTCCAAGGACCTGATTTACTTCAAAGATTAATTTATACAGTAGGAAAATTTTGTTAATCATTAAATTGGTCATTTCTGTCTGGAGCCAATAAGTCTATTCTCTTTGCAAAGATGGATGGGTATTAGGGACTGCTTAAAATGTCCCTAATTATTTCATTATTATTTTGAAATTCCTCTGTTAAAGACAATAATGGCTATTAAAATATAAAAGAATAGTGAAAAAGTTTCTTTTTCTTTTGTTTTGTGTCTTTTTTTTAGTTCATACAAAAATAACTTTAAAATTTAGAAGATACTCTTCCTCCTCACCTTATAATAAGAGAATAATGTTTATAATAGAATCTTGGGTGATTCCAACACTTACAATATAAAATTATCGGCTCAATCACATACTCTCCAAAACAAACTAGGTTTTAAATTTCCATTTTAAAGAATCAATTAAGTATAAGATATAATCAAAATCAAAATAGTTTTTGGTAATTACATGTGTGATGCACATAAAATTATCAAGTATTATATTAATGTATCAGGTTACAAAACTGTTTTGTATTAGCACAATTATAACTTATCTGGTGCCAGGAATAAATTTGCTGCCAAGAATTTTAATTATCCATGATGGTGAGCAGTGAATATGACTATTTTTTTCTACTTGTGCTTGTAAGTATACTGTTGACACAGATCTATTAATATATTTTGCCATGTTTTTCTGTTTACCCATTGATATAAATTACCAATCTTCTCCCAAACCATGGAGAAGTCTAATAGCAAAATAGTTTAAGGAGGAATTTCTTTACATATTACATATATTCTTGCACCTCCTTGAGAGGTAATCAAGCCTAATCTCTTGCCCCGATAAGATTATATTTAACAAATTCTGGAAAAGTGAAGACATGCTTTTTGATAACACTTCCATATATTTAACTCAATTTTAAGAATGATTCCTTATAGCTAATATACATGGTAAACCCAAACCACTGATGTTGTGGCTACCTTCAGATTCCATAATGTATCTTTAATCTCAAAAATAAATATTTCATAAAACTCCGACCATCACCTCTTTTCTTAATATTCAGATATATGTTTCTAGAATATGAATTATTGTGAGTAAAATCAGGATGTAATTTCCTTCCTTTCCTCCTTCAATTCCTCCCAGCCTGCTTTCCCTCTTTCTTTCTTTTTTTTTCAATTTGCTACTCTGCATATGAATATGCAGGAAATAAGAAAGACCGCCAACAAAGACAAACATGTAGATAAATATGAATGAATATTGATTATACAAAACAATCATGGTAACATATTCACGTTTAAAATATATGTTCAATAAATAATGAATAAGTCAAGAGCAGGTAAGTGGCGATAAAGTTTGAATGTTCTAGTAATGTCATGGAATGGTAATGGTAATAATTTTTTTTAAGATAAGAAATTCCAAGAACACTTTCTTATTTTCCCAGGATAACTCAGGAAGCCAATAATGGGGGGAAAGATAATTTTGACAATAGAATAACTAATTTAAACTAAATAAAATGAAGTTAATTAAGTTTTAAAACCAGAACTGTACGAAAACAATAGCCAGCTGTGCAGGATTAACGACATGTTTCCTCTTGACATTAAGAAACAAACAAACACACAAAAAACAAAAAGGCTAGAAAACTACAAAATAAGATAAAACAATGATTTTTAGACCTAAGACAAGAAGGCATTGAAGGACTATGGATCCTGAGAAACGGAAAACAAGAAATCAGCTCTGCAAACACTGCCATTTCCCTCCTTCAGCCATTTTCTAGATCACAATGCAGACATGGATAAACAAAGTAGAGAATGGTAGGCTCACTGAGGTGAGGATACAGGAGCCAGTGTTCAGGATAAAACCGCTGGAATTTGGGGATTAGATTAGTGGCAAAAAGAAAGCTATGCAGAAATATTTCATAGATTATGAAAGGCTTGAGATTTTATCTTAGTCGCAAGGTCACACGTTCATCTACCGAGACTTCATGGATGTACAAGAAGTGAGACTTCTGGGTCAGAGGCAAAAGAATAATAATAAAAAAAATGATAGCTCATTCATTACGCACAGAAAAGTACCTTTCTGAGGTCTGTGGACAACAGAACTTGAACTAAATAAAGTTAAAAGAAAATTCATTTATTTTTAATTCTTAACTGTCCTAACAACTGATTATCTAGGACAAAAACAGTAGAATTATTTTTTTGGTTTACAACATATTGGTATATCATAGAAAAGTTGAATGGGGAGGGAATGAATGGTCTTGACCCTATAGTCCCCTGTGCTAATAAATGGACAATCATCAGTAAAAAAATAATACTAATTAAAGATGTGTATTTTAATCCCTAAGTCAACCATTAAAGCATTTTTTTTAAAGTTTAATCTCAATAGTAGAGATAAAAAGTAATCATAATAAGTTCTCAATTAAACTAAGATGAGGTAGAAAAGAGTAAAAAATAGAGTACAGATGTATAATATAGAAAAAAACTGACAAATTGACACACTTCAATTCAATCATACTCACTTTAAATTTGAACAATCTAAACACACAAATTAAAACATACAAATAGATTACATAACAAAATAAAATTCACATATATGCTGTTTATAAGAAACACACTGTAAATGTCAATATTATACAAATATAACAACACATTAAAAGAATTTAAAACGATATCTAAGAACTACCCAAAGGCAAGCTGGAGTAGCTACTTAATAGAGGAAGTCTAGATTTCAATATTTGTTAGGAACAAATATCCTTACTTGAAGTAAAACTGATACATATGAAATACATAATAGACAAATCTGTAATGACAGTAAGACACATTAACACTCGTCTCTATAATGATAGAAGAGTGACATAGATGACCTGTACAATACCACCAACTAACTTAACTTACTTAATATTTATAAAATACTCCACCCAACAACAGAAAATACATTTTTTTATAAATACACATGGGATATGGAATATTCACCATTAGAGACTATATTCTAGGCCTACATATACTTTATCAATTTTAAAAGACTTTAAATCATATAAATTACTGAAATTAAAATAGAAAACAAATATATATGTATATACAGATATATAGATCTATATCTATTATCTATCTCCTAGGCTAACCTAGAAATTCAACCAAATGGGAAAAAGTTTTTTTTTCCTTAATAAAACAAAGTAATTTAAACTATAAAAAATAAATTCAATTAAAAGTTTGAAACTAAAACTGTGTGTGTACACACACACACACACACACACACACACACAGGGTGCCAAAAAAAATGTATGCACATTTTAAGAAAGGAAAAAACTGTATTAAAATTGTAATAATATATACCGATAAACAGCAAAAGAACAAGACAAACAAATGAAGAAACAAAAACTCATAGACACAGACAATAGTTGAGTGGTTACCAGAGGATAAGAGGGGAGAGGGTGGTAGATGAGGGTAAAAAGGATCAAATACATGGTGATGGACAGAGAAGTATATATATATATATATACACACATACACACACACACACCGATAACAAAAGATGAATATAAATCATGGTGCTACATTTTTTTGGCATCCCCGTGATATCCATATCTATATCTGTATCTTTATCATCTATATCTATATGTATATATCCCAGCACATAGATGTACTCAAGATGTATTGTAGTGAAATGATACAAATTGAAATTAGCCAAAGGAAAAGGAGCATGAGTGAAGTCCAGATAACTAGGTACAAGCTTCCAAGAATCCTCTCAGTGGATACACAAGTTGGGATTAATTCTTTTAGCATCCAATTGTAACATGTGTGAAATGTCTACTAGGGAAGCTCTTCAGAGACTCAGGGCCCAAGGTTTTCATTGGGAAGCTGGTCACATAGGCAGAGATGCCCAGCATGTTCCCAATTCCAGACTCCCAAAAGGAAAGCAGGTGTTTAGCATAAACCACATTACTTATGTAAACAGTTTAGGCATAAAGAGCCATTCTTATCAGTTAGTAAATGCTAACAACTCTCCCAAAACACAAGTTCCCAGACAATAGCCTTGTAAGCAGGCCTTTCCAAGGATAGTACTTTCCTGCCTGCTGTGTTAATTCTTTTCTGAAACATCTATGGGTCAAAGATGAACATTCAAGGAAAATTTTTAAATATTTTAACTAAACAGAAAACACAACATAGCAAAATTTATAGTGTGTACCTAAAGCAATATTTATTTTAAAATGTAGGGAAATAATGCTTACATTTGGAAAGATCTAAAATAAGTAATTTGAGCTTCACCTTAAGTAACCAGAAAAAGGAAACTGAACTAAATCTAAAGAAAGTAGAAGGAAGAATATTATAAATATCAGAGCAGAAGTCAACCACTTTATGTCCCCAAATGTGATTTTAGATGAAATTGACCAATTCCTTGAAAGAAACAAACTATCGAAATTCACTCAAGCACAAATAAATAAAATGGATAATCCTATCTATTAAAAAAGTCATATAGATAGATAGATAGATAGATAGATAGATAGATAGATAGATAGAAAGATAGATAGATTTTTTTTTAATTAAAATTTATTGGGGTGACAATTGTTAGTAAAGTTATATATGGAAGGCAGTGTGGATATTCCTCAAAAAAATAAAAATAGAATTACTATATGACCCAGCACTCCCTCTCCTGGGTATATACCCAAAATAATCTGAAAACATTAATCCATAAAGATATATGTGTTCCTATGTTCATTGCAGCTTTATTTATGGTGGATGAGACACGGAAACAACCAGTGTCCTTCGAAAGATGATTGGATAAAGAAGGTCTGGTATATATGCACAATGTAATATTATTCTACCATAAGAAAAGATGAAATAGTGCCATTTGTGACAACATAGATGGATCTTGAAATTTTTATGCTAAGCGAAGTAAGTCAGACAGAAAAAGTTGAGAACCATATGATTTCAGTGATATGTGGTCTAAAAAACTGAATATATATTTTTAAAAAGTTTCCAAAAGTGAAAATTCCAAGCCCAGATAGTCTACTGTCTAATTCAACCAAAGATTTAAAAAAGAAACAAAACCAAGTTTACACAACCTCTTCTAGAATAAAAAAGAAAATGGAACACTTTCCAACTCATTTATTGAGGCTCAGCATTACTCTAAATCCAAAACAAGACAAAGACATTGTAAGAAACAAATTTATAGGACAATATCATCACAACATTTTAAATATATATATATATATATATATATATATATATATATATATATATATATAAATTTGAATCCAACAATATGTAAAAAAGATAAAACATCACCATTGTGTTTATTTCATGAATGGAAGGCTCATTAAACATTTGAATATTAATATGATGCACTATACTAACAGACAAAAGAAGGAAAAAAGAAAAACAAACCCGACGGTTCTCTTAACAGATGAAGAGAAAGTATTTGACAAAAATAAATATTCATTCATGATAAAAACAGTCAACAATTTAGGAATTTAAAAAATGTGTCTTTAATGTTAAAAGGGCATCTATAAAAACTGAAGCAAAAAAAATGTATATGTGAAAACTAAAGAACGAAATAAACAAACAAAACAGAATCAGACCCATAGATACAGAGAACAAACTGATAGATGCCAGAGGGGAAGGGGTTAGTGATCTGGGTGACAAAAGTGAAGGGATTAAGAAATACCAATGGTAGTTACAAAATAGTCATAGGGATGTAAAGTACAGCACAGCAAATAGTCCATAACGCGGCAAGAACTATGTATAGGGCCAGATGGGTAGCAGACGAATCAGGGGAATCACTTCATAAGTTATATAAATGTGTAACCATTACGCTGTTCACCTAAAACTAATATAAAATAATATTGAATGTCAACTTTAACTAGAAAAAAATAATTTAAAAACTACCCAGACAGTAAATAGTATGTCTTGTTGGACGTCAGAAACATGGCAGCCTGAGACCCCCTTGATCTCCCCTGGAAGTTGAAACAAAAGTGGGCGAAACAGGGTGAACAGGAGAAAAGGGAAGAAAGAAGTGCAGAGATGAAGACTGCAGATGCATTCTGGGGCTCACTATGGTCGGGTTAGAGGGGAGGATTGAGACACAAGGTGCACTCTCTGTGACCCTAGCAATCCATCTCAGTTATCAGCATATAATATAGCTGAACCCAGCAATCGAGGGAGAGCCCTCTGGGCAAACACCAAATATTGAAGTGTGATAACTGGTCTAAGAGTCCCAAATGCCAGGCAGAAAACAAAGCCTTAGAATCTGGCCACCTCCCCCCACTATCCTAGAACTCACTTCCCACACACCCTCCCAGTGTTAGCAGCAGGCCTCAGAAAAAATGGTAGCAGTGTCAAACAAAGAGCAGAACACCTACAACTCTGAGAACTAAAGAGACAGTTCCTGAGCAGCAGATGCATACTGCGGCTAATTCCAGTGACAAGGGAAGAGCTATAGGGGCGAGGCAGCTGTGGTCTGGCAGTCACAATTACTTGAAAAAGAAGAAAGACAGAAACACACCAGCAGCCTATCCCAACCTCCCCCCGACCCCCTTTGAGGCTGGTCCCAGCAGGAACACCCAGGGCTACTGAGGTGCACAGCTCTGCATCTGTATGCAGGGGCTGAGTACCCCACTGCCCACCACATTCTCACATGGGGTGGTGCCCTGAGACCAAGGGGACCTGGTCACAGAGGAGATGCCCACCTCCATAGGAAATCTTCCACTGCAAGAAGCTGGAACAGGGCACGAGAACATATAATGCTCCAGTGCTACCCACTGGAAAAAAAGAGAATGACCTCTTCACATCAACCTGCTACAAAAATTCACTCCTGTAGATGCCCAGAAAGAGATAATCCAGTAATTACCATAAATAAACAAGGTAACAAGGCAGCTCAGAAAGAAAATGAAAAGTCTCCAGGAAATAAACCTAAAGACATTGAAATATTTGACTTAAAGGAAAGGGAATTCAAGATTCCAGTTCTGAAAAAACTCAACGAGATGCAAGAAAACTCAAATAAGCAGTTTAAAGAATTCATAAATAAAATCAATGAACAAAATGAATATGAGGTATGATCAAAATATACGGTGAATATTTAAATTTAAGAAAAATTATTATAGTAAAAGACACACTGCCATCAATCCCCTGCAAATATTCCCCCTCACTTCAAACACACTTATCCCATCATTCTTGCCACTTTCAGAAGCAGTTCTGGAAGTCCTCCTCTGTGAGTGTATGTACTTGTGCTGTTATGGCTCCTCGATGTCCTTAATGGAATCGATTCAAAATGTTTACCTTTCATGGTCATTTTGACTTTGGGGAAGATCCAGAAGTCGCATGGTGCCAGATCCAGTAAATAAGGAGGATGAGGACACACTATTTGACAGCAATTCAAATAAACTGTAGCAGAAGCAATGTGTGACATGGAGTGTTGTCATAATGGAGGATGAGACTGTTTGCCCAATTCTGTTAATGCGTTTGTCCATCTGTCCATAAATTGTTCGTGTTCCATGATTTATGGCACACTTTAAAACACACTTTCTCTCAACCATAGCTGACAGCCAACTAACTGCACTGAACAAGTTGAAACTTGTCACACACTGATATTAAGGTTCAATGCAGCACTTCCCGTATTGAAGATCCCTGCCTTTCCATTGGAGGGCACTCGGTGGCAGCATTCACCGTATTTCTTGATCACACTTTGTACTTTACCAAAGAGATTGAAATTTTAGGTTAAAGAACCAAGCAGAAATTCTGCAGCTGAAGAACTCAATAAAAGAAATGAAGAACAAAATAGATAGTTTAGGAAATAGAGCTGATCAGATGGAGGAAAGAATTAGTGATACTGAAGACAGAAATCTGGAAATTTCACAGATGGAAAAAGAGAGAGACTTGAGAGTTAAAAGAAATAAAAGAACTCTACAAGAACTATCTGACTCCACCAGAAAGAGCAATATAGGAATAATGGGTATACCAGAATAAGAAGAGAGGGAGAAGGGCACTGAGAGTGTACTCAAACAAATAGTTGATGAGAACTTCCCAAACGTATGGAAAGAACTGGATTCTTGAATCCAAGAAGCAAACGGAACACCTAATTACCTCAGTCCTAACACGTCTTCTCCAAGACACATTATATTGAAGCTGTCAAAAATTAACAACAAAGAAAGAATTCTCAAGGCAGCCAGGGGGAAAAAATTATAACCTACAAAAGAAAGTCCATTAGATTATGATCAGATTTCTCAGCAGAAACTGTACAAAACAGGAGGGAGTGGAATCAAATACTCAAACAATTGAAAAAGAGAAACTACCAGCTAAGAATAATGTATCAAGCAAAGATATCCTTTATATACAAAGGAGGAATAAAGACCTTTCCAGATATACAGAAGCTGAGGGAATTTTCCACCACATAACCTGCATTATACGAAACACTGAAGAAGGTTATTCTACCTGAAACAAAAAGACAAAAGGATGCAAAACTGAGTAAGATGACAAAACAGACAGACAGAAGCAGGAAATGGAAACCCCTAAACAGAATGGGGCACTATATGTTTAAACATATCATAAAGGTTAAAGAAGATAAACACATTAAAAAAGAAAAAAAGACAATTTGCTACTGCAACTCAGAAATGAACTCACAGCATAAATTGGGATAATCTGTGACCACAAAAACATAAAAGGGGAGGGAGTAAAGGTCTGAATCTGCAAAGGGGAATGGAGATAAGAAGCATACTGAAGAAAAAAGACTACTGTATATATGAAACTTTCTTTTACATAAACTTAATGATAACCACTCAAAAATAATCCAGAACTGAGCAGTATAACATTAAAATAAAATAAATAAAATAAAAAAGAGTAAGCAGGGAAAAATCATAGACTATGAACAAACTGAAATACCAGAGAGAAACACAAAGGTAAACAATGGAAACACTTAGCTACCACAAAATAAAAGATAAAATTGCTATTAAAAAATCCTCACATATCAATAGTCACCTTAAATGTACACGGATTGAACTTACCAATAAAAAGCAGAGTAGCAGGTTGGATCAAAAAATGAAACCTAACCATATATTGCCTCCAAGAGACACATCTCAGCTACAAGGGCGAATATAGACTCAAAGTGAAAAGTTCGAAAACAATAATCCAAACAACTGGAATCCAGAGAAAAGCAAGTGCAGTATACTTGTATCTGACAAAACAGACTTCAGGATAAAAAAGGTAACAAGAGACAAAGATGGACATTTCATAACGATAAAGGGGACTATACAACAAGGAGACATAACAGTCATCACTATTTATGCCCTCAATCACAGAGCACCAAAATATACTAAGCAACTATTAACAGAACTAAAGAGGGAATCTGACAAAAACACAATTGTAATAGGGGACCTATATACACCACTGGCAGCTAGGGATAGATCATCCAAACAGAAAATCAGTAAGAAAATATCAGCCTTAAATGACACATTAGACCAAATGGACTTATTGACATTTACAGAGCCTTTCATCCTAGAACATCACACTATTCATTCTTTTCTAGTGTACATGGAACATTCTTAAAGATAGACCATATGTTAAGACACAAAACTAGCCTCAGCATATTTAAGAATATTAAACAAATGCCAAGCATATTCTCTAACCACAATGCTTTGAAATTGGAGATCAACTGCAAAAAGAAAGTGGGGAAAAAAACAAATACATGTAGATTAAACAACATACTACTAAAAATTGACTCATCAGAGAAGACAAAAAGGAGAAATCAAAAAACATGTAGAAGCAAATGAGAATGAAAATACATAATATCAAAATTATTGGGATACTGCGAAAGCAGTATTAACAGGGAAACAAGAAAAATCCCAAATAAACAACCTAACAATACATCTTAAAGAATGGGAAAAAGAAAAAGAAATGAAACCCTAAGTCAGCAGAAGAAAGGAAATAATAAAAATTAGAGCAGATTCAACAAAGTAGAGAACGAAAGACAATAGGAAAAAATTAATGTAACAAAGAGCTGGTTCTTTGAATAGATTAATAAAAATGACAAACCCCTGGCTATACAGACTAAGGATAAAAAAGGCACAAATAAACAAAATCAGAAATGAAAGAGGACAAGTTACCACAGACAGCACAGAAATATAAAAATATCATAAGAAAATACTATGAACAACTATATGCCAACAAATTGAATAACCTAGAAGAAATGGACAAGTTCTTAGAAATATATAACCTTCTTAGACTGAATAATGAAGAACTAGAAAATATAAAAAGACTGATCAACAGTAAAAAAAATTTAAACAATCATCCAAAACCTCCCCAAAAGCAAAAGTCCAGGACCATATGGCTTCACTAATGAATTCTACCAAGCATTCAAAGATGATTTAATACCTGTAATCCTCAAACTCTTCCAAAAAAATTAAAGAAAAGCCAATACTTCCTAACTCATTTTACGAGGCCAACATTACCCTGATACCAAAATCTGGTAAAGATAATACATAAAAAGAAAACTACATACCCAGTATCTCTGATGAATACAGACACAAAATTCCTAAGCAAAATACTAGCAAATCAAATACCAATACACTGAAAAGATTATACATCATGATCAAGTGGGGTTCATTCTAAGGGTAGAAAGATGGTTCATCATACGCAAATTGACATGCTATACACCAGATAAACAAAATAAAGGATTAAAAACACATAACCATATCAATACATGCAGAAAAAGCGTTTGACAAGATACAACATCCATTTATGATTGAAACACTTTGAGTATAGTAGGAAAGTCCCTCAACATAATACAAAACCTCCATATATGACAAAACCTCAGCTAACATCATACATAATGGTGAAAAACTCAAACTGTTTCTTCTAAGATCAGGAATAAGACATGGATGCCCCTGTCACCACTGTTATTCAACATAGGATTGGAAACCCTAGCCAGAGCAATCAGGCAAGAGAAAGAAATAAAAGGCATCCAAGTTGGGAATGAAGAAGTCAAATTGTCACTTTTTGCAGATGACATGCTTTTTATATAGAAAACACTAAAAACTCCATGGAAAAATTATTAGAAACAATAACCAAATACAGTTAAGTTCCAGGATATAAAATCAACGTACAAAAATCCATTGTATTTTATATACTAACAGTGAAATTTCAGGAAAAGAAATGAAAAAACAAAATTCCTTTTGCAATTGCAACAAAAAGAATAAAGTACCTAGGAATAAACTTGGCAAAAAAATATGAAGGACCTATACATTGAAAACGCTAAGACATTATTAAAAGAAATTGAAGAAGACAGAAAGAAATGGAAAGGTATTCATGGATTGGAAGAATCACCAGAGTTAAAATGGCGATGTCACCCAAAGCAATATACATATTCAATGCAATCCCCATCAAAATCCAAATGCCATTTTTTAAAGAAGTAGAACGAAAAAAAAAAAAAAAAAAAAAAACAAATCTGTATGGAAACACAAAAGAACTTGACTAGCCAAAGCAATCCTAAGGAAAAAATAAATAAATAAGCCTGGAGGTATCACACTTACTGATTTCAATTTATACTACAAAGTGACAATAATCAAAACGGCAAGGTACTGGAAGAAAAACAGAGACAAATGAACAGAATTGAGAACCCAGAAACAAACCCACATAGACATGGGCAGATAATTTTCAACAAAGAAGCAAAAAACATACAGTGGAGAAAGAAACCCTCTTCTATAAAAAGTACCTGAAAAATTTGAAAGCCATGTGTAAAAGAATGAAACTAGACTGCTATCTGTCACTATGTACGAAAATTAACTCAAAATGAATCAAAGACCGAAATATAAGATCTGAAACAATAAATTCCATAGAAGAAAGCATATGTAGTAAATTTATAGACCTTGGGTTCAGAGAGGATTTTATGAATTTGACCTCAAAGGCAAGAGAAATAAAAGCAAAAATAAATGAATAAAACTGTATCAAACTAAAAATCTTCTGCATAGCAAAAGAAACTGTTAACAAAACAAGAGGCAAACAATGAATAGGAGAAGATATATTTGCAAACGACACTCCATTAAGGGGTTAAATATCCAAAACATATAAAGAACTCAAATAAACAACACAAAAACAATCTAATTTAAAAAAAAAAAAAGAAATGGGCAGAGGACCTGAATAGACACTTCTCCCAAGAAGACATACAAACAGCCAAGAGATATAGGAAAAGGTGCTCAACTTCATTAGCTATAGGGAAATGCATATCAAAACCACAATGAGATACCACCTCATACCTGTTAGAATGGCTATTATCAAGTAATAGCAAGTGTTGGAGAAGTTGTGAAAAAAGGAACCCTCATGCACTGTGCTGGGAATGTAAACTGGTACAGCTACTATGGAAAACAATACGGAGAGCCCTCGTAAAATTAAGAATAGAATTGCCATATAACCCAGCAATCACTCTTCTGGGTATCTACCCCCAAAAATCTGAAAACACTGATCTGTAAAGATGTATGTTCACTGCAGCATTATGTTCAGTGGACAAGACATGGAAATATCCAAAGTGTCCTTTGATAGATGATTGGATAAAGAAGATGGAGTACATACATACAATGGAATATTACTCAGCCATAAGACAAGATGAAGTACTGCCATTTGAGAGTATCTTGAGAGTACATGCTAAGTGAAATAAGTCACATAGAAAAAGTCAAGAACCACATATCTTCACTCATATGTGGGATATAAAACTGAAAGCATCAAATGAACAAGACAATCAAACAAAGAAACAAAAATTCATAGACACAGACAACAGTTTAGTGGTTACCAGAGGGCAGGGGAGTGGTAGAAGAGATAAAAGGGGGTCAAATATACAGTGAGGAAAGAAGTGACCCCAGGTGGTGAACACACAATGCAATATATAGATGACGTATTATATAAAGAAATGTACAATTGACACTTATAAAATTTTACTAATCAATATCACCCCAATAAATTTAATTTTAAAAACCCCAAATAAAACAGCTGATATCATACTTAATAGTAAAAAACTGGAAGATTTGCCCCTAAGAATTGCAAGGCAATGGTGTCCTCTCAGGAGACTCCTGTGCAAAATCATATAGAAACATTAGATAGTGCAACAAAACATGCAAAAAATATAAAAGTGGACAGATTAGACATGAAAAAATAAAATATATTTACAGATGTGTGTGTATATATAGATATATGTATAATGACTGTCAATGGAGAAAATCCTAAAGAAGCTACAAAAAAGCTAATGATTTCTTTTTCTCTCACATTTGTATTGCTAGCTATTCTGTAACTACTGTATGTGTTTACTTTGTTGAACAACTAAAGAAACGTATTATATTGAATATATTCAAAGAATTATACACCACGATCAAGTGCAATTTACCCAAGGAATGTAAGGATGTTCAACATCTACAATTTTATCAACATGATACATATCAACAAAATGAAGGATAAAAATCATATGATCATCTCAACAGATGCAGAAAAAGTGTCGGACAAAATTTACATCCTTTTATGATAAAAATTCTCAACACAGTCTGTATCAAGGGTGAAAATCTGAAAGCATTTTCTCTAAAATCAGGAAAAAGACAAGGATGCCGATTCTTACTACTTTTATTTAGCATAGTATTGGTAGTCCTAGCCACAGCAATCAGACCAGAAAAATAAATAAAAGGTATCCAAACTGGAAAGGAAGAATAAAAATTGTCACTATTTCCAGATGATATGATACAATGTATAGAAAGCCGTAATAACTCCACCAAAACACTATTAGAATAAATGAGTTCAGTAGTTACAGGATACAAAATTAATATACAGAAATCTGCTGCATTTCTATACACTAATAATGAATTATCAGAAGAAGAAATTAAGAAAATAATCTCATTTACAGTTGCATCAAAAAGCATAAAATATCTAAGAATAAATTTAACTAAGGAGATAAAAAAAACCTGTACTTGGAAAACTATAAGACATGGAAGAAAGAAATTGAAGAGGACACTAAGAAATGGAAGGATACATCATGCTCATGGATTGGAAGGATTAATATTGTTAAAATGTCCTAACTACCCAAAGCAATATACAGATTCAAGATAACCCCTGTTAAAATACCAATGGAATTCTTCTCAGAACTAGAACAATTAATCCTAAAATGTATATGATACCACAAAGATTCTGAATAGCCAAAGAAATCTTGAGAAAAACAAAGTGCAAGGTATCACAATCCCTGATTTCAAACTATACCACAAAGATACAATAATCAAGAGAATATGGTACTAGCACAAAAACAGACATATGAATCAATGGAATAGAATACAGAGCCCAGAACTAAATCCTTGCTTATATGGTCAATTAATTTACAGCAAAGGAGGCGAGAATATACTATGCGGTAAAGACAGCCTCTGCAATATGCGGTATTAGGAAAACTGAACAGATGCAATAAAAAAAAAAAAATGAAACTGAACCATTTTCTTACACCATATAAAAAAATAAACTCAAAATGAGTTAAAGATATAAATATAAGACCTGAAACCATAAAACTCCTAGAAGACAACATAGGTAGTAAACTATTTGAAATCACTCTTGTCAATATTGTTTTAATATATCTCCTTGGGCAAGGGCAACAAAAGAAAAAATAAACAAGTAGAACTATATCAAACTAAAAAAGTTTTGCATAGTGAAGGAAACCATCAACAAAAAGAAAGACAACCTACTGCATGGGTGAAGATATTCAGAAATGATATGTTTGATGAGGAAATAATATAAAAAATGTATAAAAAAAATCATACAAGCATGTTCAAATTGCACAGGAGCAAACCTGAAAAAGATTTTCATAGCCAGAGCTGAAACAATTTGACTAAAAAAATTACACACATGGTGCCAAAAAAATGTACACACATTTTAAGAAAGGAAAAAACTGTATTAAAATTACACTGATAGTAACCACTTTAAGCATCCTTTGTAATTGCACAAGTCAAATGTGACTTGTATTCATCTTTTGTTATCAGTATATATTGAGTATTACAATTTTAATACATTTTTTTCCTTTCTTAAAATGTGCATACATTTGTTTGGCACCCTCTGTAGATTTAAAGACAATAAATGTTACTAGAGATAAATATATATCATAATGATTAAAAGGCTAATAAATTAAAAAGATATAATAATCCTAAATTATTAAGCCTCTGATAAAAACTCTTCAAAATACTTAGGGACACTGACAGAATTGAAGGGGGGTAATGAGAGAAATAGGTAAATATTTTAACACTCCTTTCTCAGTTATTGATAGAATAGGTACACAAAATTCTGTAAGAATATAGAAGACTTGAACAACCACATCAAACAAAAGGACCTCACTGAACTTATAATTAATTTGACCCCAAAACAGAAGAATCTACATCATCTTAAGTGCATATTGAATAATTACTGAGATAGAACATATGCTGAGCCATAATATAATTCTCAATAAATTGAAAATGTTTTAACTCATATAGACTATTTTCTATGAATAAAATGTAGTTATAGTAGAAGTTAGTAATTGAAAGATAGCTGGGATACCCCCAAACTATTTGAAAATTAAACTCACACACACACACACACACACACACACACACACACACACACGGACAAAGAAGATTTTATGAAAGAATTTAGAAAATATTTTTAATGGAATGGCTATGAAAACATAATACGACTGCTAAAGCAATGTATATACAACATACAGCTTTAAAAGCTTATACTAGAAAAAAGATATCAAATTAGTGATATTAGTTGTTTATCTTGAGAAATATAAAAGAAGAAAGAAAAAGAAAAGAATCCCAGAGAAGCAGAATGAAAGAACATAGGTCGAGAGAAAAAATCAATGGAATGTAGTAAAAACACTAAATAAAATCAAAGGGAACAAAAGCTAGTGCTTTGAAAGATCAATAAAATTGATAGGCCTCTAATTATCTTGATCAACAAATAAGACAGAATATACAAGGAGCCAAAATTAGAAAGGGTCATCACTAAAGATATGCAGACAGAAAATGTTTTAAGGAAATATTCTAAAGTTTTATGGCTATAAATTTGACTAGTTAGATGAAATGGACAAACACTTTGAATGGCTCAAATTACTAAAACTGACCCAAGAAGAGACCAAAAATTTAAATATCTCTATGTCCAATATAAAAATGAAATTTGTTATTAAACTCTTCCCCACAAGAGAACTCCAGGCTCAAATGACTCACTGTTTGAAGAATTCTATCAAACTTTTAATAGAGAAATACTAGGAATCCCACAGAAACCCCCAAAACATAGAAGAAAAAGAGGGTTTTGCAAATTGTTTTATGAAGACAGCATTACCCTCATATGACGGAGAGATATTATAAGAAACAGAAAACCTTATGAAAACATTTGCAAATCAAATTCAACGGTATAAAAATGTGACAACTCATCCCAACTATGTGAATGACATTACTAATGAATGAAAAGTTTGTTTAACATTATAAAGTAGATCACTGTAATTCACCATATTGATAGAATAAAGAAGAAAATACTATAATCATTGTAATAAATAGAAAAAAAATTGACAAAATTCAGTACCAATCAATACATGATTAAAGCTTGCAGCAAAATTAGAAAGAGATAAAATTTTCTCAAAAGGCATGTAAGAAAACCCTACAACTAACATACTTAATGATGAGAACACTTTCTCTCTAAGACCAAAAACAAGGCTAGAATGGCTTTTATTTGGCATTGAACTAGAAGGCCTACCCAGTGCATTAACACTAGAAAAATATAAAAAATTATTGGAAAGCATGAAAATGACAGAATTTTGTATTTAGAAAATTCTAAAAAATTTAAAAATTATAACTAATAAATGAATTTAGCAAGACTGCAGGATATAAGATTAGTAAAGAAAATAATTTTGTTTTCCCATAATCACAATAAACTATTGAAAAGTAAAAAAAATGACAATTTACAGTCACATGAAATTAAAATATTTAGTAATATATAACAAAATATGTGTAAGACCTGTCCATTTAAAACTGAAAAATGCTACTAGGAGAAATTAATGAAGACCTGAAGTAAGTAGAGATATTTATTATGCTTATGGATTGGGAGTAATATATTGAGAAAACATCAATTCACCCTAAATTGATACACAGATGTAAATCAATCCCAATCAAAATTTTAGAGGATATTTGTAGAAATTGACTAATTCTAAAAGTTGTATAAGAGAACATAGTTACAGGACTTACATTAACTGCTTCAAGGTTTACTATAAAGTAATCAAGTTTGTGGTGGTGTGCTATAGTATGAAGTACATTTATCAAGTGAACACTATAGAGTACCCAAAATTAGACACAAATATGGTCAACTGATTTTTTAAATCAAATTTCCAAGATATTTCAAGCAGGTACAAGTAAATATCCGTAAATGAAAGTGGGAATGAGTATCTATACTTTCATCATACTATTAAAAATTAACCCCAAATTTGTTATAGACTAAAATGATGAGTTCTAGAAGAAAATACAGGGAAAAAAATTCTTATGACCGTAGGCAAGGCAAAGATATCTTAATAGGACACAAAAAGCAAAGAGCATAAGAGAAAAAATGAATTAAGTGGGACTTTATCAAAATAAGAATGTTCTGCTATTCAAAATGTACCATTGAAAATATAAGGAACAAAATGGTAAAGAACATTTATATATATACATATATGTATTCACACATATACACATATATACACAAACACACACATATATAAGCAGCAAATGAAAGAAAAAGTCTCTGGCATTGTTATCCAACTTATCACAGATTTAAATTTGTCCATAACAAGGACACCACAACTCAAAACTAATCTTTTTTCCCCTATTTGGACCCACATATACCAAGATTAGAGAATTATTCTTCATCTCAAATTAATGATTTATCTGCCTATTTAACTTCTATCCAATTTATTAATTGTAACATCCATTCATTAACAAATTAATATGGAACTCTAGATTCCTAAATCTTATAAGATTAAATATATATATATATAAATATATATGTCTGAAGAGAGTAAATTTTTTCATGGCCCATATAACTTAACTAACTTTTTAAGACATGAATCCGAACCATTTTTTCTTAATATCAAGAGGATATTTTGGGTAATTTGAATTGAGTATTTGTAGCCAAGATTGTCACAGCTTGTGATTTTTTTAGAAAAGATTGTTATAGTCCTATTTAAAAAGTATATGCTGCCATAAAAATTATGGTTAGTCAACCAGGAAAACAGTACCAAATGCTGAGACCGAATTTTATAATTCAGAGGAATTTTACTAATAGACTTTATGAAGCAGTGGAGTACTAAACTATGTACGGTAAGTGGTGTGTGGTGGGCACTAAGTAATTAGAGTTGCAAACACAAGCTCTGACAGTTTTATGTGAAAACAGAAATGGTATTGTTTTCAAATTCCAAAGAACAGGTGCAAGTACTCAGCACTATAAGAGAAAGTAGGAAGGAAAAAAAAATCCTTAAAATTTTAGGAGTTCAATTATTGTAGATGGAGAGAAATTAATAGAATAAAATGAGTTGAATATGAAGAATCTATTTCATTCATTCGTTGATTCATTCATTCATCATATTATTAGTACTTGACATGTTTCAGACACTGTTCCAGTTTCTAGGGATAAGTACTATAGTAGTGACCCAAAAACCTGCGTAGTGAAGCTCGTATTTTAGTGGACAGAAACAGATAAAATCCAAATATACAAGTAACATATAATATATTGGCTATATATAATATCAATGTACTAAAGAAAAGACAATAGGTTTAATGATGTAGGGTACTTGGAGAACAGACAGACAGTGGGGTTATAGAACTTTCTGAGGTATATTTGAGAAAGACCTAAATAAAATAACAGCATACATCTATCAGTAAAAAAGTGTTGTAGAGAAAGGCATTAGAAAAAGAATGTTTCGGAAAGAGGCAACATTTAGTGAAAAGGCCAGTCAGTGTGGCATTCTTAATATGTTCTCAATATATTTTTAATATGGGAACCTTAAGGGCATCATTGTAACTGTAGCACATGGATTCTCAACCTCCTAAATGTATTATTAACATTTAGGACCAATTGTGGGGGTTCTCTTGTATATTGTAGGATTTTTAGCAGCATCCCTGGCCTCTCCCCGACTAGATACCAGTATCTAGTACTAGTACATACATATCCAATACTTCCAGTTGTGAAAACCAAATATATCTCCTGATGTTGCTAAATGTCACTGCCTGGGAAGGAGGAGGCCAAAATCATCACCACCCATCCCCCATCAAGCATGGTTTAAGAACCACTGCTCTTGACAAAAGGAACAAAAGAGAAAATGATAGGAGACATGGTCAGAGAAAGAATGCTTGAAGTCATTACAGGCAGGGTATTGTAGGACATTTTAAGAACCTTCATGGAAATGATTTGAGCAGAGGAGGGAGATTTGTAGGTTCATTCTGACTGACAGGTAGAAAATAGAATGCAGGTGAACAAGAGTGGAAACCGAGCAACTGGTTAGGATGCTAATACAATACTCCAAATAAGATCACTGAAAGGAAGCAGAGGAAGTGGTAAAAAGTGGAAAGCTCTGTATCTATTTTGAACTACAGTGAACAGGATTCGTTTTGGGATATAAGAGGAGTCTTCTTCTTTTTTTTTTTAATGGCCTACCTACTGGAAGAGTGAAACTGTCACTTATTGAGATGAAAACAGACTCCTGATGAAACAAGATTTAGGCACAGTTAAGGGATATACAGACAGGAGTTTGGTTTTGAATGTGTTGTATTTGAATTGCTTATTAGACAGCCAAGCAAAGATGTTGAGTAGAAATTTGGATATATGTGGCTAGATTTCAGGGGAGACGCTGGTGCTAGAAATATAAATTTGGGAGTGTTCATCATCTATGAGATTACTCAGGGAGTAAAGACAGATATAGGAAAAAAGAAATTCCAGAACTAAACTCTGATACATTGCAAAAGTTAGAAGTTTGGAGGATGAACAAACATAGACTTGAGTACATTATCATAAAGGTATAGGGCCAAAAATATGTTTTAAATAAATATATTTCTGTAGAAAATTTTGAGAAGCATCAAGGTAAGGAAAAGTCTGCAGGTCCCTCACAAAACTAAAATATAACAGATTATGTATAAGAAGGATACCTGTAGAATCCAACACACCAGGGACTCAATAAACATTAGCTACCATAAGTGAGGCTTTGAGCCTTAAATGAGTAGAGGAATTGCTGAGCTCTTAATGGAAATGTACAAATTAAGTGGGATAGTGTAATCTGCAGGAAAATTACTGGTAGAAATGGAAGGACTCTGAGTAGCACAGGATGGTGCTTTGGAGAAACAGTTGACACTATATTTGAGGGGTGTCACTAGAGACAAAGCAAAAAAAGGCATCTATTTTGAAATTATTAAGCAGATATTTTTGATAAGAGTAGAGAAGTTTTCTAAAGGAGCAAAGAAAATATGTGAGGATAAGGCAAGGGACCAAACTAAGAGAAACGTTCACATTTTGCAAGGGGTGAAGGGAGAGAAAACCTGAGAGAGAAAAAAACTATTGAGATAGTTAAAAGAACCACTGTATCAGTGGCAGTACCAAGTTTTCCTGAGAGATGGGAAGACAAGGGAAACTCAAAAGCCACTGTGTTTTATATTTAGTAGATTATTTTATACAATGGGCAGTCATGATCAGAATGATAGAAGTGGTAGCCAGATTCTTAAGTGGAAATTATACAGTAATTTATCACAGTAAACTTAGTCTGATGTGAAAATGAAGACAAAATAGTGTCTACATGTTATTTAAGAAGTAGGGGAACAAGGGGGTGCACATATTTTTTTGAATTAGTGTTTTGAATTTCTTTGAGTAAATACCCAGAAGTGGAATTGCTAGGTCATAAGGTAGTTCAATTTTAATTTTTTTGAGGAACCGCCATACTGTTTTCCACAGTGGCTGGACCAATTTGCAATCCCACCAACAATGCATGAAGATTCAATTATTTTCATTGCAGTGTTATTTACAATAGCCAAGACATGGAAACAACTGAAGTGCCAATCAATAGACAACTGGATAAAGAAGAGGTACATATATACAATAGAATGTTACTCGGCCATAAAAAAAGAATGAAATCTTACCATTTGCAACAGCATGGATAGACTTAGTGGGTATTATGATAAGTGAACTAAGTCAAAGACAAATACCATATGATTTCACTTATATGTGGAATCTACAGATCAAAATAAATGAACAAACAGAAACAGACCCATAGATACAGAGAACAAATTGGTGGTTGCCAGGTGGGAGTGGGGATTGGGGGATGGGTGAGAAAGGTGAACAGATTAAGTACAAATTGGTAGTTATAAAATAGTTATGAGGATGTAAAGTACAGCATAGGGTATATAGTGAATAATATGGTAATAACTATGTATGGTGTCAGGTGGGTACTAGACTAGTCAGGGGGATCGTTTCTTAAATTATATAAATGTCTAACCACCATGCTGTACACCTAAAACTAATATAAAATAATACTGAATGTCAACTATTATATAGATATATGTATATGTATACATATATATATATATGGTCCTGGGATATAAAGTACAGCATAGGGAATATAGTCAATAATATTGTAATAACTATAGAGTATGGGTTGGTACTAAACTAATTAAGGGGGATCACTTTGTAAATTTTATAAATGCCTAACCACTATTCTGTACTCCTGAAACTAATATAAAGTAATATTGAATGTCAACTGTAATTGAAATTTTTTTTAAATTAAAAAAAGTAGTGGAAAATTTTTAGAGCGTCAATCATGTTTTAGTTATATATGTGTGTGTGTATATATATGTGTGTGTATATATATGTATAAAACTAAATCTATATACTATGTATGTTATATATGTTACAGATGTTATATATATAACATATATGTTACATATATGTTATATATAGTATATAGATTTAGTTTTATACATATTATAGATTTAGTTTTATACATATATATAGATATAGATATATTTTAAGACATCTAAAAGTGGTTTACCTAAGGAAATATATAAACTTAAACTGAAAAAAAAAATGAAGGAGAAAGAGTAAATATGGATGGGTGGTTAAGGTGAAAATGTGTTATTAGAACTGATGTCAGAGCTTTGTGACAACAAAATACAAATGAATACGGTAATGCAAAGACAAACTGAGACACAAGAAGCCAGGTAGAAGAATGAGTATGTTATATTTAGTCCTCGATGAAATCATGATTGAAGAGAATTACGAGCGTTAGAAGTAAGACAGAAAGTCAAAATGAGAGATTCAAATAAAACCATAGATTGATGCCAAAAAGTGAAGAATTACAGTTTTTTGTTATTTTTAAAGACTATTTAAGAAATGTAACATACTCGTAAAGGAGACTTCTGAGGCCTCATGATACTTAACAAAGAAGGGAGAGCACGATTATCCTTAAAAGAAGATCAAGGATTTGCAAGGGCAGACTTTGACAGCAATCAGTAAAAGAATATGACATTGGACATAAAATACAACCATAACTTAGAATACAAAAAGTTAATTTCAATAGTTGCAATTCAGGAGTAAGTAAACAGGCAGAGGCACGTGCAAGGCAAAAGCAAGGCCTAACTACATTCATTAGTCCCCAAGACAGAGGGATTATAGATAAATGCTAGTGTATAAAGTAAATGTACAAGTAACATAGAAGAGGAAGTCCTATCATCGGATTCAATAGTTTGTACATTTGAATTAATTATGTTGACAACTGTAAAAATGAACAAGTCAGTGATTATTATATAATCAAATGTCTAATACGAAAAATAATTGTATATTATATCCAGAGGCCATATGTGGCATATGATTTTAATTGATACTTTCATTCTTTATTATCAAAAAGAGTTTGTGCTAATATCTTTTTTTAAAAAACCTTTAAGAGTGAAGTGCCTGTATGACTTGAGTAAGTGCTCCCTCTGTTCGGGGTGCTTCTCTCAAATAAGTGGATCCCCATCAGCACTCATTGAGCACTTACAAAGTCAGAGAGAGAACCTGATATTGGGAGTTAAGATGAGTAATATATCTGCTCTGCCTTCAGGGAACTTACAATTCAACAAAGTCAGACAGGCATGCACATTTATACCTCTGAAATTGCATACTGCATGTTAAGATGAAAGTATGGGGTCAGGATGAGGTTGTTTGATTTCAGCATTAAAGAACGGGTGCTACAAAATTGGAAAAAAAAAAGACATGATATTATAGGTCCATAATTGTACAGAAAGAAATGCTGCCCTAAGTCTGGAAGGATTTCCATGAAATGCTTAAAGAATGCATGACTAATAATAATCAGGATAAAAGCTACCTAGGACGTGGTTCTTGGCAGTGTGCACCTTTCTGAAAACAAGGCCTCTGTGAAGATCAGCTCTTTAAGGCAAGCCAGTCTCGGGGAGAGAAAAAGAAGCTAGAGATCATGGGTTCTGATATCCTTTCTTCATCAGCCTTTACCCTGAAACCTCAACACAAAATACTGAGATGAATACAAGTAACGTGTGATGTGACAGATTAGATTATTTTTCAGCACATACTTATTCCCCTGCCCCTCCCTTCTCTCTTACAGCAGGCTGTACTTCCTGCCACTCTTTCCAACATGGGGAATAGCCATAAGAATTGCTTGACAAATGCAAAGTGAGCAAACATTATATGAGGGAGGTGTTATACTGGCATCCCATCTTCCCTGAAACAAGCATGCCCTGTTCCCAGACTGAGTCAGGTTGAGTTGACCTGAATGAAATCAACTTGCACCCTAACACAAAGCCACCCAGCTACTCTAAAAATTCTTGAAAGAGAAAAAAGGTGTTCTTTTTTATAAGCCTGTGAGATTTGGTGATGGTGGTGGTGGTGGTGGTGGTGGTGGGGTAGGAGCAGGGTTTTTGTTACTCAGCATTTTTAAACTAGAAATCTTACTGAAATATGTGATATCATATAAATATCTGTCAACTGTTGCCACAACGAAAGCATCAACCACCCTAAAACTTAGCATCTTAAAATAACAATCATTTATTCTCTTGAACCTGTGGATCTGTTGGAACAGTTGTGCTAACCTGGACGAGACTCGCCTGGGTGCTTCAGCTTCAGGTGGGGGCAACTGAGCAGGTCTTCTTATCACTACTGGTCTGTGCATTCGCTGGGGTGGTATTTATTCTGGGGCAGCAGTTACCCAGGGGACAGATCAACTTATCCCAGAAAATACAGAACAGAGTAAAGATAACATTTTTCTGTCCACACTAGGGAATGAATGTCAGGCCCTCCAAATTTCTGTTAAAGGAGATCCAGTAATATTTACCACTTTTAGTAGCACAAATTTCTATGAAATTTATCTTTCATAAACTAATCTTCTTACATCGAAGGCAGGATTGTAGGAGGATGAGCAAAAGCACATGAAGCTTGCTAAAGCCCCGGCTTAAAACTGCCACATACCACTGGACAAAACAGGTCAAATGGCTAAGTCCAATTTCCATGAGGCAAGCCTACGTAGAGGCAATAAAAATGTAGCTGCAGGGAAAGCGGACAAATTGAGTCAAGTATTATAATGATGGTGGGGGGGAAGAAAAGAGCAAAGGGGGGGACACACCCTAGAGTGGGGCTAATTAATTTGTTTATTTAGCAATATCTAATCAATTTATTTAGCAATATGCAATAGCAAAAGACAAAGGCAATCAATAGAATGTGCTAATGACAGAAAGTAAAGGTGGTTAAGACAAACTATATACATTGATACCAACGTCAACTCAAAAGAGTATACATACTTATAAGTTTAAGAGATCCCAACACATGTTTACTATTGATCAAAAAATTACTTGGCTAAATACACAAATGACATCAGTAAGGAGTATCCAAAAACAATAATAAGCTCTATAGGATAGTAACTATTACAATAGATGTCAAAAGCTCACCAAACTGGGGGAGAACAGTACTGGAAAAGTCATAAATCAAAACCTTGTCAGGTCTGTAGCTGAGAGAAACTCAGGCGTCGTCTCCCACACCGTTGCTTACAAGTTCCCAAGAATGCTGTTGTTGTATTTAATCTCCATTATACATAACTCAATAGTATTTAATTACAAAACACATGTGAAGTCTCACCAGAGTCTCTGGGAATGAGAAAGAATCTTCATTTAATATACTCTACCTCCAAACAATTCTAATGCATCAAACTGTAAAAATGCTCTCTCTTGTGATCTCACAAGACAATACTCTTTGTTAGCCTGTGACACACATTAGTGTTTTTCTTTCTTGCTTGCCACTCTCAAAGCCTGTCGCCCACCACTGCTTATCAGCCTACTTTTCTCTGTGCCTGCTGTAAAATTGCTAATCTTGGTACCAGTGGTATCACATCTTGATACTCCTAAAACTGTCAATGCAGTTCGGTGCTCTCTGGAGTACTCCATGCAAACATTTACTGTACAGTGAAAGTTCTGAATGGTACCTTGAAAAAATATAATAAAACTTTAATGAAAAATATTGTATTATTTCGTGTTTAAACAAAATTATTTCTAGACCCCTTACCCACAACTAAATTTTAGAAATATAAGCACAAATGTTTGATCTTCTGTACAGAATGCATAGTCATTTCTAGTTTTCCAGATGACGTCTGGAGATGGAATCTCTACAACCTCACAGGTACCTGGTTGATTAACTGAGCATTTGAAAGTTATTAATGACATATTATTTGGATTTTAATTTAAGTTCACATTCTCTAGTTGGTACTATGGAGACACTTTAAAAACTGGTCTTCAAGAACTTGATAGGAATACTTCAAACATGGCAAAGATTTAATCAACTGCTATCTTGATATCTTTGTTAAGATAATCAATTCAAATCTTTTTAAGGTTTTTTCATAAGTAGTTTGGGGGGATATTTTCAATGATTGTTACTTTTTAAAAAGTGTAAACAAGTAAAATTAAGTCAATTATCTAGATACCTTATACAGTGGCATACTTTGTAGCTCCATCTCTTAATAATCTAGTAATTTGTAATAGGTAACAATATTTTTAGCAGGAAAAATACTTTTATTTATGTGCATACTCCATCAAATGTACTTTCCTATATAGGTAAAAGACAAAAGATTATACATAATAATCTTTCCAATTTCCTTCCTCGTCTGTTAATCAAAAATGAAGTTCCTCTGTCAATTCTAAGTGCTTAAATATCTTATCAACCCATACTTTATTGCTACAATATAGAAAACCAATCTGGATTCCACTGTTAAATTCTTCACATGGTGGAATGACATTAATAATCACAGTGTTTTCCTCGATTCGTTTACAGAACTGTTTTGAACTGATGCTTCTCCTTTTATTTTTAATCTAGTATTAATCCATGTAAAAATTTGTAGCAGAAATCCAATTTCTATGTGCCTGATAATATTATTAACACCTTTGTGCATGTTCATCTAATCTGCAACAGGAAACAAAGTACATTATCCAATTACATGTTCTATTGTCTTGTTAGACACTATATATCATCTGCTTATTTCATCAAGGAAGTTTATTCTCATTATGCACTTGCAATAATTTTTAGTGCCAATCAACCTCTCCTGAATTGCAACTGATGCTCTTTAGTCTCATCAAGCATTGTTCTCTGTTTCAATTACAAATTAGACAATTTCTTCTCTATAATTGTGGTTAAATTCAATGTGTGCATCAATTTTGAATTTTCTGTGTACTCGTGAATTTCGTACTTTGTTCCATACATCCACATTTAAATTTAGATTTAATAATCAAAATGCTATTATCACTTGCTGATAAATATGTCACAGAAATTGTATATTTATCTATGTAGACAAAATGACTTTGGAAGCATTAAAGATTCATTTTGCAACTCTGACTTTTAGAACTCCAAACAATCAAAGCTACATCGTTGCATCATTTTCATTTTCAACTGTGTTCACCTGAAGATGTCCCAACTGGTACATGTCACAGAAGCATTTTATTTTTAATGGGCAATGTACAAATGATCTAATTTTTTTGCCACCATAGGACTAGACAACAATTCAAACAGTTCTACCATACTTCACTATTAAATAAATGTGTCTACTGGTATATTTGCTAATTGTCTGTATTGTTACTTTCAGTAAAGAAACTCCGTATAACTTAGAAGAACCAGACATGCCTGCAGTAGTAACGACTCTTCCTTCAATTCAGGGTTTTCTCTACATTGTCAGTAAATCAAACAGCTATTTCTTTGGTGCCTGGGATTATTAGAACTGCTTGATTGTGCAGCAGAAAAAAATTCCTGTTGCTTTAAGGAACATTTAGGAGGTTGATGTTGTTTCAGCTCTTCTATCACTCGGCTCTAGAGCTCTTCCCTTTGTTCAATTATCTCTGCCTGTAGCATCTTTCTTGGATCTTAATCTGTCTGAACCAGAGTCACCAATGAGAATAACCTTTGGAAGTAGGTCATTCAGACATCCCAGAGATATTTCTTAAGAATGAAAAAAAGAAAAGTAATTCTTGAAGAGTTGCATATTTTACAGCAGAAAACTGTTACTTCTCTTCAAGGCATTATGTAAGGTTTTTGTGTTGTGTTTTGTTTTTTCTTTTTTCCTGAGAATACAAACATAGCTAAAAATTCACTTTTATATATATGTATGTGCTCCTGCTACTGATGTAATTCTCCGTCTCTGACCCTTAATTTTGGAAGGGGAAATTCAATTAGTGTTCTGCTTTATAGACTTGAGAATCAGTGAATTACCAGAGCAAGATTCAGAACATAAAGAATGCAGGAACATGAGCAGATAGGTACTGAGTCACATGGCCTCAACTCTGGTTTATTTCACAACCTAAAAAGTAGTTAGAAGATTATAAAGACACTAGCACCACTTGAAAAAAGTTTCAGAGAACTATAATGTTATGAAGCACCACTGTGGTGGAAACGGGAGGTTTTGTATTAGACAAAGAGACAGTATCCGCAGCAAGCTATTTTAAAAAGGAATTATGTAAAGGTTAAGTTTCTAAGGCTGTCATTTCATACCAGTTTCAACTGACTTTAACAAAAGATTATATAAACAAAATGGAGCTTCCACAAAAAATTGAAAAATAGAACTTCCATAAGATCTAGCAATTTCACTTCTAAGTATATACCTAAAGGAAATTAAAAAAGAACATTGAAGAGATATCTGCACTCCCATGTCCATTGCATCATTATTTACAATACACAAGATATGGAAACAACCTAAGTCTATCAATGAATGAGTGCACAAGAAAGAAATATCTATATATACATCTATGCAATGGAATAACATTCAACTAAGAGGAAGAAGGAAATCCTGCCATTTGAGACAACATGGATGGGATTTGAGTGTATTATGCTAAGTGAAATAAGCCAGGCAGAGAAAGACAAACATTGCAGGATATCACTTACATACAGAATTAAAAAAAAAAAGTCAAATTCATAGAAAGAGAGAAAAGTGGTTGCAGGGTTAGGGGTGGGGGAAATAGAGAAAGGTTGGTAAAAGTGTACAACAAGCTTTCATCTATAAAATCAATGAGGTCTTTGGATATAATGTAAAACATGGTGATTATAGTTGACAACATGGTATTCCATAATTGAAATTTGCTAAGAGAGTAGAACTTAAATGTTCTCAGCAAAATGGGGTGAATCCTTTAAAAATGCACACATATATCAAATCACTATAATGTACACTTCAATATCTTAAATTTTACTTGTCGATTATACCTCAATAAAGCTGAAAATTTTTTTAAAAAGGCAGACAAGAATAACATACTGTAGATCAATCATGCTTGAGACCAGAGAGAAGACTAGGATAGCATCTTTGTCCTCAAATAACTTACAACTGAAAAGAAGTCAGATCCCATTATGGTAAGAGCAAAACTAATAGCTTATATCTTCATTATTCTGAAGTTGTCTGAAACTTAACAATCTCCAAAGGAAATTCAGTCATTTCAACAAATATGCACTGAACATCTACAATATACCAGGGAGTTATTTTTTGCTGAAACAGTAGTAAAGAAAACAAAATCTCTACCTTGCATTGTATTTGAAAAAGACTGACAGTAAACAAATAAATTTTTAAATGTAGGGCTAAATACCAGGGAGAAAACAAAGCAAGGTTAGAAAGGGAGACAGTGCTAGGATGGTGCAAGATGGAGGAGGGCACAGTAATCACTGTTTTGTACATAGTGTCCAAAAGAGCTTCTCGGACATTAACTTGGAGATGAGAACTAAAGAAAATGAAGATCTGAGCCATGTGGGCTTCTGGGCAACCTGTGTTCAAGGGCAGACAAAGAGCAAACCCAAAGACCTTGACCTAAGAGAATGCTGTATGTTGTTTTCAAGCAAGAGCAAGGAAGTCAGTGCAAGGGCAGAGAGCAAGGGCAGATATCAGATGGGCATAGGAGGTCAAATAATAAATGTCTCTTTGGCTTTTAGTCTGAGTGAAACAGGAACCTAGCAGAGGGCTTTGATCTGAGAAGTGAGCTAATCTGAAGTGAGAATTACCTCTCTCTGCGGTGTGGTGAATAGACCACAGGGAATAACCACTAGAAGCAGGGAGAGCAATGTCCGTCTGGGTCCAATAAGGAGACAGAAAGCACATAGTACTTTGAACAGTGGAATACAGTTAATACAAAGAATTATTACATCCTAAAACAATGATAGGAGAGTAAATTTATATTTATTCTGTTAAAACAACAACGACAACAAAAACTTCACTCAGATTCCAAATTGCTGTTCTCTCCTGGTTTTTCTCCTTACTAAATGGTTGCACTTTCTCATGTTCATATTTTGAGTCCAAATTCTGTAAACTTGGGAGAGACCTGGGAACTTTCACCTGGACAATGGAGTAAGGGCTCAGGTTCCAGACCTAAGGAAGGACAAACTGGACGGGAAACTCCCTTCTCTACACAGGAGTCAGACCTCACAGAAAAAGGTATGGCCACAGCCCACTGGATGGCCAAGAAGTTCACTGTGAACCAGCTGAGGCCTCATTCACATTCACTGGGAAAGCAAGAAAAAACCCTTGGGGCACAAACAAGCCAAGGCTGGTGCGTGGCCATGCAGAGGAAGTCAGGGAGCAGCTGTGGGTGTGAGGTCTGGGATATGCAGTGATAGAATAAATGTATAACTGTTTCAAGTAGTTTGGGGGAATTGCAATAATTTTAGGAAAGAGCAGATGCTGGCTTGGACCATGGCGGTAACAATGCCAGCAACATGGGGCAGTCTGATGATTTACATATGTATTTCGAAAGCAGGGGCAACAGATTTGCTAATGTAGAATGCAATGGGGAAAAAAATATTTTTTATCTGATTAACTGGAAAGATGTTATTTATTATTTAGTATAGGGATGATTACGAAAGAAGCAGGTTTGTGGGAACATGTTTGGACACACTGGATGTGAGGTACTTAAAAGATACACAGATCAAGATATTGAATAGAGAGTTGTATAAAAGTTGGTAAGTCAGGAGACAACTTTGAACTGGATATAAAAATATGCACATCATCAGAAATAGAAGATATTTAAAGGCAAAAGATGGAATGACATAATAAAAGGTCATGTGTAAGTAGAGAAGAGAAGAGACACCAGAATTAAGCCTGGAAACACTCAAATTTTAGAAGGTGAGAAAATGAGTTATTAGAAGACTTGAGAAAATTTGGCAGGATTGCATGACTGCATTAAGGATGAGCTGTCTTGAACTTAAGATAAAATAAAAAGGCATCAAATTACAATGTTCTTGCCAGCCACTTTCAGCTGCCCCACTGCAGGTGCAGAAACAGCCTCTGAGGTAAAATTATTATTAATCAGACAAAATGATAATCTTTGCATATTTCATTAAGTGAACTGATGTCAGAGACTGTAAATTACAATCATGCCTACACCAGAGAGTGAGTAGCATTTCCTAATTTAAAGTGTCTTTCTTCTTTAGCCTCACTATTTGTTGTCACTCATCTTCTGCTGAGGAAAATGGCTTCAATTTCTCCATTTCCCCCCTATTATCTGTTATTATGAAATATGTGGTCTCCTTTCATATCAGATATGATTACTGCTGAAAATATCAAAAACATGAAATACACTATTTGCAGAAGTGGACATATATTTAAATGAGATCAATTATGCTTTGTCAAAAGTGGAAAGAGATTTGGGAGTATCACTAGACCTGCTGCCCCTTTGTGTGCGATAGTATTGGTATTTTCCATTTGCCAACCCCATACCTCACTCCCCTCACAACTGATGCATCATCTAACTTTCTCATCTCTTCTCTGTGCTCAGGACGTCGTCTTCTGTATACTGTATCACTTGGTCCCCTTGTCTATTAATATAATAAAATGGGAATTAGTTAATATTTTTAAATGGCCTACTATTATTTATAAACCCTTACAATTCCTAGGTTAGGACAACTGAGTGCTAGCTAAGAAACTATAATCTATGTGGCCTTTAAAAATCAGCAAATTAAAACTACGTATTTTACATCTAGGAACTACAGAAGAACACACTAGGTATTTTCAAATATGAGTAAGAAGTTGGTTTTGCCAATGAGTAACACAAAATATAGAGGCTGAAATGCATTCACAAATCTTAAAATACAATTCAAAGTAAAACAAGACATATTTTATAATTAAGAATTAAAAATAAGCTCAAAGAAAACACTTAGCAATTATAAATATAATAATAAGGTCAATATGAACAGCATGGAGATGGTAGTATTACATTTGTATATTAAAGAATGCAGATGATTTCAGTAGTTAAGCAGTTTTGAGGATGAGGAACTACCCTTACCAAAGGCATATATCATGCAAATTATGCATTATTTACTGAGTATTCTAAATGAATTTACACTTGAGTATAAAGGATTGTATTGGAATAAGAGTTTCTGAATCAACTTAAGCTAGATGCAAAGGAATGCAATTCAAGAAGAGTTTGGAAAGTTTGTTTGGGGCTAGATCTTAAAGAACCATCCAGAGAAACTATTTTTTTGTGCTTTTTAGAACAGGAAACACTTGATACAAATAAGATAAATGTAAGTGAAGAAAGATTATTGGAAGTCTTTTTAAATAGTTTAACAAATAGATATTAAGGCCCGGTCCCTCATACAAAGTAGTGAATATAGGCAGGAAAGGAACAGTTTAGATTCAAAACAGATTGATTTAACACTGATTGAGACTGTGAGATGAGAGAAAAGAGGAATAAAAAATTTTCCTAAATTTCTAGTTGACATACTGAAGAATAATACTTTCTATGGCTTCCCTGTTAAATATTCTTATAGCTTTTATATTGTTTCTTGAATTTTAATTAAATATTTCTGGTTTTCTTTCTCTGTTTTTATTTCTCTTTTACAGCAAGCTCCATCAAAGAATGAGCCTTGTCTCTTTGGATCACAGCTGTATTCCCAGTGCTTAATGCAACATCTGGCACATAGAATTCACTTAACAAGTATGTATTTGTTGAAATAAAACTAATGAGTAGAGTTCTGACTAGAATATTTTGTGGACAACCTTAGGAGTTTGGTATATAACATATAAAATTTAAGATATTATTGGATCATCCATACAGAAATATGTCTATGTTTCTTAGTTTATACTTACTGATTATTCAACAAACTATTTAGCAATTATTATATGCCAGACACATTCTAGATACTGGAGACATAACAGTGAAAAAACAAATCAAAAAATTCCTGTCTTCACATAATTTACAATCTAATGGTTTTATATTCTCAACTGATTATTTTCACTTTTCTAGTCTTTCCTTTCCAATAGCATACAAAATAAATTTTAATGTATTCCAAGTTAAAAAAAAAAAAAAACACCAGAAAACGTTTTTGGCTCCATATCTTTTTCCAACTACAGCTCCATTTCTTTACATTTCTTTATACCCTTTTATGGAAGGCTCAAAAGCATTTGTATGTGCTCTCTGCAAGGGTTATTTATCGCTACATAACCAACCATACCAAAACTTAGTGGCATAAAACAACATTTATTTTTATCATAAGTCTACAGTCAGCTGGACATTTCTGCTGATCTAGGTTGCACTCATCCATGCTTCTTCAGTAAGCTGGCAGATCTGCTGGTTTGTCTAGAATGGCCTCACCTGCACGAAGTACTTGAATAATAAGTCTAAGTGTGCCAGGCCTCTTGAGGTCTATTCTCAGAATTGGCACAATGTCACTTCTGCTAACATTCTCCTGGTCAAAGCAAGCCCAGAAGCAAGAAGTAGGGAAAAGATTCCACATTATTATGGGAAGACCGGCAAAGCCACAATTCAAAGAAGTGTGGCTATAGGGAGGAGAATACTGAAACACTTTTAAAGGATCTTCCATATTCTTTCACAGTAGAGAATAAGATTCCACGTCACACACTTATGAGTTAAGGAATAGCTTTCATTGGGGAAAAGGAAAACTTACAAGACTAAGTTCAGTTCAGCAGAAGAAAGGAAGGCAATTCCCCAGCATGCACCCATCATCCCACAGTCACTCTGGGACCTGTTCAAACTGTCATAAAAGGTGGATCTGTGTTTCAATGAATGGGCATTGCCCTCTGCTATTTTAGTTTTTGACAGAGCAAACTTAAGAAATGTGCCTTGTCAGTGGGGAAGTAAGTGGATGACTTTGGTGCCGCTGCCATTGAATTTCAATTTGAGCTGTTTGTGGAACTCTGGTTAGGGTCTATGGGATGATCAAGTCCTTCTGCTGGGAGAAAAACAAAACAAAACAAAACAAAACAAAAAACTGTTATTCTTTTGGTGCAGCAGGCAACCCTAAATGAGCACATAATATCATTTTGGGAAATTCTACTCCTTGTGTGGCACTCTTCCCATTCTTTTTTGGCCGAATTCATTAGTTGTTCATGCCCACTTGATGGTCAAATGATCAATGACTCTCCCATTTCTAAGTCTTATGCTTAATTCTCAGTCAGCATCTTAATTGGACTATGAATATCACCTCATCCACTATTTTTCTATGAAAGAAAAACTTCACTCATATCCCATGTCACTACTTTCTCCTGGTTTTCCTCTTTAACCAGCTGGTTGCACTTTCTAATTTTCATATTTTGAGCTCAAATTCTGTAAACACTGGAAAGACCTGAGATCTCTCGTCCAGTCCATGGATACTGTTTACTCTGTACTCTTCTCTTCACACTCATCAAGCCTCAAGGCTGTAAGTACCCTCTGGACACTGACAGCCCCCACATTTATATCTCTAGACCTGAATTGTCATTCAGAATTAAATATTAAACTCCCTTTTTGATATTTTCCTTGAATATAAAGTAGGCATTTCAAACTCAAAATCACCCCCAGTCCAGATATTTCCCCAAAATGTATTTTCTCTCCCACTATAGTAAATGGTAACTCCACTTATTCCAGTTGCCAGAAGCAAAAATCTTGATTCTCACTCAAACTATAATACATACTCAGTACATCAGTAAATTAAATTTGCTTAACCTTCAAAATAGACCTTGAAGCCATTATTTTTAACCACTTACACGTTAATACACTGGGTCAGGCCAACCTTATCTTTTGCTTGAGTTATTGCCATCAACTTTAATTTTTTTTCATTCTATATTAGTTTCAGATGTACAACAGAGTGATTAGACATTTATATAACTTACAAAGTGATCACCATTACAAATCTAGTACCCATGTGATACCATACATAGTTTTGTTATTTTTTAATTAAAGTTTATTGGGGTGACAATTGTTAGTAAAGTATCCACTACATTCCTTATGCTATACTTCACATCCCCATGACTATTTTGTAACTACCAATTTGTACTTTTTAATTCCCTCCCTTTTTAACCCACTCCCAACCCCCCTCCAATCTGACAACCATCAAAATCTTCTCTGTATCTATAAGTTTGTTTCCGTTGTGATTGTGTGTTTTATTTTGTTCTTCAGATTCCAAATATAACTGAAATCACATGGCATTTGTCTTTCTCTGTCTGACTTACTCCACCCAGCACAATACCCTCTAGTTCCATCCATGTTGTTGAAGATGGCAGGATTTAATTCTTGCTTATGGCTGAGTAGCCTTCCATTATAAATATGTACTACCTGTTTTTATACATTCATCCATTGGTGGACATCCAGGTTACTTCCATATCATGGCTATTGTAAAAAATGCTGTAATGAACATATGGATGCATATGTCCCTTAGAAGTAGTGTTTTGGGTTTCTTTGTATTAATACCCAGAAGTGGAATTCCTGGGTCTTTCTTCATCTCTTTTTATATACTTTACTTTAAAGTATATTTTGACTAGTGTTAAGTATTGCTACCCCAGCCTTTTTTTTTTTTCATTTGATTTTCATGATTTTTTTTTTTTTCCCTATCCCTTTACTTTCAGTCAGTGTTTCTTTCAATCTGAAGTGAGTCTTATGCAGGCAGCATAAACGATTTTCTTATCCAGTCAGTCACCCTGTGGTTTTTTGTGGGTTTTTTTCCTATTTTTTCAGTTTAAATAATTTCTTTTTATTTTTAATTAAAATTCATTGGGGTGACAAAGGTTAGTAAAATTACATAGGTTTCAAGTGTACAATTCTGTAATACATTATCTGTATTATTGCATTGTGTGTTCACCACCCAGAGGCAGTTCTCCTTCCATCATTATATATTTGACTCCCTTTACCGTTTTTACTACTATCTTTTCATTGGAGCATTTCATCCATTTACCTTTAAAGTAATTGTTGATAGATATTTAGTTATTACCATTATATTATTTATTTTTTTTTTTACTTTTTTATTTGTCTTAAAGAATTCCCTCTAACACTCCTTGTAATACTATTTGGTGGTGATGAAATCCTTTAGCTTTTCCTTGTCTGGGAAGCTCTTTATCTGTACTTTGATTCTAAATGATAGCTTTGCTGCGTAGAGTAATCTTGGCTGTCGCTCCTTGCTTTTCATCACTTTGAATAGTTTGTGTCAATCCCTTCTGGCCTGCAAAGGTTCTGTTGAGAAAACAGCTGACAGTCTTCTGGGAGCTCCCTTGTGGTAACTAACTGCTTTCCTCTTGCTGCTTTCAAGATTCTTTTTTATCTTTAAACTTTGGCATTTTAATTATGATGTGGCTTGGTGTGGCTTCTTTGGGTTCATCTTGTTTGGGACTCTATGCACTTCCTGGGCTTGGATGTCTATTTCCTTTGCCAAGTTAAGGAAGTTTCCCATCATTATTTCTTCAAATACATTTTCAATTCCTTGCACTCTTCTTTTCTCCTTCTGGTACCCCAGTGATGTGAATGTTGGTACACTTGATGTTGTCCCAGAGACCCATTAACTATGATCATTCTGGGGGATTCTTTTTTCTTTTTGCTGTTCTGATTCAGTGTTTCTGCTACCTTAACTTCTAAATTGCTGATTTGATACTCGGCTTCATCTAATCTACTGTTGATTTCTTCTAATATAGTCTTGAATTCAGCTATTGTATTATTCATTTCAGACTGTTTTTTTTTTATTATGTTTTCTAACTCCATTTTTATCTTTCCTATATCTTGTTAAAGTTCTCACTGAGTTCATCTACTCTTCTCTTAATTTCATTGAGCATCCTTACAAACAGTGTTTTGAACTCTGCACCTCATAGATTGTTTGTCTCCATTTTGTTTAGTCCTTTTTCTGGAGTTTTGTTCTGTTTTTTTATTTGGAATATGTTTATCTCCCCATTTTGGCTGCTTCCCTATGTTTGTTTCTATGTATTAGGTAGGGATGCTATGCCTCCTAGTCTTAATAGAGTGGCCTTATGTAGTAGGTGTCTTATGGGGCCCAGTGGTGCAGTCTCCCTGGTCATCTGATCCAGGTGCTCCAGGTATGTCCCTTGTGTGAGTTGTGTGTGCCCTCCTGTAGTTGAGTCTTGGTTGCTGTTTACACATCAATGGGAGGGACTGACCCTCAGGCTGATTGGTTGTGAGGACTGGCTGTGACTATAGGGGAGGAGCTATTGTGCTGGGCTTGACCTTTTCAGCAGGATTAACTTTAGCAGGGCTCTGGTCCCTGCCCAGTCTGGCCTTTGTGTGTGTTGCCCACAGAGGCAGCTGAATGGAGCTCTGGCTTTGTCCAAAGCCAGCCACCAGCATTGCCATCAACTTTTAACTTATCTCCCTGCTCTTGTCTTTTGTCTCTCTCTATTCTATTTTTTACACAACAAGAATATAATTCAGATCATGCCATTGTCTCTTCTTCTCAAAATGACTTATCACTCACTCATCACTCAAAATAAGTCAATATTCTTACAATATATCTTTATCCAATAGGACATTCTCACCCCTAAATTAATTTCTTCAGGCATCTACTGCTTTCTACTTTGCTCACTGCATTTCAATTATGTTAGCCTCATTGGTATTTTTTTAAACCAAACATCTCTCTAGTTCAGTGACTTTATATGCCTTATTCCCTCTGCCAGAAATGTTCTGTCCCTAGATATCCACATATGACCCCAGATTTTCAAGCTTTGTATTTGCTCAACAACCATCTACATTAACTAGAAATTATCCTCCCTAACTACAGCACTACCTGTCTTACATTGTTTTGTTTTCTTTCATAGCTCTTCTTCATATATTTTGCATATTTTTAAACTTGTTTTTTTGTTTTGTTTTCTGTCCTTTGTAGACTGTAAGCTCAATGTGGATAGGGATTTTAGTCTATTTTGTTCACTGTGATTCCCGCAGTACTTGACATATAGCAGATTCTATATATATTTAAAAGGAATGAATGCCAAAGAAAAATTCAAGAGCTTGTTGTAAAAGTATATTACACTCTATCCAAAAAAAAAGTATTTCTTTACATTCTTACTTCCATGCACTTGTTTATTTTATTGTTATATACCCTTTAGTTTGTTCTACTCATATTACTGACCTCTCTCGAATTTTCAGACTTCTTATATCACATACTTTCAGCCTGTATCTCAGACTTTGTGTGTATAACTAAATTCCTCACCTTCTATTTCAAGGAGCTAAAAGGTCAGGCAATTAAACTCACAAACTCATCCTAGAAAAAGTGTTACATACTTCATTCCTGAATATCACTATGGTCACCTTCAAAGTACTCCCCTTGGGAAGCTATGCACTGACACCAGTGCCTAGTCCACCCCTCTAAGTAATTTTGGAACTCTTTCTGGAATGGTCATCAAAGCTGTTGGCATATTAGCCTTGATGTGCTGAATGTCATCAAAATGTCTTCCTTTCAATATTTCCTTTATTTTGGGTAAAGAAAGAAGTCATTGGGGGCCAGATAAGGTGAACAGAGAGGGTGTTCCAATACACTCATTTGTTTACTGGCTAAAAACTCCCTCACAGACAGTGCTGTGTAAATCAGTGCATTGTCATGATGAAAGAGCCATGAATTGTTGACAAAAAGTTAGGTCGTTGTCATCTAACTTTTTCACACAGCCTTTTCAGCACTTCCAAATACTAAACTTGGTTAACAGTTTCTCCAGTTGGTACAAATTCGTAATGAATAATCCCTCTGATATCAAAAAAGGTTTGCAACATTGTTGCAACAAATTTGCAAACTTAATTGTCTGACTTTGTATGTTACCTATTTTCATGTTAATGTCATCACCATTCACAAATTTTAAAATATTTACCCTCATCCTATTATTTATACTTTTCTCCCATATTATCCCAAAAGATTCACAAGAGCAATGTATATTTTTTTCCACTTAGCATGCTTCAGAATTCTTAGCAAATTAACTTACAAACAGAGGACATTCCATAAATATTCATGGAACACACAATATTATAAATTATGGATATCTACTGTAAATAATGTATCTGGTTTTGTATATACATCATTACTGAAACCAAATTAAATATATCCACTATTTTAAAGGAAACCAATAAACATACAAATATATGATAGAGATAGGAAGAGATTTTTTTTTTAAAAAGTTTCAAATTTCTGAGTTAGTGAAGTCCATTCTCCCATTTTAATTCCTTTACTATGAAGTCTGGCCACAAATGCTAATGTAATCTCTTGTATGTCTTGACTGGAACATTAGGAAGACTGCTTTTACTCAAACTAGAATCAGTTCTAAGCTCTGGAACTGACAGTGGCAGAGCAACCTCTCTCAAACCTTGTTTCCCTAAGTCCATAGTAATATTCAATGAAATTATTGTAATTCTGGTGGCACAAAAGACCAGTCCAGGAAAAGAATATGAGCCATCAAGAAGTCCACATAGTTAACAAGAGATATCCATTTTCTTATTTCCCTCCAATACCTAGATTACAACTGTCCTAGCCTCCTACCCCAGGTGTCCTTTTGGAGGGACAGATCTCAAAGCACAGATACCTATGAACTTGACTTTGTTCTCCAGTCTCTCTTTAAAAGGAGAAAGCATGCCAACATTTAATACCATGTGGCACCGATTTTAACCGTTTTTTGTTTTGTTTTATTTTGTTTTTCAGAATAGTAGGAGCTCCACTGAAGGTATTGTGATCCAATCTGTATATTTAAGTCAACCTATACACATCTAGCTATATCTTTGGTATGTAGAGAATGAGGTTAGCATGGAGAGAACAGTGAGCTTCTATTAATATTAACATGCATTATCAAAGAGAGCTGTTTTCATCTTAAATTTACTGAATATAAATTATATTTTCATTATTTTCTTCATATGCATTATTTTATTTATTCCTCATTATAAACCTATAAAGTAGCTATTATTATAAATAAGCTTAATAGTTTTGTTTCTCCCCCCACCCCAATGTCACAGATCTACTCAGCTTCTATATGATAAGTACCATAGTCAAGTACTTACACCTAACAGCCTCTAAAATTTTTGTTCTTTATCACTACAGCTTATGTTGAAATGAGTATTTGAAATAGTGTAGCCAACTATTTCTTCAGCAAATAATTATTTTATAATCATTCAAGGTATTTCAATTAATATGCCAGATTTACATATAAAACATTCTGAAAGTACTCTATTAAAGGAGATACGCGATATTTTTTCTTTTTAATGACTGCTTTCCTCTAACACATTTAAATATTTGAAAACAATTTGCTCTCCTGAGCAGTTTACTATTTCTTTCCTCAATCTACAAATTTGATTACCCTATGGATTTACTTGGCAAGCTCTGTTTTTTTCACAGATGGCATAGCTGCTTTCAAATTACCACAAATTCTTATTTGAGTACTTGAAATGAATGAGTACTTATTTTAATGTTCAGAGTTGGATTTGGAGTTTAGAAGAAAACGTATGTGTAAATTCATGTCACTAAGTAATTTAATATGGTCTCATAAATTCAATGTTAAGACATATATCAAAGACTTCCAAATCTTTATTTCTAAACCATTCCCACTACCTATATTCTAATTATATTTCTAGAAGCACACATTGGAGTAGTTGTCCTAGGAAACTCAATTTCAGCAGATCTTAAATTGATTATTTTCTCTTCCAAGCACACTTTCACCTGACTTTTCTATTATTTCCATACTTCTCTCTGACATATAAAAATCAAAACACATGGTCATCCAAATCAACAATTTACTTTTTATCTTATCTTACATAGTCAACCCAAAGAACTCTCAGTTATTTTCTTTGAAGTATGACATGTCTATTTTTTCTTTCTTTCTGATTTCCATTAACCTTTTGATCTGGTTTTCTAATAACCAGATTCAAAATGAAAATGTATATTATCTGATAGATAATAAGGTAAAAGATAAAAATAAGACAAATACAGAGGGTGCCAAAAAAGGTATACATATTTTAAGAAAGAAAAGAACTGTATTAAAATTGTAAAATTCAACATACACCGATAAAAAAAAGATAAATACAAGTCATGTGTACACATTTTTTTGGCACCCCTGGTATAATATTCCTAAACTTCACACCTTCTCTCAACTTGGATTCATTTGCTCTATTTTCATGGCAAGACCTCACAATTCATTTGCCCATAGCCAAAAGATTAATACTTCTAAAATAGCATCATATTATGCCAATTCCTTGTTTAAAATGTTTCAGTGATACCCTATTGCCTACAATCAAAAAGTATAAATTCCTCAGGAGATCGGTGAAGTTCCTCCCCCATCGTCCTTCCTGTATTTTAGAAACATACTATTCTGTCATCATTGTAGATATAACTTACCCTACAACTAAATGAATTTAATTTCTCTGGTCATCTCTTGGGTTTTACCAGCTGTAATTATTATAATAACATTGTTTCTGCTTATTATATTTTCTCTGATTCTCAAAGTCTTGCCCATCTGAAACTCCACAGAAATCATGTTATTAAAGATATGATCTCTGTCCTCCTGGAACCCTACAGTATTTAGTGGTAACAGTACTCTTGTACTACAAAATATACTGCCTTGTATTATATTAATTTCTGAACACAGCTTCTCCATTATTTTACTGTAAGTTCACAGTAAAATGTTTTCTATATTTTCATATCCATCACAGTGCCCAATAGAGAAAATTATACCTAGTAGATATAACCTTATTTAATAAATGTATGAATAAATGTACATTATGTAATTGTGATGAAGTTAAAATATGTGGCCCTTTGTTAAGAAATGAACCTCAGTTCTGCACATTCCCACATGCCCACTGTCCAATGCAAAATTATGTCAAGCAATGATTTCTGCAAAATGATCCTTAATAAAGATCAATATGCAGCAAACTTCTACATGAAACTGTTAATGACCTAATAAGTGTGTGTATCAAAAAAACAAAAATGATTCCAGTAACTTCAGCATTACACCCTGACATTTGGAGTAGGAGAGAAAGCCATAATGTTTACAGTTTTACTAAGAAAATTTTGTATTTTCACAAAAGCAGGAATCCACAAGGGAGGCAGAAGGAAAGAATGAGAGCTGCTCAGCAACATGCTGGGCTGCTAGGCATCTAGGTGCCAATCACCTAATGCAATTAGAGGGAGATTATTTCTCCAGTGCCTTGGGTGAGAGCTGATACCTAAACTAGATGACACATCAAAAAGGAAGAAAATAAATTTTGTATCAGTAGATGATACTAGTCAGATCAACTAAATCTTTTCTGAATTTGTCTGTGTATCATTGATGGAGAACTGAAGATTAAAAAATACACAATCTGTTTTAATAAAATATCAGATGATTGCACAAATAGAGAGTGACATAAACTAATGAGTAGACATTAAAAATCAATAAACTAAGGCAGAAGAGGAGGGTGAGTTAGCATGATGAGTGCATGCCAGATACTCCAAGTTATAATTACAACATCCATTGCCAAACAAGGAATAAGTATTTGCTAATATTTTTTCACAGCTTATGCTAGTTTTTGTTAATTTGTTTGTTCTATTTTAAGTTGGGGGGATGGTTTTGTTTTTATCTCAAAATTGTGCCATAGAAATATGTTCAGTAATACATTGGCCTTGAGAGGGGACCACGGGCATAAATACAATTATATACTTTATAGTAAAGAAAGACTAACTTAGAGCTCTTTCATATGGGGTCTGGTTATTCACTAGACCTCATATCATATTACTTTCACTAACTCTTTGTGTCTTAGTTTCATTTTCTGTAAAATAAACTATTAAAATCAGCCCTGCCTTATAAAAATATATGAAGGATGAGTTCTCTGGTCAAGATGGCAGAACGCGTAAATGCTGTGCTTGCCACCTCTCATAGCAACGTCAAAATCACAACTAAACTACAGAATAACCGTCACAGAGAATCACCTGAAGTCTAGCTGAACCAAAACCCTACAACTGAGGACACACAGAAGAAACCACGTTGGGACTGGTAGGTGGGGCAGAGATGTGGAATGGGCTAGTCCTACACCTGTGTGTGACCATTAAAAATAGGGAAAGATATCTCAGCTGCAGAGATTGCCCCCAGAGGAACAAGGGGTGTCAGACTCACAACAGGCTCCCCATACAAGGTTTCCAGTGCTGGGGAGAGAAGTCCCCATTACTAATGGCTGTGAAAACCAGTGAAGATTGTGGCTGGGTGAAAAGGATGGTGGGTGAGAAGTAGGGAGTCCCAGGCATTACTCATATGGACTTAATCATTGACGGACTCACTTGCTCTGAGGTCTAGTGTTGGGGCAGCAGCTTGAAATGTGCCAGGGACATACAGGGAGGAACTGAATTGTCTAGCTTCAGGGTGAGGGTTGGAGGATCAGCTTTCACCGAGGCAGAAGTGCTGGGAAAAGCCATTGGTACTTTGTTGAGCCCTCCCCCAACCCAGTGTGCAGACAGCCACCATATCTGAGTCTCAATCAACCTGGCTATAAGGATTTGTCTGCCCCACGTTGGTGATTACCTGACACACCCACGCAACTTTCAGGCACACCCAAGCTGTTTCCAAGGGCTTTTCCATACAGATGTCCTGTCTTGGCTCATGTTGCAGGCTTTCCTGAGATTTCTCAAGGATGACAAAACCTAAGCAAGTGGCAGCTTCAGTGTGACCCATTCCTCTTGCTGAGCAGCTCCAAGCCTGGCACTAGCAACAGCCAGCCTCAGTTCATGGCTTGGCCTCTCAAGGCACCTCCAAGCCCAATGCAAATAGCGGTCATCTGCATACTGCTTTGTGGCTCATGCCAGGTGGCCCAAGGCAGGGCACAGGCTGTGGCAGAGTGCCTCCCAGGAAGGCCTAGGGCTGATATGCACAGTAGGCAACTTCAGAACATGCCAAGGCATCACCCAGCTACCTTCAAGGAAAACATACCCAAAAGGCAAATGGGGCAGGCACCAGGGCCCTGCTAAAGTGAATCCTGCTCCATAGGATCATCCCCTGTACAACAGCTCCTCCACTGTAGTCACAGCCAGTCCTCATAACCAATAAGCTAAGGGTCAACCCTTCCCATTGTTGTGCAAACAGCAAACAAGGTTCAACTACAACAGGAGGGCAAATACAACCCAAACAAGGACACACCTGGAGCACCAAATCAGGTGACCAGGGAGACTGCATCACTGGGCTCCACAGAACATGTACTATATAAAACCACTCTACTAAGACCAAGAGACACAGCAGATCTACCTAATACATAGAAACAAACACAGGGAGGTAGCCAAAATGGAGAGACAAACAAACATGTCCCAAATAAAAGAACAGAACAAAGCTCCAGAAAAAGATCTAAACAAATAGAGACAAGCAATCTACTAGACATAGAGTTCAAAACACTGCTTATAGTGATGTTCAATGATCTCTGGGAGAATTTCAACAGAGATAGGAAACATAAAAATGGAGATAGAAAACATAAATAACCAATCAAAAATAAAGAGCACAATAACTGAAGTTAAGACTACATTAGAGGGAATCAACAGTAGATCAGATGAAAAGGAGGATCAAATCAACAATTTAGAAGTTAAGGTAACAGAAATCAAGGAATAAGAACAGTAAAAAAAGAATCCCAAAAAAGAGGATAGTTTAAGGGGCCTCTGGGACAATGTCAAGTTTACCAACATTCACATCATTGGGGTACCAGAAGGAGAGAGAGCAAGGAATTGAAAACCTATTTGAAGAAATAATGACAGAAAACTTCCCTAACCTGGTGAAGGAAATAGACATATAAGCCCAGGATGCACAGAGAGTCCCAAACTGGATGAACCCAAAGAAGCTCACATGAAGATGCATCATAATTAAAATGCCAAAGGTTAAAGGAAAAAAAAAAAATTCTTAAAAGCAGCAAGAGAAAAACAGCAAGGGAGTTCCCACAAGACTGTCAGTTGATTTCTCAACAGAAACTTTGCCAGCCAGCAGGGATGCACAAAATATTCAAAATGATTAAAAACAAGGACCTACAATCAAGATTACTCTACCCAGCACAGCTATCACTGAAAACCGAAGTACAGATAAAGAGCTTCCCAGACAAGAAAAAGCAAAAGGAATTTATCACCATGAAACAAGTATTACAAGGAATGTTAGAGAGATTTTGTTAAGACCAAAAAAAAAAAAATTTAAAAAACAGACAAAAAAAGGGGTGGGGGGCAAAAATATGAATATAACTACATGTCTATCAACAATAACTTTAAATGTAAATGGATAAGATGCTTCGATCAAAAGGTAGGGTGGTTGAATGGATAAGAAAACAAGACCCTTACATATACTGCCTACAAGAGATTCTCTTCAGATCAAAAAAAACACACGGACTTAAAGTAAGAGATGGAAAAAGATATTTCATTTAAAAAACAAAAATTAGAAAGCCATGGTAGCAATATTCATACCAGACAAAATAGGCTTTAAAACAATTGCTATAAGAGACAAAGAAGGACCCAGAAATCCCACTTCTGGGTATTTATCCGAAGAAATCCAAAAAACTACTTTGAGGGGACATGTGCATTCATATGTTCATTGCAGCATTGTTTACAATCTCTAAGATATGAAGGCAGCCTGGTGTCTGTCAGTGAATAAATAAAGTAGAGGTGGTACATATATATAATGGAATATTGCTCAGCCATGGGAGCAAATGGGATCTTGCCATCTGCGGTGACATGGATGGACCTGGAGGGTATTGTGCTCAGTGAAGTATGTCAGACAGAGAAAGATAGATGTGATGTGATTTTGCTTATGTGCAATCTAATGAAAAAAATGAACAAACAAACAAAGCAGAAACAAACCCATAGATACAGAGAAGATTTTGATGGTTGCCAGATGGGAGAGGGGTTGGGATGGTTAGTGAAAAAGAGGAAGGGATTAAGAAGTACAAATTGGTTGTTACAAAGTAGTCATGGGATGTAAGGTATAGCACAAGGAATACAGTGGATAATATTGGAATACTTAGGTGGGATAGGTGGGAAATACTGGAATAGTTCCAATATCTGGGTGATAGGTGGGAAAGATGTGGGGGGCAAGGTGAAAAAGGTGGAGGGATTAAGAAGTACAAATGGGTAGTTACAAAATAGTCATGGAGATGTGAAGTACAGCATACAAAATATAGTCAATAATATGGCAATAACTATGAATAAAGCCAGGTGGGTACTAGACTAGTCAGGGAGATCACTTCTTAAATTATATAAGTGTCTAATCACTATGCTGTACACCTAAAATTAATATAACCTAATATTGAATGCCAATCGTAATTGAAAAATTAAAAGGCGGGAATGTGAGAGGGAATAAGAGGTTCATATTTCCTGGTATAAACAAAATAGTCATGGGGATGTAATGTACAGCATAAGAAATATGGTCAATAATATTGTAATAGCATTGCACAGTGTCAGATGGTTGCTGGACCTATCATGGGGATCACTTCTTTAGGTATATAAATGTTGGATAACTATGGTGTACACCTGAAACTAATGTAATATTGTATGTCAGCTACAGTTTAATAAAAATCTTTAAAAAATTAAAATCTGAACTATATATATATATATATATATACACACACATGTATATGTGTATATATATATATAGTGTGTGTATACACATATATACACACACTATATATATATATATATATATATATATATATATATATATATACACACACACACACCTATATGTATACACATATACACATATGAAGGATTTCAGCTTGGCTTCAACAAGCAAAGTCATTTGTGATGATGGGAACTCCAATGGAAGGGGCAGGGGGGAAAGGTCACCTTTGAACTTGCTGGATATGCAGGTAGCTTAAGAGCTTGAGATCTGGAAAAATTAAAAATGAGGGAGTCACCAAGAACAATGTGGTAAACAATCCCTTACTAACTCCTGTCCCATGCCTATTTTTTTCCTACTCAAAACTCAAGTTTAGTAAAAGGTACTTGGGAAAAAATTGTGCTGCAGCAGAAAACTATGAGTTGCGTGGAGAACTTGGTGGACACGCCTCAGGACTGTCTGATAGCAATGCTATGCGAGCTATTTTACAATTCTATGAATGTTTGATAGAGAGTAATGCAAAATAGTCCTTACTGATAGGCTTGCAAATTATATCCCATGCTGTGTACGGGTAAGTTCACGGACTTCCCTGCCTCTCCTCCACCTCACCCTGCTATCCTGAAAAAAACAATTGGTCCTCATGTCCGCATTTATTTCAGTATTCCCAGTCTCAGTGTGTGTATTTTTTTGAGATTCTTTTTGAGTTATGTACAAATAAACAAAGGTCATGAGAAAAAATAGGGGTTATTTATTCAAAGTTTGCTAGAGCAAAGGTATCAGCCACCAAGATTCATGGTTGGCCGAGACTCAAAGGCAAGCAGGGCATTCAGGAAGCTTTGTAGTGAAAAAAGGGAAGACTTTAGGTATGCTCTGAATGGAGGCTGTTGGCAGAAAAGCAGAGGTGGGGTAACTTAAAAGGGGGCTTCTTTTATAATGAGTTTGAGTAGCATATTTGACTTTTCCTGTGTTGGTGCTAAGTTGGAAGTGGGGGGAAGAATTAGGGAAGTTGGTAATCTTTGGCAAAGCACTGACTATTCTGCAGACGTTGCTGTTTGGCTCTCCAGGCTTGTTGCTGCAAAGGTTATGGGTGACAATGCCATTTGCATATAGGGTCTGGCCATTGTTTGTTTATGTATTCATTTTCTCAGTACTCCCTTTCAGTCATTCTCTCACTTCAAAGAGGTTAACTAATCAGGGAAAGTACAAGTGTGTCTGTTGCAAGTATTTTATTTCAGTCTGTGGCAGTCTTTTTATTCTCTTGACAATGTCTTTCACAAAGCACAAGTTTTAATTTTAATGTTCATCTTATCAGTTATTTCTTTCATATTTTGTGTCTTTGGTGTTGTATCCCAAAACGTATTACCGTACCCAAGGTCATATAGGTTTTCTCCTATGCTATCTTCTAGGATTTTATAGTTTTACATTTTACATTGAGGTCTATGATCCATTCTGAGTTAATTTTTGTGAAGGGTGTAAGATCTGTTAGTAGATTCATTTTTCTGCATGTGTATGTTTACTTGTCCCAGTACCATTTGTTGAAGAGACTCTCTTTCCTCCTTTGCATTCCTTTTGCTCTACTGCCAAGGATCAGTTGACTATATTTATAAAGGTCTATTCTGGGCTCTCTATTCTGTTCCATTGATCTATTTGTCTATTTTTTCACCAGTATCACCTTGTTTTGATTATCATAGCTTTATTGTAAGTCTTGAAGTTTGGTGGCATCAGTCCTCCAACTTTCTTTCTCACCTTCAAAATTGTGCTAGCTATTCTGGGTCTTTTGCCTCTCAATATAAATTTTGGGATGAGTTTGTCACTATCCATTAAATAACTTGCTAAGATTTTGGTGAGGAATGCACTGAATCTATAGATCAAAATGGAAATAACTGATACCTTGACAATACTGTCTTCCTATGCATGAATATGGAAAATCTATCCTGTTATTTACTTCTTATTTCATTCATCAGACTTTTGTAGTTTTCCTCACATAATCTGTGGATAGATTTTGTTAGATTTATACCTAAAAATTTAATTTTGGGAGGTGCCGATGTAAATGGCATTGTGTTTTTCATTTGAAATCCACTTGTTCATAGGAAACTGGATAACTTTTGTATACTAACCTTGTTCCTGCAACCTAACTATAGTCATTTATTAGTTTCAGGAGGTTTGTCATCAATTCTCTCATATTTTATACATAAACGATCATGTCTTCTGTGAACAAAGAGTTTTATGTCTTCCCTCCTAATCTGCATACCTTTTATTTCCATTTCTTGCCTTATTTCATTAGCAAGAGGGTTCCCATGAAGTTGAGTTAAAATCCCAAATTTTGTCCAGATCACTCATGCACAAATAGTGATACCTACGAATTATTCTTCTTTAGGTTTCAGAAGGCCTGTTTATGTTAGGCTCCTAGAGATGATCTCTTACTGAGGACTTGAGTCAACTCCTAAAGTGATGCCACAATCTCAGAAAAATCTTTACCCAGTTGATATTATCTGCACTACCATATGTTAAATCTAGGAATACTCCCAATTTAATTGTATAAGGAATCAAGGATAGTTTACATAGTCTTTAGTCTATCATGAGAGAGTGTTTTTCCCTCCTTAGATAAGTCATGCCTAAATTATGGACTATATTTAAGCCAAATTCTAATATATCTTTTATGATTGTATATCCCTTTCTGTTAAGAATGAAAGCAAGTAAATGGAATCCTTTTACAGGTTTCCTTGTTCTCTGAAAAAGTATAACACCATCTACATAGTGTTAGGACTGAATCACAAGAAAAATGTACGTTATAAGTCTTGATTGAAGACCTGGGAAAAATAGAAAGGGACTTCAGCATGTCCCTGGGTATGACTGTCTAGCTAAACTGTTTTCCTCTTCAAATGAAGGTACAGAAGTATTGACTAAAAAGGGCAGAGCAAAAAAACAAACAAACAAAAAAAAAACAGTACAGTGAAGTTCTGAGTCGATGTGGTTAGGTGAAACCCATCAGGTTTGAATCCCATTCTGCATTGAATTCCTCACTGGTTTGTCTCAGTTCAATACCTAGCTTTTGTATCAGTTCCCATTTGGTTTTGATTGGTTCCTTTCCTGGAAGGCATCAGACTGTTCATTTCCATTGAGTTTTGCTATCTTTTCTACTTCTATTTTAAGATGTACTAAAAATATTGTTTGTCATAAAAAGGAGAATCACATGGTAGAACACAGGCATTTGTCCTAAATTCATTGTCTGAGCCAGCTTCACAGACTGGTGAGTTTGAGGTTTTCATTGGACTAGCATACATTTGGAAAATCTTTGCTAACGGTGATCAGTAAAATAAGATGATGTCTCCTTTCAACTCGATCGATTATCTATCTATCTATCTATCTATCTATCTATCTATCTATCTATCTATCTACCTACCTACCCATCTATTGTCTAAAGAGCTTAGCTTTGACATAGAGAGAACATTCTCTCTGGTTTTCCACTGGCCAGAAGAAGCTACTGTCTCTGCTTTGGGTAGCAGTCAACCATCAGATTAAGTATACCCCTGGGTGTGGATTCAATAAGCCATGAGTAGCAAGGCACAAGAGGCTTCTCTGGGTACTACACCTGGTTAAAGGCTGGGTTCTACCTGAGTGAGAGGTACAGATCCTATCTTGGTGAACTTTCTGGGAAAACTGTGGAAATAAACAAAAATCACCCGAATTACTTGTAGAACAGTCTATTTGTTTAGAGTTTGTTATAGCAAGGGAGTCAACCACCGTCATTTGCATCAGGCAGAAACTCAAAGGAAAAACAGGAGAGTGGGAGAGCTTTACAGTGAAAAGAAGTGAAGACTTGAAATGTGCCCAAGAGGAGACTGTCAGCATGTGGAAGCTGGAAGCAGGCTAACCAAATGGGGGCATCTTATATGACTGGCTTGGCGTGTACATTTGGCTTTCTCTAGTGTGTCCTGAGTTGGAAGCAGGAGCAAAAATTAGGGAATCTGGCAGTCACTGACCAAATTCTAACCCTTCTTGGTCATTTGCTGCAGAGGTTGTGATTTGGCTTCCTGGACTTGTTGCTGCCGAGGCTGTGGGTCAGAGTACCATTGTCTATTGCCCATTTGTAATTCGGTCTCTCAATGAGTTATAACATCTGAATGTTTCCTTTATGACTTAAATAAAATCTTCAACATATGCTGGTTTTTGTATTTGTATGAGACTTACTATTTTACCTTCTTTTCATAATTATCTTTTAACAGGTCATTTTCCAAAAGATAACCTTCCTATTCCCCAGTCTAAGTCTGGATCCTTTGAAATATACACTCTCTGTTTCTGCTCCAGGGCTTAAAAACCTTCCATAGCTTCCTTTGCTTACAGTACAAGACGAAACATGTTATCATATTATACAAAGTCTTCCATGATTAAACCATTTAGTCTCTCTCTAGTATCATTTTTATGACACATACCCTTGCTTTCAAACTCTGTGCTCTAGCCAAAGTGAATTGCCAAGAGATTTGGAGTGTTTCCTACCTCCAAAATTTTATACATGTTCAAATATTTCTTTTTCCTAGAATGTATTCCTCCTCCTTCAACACAGGCAATTACTGCTTCCTTAAAATTTTATTTTAAGAATAAAACTAATCTTGCAACAACATAGGAAGACCTAGAGAATATTATGCTACATGAAATAAGTCAGACTGAGAAAGACAAATACCATATGATCTCACTTATATGTGGAATCTAAAGAACAGAATAAATGAATAAACAGAACAGAAATATAGGGGGGAAAAACTGATGATTTCTAAATGGGTAGGGGGTGGGGATGGGAAAGACGGTGAAAGGATTAGAAAGTACAAACTAGTAGTCACAATATAGTCATGGGGATGTGAAATACAGTATGGGAAATATAATCTGTAATGTCGTAAAGATTATGTAAGGTGTCAGATGGGCACTGGACTTATTAGGGAGATCACTTCATAGACTGTGTAGATGTCTGACCACTGTGCTGTATACCTGAAGACGAAATAGAATAATATTGAATGTCATCTATAAATAATATATATGTATATATATAAACATATATATATATATATGATATATATATATATATCATATATATATATATATATATCATCACAGGATGTGGAGTAAAGCATAGGGAATAGAGTCAATGGAATTGTAACAGCTATATATGATGTCAGGGGGTACTAGATTGGAAGGTTTATCACTTTGTGAGGGGTGTAAATGTCTAACTGTAGCATTGCTCTGCACACCTGAAACTAAAAAAAATAAAATAAAATAAAATAAATAAAACTAATCTGACCTCTACTGCCATCTAGAATTAATCATGTTCCAATTTGTATATTTAACATGTGAATATATCTTCCAAGATAACCAAGAATTCATAGCAAGGGTTTGTTTGTTTGTTTGTTTGTTTGTTTGTTTCATATCTGTCTGTGGGATCTCCTTAAAGGACGAGACTCTGTCTTAGTAACTTCCAGTATGAGGCAACACATAGTAGGTTGCCTTAGTAATTGATGACTGAAGGGACGAATGAAGGGAGAAACTAGTACTCTGCATCATTGTCAGAATTAAATTATTAATAATTGGACAGATATCTTCCTAAGCACTGGCTAAAAATAGCTAACTAATAAAACAGAAAATTTTGTTGAAAGGGCTGGAAGACCAGAGGAAATAAAAAATAAAGAACAGACAGTGGGAGTTTTGAAAAGGAAAGTGTAACGTTAATATAAAAAGACAAAAACAAAAACAAAACAACAACAAAAATGTTTGCTAGGCTTTACCATTTATAAAACATTCTAACCTTCTTATAGAATGAAAAAGATATCTGGCTGTCTTTCCTGTCGTACTGACTAGGGAACATTTCCTCTTCTGCATTCATATATCCTCCAAAGTTATCTATCACCTGAGTCAAAAGGACTTTCAATAGAAATTAGTTTGTATTGTGTCTATGAGAATACTATCATTACTGAGTTCCATTGTGTTTCTGAAAGTATCCAGCCAAATGTCCCATCTCAAACATTACCTCCATTCTACCCTAATTTCACCTTTTTCTCTAATTGGATAAGCTATTTGTGTGGCCCGTTTGCTTCTAATTTGTTGAACAGCATATGTTATGTTAGCTGTTTCCTACCAAAAAGGCAATTCAGCGGTTAACAAATTAGCCTTTTTATTGTGCCTTTACATACAGCCTTTTAATTCTATGAATGATTTTAAATCTTGTTAAAGGTGCTATATGAATCAATATGTATTATTCATTACAGGATTGAGTAGACATACTAGGAAAGGTTTAGAACTAAAGTTACAGTAAACGTCTAATTGAACCAAATACTAATGTTTCAGTTGAAAGTAATAAAGAAATAAAACAGTGCCTATAATTTCCAGTATATAACTCGTAAAGTATTCCATGAATTAATACATTTGATTATAGTTCTCTCAGTTTTCATATTAATTAATCCTCCTTATTATGAAATATTATTTTTACAATAAAAAAATAAAAAACAAACACACAAAAAACCTCTCCTCCATTTAATTTTGCAAAGTGTTCTTTTCCATTTCATGTAACCACTTGAATTGTCTTGGAAAATGAATATATCAGATTCTAGAAAAGAAAAAAAGATTTAAAATTAAATATAACATGTAAATATAGGCCAAGCCTCCAGATAATTGTAAAACAGAATAATCATCTCCTTAGCAAGTCTCTTCATTACGTGAGTAAAGACGTTAGTTATAAGTATCAGAAACCAACTTGAAAGTTTAAGGGAAAAGTAATAATATAATGATGTAGACACACTACTTAAAATTCAGGTTCAAAAATTTGGCCAGTCAGCAGGAAGTACTGAATGCTGACAACTGAAAAGCCATTGGGACCCCTGCTAACATAACGTCTCTCTTCTCTGCTGCTCTTTACTCATCTCTAAATGTCTATGTATCTATGCAGGTAGACTTCCTCTATTTGTAGTATGCACAGCTAAACCTGGCATTTAATCAGTCCTGAGTTTATATGTTATGGGTTCAGGTACATGAAATGCCTGATTCTCTCCTGGTCCCTCTTCTGCCAGCAGGGATTCAGATTAGAGAAGCAGGGGCCAGGAGCTTCTCACTAGTTCTTTAAATTGTGACTGTGGGTTGTGCTTATCATGAAAGAGTATGTTGAAAATACAGGAACTTCAAGATCTTATAATTTTTTATAATTAATAAAAACTATAAACTTTATTGAGCTTTAGTAAAGAAATAGGAGAGACACACAATTTCAATGAATATGAAATGGAGAACTGGTGTAGAACATTTTTTTGTCATCACTAATCCTATTTCTGAAGGTAGAAGAGCACAGGCTAACAGCTAAATGGCCATGGAAATCAGAAGAGAGTACTGTTTTGTTTTAAGATATGAGTGATTTGCTTATTTATATATGCTGGAAAGAACTGCCAACAGAGAGGAGAGTTTAAAAAATAGAGGAGAGAGAGGACAATTCATGGAACAACATCCCTTTGGAGGTAACTGAAGGTAGAATCAGTACCCATCCAGGGATTTGCATTGGGGCACATCTTCCTTCAAATGAAAATTGTGAAGAACAATAAGTACAGATAATATTGGGAAGGAGGAACCATGAAAATCTCTCTAGTATTGTCTGGAAAGAAAAGGTAAAAGTTGTAGATACAGGTAAGCGATTAAAAAGAGTACGATAATCTTAAAAATATTCCCATTGATTGTTTAGAAATAAAAATTTAAAGGATAAGGAGAGTGAGGGAAAGGACATTTTGGGATGACAATCCTTTTAAAACCCTTTCATTCACACTGTGAAGAAATACCGTACTTCAACCTACAGATAAGCCTCACTTTTATGCTATGTTCTGTGCTAAAGGTCTTTGGTTAGCACCATTTAATGACTTGTCTAAATCAAGACTCAGCTGTACAGTTTCTGAGGATGAAAGGCTCTTGTGAGAAATTGTTGGATGCTTCTTTTAAGCCCACTAGGGCTTTCTCAGTCTCAGCGTTCCCTAGATGGCCTTGGAGCACTCTAACATCTTAGTCTGTAAACTTTCACTCTCCCCGTATGAACGCTGTGTAGATCTAACAGGAGCATTGGGTAGAGGGCTTGACTGAAGCAGCAACACACCTTTTTACTTCCCACACTTCTGTTTCTGAGGCTCTGTTGACAGTTTGCTCTCAGGAGATTGTACATCATGAAATGCTGCAAGTCTTGAGTACTGATTCTGTCAAACCACCAGGGTGAGGCCATTGTGTTAATGGACCGGCCCCTCCCCTTCCTAACTGCTTCATCCTATGACTCTTTACTTCAATAGAATAGAAAAGGCATACCAGCACTCCATATTCTGGGTCTACCATAACATAGTTCTCAAGTAGTAAATCCTTTCAAAATATACAATGAAAAACATTTTCAATGTGAAATAATGGCACACACATCTTTCACTGAGTTTTTCTCTTTCAGACTACTAAAATGACTCAACACAGAAGCAGCTGTGCCCTATTCAAGTGAGAGATTTGTGGTAAAGTCTGTGTGTTATAACTGCAAATACAAAATCCATTTCACTCTCAATATTTTTGTCCTAGAATTTGGGTGCTTACTGACCCAATTTATAAGCATTTGCTGCCCAAGAAATGGTATTTCATTGCAACACAACTTGGAACCTATATTTTGATTCTGTAGCTAGCACTAAATCTTGCCATCTACTGGCCAATAAAAAAGTAGTTGTAATTTCATGCATGTCACTTACTTAAAAACAGGTATTGAAGGGAAAGCTCTTATAAATATGGTTTTTAACATGCAGTTTGTTTAAATTTTTGCCATGTTTGCAGATATTCTTTCCTCTGGTGAAAAAGGGGGTATTTTACAAATAAACTGACAACCCAAAACCTTAATTTCCATTTGAAAATGATTAAGCATGATTTGTGTATCACACTTAGGAAGCAAGAAATTACAATTTTAAGTTCAAGTTCATAAAGGAAACTCAAACAGGGTTAAAAATATCCAAGGGTTTTCCTGCAAAGGGATATGAGAAGAATCAATACAGGAAATGTATCTGAGAAAGATGGCAGATAAAGCGTTTTTACTTAAGCCCCAGCAACAATTAACAAATATGTAAGTATATGAAAACACACAGAACCCTATAAACTTTGCACTTACATGAACTTTTCCTATGTTTACCCTATCTAAATGGGTCATAAATGCCGTAATTAAATTCAAGATCAGGCCATCTGCATTGCTCAATAGATTTGATGGTACACTTTGGCAAGATTCTTCGAAATTCTTTGTGTACTCTCCAAAATAATTTTGAAAGACAATATAGTCCTTACACATTATGTTGGAATGAAAAATTTTATCATATATTTAATCAATTATAAATGATATATTTCTATAATACTATATATTAATACCTTAAAATTTTAAATTTATTTTGTTAGAAAAATATTCAAATACATGCTACACTCAAGACAACAGTACAATAAACCCTTTCTATCCATTATTCAGATTCAACAGTTTTTGCTTCATCTTATCCTGTTTTTGGATTTTGCTTCATCTCATCCTGTATTTTTTTTGTCCTTTTTGAGGCATTATAAAACAAATCATGTCATTTTACTCTGATATTTTACTATGTGTTTCTAAATAATATGCACTTTTCTATTATAATCATTATCGTACCTGACAAATTGACAATATGTCCTTGGTATCATCTGATGGCAGTTCATAGTCAATTTTTTTCATTTCTCTCAAAAACATCGTTTTAAAGTTATTTTACTCAAAACAAGAATCACCTGAGGACCACACATTCTGTTTGGTGTTATATCTCTTAAATCTTTTTAAATTTTGCATGTTCCTCTTTCTTTTTCATTTTTCGTGCCACTAATTTTTTACAGAAACAGAACAAGTTACCTTCTAGAAATATGTACATTTTGAATTTGTCAGTTTGCTTCTTTGAAGTATTATTTAACGTGTTCTTCTATCTTCTGTATTTCCCATCTGATTGTCTAGGCTAAAATCAGATAGAAGAATTTGGGCAAGTATTTGGGCCTCAAAGGGTGTGCTAGATGCTTTACATTGCATATTATTAGAACAAAGGGTGATTACACCACTTTTGAGAATAAAAAGATTTCAGTGGGTTCAAATGATGAGAGTTGGTCCCCAGTATTATTAACTCTTTTTCTTTCCTTTTACAGTGTCATCCATTGATGATCATTATCTTAAACAAAATAATTAGAAGATACAAAATAGTGATTTTATTTAATTATATAATTCCATCTACATTCATTAGCTAGAATTCTTATGTAAAGAGGAATTCCCCTTAACAGTTATAATTCTTCGGTTGGCCTAAAATGCAATTTGTGCAAGAAATGCAAATTCTATGATTAATAATTTCTTCTAAATATATAAATACTAGAGTATGTTACAAGCACTCCAGTTAGTTTCAACAAAATTTAAGAGTTGGGTTTGAAATTTTTTTGTTGTTGTTGGCTTTTTCTTTTTTATTGTGTAACATTTTGGCTGATCCATCTGTCTGACAAGTTAGGAACCTGTGAGAAAATATAAATAAGCTCTTCATATATAAATATAAACAAGCTCTTTTTAACAGTCTGAAGTTTTATGTTATCTATGTTCTTAAGCTTACTTTTACACTCCAATTATTCCACAAAATTTTATCTTAACAATGTATTTGTTGTCTCCAAAAAATTTTTATTGATCACTATAACATATCTCACAGACGAAAACTTCAAACACCTTTAAGTTAAAAACGTGTTGTGTTCTATCTTGAGTTATTGTTACAATTATTACTAGCACACAATTACAATCATGTTCCACATAATGATGTTTAAGTCAACAACTGACCACATATACGACGTTGGTCCCATAAGATTTTAATGGAGCTGAAAAGTTATCACCTAATGACATCAAAATGCAAGGCATTAGTAACGTATTTGTGATTATGCCGATGTAAATAAACAAACCTACTACGCTGCCAATAGTATAAAAATATAGCACATACAATTAGTAGGCTATACCATCTAGGTTTGTGTAAGTACACTCTATGATGTTCACATAATGATGAAATCACCTAATGACAAATTTCTCAGAACCTGTCTCTGTCATTAAGTGACACTTAATTTTATAACAAATATACAACTGATCAAAACAATAAAATTACAAGTTTTTATTTAAACAATTCCCCACCAAAAAATCAATGCAAATACACACCTTAAAGATAAAGATGAGACAGTTTTGCTGACCTGATCATAGATATGGTGAAACTGTTTATTAGATCCAGTGCACCTCAGGAGACAATGCACTGTAATAAACTTCAAAAGAGTTAGGTTCATGTGTTTCTTTTTAAGGGAGTAGAGAGATTGTGAAAAAGTAGAAATGAAAAGCATTACACATTTCCTCACAGACTCCTAGCTTCTTGGACAGTTAGATCAGCATTACAGTAGGGTAAAAAAAGGCATTCATATTCTCTTAAAACTCTCCCTACATTGATAAAGGTATTGAGGCCCCCAAAGGCATGCAAAATCCAGTTTGAAAACTGTTAATCCAAGTCACAAATCTTGGTATAGAACAAGAATTGACACACATAAAGCAAATGATTTGTAAGGTAGCACTATTAATTGTGAACAAGAAAGTGAAAGTGTATCATAAATAAAAAGATCTCACATCTAATCCATTTTTAAACTTAATCTTTAATTTTCCGCTCCAGAGGGCCCTTGATGCTCTGTTTTGTTCTCCTTTTGTCAGATATTATTTAAAAAACAGGGATCCCATTATATGGAGGAGAGCTAAAAATTAGCATCCATGTGTTCCCCTTATTTATTCTTTTTACAGAAAGAATAGGGCAAAGAGTTAAGGAGAGAAGTCAGTTAGAGTTGCAAAGAGAATGCAAAAATATGTCTGCTCTTTACGTTTAGATTATATATTTGGATTAATGCTGCCCAATTTAGTTGTCAATGAACATCTGGACCAAACTTTCTTATAGTTCCACAAATGCAGTACAATATTGGACTTAAATGAAGTCAATACCAGAAATTTTATGAAGCGGCCTAAAATAGCAATGATTATTCATCCCTCCCTCTTTGCCTCCCTCTCTATTCCAGAATTTGTGCTTTTAAGAGGTCATTCTCCATGGACTACTGTATTAGTCAGTGTTCTCCAGAGAAACAGAACTAACAGGATACATATGAAGGGATTTATTATAAGGAACTGGCTCATATGATTATGGAGGATGAAAAGTCCCAAGATCTGCAGTTTGAAGGCGATTAACCAAGAAGACCAATAAAGGAAGTTCCCATCCGAGTCTGAAGGCCTGAGAACCAAAAGGAGACCAATGTCTCAGCTCCAGACCATCAAGCAGAGAGAGGACAATCTCTCTTGCTCAGCCTTTTTGTTTTATTCAGGCCTTCACTGGATTGGATGAAGCCCTCATACTTTGGGGAAGGCAATATGTTTTACTCAGTCTGTGAATGCAAATGTTAATCTCATCCAAAAACACCCTCACAGACACACCCAGAATGTTTATAAGAGTATACACTTACAGGGTGGAAAGTTCGAGAACTTAATTGGGCACCACATGACCCAGTCAATTCCATACACAAATTTAACCACCATGATTACACTTAACAAGTCTCTGTCATTCTAGCAAGAAAAGACATGCTATATCTTTTGTGGGGTGCAGAAGGGGAAGTCCTCAAACAAAATAATAATAATAACAACAACAACAGCTGCTTAACTGGGATTTTCCTTCAATAAAGGACTGCTTTGTTGTCAATTAATTCTAAAATACGAGGATTTAACTGACTAAAAGACTAATAGGTCTTCTAAGAAAGAATAGGGTATAGCTTGAGTTCAGGCATTTCAAGAGGGTTTCATGGAAGAAGGGGCTTAAACAAGCCTTGAAAAATGAATGAATACTGAATCAACAGAGTGATGTACAAATCCTGCCTTATCATTGCATTGGGTCAGGATTAGGTAAAAGATTAACAAATGGTCTATAAAGATTCCTCAGCACACAATATAATGTGTCAGTGAATATCTTTGTATTCCTTATTCTTAGATATGGTGTCTGAGAGAAAATTAGTTTGTACATAGTGTCACATCTGTTTCATCACTTGCCTTGATTGCCTTCAAAAAATGTACTGTGGAAAAAGAAATCATTCCTGTTCTGCCTCCCTCATAACTTTATCCATTTCTTTTTCCGTTCAACTTGTCATTGGATATGCCAAACTAAGGTTGAGTTAGTTCATGATCTGTGGCTAAATTTTTAACAATCATACATTAGGTGAGACTGTTGAAATAAATAGTGAAACTATTTTTTCTTCCCTATCCTTTACTTCTGATGGATTTATATGACCCAAAGAATAATTTTCAGTAGGAAATAGACCTTTCTGAGAACATAGAATGTGTTGGCTATTTCATAAACCCTTTATCTGAACAATTTATATCTCAGTTTTTCAAGGTCAAGGGAGAGTTCATGACTTTAGAGTAAACATTTCAACATCAAAAAAGATATAAATGTCAGTCATACACAAAAGTAATAAATTTAAGTCTCTGTAGATGCTATATTATATCAAACTATTTAATAAATATCAATGAATTTCCATATCACTCCTATAATTTAAGGCACATGATGATTTGGTCAATTTTATATAACAGAATAATCAGAGATAACAAATATACTTATTAATAGTCATTCCTCATTATTTTCTGTTTTTAGTTTTATTAAATCAAAAACATATGAAAGGAAAATTAAGCTGAATGCATCACCTTAATTGAACAGAATAAACAAAAGTATTTTTTCTGAGCAAGTTTAAGCCTCATTTCTTGGGTTTTTAAGATTGTTTTTTTTATTTTTTTCTTTTGAACAACAAACAATGGCATTTCCACTGATATGTATTAAGTATCCAAAAATAAAAAATCTTGAGCACAAATGAACCAATTAAATAGTGAGGGAGGAATTGAACTGAATGTGGTGCAAAATATCCCAGGCAAAATAAGTAAATATTAGCTTTGGTACATATTACTAAGAAAAACTTAAAGCCAAGAAATAAAGGAGGGGAAAGTAGTATAGGATTGGGGCCTAAAACTGAATTCTTTATTTAACACTTCGAACACTGATTGAATAAAGGAATTGGAAGACAGAATTTTAAGAACTCACCAACCTAGCTTTTGATAGAAGCATCCAAAGCATCTTAGTCACCAGATAATCATACTATCTTAAAAAGACTAACTCATTAGGAATGCCTACAAACTTTCATGGAAACCTTGACAGTGTTTCATTCTCTATAGAGGAAATAATTTTGAAAAAAAAAAATATGGTTTTTGGCTTCACCTTGTCATTTCCTACATCTTACATGAATATTGAGCAGAGCTAATGAGCCACAGCTAAAAATAACTGAAACATATGGTACTAATCAGTCATCTATATCTTTTTCTCATTTGTCCAGTGGTTCCCAATCAGTAGAAAAAATAAATGTAAATGTATCTACAGGTAGTTCCTGTAGTCTACATTCTTCTTTAGTCATTTTTATCTCTGTGGTTTAGTGTATCTGTGAATTGCAGTACAGAGAGTACAAACTTTGGGGAAATACAGACTGCATTCCAGTCCCTAATTTTTCAGTTTTTGAATTGTCTTGTCGGGGGAAAATTACTTAACCTTTATTTACCCCAGTTAACTAACCTACCAAACTAGAATAACGTAAAGAGCTGAGCACATTGTTCAAAATTATTGTTGCTGCTGTGCCCCTTTGATAGCCCTTTCACACTCTTTTATACCTTATAATAATCATAAATATAAAAAATAGTCATAATATAAAAAGTCATTTTCTTTTATATTCTTATATTTGTCTTTAAGTTCGCTTATATCCACGCAACCATTTTGATTACCTTACGCTTTTTATTTATTGATCAATTATTTCAAAAACATTTATTGGTCCCCTACTGTGTGCCAGACATTGCCAAATGCTGAGAAATGAACAGAGTACAGTCCCTGCTCGCGACAAGTTTATAGTATATGAGGGGAAAGTAGAAAAAAAATAGAATTAAATATTGCATGTGCTACCATATATATATAATCAGAGTTCTTAGGAAAGAAAAAAGCAAGAAGCTAATTGTCTACAGTGTCTGTTTAAATTTTTAAAATTCAGGCCTTGGAAACTGAATAGTGTTTCTCAAAAGCAAAACAGGACAGTAGAAGAAGGAAATGTTAGGCACAATGAACAAAGACAGAAATACAGAGCCACCCATTTGTCACCCCTCATCACTGTTAGTATCTTATTTCCAGTTACTTTATGAACGTACTAGAGATCTTTCCATAATAGAACAAAAAGTTATGTTTCTAATTACTGTACTCTAATTTATTTACATAGTCACCGATTGATAGACATAAAGGTTGTTTCCAATCTGTTGCTATTTAAATAATGCTAAAACAAATAGTTTCTTACATATGTCATTTCACTCATGTAGGAAATCTTTCCATAGGCTAAATAAATCTACAGAAATGAGATTTGGGGGTCAAAGATGAGAGCGTTTATAATTATGTTCAATACTGACAAACTACTTTTAATAATGATTATATTGCCCATGGTGCTCTTATTGAAACCAGCAATATACAAGTGTCTCTGTTTTCCCATAGCCTGGGCAACAGTGTGAGTTATTTCTTATGTATTTCTCAGGTTATTTTCTAATCTGAGAGATTAGATAGATAGATAGATAGATAGATAGATAGATGCTTTATTCTTTCTTAAGAACTCTGATTATATATATATATATATATATATATATATATATATATATATATATATATATCAGATTAGGTAAATTAAATTATCAGATTTTTATATATCAGATTAGATAAACCTATTTATATATGTACAAGTATACATAAATGGTGCTTGAGTATAGTTTTTTTTGCATTTTTTTGTATTATATGTAGAACTGAGCACAGTTTTATTACTTTAAGAGTCATTTTAATTTCTTTTTTTTATGGGCTGCTTGTTCACAAATGTTTCTTCTTTTTTTCCTCTTAGGTTTTGGCCTTGTTCTAACATAATTATTGGTGTTCTTAATATATTAAAATGAACTATATATATATATATATGTAAATATATATATTCCATTTTAATTCAAAAGTTACAATCCACTATAAGCAAAGTCAAAATACAAATTAAAAAATGAAAAGGAGTATTTTAACTAATATTCCACAGGTCCATTTCCTTCTATCTATAATTACTAGAGTGTTTTATAGTCAATAGAGATTTTTTTTTCATACCAATACTTAAAACCATAATTCCCATATGTGAAATTCTAAGAGTAAATAAATGGAGACAGCAATAAAATATGGAGGGTATACTTAAACCCAAACTTTAAATTAGTGATATTAAGTTTTTATTACCTGAAAGAAAAAAATTAATGAGTGTCAACTTCCATGTAATAAATGTCATATATGTGTGTGTGTGTGTGTGTGTGTGTGTGTGTGTGTATTTCAATTTTATTTTGAGGTAACATTTTAATGAGACATGTAAGTGAATCAAAAAAAATATTAATCATTAACACCTGAAATAAAAACTTATTTGCAAAGATTTTTGAGGGGGCCTCAATAAATAGGATGATTTGAAAGGAGAACATACCATTTCGGGCAAAAGAGCATCTGATATCCTTCAGAGTACTTCTCTCTACTGAGCACTGTGACCATAATGTACAAAATTCAGGTAGCACAAATAATATCAGAATGAAAGATGGTCAGAAAGTTAATATAGTCCCCTAGATCCCTTGTATACAATATTAAGCAATATGATTGTGTTGTCGTCCTTCTACATCAAGTTTCATTAAAATCAATGGTATAACCATCTCATTAATTTCCATACATCTTTACATTTTTAATTTCAAATATAAATACTCCACATAACCAGTTTTACTGCATAATAAAGATGTTTTAATACTGCACTGAAAACTCAAATGTGTTTAACAATTTATTTTTAAAATACTTTAAATCAACAATGTACAGAAACCAGCAAGTTTTAAGATGACATGATTTGAAATAGTCATGGCATGCTACCATTTAAAAATAACAAAATATGGAGCATAGAAAATGCATTAAGTAAATCATAAGGTTTTTACATAGTACTAATGATTCAGCCTAAGCATGCTGTGAGAGTTCAGTTAATAAACCATTCTTTACTAGATGCCAAGAAGAAGTGTATACCACGCTGCGGGAATCCTTGGCCAAAGCAGATACCAAACACAGCGAGAAATTAAAAGCTTTGCTGATTGGATTACTAAAACACATAATGATTAAAATGAACTTCAAAATGCAACTATTTTGGAAATTCATAGTTTTCCTGGGTATGAAACTGAGAAAAGTAAAATTCTTTTGAATATTCGGTCATTGAGAAGTCAGTTCTTCCAAATACACACATATAACACCACAATTCCTATTATATTTATGTCTGCTTTGAGTCTTTTCCATAAAGTAGGTCAATAGCAATAATGACATTTGTCATGTTATTGTTACACTTAGCCACGTTTTGGTCAGTGATGGACCACATGACAATGGTGGTTCCTTCAGATTAGAATGGAGCTGAATTTTCTGTAAGAAATGGAAAGATATGTGGTTCAGGTGGAACTTTTTCTCTTACAGGAGCAATATCTGTGGGGCCTGGCAATAGATTCCCTCTCACTCACAGCACCTCAATTTTGAGTGCACAGATTACAACTGAATCAGTCAGCCACTGGCCTGTTTCAGCACAGAGGAGCCTGTCCCCTCAGTGCTCCATATTCAGAAGGTGCTACAGCCCTCCCAGATCTACCTTGATGGTCTTCAGAGTACACTGCTGTAGATTCTTTGTTGGGGACCTCAGGTCTTGTATAAGGACACAGGCCCACAGGCGCGACCTTAACAAGTATTAAATGCCACTGCTGCTTTAGTAAAAGCTTTCTGTGGTAGTGTGGAGACAGCCTGTCTTTGTACTTTACAAATGTTTTCAGGTTATAATGATGTAAAGCATAGGTTTGTTTTATTTCTTCCATTAATGCCAGAAGGAGCCCTTTGTGCCCGATCAGATCAATGGAACCAAAAACAAATCTCCAAAGTCAAAATACTGAGTCCTCAGTTCTACTGCCTCTCTTTGTTAAACACCCACTTTTTTAATGAATACCACCAAGTTCCTTAATCTCACCACTCCTTCATCATGCAATAGCCAAAACCACATTGCCACGACAATCCCCTATGTTCCTTTATCTTTCCATCTTGATTTCTCATTCCTGCTGATCCTCAGGCCACCTTTCACTCCTTCCTGACATTTTTTACTGTACCTTCTCTATGTTTTGATATGTTTAGATACACAAATACTAACCATTGTGTTACAATTGCCTATAGTATTAAGTACAATATATTTTTGTAGCCTTGAAGCAATAGGCTATACTATATACGAGTATAACCTAACTTTGTAGTAGGCTATATAATACTATCTAGGTTTGCATAAGTGTACTCTATGATGTTCACACAGTGATGAAATTACCTAACAATACATTTCTAAGAGCGTATCCCTGTCATTAAGCAACACATGACTGTATTTCACTGTTTTGTTCAAAGGTCTGCAGTTTTCACTTACATATTTTCAATTCATATCACAAAAGAGAAAGATAAAAGGGGACCAAAAAAAGGTATCATTGCCCTAATTTATAAATAGGTTATATAGCTCAAATAACTTGCTTACCACTTTATCAATAATTATAATCATTATTCTTGTGACTCTTACAGGAGCATATATTTTTCCATGTTTCGGGAGTAACTCAAATTGACTTCACTATTTAACACTAGTGAAATTTCTGAGGTGCAAGAATTATAAGTCAGAAAAAGGAACCTAAGTAAACAGTTGTTTTGGTTAACCTACAAAATTTGGGGACAATTATTGTACATTGCCAAGATAATAGCAGAGTGTCCTCTGATGTGAGCTCTGGGTAGCCTTAATTTAGATTTAGATTTCTGCTCACCTTTATAAGTAATCTATAAAGGTGAGCTAATCCTGTGTGTTTTACCCTGAATAACTTCACCTTCCATCAACCCTCACCAACTCTGTTCCTGGACCACAGAGGAGGCTAATGAAAGGAAACATTTACTGTGTGATTACTATGTTCTGAGAACTCTGCTGTGCTCTTTAGTTGTGCAATGATAATTATTCTTGCAATAATTCTATAAAATATAGACAATTTTCATCCTCCCTTTCACAAATAAGGAAATTGAGATATATAGAGAGTAAGTTATCTTGCCCATATTACCCAGCTTTGAAAATGTAGTATAGAAATTGAAACCCAATGTCTGTGTGGTATCAGAGTCTTGGCTTTTAACTTGTTTTTCTCTTTTACCTGACAGATTCTAAACATCTATATTAATGACTAAACATGTTTCCAAAGGTAAAATAACAATTGTGATTCTTTGGACTCTGCAATTAACTTGGGACACTTCAAAAAATGTAAATTAATAAACTGAATCAATTAAAATCCACTGATGTACCAACAATAATGCCTTGTGAAATGTTACAAAAATATAATTTTAAACTTTGGTAGGATTGATAAAACGTAAAGCCTATTTTAAAAAAAAGATAACATCTAGAAGTCATTTGAAAATCAAACTATTTTATATTTGTCACATGCACAGATGTCATTTACAAGAATCGCATTCGCCCCCAAAAGACAAACTATCATATAAATCAAAAATATAAATTATTTTCCCTTTTTTTGCTTCTAAGTTTGCACCAGACTATATTTATTGCCAAAAATTAAACTTGAGATGTTACAATGGTAATAAAAATGTCATGTAGGATTTGCTTATGTACTTTTAAATGATATTAAAAGTGAGTTGTAAACTGGATGCATAAAAGAAAAATGTGTACAGCTATTGATCTTCCTTAAATGAGAAGGTTTTGCTGTGCTGTGGTAGGGAGGCTTGCCACAGGAATGTAGACAGCTCATAAATGTCCAAACTTAAAGATGAAGTGGCCTATTTTCAGACAATTAGAGAGTTGAAATTGAAATACTAAATGTTTTCTCATCTTTGAATTGTGTACAATTTTGCAAAGGCCATTACAAACGATTAGGTAAATCTTTGACCCTGAAATGTATGCCAAATTCATATGAGGAAAGAGAGGAATAGGGTCAGTATGTATCTGAGGAATTCAACCCATATGATGAAATATTATAGAGACCACAACGCTTATATTTATGCTTTCCTTGAGTGTCATACTATTAAAGAAAAAGAAAAAAACAAACTTGAAATCATCTCAATTTTCCATTTCTTTGTCCATTTTCTTATATTCACTTACGTGGACATAACCCAAGATATCTTGGTTAATCTCATAGAGGTGACAGTGGATATACAACAAAGCTCTCAAAATTAATTTTATCCTGATGGAGGTGAAGAAAATGTATTTTTGTTTTTTTAATGTGCTCAATCACTCCTAGATTCATCATTTCATTGTATATATCATCACGACTTTCTCTATATAAAATGAAGAATGTGCAACAGGAAAATATTTTTACAAAAATAATATGTCTAGTTTTAAACGAAGAGGTAAAATGTGTGTTCCCGGCAAGTAGAGCAAATCTACCAAACAATTCTCACGTGAAAACACCATGTTATTGCACAGAGGTCCTGAATGTTGTCAGCGGCTTCAGATCTAATATCTTTCATGATAAAGAGGAACAAAATTTTTGCACCAGGGACTATTTATTCTTGAGATATCATTATGTTTAAATAAATCTTACATTTTAAAAATCAGGAAATGTAATATCTGCAACTGCACTTAGGTATTCTTTAACTATTTCCTGGCAACCAAATAATTTAATCATTTAGTTAAGATTTCAAAAGCTAATAACAAGTACGTACTGCAGTGCCTGATTATAACCCTCTGCCTTTTAACAAATTTGGTTGTTACACATCAGTTCTGAAGCTGATTCTTTTGCTGTTTCATTGTGAAATATGCCTTTGTGGTAACTCTTTATATTTTATACTTCTGTTTGAATTACATGTTCCCTATTTAATCATTAGATTTTATTACAAACATTATCATAATAAATGTGTTTAGTAATAACTATATTTTTGGTATTACTTTACATTCTCTTTAGTAATCATCAGCAGGGAAGGGAGACTCACAGCTCCTGTGCTCAGGATCCTCTGAATCATACTGGAGTTCTGAAAATTCTCCCTTTGGTCCCACACTTAGGATCTAGAGAGGACCTGTTCTCCTCTCCTGACACTCTTTAGTTCCCATCCTCCGTTCCTTCTGGCCCCAGCAAAGATTCCTCTCTCATCCTCCCCTGAAGAACAGCACCCGCTTGAAAGGCAGCCAGACAGGCTCCCATAGACCTTTCCATCATTACTGAGAAAAACCTCAGCTCTTCCTTGCATCCATACCTCCAGGACACATGCACTAATTTGACAACGTCACACATACTTCATCATTTTCCATTCCTCAGAGTCAGTCTTTTGCAGATCCCATGCCATGCAAATCTGATCTAGGAATGCCCACTGTCTAGGCCTTACTCAGCTTACATCCAATGCATGACGCAGGGGAAGCTGCCTCCTCTCTTTGAGCCACATTTTCCCTCTACAAGACAATGGGATTATTATGGGACAAATTGTGAAGCTACATGGGCATTAAGTGGTCACCCGGCCACAGGTTACTTATCATTGCTCAATATATTTGATATCATGACTTAACTCAGCCTTTTGGATTTATTTGTGGAATAGTGGTTATAGTTAAAGGAAATATAAAGATAAACAGCATATGACATGAAAATCGAGTACCTACTCAGCTAAATATGAAAGTAACATTTAGTCTTTATCAAGCAGATAAACCAGGGAATGTTTCGATGAAAGTGAAATGAAAATCAGCCAAGCATTTTCCAATGATAAACGTTGACCTACTAATAGGAAATAATATTTTTCTATCACTGTTTTACAAATTCTCTGGTTTGAAATTCGGAAAAATCTCTATAGCTGATGGCCTTACTTAGTAGCTGACGTATTGAATCAGAATACTTCAAGTCATGCTAGAGACATGGTTCTCAAATCTTGTGGGCAGACTTGTTACAACAAAAACACTTGGAATGTTAACTTATACATACTATTCCTGATTAGTTTTCTAGACCTAAGGAAATAAGCTTCACTGTAAGTATCAATTTATAATGTAACAAACACCTCCCATGCCCTGACAAGGTTGGTGATAGAGAACCAAACTCAGGAATCGCTATCTAGAGAACGTTATCTAATAGTTCATATTGCCCATATCTTTAAAGAATTGGTGATATATCCCATAGTCTATAACTTATCAGACATAAGAGATGAATAGAAATTTCAAAATTTTTCATGAATGTAAATCCAGGTGAAAAATCTGAAAAAGTACTTCAGAAAATTATGGCTCTAACTTGTATAACTGAAATTTGGTAAGTAAGAGAGAACTTTTTTCTCACAAAAAATAAATATATGAGGTGCTAGATGTGTTAATGCACTCAATGGGTAGATCCTTTCACAATGTATATGTGTATCTACTTATGTTGTACACCTTACATTTCTTACAGTTTTGTCAATTACACCTTAATATAGCTGGAAAAAAGAAAATATGGCTCTTATAATGCTATATTATAGCAATTATCACTAAGTTTCTTTCCAAATAGCCCTAATGCATACTTGACACAATAATTAAAGAAATGTAACTCTCCATTATTCTGTTTCAGGAAATGAAGAAAATATATTTTCAAATTAATCTCATTTGCAAAAGCATACCATTGACTACCTTTACAACTCTACATGAACTAGGCCTATATTTTCTTTTTAACTTTACTGAGGAATAATTGACAAATATAACTGTATACATTTAAAGTGCTCAATGTGATGATTTGATTTACATATACAATGCAGAATAATCACCAAGATCAAGATAATTAATGCATCTATCATCTCACATAGTTAACGTAGGTAACTTTCTTGTGTGTTTGGTGAGAAAGCTTAAGATCTACTCTCAAAGTTGATGTGGATTTGTCAAAGGATACCAATTTTCAGCTATAAGAAGAATAAGTTCTGAAGATGTAATGTACAGCATGGTGACTACTATTAAAACAGTACTTCACAGGAACTAAGCCTATTTTAAGCATTAAACCATTTAAGAAATTCTGAGATTCTCTTATTTGGACTCTTCACAAGTCAGATTTTTAAATATTCTTAACCAAGCAATTGTCGTGACTGAATTCCTAATTCATAGCTCATGCCACAATGTCAAAATTTTAATTGTGGTGATAATCATTTTCATAACATAAAAATGGTATAAATAAGAATTATAGCTGCAAATTCAGAGATATATACATCATTAATGATATATACTCTAAGAATCTTAGATTGGATAGAAAAGTGAAAACTACAGACAATTCATGTACTTGTTTTATCTACTGTGTTTCCCCAAAAATAAGACCTAACCAGAAAATAAGCCCTAGCATGATTTTTCAGGATGACATCCCCTGAACATAAGCCCTAATGCGTCTTTTGGAGCAAAAATTAACATAAGAACTGGTCTTATTTTCGGGGAAACACGGAACAAATAACACTATTAAAAAATTGCTTTCACCTATTTTATGATGAAATAGGCCTGCTGTTTCACAGAAATAACAGCATATATCACAGTGCAATTGTATACATTCGATCTAAAAATTAAACCTTAAAATACACATATGTCCAACACAAAGGTCTTCCTAAACAATTGCATCCACAAATATTATGCAATTTAATTGATATGAATAGCAACTATGAAATAGAGTGGGGGGAAAAAAAAAAAACTTATCCTAAGTTCCAGTGCAAATTAAGTAAATGGAGAGAACCTGACTGAAGCCAAACGTGAGTCACACCACAGTAATGTTATTTGAACTACACTGTATTCCTTTCCTGATATAAAGATAAATCAGATAGGAATCCTATGCGCAATCATATTTTGCTACCTTGCTATAGGAGGGATCTGTTTGTCCCTAGACAGTGTCATCCCTGACTGTGGCTGAGATTTACCTGGACATCTGTTTTAAATTGGTGGCATGAAGCCTAATAGAAATCTATCTGTACGTGTGTGACTGCTAGATAATCCATCCTTTCCATCATCAGAAGTCTTATTGCCCAGGTTTGAAATGAAGCTACAAAGCAAGTCTTTTTTATTTAACGGGGAATAATTCTGAATCCAAGGGTGTGGCAGTTATTCAAATCCATTTTCATCCTTACTCCCTGGTCTCATCCTTACTCCCATATTCAAGGGAGAAAGAAAGTTGTTGGTAAAAATGAAACAGTTGCTACCTATGAGGGACAGGCAATGCTACTACACAATGCTTATTCTGGTATACAAAGAGGCACGGGAACCTTGTTTGATAGTGAGACAGACCAGAATGTGACTTGGCCTTTCTGAGAGCCAGAGACAGCCAAGAGAGAGCTTGACCAGGGCCAGAGCAAGAGTTCCACTAGTCATCTGGTAAAAGAACACCAATTATCAACAGCTCCTCATCCTTACAGGATTAGTGGTGATCACAAATCAGAGAACAGCCACAAGCTGCAAAGAAGCATTCCGAAAAGGAATTCAAAGGCCCTGAGGGAAACTGGTGAATAATAAGGTAATACATGTGAATCTCTTCTAAGAACTTCTGAAAATATTTATTATGAGTGATGAGCAAAGGAAGTGACGTTAGTAATACACTACATTAACTTGTTCCTATTTGTATCTATAGTCCAGCAAGGTCTGGTAATACTGGGCCTCCCTTACCTCATAATTTAGGTACATGCCCCTTTCCCATATTAACCTACTCTCTGAGTGACTCCTGACTTCAACTTCAGGAGACGTATATTAGGTCAATTTTAAATTCCCTGAGAAACTCCCAAAGCCATCATTCTCACCTTCTCTGTTCAATATTGTTTGCCAGTTTGATAATATAAGAAAACTATATTAAAGATAAAATGATTAGAAAGGAACAAATAAATCAGGCATTATTTTCAAACGACAGAAATATCTACATAGAGAAACAAAGATTTTGAAAATTATTAGATAAAATAAATTTAAGCAAGTGCTAAATAAAGATCAATATACAAAATTCAATTGCATGTCCATGTACCAGCAAAGGTTAGAAAAAAAATCTTAAAAAACATTTAAAACAGTATCAAAATATTTAAAAAGATCCATAAAAGTATAAACAAGGACATGCAAGATCTACACCCAGAAAATCACGAAATGCTACTGAAAGTCAATAAAGAAGAGCTAAATAAATAGAGACATATTTCAAGGGCTTAGATAGAAAGACTTTATAATATTAAGACATCAGTTCTCTCCAAATGAATGTTGTCAATTCTCTCCAAATAAATGTATGGATTCATTGAAATTCCAATCAGAGTCCTAACAAGGTTTTAATGATATCTGAACAATTTATTCTAAAGTGTATATGGAAGAGCAAAGCGCTTTTCCTGAAGAAGAAAATAGATTTGCTTTCCTTACCATATGTGAAGATGATTATAAAACAATATTAAGTAAGATGCATGGCATTGGCGCATGGTAGACTAATTGATAAATGAAACAGAATAGACTAAGTAATGGAATCATATATGTATACATATACATATATCTAACCAATTAATAGCAAATCAGAGAGAAAAAGAGCCAGAATGAATACTTGATAAATTAGTATATATGAAGATTAAGAAGTTCTCTTCGTCAATTAAAGGATGTCAAAAACCAAGTTACATACTTGAAGTAAATATGTGCAACACATATTAACTAGCAATGTTTCCAGAATACAAAGTAGATGTAAACCAGTGAGGAAAAAAGCCAACAATTCAATAATAAGAAAGGAATTTCAATTAATAGAAAATACATGGACAGTAAATATAAGAAATGACAAATAGGTAATCAGGAAATGTAAACCAATACAAAAATGACACATCTTTTAATACCTTTCAATCTGCAAAAATTAAGCAATCAGACAATTTCAATTGTTGGATAGTATAGATCAATGCAGAAATAGATATCTTACACATTGCTAAGTCAATTTCAATGTAGTTTAAACCACGTTTTAGGAAAACTATTTGGCATGGTCTTTAAAGTTCAATCTTCACATATTATGGTAGATCGTTTCATTGCCTCAAATTCCTTCCTTCCCTGTGTGCACTTCCTTTGTCATGTGACTTTGCTCTGTCATCTTATCAAGAGCTGGAATTTACTTACATATCAGTAAGAAAAATAGTATAGTTGGATTTTATAAACACAATATTCAGTCAAAATACAAATTCCAAAATATTACATATGGATTTGAAATTATTTTACTGAAGTATATATTCTGAGACAGACATTAATGTTCATGATACTAAATTAATAAGGAATAGCCTTGGGATGGAACCCTTTGTAAAGAAGAGAAAGAAACCAGAACTGTGCAGAGGGATAAGTTGATCTGTGAGGCAGGCCTTATGACAGTCTCAGTGGTAGGTTTAGAATGGCCCTCAGGGAATGCCTGAGGGGTCAAGAGGAACTTTATGCTCCAGAATCAAATAGCTCTTGGATATCACTAGATTTGGGCCAGCTCTGAAGCATCTATTCTCCTGAAGCAATTTCTAACACTCTGATATTATAAGGTTATCTACTGACAATACTCTCAGCAACTTGGCTAACTCATTATTCACTGATGGGAGGTAGGACTGCACACCACAGTGTCCACCAATTGGGTGACTAAGTGTTATCTTTCTTCCCACCTCCTGTTGACATCAAAGTGAAAGCTCATGTTGTCCAGGCTTAAAAATAAATCCCTACATTGAAAGCTAGCCTTACCACCCAGTTTACTTTTTGTGTTAAATTTCATGTTGGTAAACTATTTCCTTTTGTACCAACTCAGCAATACATTTAAATTAAATTTTTAAAGATATCTTACCCATCATTTAAATTCTTTGAATTGGGAGGGACATAAAGTTGCGCCATATTTTCAATGTCAGGTGAGCGATAGGAACTCCCTCCTTATTGAAGTAGAATATAAATCCCCAAATCTTAAGTATGGGATGTACATACTGACTTCCTTCTAGAGTGCAATATGGAAAAGAAAAAAAAATAATAATAATTTAATGGTGGAAAAACCGTACAACTACTACCTCAGCCAATAAAGTGATCAAGTATAATATTACCATTGATAAGACATTTTAATACCATATACCCTTGATATTATGGTGAGAAAGTCACTACCTGTGTGTGATGTCTTTCTCTTAAAACCAATAAACTCAGTCTAATCATGAGAAAACATCACACACACCCATATTTAAGATTATTATTAAAAACATCTGCCCAGTACTTCTCAAAAATATCAAGATTATCAAAAACACGGAAAGTCTAAGAAACTGTGAGTCTACAACAATTTATGTAGACATGCGGACTAAGTGTAATATGGTATATCCAGGATGAGATCCTGGAACAGAAAAAAAAAAGGACATGAGGTAAAAAGGAGTTCAGACTAAAGTATAGACTCTAGTTAATAATAATGTATCAATACTGGCACATTGGTTGTGACAAATGTACCACAGTGACGTTAACAATAGAAGAAACTAGATTTGGGGTAACTAGATTTGGGGTATGCAGAACTCTCTAGAATATTCTTGCAAATTTTCTGTATCTATAAAACTTTTCAAAACTAAAAACATTTATTTGAAAACCAATGCGGTATTAGTTAAAACCATTATTTGACTCTATAAAAAGTAAATCAACTCTTTACATGATTGTTTCACTGACAGTTTCATTTAAGTGATTGAGTTGACTTTTCCACATACTGTGCTATAACCATACTTACAAAGTTAAGGTTACATTAGCAGCTTTGCCCTTTGATTCAAATCAGCAAGTCACATTCAAATTCTTACATTATTATTTCTTATATTTGATAGATTAAACTAACCTCACTCTTTCTTCCTGAGAGAAAAATGTTTAAATTTAGTCAGCCTTCCCAAACCTTCAGAAGGACTTTCAATTTACATCTAATTCTTTGCATTAACTCCAAAGAAGCAAATTAGCACATTAAATTTAAAACAGAAACAAATTTAAAATGTATTTAAAGATTTTACTAGTCAGTAAGAACATATTAAATGATTATATTTCAATTGAGTACACCACTCGAATTAGGTCTGACATATATAAATATAAATTTAAAAAATGTTTCCAGTGTCAGGGATTGTGAGAGACACTGAAGAAAATTTAAAATTAAAATGAATAAGGTATTTATTTTTGCTCTTTTGGGGTACTTCGGATTCAAATTAAAATACCTTCAGCTAGTTGAATTCAGTTGCTGCCTTTTGTGATCACAGAATTTGACACAATGCCTTATAGATAATAAATGTGCAACAAAAAGATTGTATTGACACATGTTCAATATCCATGACTGAAGAGTGCAACTCATATACAAGATTCCTAGTTCACTGAATAAATATTAACATCAATCCATTTTAGAAAGTTTACATAGCACCTTCTAAATACATAACATGTAGCAAGATATACTCTAGATTTCCATGAACACTATGACAATATTTGTAACATAAAGAAGTTTATAACTACCCTGAGAAGTAAGTTCTAAAATGGGATAGAACCAAAAAAGAGGGATCATTCCTGAAACAGAACACAAATTCCTGTAATATTTAATATATGTAAATTAAATCATGCCTTCACTAGCAGTATTGAAGAGAAACAGAAGCCAGAAGGAGGAGGATGTATGATCAAACAAGGACAAGGTAGCAATGAAGTCAACATTTGGCTGAAAGTCATCTGTCAATTTTCAGAGGCCACAAACCAGGGGTTAAATAAAAGATTACATACCAGAGGAATGGATAAAAACTGGTCCTAAGAAAAAAGAACATCAACTGAAAATTCTCCGAATAAAGCAAATACCCCTACAAGATAATATGCTCAGTAGGTGGATTAGGAAAATAAACCAAAAACAAACAAATCCAACCTGTAATAGCATGACTGCTTGATTTGTCCCTGAATTGGGACTGAGCATAAGGGAAAATAAAAGAGAAAAGAAAAACAAAACAGAAACAAAAGCTTCCCTAACTATAACCTCATAATCACAAATGTTTGTGTCATGAAATCATACCAGTTATTGCCTTAAAAGTATGAAAACAAAAATTTAATCTAATGCAGCCCCATGTTTGTTTGCCCACAGAAATTTGGGGAAAGCAAATATAAATGTTCTTTGGAAGAAAACATTTTAAATAAAGGCCCCAAAGTCTTCCTCTTGATGACATTGCAAAAAAACAGCTCCATCTGAAATAATAAAATCCATCAAGGATCACATAATCACATAAATCCAGCAGAAAAGTCAAATTAAACAATCAGACCCAAACTGCAGCTAATGGTATCATAAGGTAAGTTTATGAAATAAATGTATTTACATGTAAAGAAACAAAGGGCATTCAAGTTATCATGAACAATAGATTGACAAAAATTCCTAAAAATTTTGAAAAGTAGCACAAATTAAACCTTTAAAAATGAAAAAAATATGCTACTTATATTAAGATTTCAAGACTACTAGTATTAAAATGATTTTTTTTCAAATATTACTAATATTAACATTTCAAATTTTAATAATTCATACCTCAAGTTGAAAGCAATTAGACACAATGGGAGAAAGAATTAGTGACATGGAACATAGTTCTATAGAAAATTTCTCAGAAAGACAGAGATAAAAAAATATAAATAGTGAGGATTATGGAATTAATTCTAAACTCTGTCTAATCATATTTTAAGACACTGAGAATATGAAGATTAGGGGAAAAGCCATATTCAAGGAAATAACTAACTAATATCCTAGATTTTCTGTAAGATATCCTTCCTCAGATGTAGGAAATTCAAAGAATTACAAGTAGGATTGATGAAAAGAAAATCCACAGTTAGATTTATCATGGTAAAAATAGCAAAGCAAAAAACGGATAAATGAGGAGGTCTTAAAAGCAATCAAAGAGGAAGATGAGTTGACCTACAATGAAATGACAATCAGACAGATAGCTTGATTTCTCAACAGCAAAGAAAAAAAGCCAGAAAAGAAACAAACATCTGCCGATTGATCCAAAGTATAATTATTTGTGGTATGATTTTTGTTTTCTTCATTCTCTTCACTTTCTAATTAAAATAAATTTTCATTTTTAATGTGGTAAAAACATCCCATCTTTTCCTTTATGGCTTGTGTTTTTATGTCGTGTTTAAAAACAATTCTTCCTTACCCAAAGTTCATGAAGAAGAGTCTCTTCTATTTTCTTTTAAATAAAGATTTTTTTTTTTTTTTTAAATTTAGAGAAGGTTTTGCAACACACAATTGAGTAGGGATTCCATTTGGAATATAAGATTAATTCCCACAAATCAAGAAGAAGAAGATAATTTAATAGACAACTAGGGAAAAGACATAAAACAGATACTTCTCAAAAGGACTTCAAAATTAGTGATAATATCATGTTTCCCCAAAAATAAGACCAGGTCTTGTATTAATTTTTGCTCCAAAAGATGCATTAGAGCTTATGGTCAGGGGATGTCATCCTGAAAAATCATGCTAGGGCTTATTTTCTGGTTAGGTCTTATTTTCAGGGAAACATGGTTATTTAAGCTAGTTTATATGGGTTTTTCCCCCCTATTCTTTAATGGCACATACAAATAGTTTTCTACCTATAACAAACTCTGCAGAGAGAATATTTATGTTAACAAATGATATTAAATCACTATAAGGCAATGTATAATTAAACATCTAGATAATTTCCATAAGGATTTCAAGGAAAAAGCACAGTGAACGTGGAGGGGTTGTCACATGCTTTTAGAGGCAGAGATTTGCATTGGGAAATTCTTCACAGGAAGAAAAAAGAAAGGAAGAAAGGAAGGGATGAGAGACGGAAGGAATAAGGAAAGAAAGAATATTATATATAGAAAAAGGTAGTATTGAGGGTTGGCAATCTAAGTAAACCAACACATAGCTCTATCAACTTTCTTTTCTGTTACTAAACAAGCCTTTTTAAAGTTGTTCAGATTGCCTCTTAAAATATGTCAAATGACTCATTTTAGGTTTACCTGGAGAGAGTTGCCTTTGTATAGTTCCATCCTGTTATCCCAGAAACAATCATTCTTGCATGGCATGGTTACCTCATTTAGTGCCCTCTGAGAGCTTTTGCACGTAGGCAATATTTCACATACAGTTTGGTTTGTGAACTCTAAACATTACTGAACAAAAGCAAATCCATTCAGAAAAATAGCACTAGAGGGATTGGAAGCTGCTACGGATAGAATCATTCTCAGAGATGAAGTGGCCCAAAGCTTTGCTTTCCTTCAGAATCCAGAATGGAAGTAGTTTTATAAATGACATCAGGAGACCATGCAGAGGAATGAGCTGAGGCAGAAGTAGGCTGTGTGTATCTATGCACATTTGAGAATTGTAATTAAACTGTGGCCATATTTTATTTCGTTCTAATTTCTAGGAAATAAATGGCTCTTTACAGGTACCTATGTATTGAAAAAGAGGCACGTGAAATCATCCATTTACAGGTCAATTTCACTTTTTTTTAATATAAGTCAAATTCTTAGCAAACAATTAGATTACCACAAAATGAATATGGTTAGATTATTCCTATAGTCAAAACAACCAATGACTATTTTGGTGGTTCATTATTCACACGGCGGAGAAAACAGCCACACAATTGACTTGGAGGCTAGCTAATACTGCAGAACACCAGTTGCAAAGGGAACAATAAATGTGTCTAATAAAGCTTTCCCTCAGCTAGGTAGGCAATTAAGGAATACTTCTCTGCCTCGAAACTGTCACAGATGCAATACCTAAACCGTGTCTCTGGCTCCCACAAACCACTATCTGGAAATGAAAAGAGGTGTTTTTTCCAAATGAACCCTTCTCTTAGAAACCTGCTTTCTGATGAGGACTGATGACTGCCACTGAATTGAGCTTTTGGGCCCTACTGAAACAGCTAGATTGGCTATCTATTCAGGCTTGCAAATCACATATATCAAGTCAACCCAAAAGCTCTTTTATGTAACCTTGGACCTTGCTAGGAAGACTAAAACTAGGGAAAGACTATGGATCACCCAGAAAGTCTAAATCAGATGTGACAAAAAAAAAAAAAAAAAAAAAAAAAAAAAAAAAAAAAAAAAAAAAGCTGCATTAAAAAGCATTATTTGTTGGACTAGCATTTATAGGTTAAGTTAAAACTAGTTAACAAGAAAGCAGTTCCATAAAGACTCAAACATCTTTGTTTTATTTGATAATCTCTTCATATTGGTCAATACATTTTACAGATTTTTTTTTCAAATTTCATTATAGACTAATGGAAATTTATGCTATTGAATAACAAATGATTAATTAATTGAGAACTTTATTTTATGTAGGAATTTAATTTCTAAGTGGGAATACTGCAGTATCCACAATGTGAAGATTTTAGCAATGGGGAAATACACATCATATGTGTTTTTGAAAGTGCTATTTGTTTTTAATTCTCTGTAAGGTTACCCTCTAATCCCTCTTACCTTTCTTCTCACTGTCATTTCTCTTTGTCCAAAATCATTTTTGTTATCACAGACACAGACCCTGATACAAATGAGTGTTAGGATTCTAAGGACAGAGACAGTGACTACAATACATAAAACACACACTTCCAAGTTTTATCAACAACTGGTTGAAACAATCATCTACTCCCTGCCATACGTATTACCATGACCCCCAACATTCACCGTTTTCCAAATCAAAGCTTTGTTTTATGGATTGGAGGTTGGAAGAAAGAGTATAAGGGAAAGAGGTACTGCATAAATTTTATGTTTTATTATAAAAGTAAGTCCTTGTTATGCTAATAGAAAATTCTAGCATTACACTATTTCGAATTTGACGTCGAAATTTGAAAGAACTCACATAGACTGTATGTATACTGTACATGTGTATGTATGTATGCATGTATATTGTACAAACTTGTGTCTTGTGTTTCTGAAAAACAGTACGACAGTACAACATATGAATTCTAAAACAGTATCTTCATTCTGATTTTTTCTCATTACTCAGGCATAGCGAGCATATTTCATGCAACAATGAAGACAAGATGGAGTTATTTTGGGGAGCTGAATTCAGACCTTTTGCCCTCTGTAGGCCCAATTTCTCTGCTGTAAAAGAAAATCCCATTATTCATGGCAATTTAAAAGGAAATAAAGAAATGCCTGTGAAGGATTTTTAATGGATTCTTAATAACATGAACTTAGCTCAATAGTCTCTGGCTCACCTTAAATTGATTTTTTACAGTTTTCCTAGAATGTGAGCATTTCCTCAGTGTAAGTGATAATAATAATAATATGAATCATAATTCTTTTCCAGACAGATACCTGATAATGGCAGTTTTTAGCCCAGAAAGACTTATCTGATTTATAATATCCAGTTTATAGTGGATATAATGAAAGACTAAGGATACTATAAGGGTTCTGTTTTTGTTTTTTTTCCTATTAAAAAAAATCAATTTTACTCAAAGGTTATAATAAGACTCTGGAAGTTTGATAGTAAAACTCATTTCCAGATTGTTGTTTTACACTCCTGACCTACATGCATAAAAGCTTATTATGGTACAGTTGTCAAAGTTGCCATTTCTTATGCATTAATACTTATTTTTCTGGAGTGAGCTATTTTTTCTTTCTCTCCTTCTCTTTCCCTCTCTTACCACACACACATGCTCACAACTCCTAGATACACACACAGAAATCTACTGTTACAATAAATAATCATTTGGTTTTATAAAAATAGATTATCAAAATGAAGAAGGGTAAGTCAAATTGTGGTTTTATGAGCTTGTTCAGGTCCCCCAGGTACCATTATTATGTGGTGCCTGAAGATACATTTATTACACTCTTTGCAATGTCTAAAATTTTAATTTTCCGCTATGAAGCATCTAAGGTATGTCTGGGATAGTCGGAAATGTGTTTCTAATTGCTTTTTCCATGCAAAAGAGATACAATAGATTACCAACAACAGGGCTATTAATCATCCATCTAAGTGCAGCTTCTCTTTTGCATGCAATATTTATAAGTGTTTATATACTCCTGGCTAATGCCAACAATCAATGCCTACTGATGATTAACCTATGTAATTGTCAAATGCCTGAAACTCACCAAGAGATTAAGTTTATTCTTGGCTTCTGTTCCAGATTGTATTTGTGATTAAAAAAGAGAAAGAGAGAAGATATCTTTTTTTGAAGTTTCTATTAGGAAGGGGGAAATGGTCTAGCTGCATTTTTCTTGTAGATAGCAGAAACCCTTTTATTACTGCCTAATTTCCTACAAAAACTATCATAACAAAAAAAAATTGTTTTCCTACTACTGTATTTGTGAGAGGCATCTCAATGTATAGTTTCTGTGACGCCAGAATTAAGAACAATATCCAATTACTTTAATAGTTTATTTGGGAAATTTCAGAACTTAGAAGAATTAAGCTGTGTCCTCATCAATTTATAAATGTGGTCTGGTTGAAGGTCTTTTGTTATTTGTTATTTTTATTTGGAATACAATTTGCATTCTTACAGTGATATTCATTATCCACAAGTCAACCTATCTTACTTGGAATATTTTATTTATTTTGTTAGTTAAGCATATACAGTCTTGTAATTCAACAAAGGGTATTATGATCTTTTCTTTTACTTATCTAAATATCAAAGTGTGGGGCTGCAAGGCTATATCTTACATTTGAAATTTTATAAATTACTCTTATATTATAGTGTAAATCATACATTTCTATAAACTAGTATGGCTTTAGTACTTCTTTACTCTTAATTTACAATTACTTGGTTATCAAAATTAATTTTTGCCCTTAAATATTTATCCTCAGGATGAAAACCGAAAGAATTTTAAAGTATGTATCCATTCATTTAATAATTTATAAGCATATGCTATGGATATTATACTAAACCAGATTCTGTAAGTTATAAAAAGAAGACTCTATATTAACATCATTTATCTAAAAATTTGTGTGTTTTTTTTTAAGAGGAAAAAGACACCCACAACATATTCAATACCATAATACAAGTACACCAAGTACATAATACACTAAGTGGTCATGGAGAAAATACAGTGACAGTTCAGGAAATTATTATTGGACAGTAAAGTCAGAAGATACCATCTCACAGAAACTGGGACATAAGCTATGTAAGGAAAAGTAGTTGGGATTTGAATGGTCAAAGAGCAGAGCTCAGGTGGAAAAAACACTACGCCAAGGCTCAGGTGTGGAAATGATTCCTGTGGCTCAACAGGCACATCAAGAGGAGATGGGGGAGTGTTTCTGTTGGAACCACCGAAATCACTGGAGAGATGTGCACAAAGGCCGTCAGCGAGTAGATTGTGTAGGCAGAGTATTAGATTTCAGACTCAGAGTTTGTATTTTATCTTGGAATAGTAATCCATTTTAATATGATCCATAGGTGGTGACAAGCCAGAAGCAGAATTTGACAAACACATATCTAAATACAGTTGCAGATTAAAAATAAAAAAAGAGTTGCACATCAAGGAGAAAGGTTGGGCTATCACATCAAAAGTGCTGTCACACAAGCCCTATGCCAAGCCACACACAGGAGGGCAATCCTGGTGGAGGACGGAGGCTTACTGAGGACTGGAGAATTCTGTTTGGCATTTCTCCTACGTGGTGGAATTTTAAAATGATGTAAGATTGTAAAGAGAGAAAATTAGACTAACTAGTGTTTAGGAAGTTTGACCATTACTTGAGGGTGCCTCTTGTGGGTTTCTGGGCTCCCAAATACTCAGAACCTGTTACTGACACATGTGGTTGGTTGTGTTTTCAGGATTTAGTGACTTTCAAGATGCTGGTGATATAGTGTATCCTCGAAGTGGAAGCAAGACAAATAGATGAAATCACAAACACAGCCATTTCCCTCATACACCTTAGCAATCCCATACTGTTCTCTTTCCTTCTTCTTATTGTCTACCCTCATCCCCACCCCCAAACCCATCCCTTCTTTTCTATTCCTCTTTTTATCATCAAGTCTTTCCTTTTGCTGATCTCCTTTTTGCTGTCTTTTTGCTATTTGGTGGTAAAAGGCACAGCAGAGGTATAAGAGAAGGAACAAAAACATACTAGTGAGTCCCTTACTTCTAGAAACTCAAGAGCACTCATTTTGGGGGGGGGGGGGAAACCTGATTCCTGGATGTTAACAAGTTTCATAGAACAATCAGAGAGAAACAGTGCTAGTTAGAAAAGCTGAAGAATGGCATTTCCTTAATAAAAAGTCCCCCCTTGCTTTCTCTCTTGCTGGCTCTTCATGTATGCTATTCCTATCACAGTTTGTAAGCATGCCAGGTAGCTAGACACTAGTGATGGAGGCTTGGATTATCATCAAATGGAGTGATACCATCAGGGTTCCCTCAACAGTGTTTTACTAAGTAGAGCAAGCATAAGAACAGTTTTTGTGACAGATACTCCGGATGTCTTCACTTCACCACATATCTGCAGTAAGGATACAGGGCTGCAGAAGAAGAGCTTAGGCAGAGGAGACACCCTACTTCCTTTATAAGAGCCAGGGACCACATATCTCCGTTAAATATATTATAATCTGTTGTCTTTTTTTCTAACTTACACTAAATGATAACCAACTGGAATAGTAAATTTTAAATACTGATAATAAAATCCACACCACTACAAGTTACATGTACTTAATATACATGGATATTTATACTTTTATTTTTCAGTGAAAACACACTAATGGCAGTTTTGGGTGTGTTTCCTGAGATATTTTGTTTCCTATATTCATTTGATAATACTGCGACATGGGCCACTGTTTACATATACTATAAAAAGTACACTCAATGTAAACTTCCAGGAGGGGGAATCTGGTCCCATGCCACAGAGACAGTCCAAAATGCATCTTTCCATGTGAAATTCAGAATGTTTACCACAATTTTTAAAAATGGCATATCTTCCAGCAGAAGGCTGTACATACTGACTGAGAGAAATCTTTGGAATTTTTCAGCATGAAAGTCTCCTCCAGTATTTGTACATCTGTTCAACACCGTTGCCAGGTATGTAGCTTTTCTGATGGAAAATGGAAGTTAATCAAACCTAGCACATGTTATATTTACAATATTTTAGCAGTAGGGTTTAGCACAATTTTGCTGGTATTTCTTCTTCAAAAATATTTACAATTTCCATTTTGAGGGGCTGTGTGAACATTAAAATCAGACTTCAACTCCCTAATTAAAGTGTAAGGGCATTATCACAGAAAGCTCTTGTTGCTCAAATGAAATAGAAAGCATGTGAGGGGAAAATAAAAATGTCCCAAGCTCTCAGAGGCAATTAGGCCCATTAGTTGCAGTTCTCCTTTAAGAGGGAGAGGATAATCTAACTGAATGGCCATATGCACTATTTTATTAGGCTGATGCTTTGCATTTTAGCATAGCTGGCATTTATGAAAAAAACCCTTCACTTCGAGAGTCTTTACAATGGCCCAAACAGACATATTATCATCTTGATCTGCTCTTTACTGAGTTTTTTTATATTATGCAAAGATTTAAAGATGACTGCTATCTAAACACTGCTATCTAAACACTGAACAATTTTTTTAAGCATAGACTTCTGTTACATATTCTCCTGAGTTGCATGCCTGACAAGACATTGACATCAGCGAGGAACAAATCATGGATCAGTAAACAAACTTTGGAATAGGGTATTAAAAAACTATGTGAAAGCCAATCAAATGTCAGGTGAAGAGGTGACTTTGATAGGAATGATTTATATAAATTTTGTAAGAGCTATGAAAGTTAGTTCTCCAAAGGGAAAAACCGCTATTTTGGTTACTTTTGCATATTCCAAGGTAGTTGTGATGCCACTGGCACAGTGATTCCTCAGTTAACATTCAGGGCATATCTAGGACCAACACTATTTTCTTGAATCACAACATAATATCATAATCTCACGTGCATAATAGATCCCTTAATCAATCAAACATTAAGGGATCTCTTGCCCTTCTTCGAACAATTGCCTGATATTTAACTCATACTATTTGGCCAACAAAGCTCCCCTTTGCTGGGAGGAAAAAACAAATCATAAGTTATTTTTAAATACATAGTTATAAAATAGTCTTGATTAAAATATTAGGTGTCCAATTTAGGATTTCCACTCACTGGGAAAAATTATTGAAAGTATATTTTTTCAAACACTTCATAATAATAGCTCTTCTACAACTAACATGTAATCCAAGAACTTAGAGAGAGGAATGTAATAAATGTTTTTCCTACTGTCTCCAGTTCAGAGTTTCCCTAAATAAATTTCCCGAGTTTTTAAATATCATTGTTAGTGCTGAATTGTGCCCCCTCCAAAAAAATGCACACGTTGAAGCCCTAACTCCCACTACCTCAAAATGTGACTATATTTGGATATAGGGCCTTTAAAGAAGTAATTAAGGTTAAATAAGATCATTAAGGTAAGCCCCAATACAATATTACTGGTGTCCTTATAAAAAGTTAAGACACAGACATGCGCAGACAAAAGACTGTGCGAAGATGGAGAGAATGTCATCTACAAGTCAAGGAGAAAGGCTTTAGAAAACAAATCAATCTGATCGACAGCTTGATCTGAAACTTTTAGCCTCCAGACAGAAAATAAATTTCCATTGTTGAAGGCATGCAATCTGTGGTACTTCATTATGGCAGCTCTAACAAACTAATACAGTCATTAATGTTCAGTTGTCCTTGGCAATATTCCTTAACCTGCCTGGGCACCAAACTAAGAGAATAAAAAGGTCCCGCTTCATAAAAAGGTTTTTATAAAGAATATAGCCGAAGTTCTCCACAACACCGATTGTGAAAAAATTAAAATAGATACCAAAAAGAACTGCAGTACTGTGAAGTGATAATACACCTTCTTTTTATCCTCCGTATGTCCACGTGCTAATTTTGTAACATATGTGTGCCTTCCACTCACCATTGTGTGTGCTCAACAAATCCTTGTCTATTGATTAATGGAAATGGAAGGGCAATGGAATGCTTCCTCAAAATCTTGTGGGTACATAACACTTTTCTGAAAACATTAAGAAAAATGCAACAGTCAATTATAAGATTGAAAATTCTTCCTCAAGGCCTGGAAATTGTATATTCTACTTGATAGAAGTCAGTCAATTTTCTCTAAAATAAAAATAACAGTAACACATTACCCCATTAAAGAAAAGTACATAATAATTGTAAAATAATACTGATGATAATAATAATTAATACATTTATAGCAGCTACCATCTATTCAGAGATGCCTCTGTGCCAGGCACTGCTCAATGTACTTTACTAAATTATGTAGTTAATTCTGCATAGCCATTTGAGGAATGCAGAATTCATTTCATTTAAAGATAATGAACCTGAGGATCAGAGAGTAGAGTAAAAAGTCCCAGATCACAGAACTGTCAAGTACAGAGCCAGAATTCACACCAGGTCAGGGTAACAAAACAAAACAACTTTTTTTAATCAATACTCAATCTGCCTTACACAATGCCTGAAACATTTATCTTTGTTTCTGCTGTTTTTATAATTTGGTTTTATTTTATTAAACACAATAGTCATTTAAAAACCTACATTAGTGAATGATTCAATGTTGCATATCTTTATTTCATAAAGTGAGAAATACCGTGTTTCCCCGAAAATAAGACCTAGCCAGACTATCAGCTCTAATGAGTCTTTTGGAGCAAAAAATTAACATAAGACGCAGTTTTATTTTAATATAAGACCCGGTATAATATAATATAATATAATATAATATAATATAATATAATATAATATAATATAATATAATATATAGTATAATATAATATAACATGATATAATATAATACCTGGTCTTATATAATGGAAGCCTTCTTATATTAATTTTTGCTCCAAAAGACGTATTAGAGCTGATGGTCCAGCTGGGTCTTATTTTGGGGGAAACATGATATAACTGGAAGAGTTTTGTAGAGTTTTCTTGTTTGCTTGAGTCCCTCAGTATCTGTTCATCATTCTAATAATATTTGACTTTTTCTGTTTTAGGTGAACCAGCTGCATCTTCTCCACTGCCATTTTCTAGGGAGTGAACCCTTCCCTCCAGATTTCTCTCTCTGTACTTTGGAAGATGTGATGTTCACTCAACCAGTTGAACTTTCTTTCTCGGACTTTGAATCCTCAGCTGAGTGAAAAAAATATGGAATAAATGGTTGGAGTCCATCTATTTATCCCAGTAAAGCTGAGTGAGACTCTCAAACTGTTCCCATTACCAAAAAGTGAGAGAAAATGAGAGAAAGAGAAACAGGTTCCATTTGTGACTGACTAAAGTCAACTGATTAATTACATGAATGATATATCTTCTCTATTACTATTCATGTAGTCATAAATGACCATCTTGAATTTTCGTACGAATTTTTAAAGTTTTCAATAGTTTAGTACAGGATGTTATTTTGGCAGTCAGGGTGTTATCTCTTCCAATGACTCATATGAATTTATAGGTGCCTGATATAACTTTCATTTTCTTATAAATTAGCCCAGAAAGCACCTTAATTTCATTCCCATTGCCAGAGACACCCCAGGAGCCAAAGTAATGTAAATAAGGTGCAAGAAATATGTGAGAATCTGTTCTACTACTGCGAAGGCATGGCTAATGTATTCCTTGAATTTAAATTGAAGCTTGAAATTATTTTCACCATAGTCCTCATATCAGCCAGAGTATTATAGAATAATCTTTTTCAACCCAGACATCTTGTGATTTTATGCTTCCTGTATAAGTCATAGAGTTTGGGGTTTGACCCAACAACAACATGGCATTTAATTTATGTGAAAATGTATTCAGGGTCTCACATAACCAACTAATAAATGAACTTTTGGAAAAAAAATCATAAATATGAAGCCATCTACATTTTATGTCTGTTCTAGGAAAAGAAAATATTTAAAGTAGCAGTTTTTCAATGACAATAATTTAGTCTGTAAAATTTTTCTTTCTGGATTAATACTTTGGAGTCACTTTTTATAGACTTATTACTAGAAATTTCAAAAGTCATAACATGTGATAGAGATACAGAAAGGGTTTGCTTGTTTGTTTAATTCACTCTGTGCTACTGAATTAACCAAAGATTGTCACAAAACATTTCTTTCAACCTAACCAAAAAACTTAGGTGACTTAATTATCAACTGCAGTGATAATCCTGACTCTTATCCCCCACCACCCAGCCACTATAACTATTTAGAAACTAGTTATGAACTAAAGTAATAAAGAAGAAACTCATTTTTATGAAAGAGAATCATTTTTCTTTCTATATCCAGGCCATACACAAAACATACACCTGTCTCTCCATTTTTATCAGACAACATCCAAGTTCAACCAGATATTAATATTTGTCCCTTAGCATTCTGGCAAGGAGTAATCATGGTATTTTTCAGGCTCAGCCTTCATTGGTAGAATTTCTGAAATTGTGGCTGCACTCTGTCCCTACTGGTTAAAGACATCCTCAGTTGTTTCACACATGCACTGAAATAGTCATTACTGTCATGCTCTCCACTTCAGAAAATGTCAGTTCTTGCATTTCTACACCTGACATTTTGTGTGAGTCTACTCATGCAAGTTGTTTTGGTAATATCTTCAGCTACTGAGATGAACCATTTCACAATGTGACCTAATAGAAATGCAAGATATAGACAGAAAGGCTGAGTTTACCCTCAAATTCAATTGTGTAAAACTCTGATATAAGTCAGAAACGTGTTGCCTGTGTTCTTATTGCCTTGTAAAGATTGTAGTGGTGGGCGTTTCTCAGAAAGTGCTGACAATTTCTGAGAGAATGAGGGCAATATGAGCAAAAAACACATTGAAACTCCTGTACATTGCTGATGAGAATGTAAGGTGGTATAATTTTGAAAAGTTGGTTGGTAGTTTCTTACCCTATGACCTAGCAATTCCACTCCTAGGTACTTACCTAAGAGAAGTGGGGGTCAAAATGTGTCCACAAAAATACTTGTAAAAGAATATCCACAGATACCTTATTTATAATAGCCAAACCTGGAAACAATCCAAATATCTATTAAAGAAGATTAGATAAACAAATTTTTGAAATATTTAGACAATAGATACTACAGAGAAACAAAAAGGAATGAAGTACAGATATAGAAAACAACATGAATGAATAGCAAAAACATTACGCTGAGAAAAAGAAGCCAAGCAAAATTTGTCTATAATGGTATGAATCTAAATAATGAGTTGCTCTTGAAGAGAGGGGATTGACTGAAACTATAGGAATGGTTTTGGACTGAGGGAATAATCTCTATTTAGTTTTGGGTACCAATTGTATTACGAAAATTTTAAATTCTCCTTGAACTGAATAATGAAGATGTGTACATTTTATTGCATGTAAATCGTACCTCCAAACGCACAGACAACACACACAAATACACATACTGTGCTGTAATTCAAATTAAACCCCATCCATTTCTACACCCCAAAAGACAACCATGATTTGCTTTTGAACCAAACTTATCCATTTTTATTCATTCTTCCTTCTGATTTAGTCACCTCAATGTGTACTCAACAATGATATTTCTTCAATATCTTAGGAATTTTTATAAATTAATAATGCATACCCATAACTCATGTGGGAATCTGGCTATTCATTAGCCTGATTTTCCACATATAAGGACTACCATCCATCTGATACATATCAATTCCATGTAGTCAACAGGCATTGAGTCTCTCTATTTTAAGAAATACTTCACTGGTAAGAAAGACATTACTAAGAATCATTTATAAATTAGTTTTTTTCTCTCTGACAACAAAGAAAGACAGTGCAAGGTGTAGAAATTGAATAGTTCATAGTTTATGCTGCCATATAGTTGGACCTCTATACACTAACTGAAACCAAGGATGATCTGGGAATTACAACCTTATGGTATTGCCCCTCAGGATATATTTTATTATAATCCTGTGTAGTTTATGAATACATTATAAATAAATTTTAATTATCTCAGAAACAAATTAGAGTTTAAGTGTATAATAAAAGCCATATATCTAGAAATATTTTTCATTAGAACAATTTCTGCAAACATCAACACTTGCATTTTGAAAAGAAAGTATTTGTAAAATCTTATCAGTTAATTTTCATATTTCACAAACCCCTCCCTCTACCAAAAAATAAAAAATAAAATAAAATAATGTGAGGTTTCTCTCAGTCAACATTTCTAAAACACAAGATGGCCACGGGGTTTGAAAATTAATCTGGGAAACGTAATTTAGTGGTTACCAGAGGATAAGGGGGTTGGGGGGTGGGAGATGAGGGTAAGGGGGATCAAATATATGGTGATGGAAGGAGAACTGACTCTGGGTGGTGAACACACAATGTAATTTATAGATGATGTGATACAGAATTGCACACCTGAAATCTATGTAATTTTACTAACAATTGTCACCCCAATAAATTTAAAAAATAAATAAATTAATAAAAAATTAAAAAAAAAACATGTGCCCCTATCAAAGGTTGAACTGTATCTGCAAAATTCACATATTTAAGCCCTAACCCCCATTACCTCAGAATGTGATCTTATTTGGAGACAGGGTTTTTACAGACATAATAAAGTTAAAATGAAGCAATTCATATGGGCCTTGATTCATATAACTGTTGTCATTATAAAGAGGGAAAATTTGGAGATAGACATGCATACAGAAAAAATGCAATGTGAATATGAAGTTGACCTCCTAAACCAAGGAAAGAGGCTTAGATCACGTACTTACACAGTCCTCAGAAGGAACCAACCCTGCCAATACCTTGATTTCAGTTCTAGCCTTCAGAACTCTAGAACAATACATTTCTGTTGTTAAGCCGCCTAGTTTGTGGTGTTTTGTTAATGGCAGCCCTGGCAAGCTTATAGTCCCATCATTACTAAACATTCGACATTTACTAAAAAATATTTTCCATAGCACATAAACATATACACCCATATGTAGAATTAATTTTTTCCCCTCAAAAATGTGTTCTGCAACTTTCTTCTCACATTTAAAAATGTACATCATGGTAGATTTACCATAATTTTGAACATTCAAATAAACATGCTTCCAGATGTAATGGTAATTTCCAAAAGTTAGTTTAAAAAATGTTTTCAGCAACTGCAGGAAAAAACTGAAAGAAATGCACAGCATCATGGATTATAATATTGAGACAAACCACACTGATACGGTTGACAGTATCCTGACATGTTTAGTTAAAATTCAATTACATTAGTATTTAGCCACCAACTGGGTTTAGTATTTGTTTTAATAGAGACTTGAGTATTGTGATGAGTAGGAAAGGACAGGTCAAAGAAAGTCTTACCATGTCTAGAAATTTAATAACCTGTCATCTTTTATTTATAACCAAAGTTTCTGTGTTAAGAATATAAATAACTCACTGTCTGTATTTATACACGAAATCCAAGTAGATAATATGTTGGCCAATCAACAACCATAGGAAGAGACAGTTTCACATTCATCTAATACAACTATTTTGCTGTTTGAAATAAATGAATAAACTAAATACCTATTTGATAATCTAGTCCTTATTACAACTCAGAAAAGAAAAATAGAATGTTTATTCCACAATATGAATGTACACTGGTCAATATTTTAAAGTCACGCTGACTGTCTAATATCTCCATTATTTTGAAACTTAATGCTGGTATTCAGGCCCTGAACAGCATAGAAACTACAGCAAATCTGCATATATTATCCTGCATGAGGTTTACTTTAAGGTGTATAAAGTTTACTAGTTTGTAAAGTTCTAATTACATTTTACTAAAATATCGCTCTGAAACATCTCTTAAAATCAGATGAGGAAATCTGATATTCATGTGTTTAAAAAGAACAAAACAATAAAAAAAAAAAGAAAACCCTCTCATCTCAAACTCCAATACTTACAGGATACAGAACCAAACTATCTTTATTTTTCTTCAAGTTTTTATTATAATTGGGATTAAATACCAATAAATTCAGGTCAAATTTTATGATTTCACCTGCAGTATAGAAAGAAAACTGAACTCTCTGTGTCTAAATTTAGAATTATTTCTTTGAGTTAATTCTATGTCCATTATTCTTTTTCTTCTAATTGAGTTGCCTTAACTTCAATAAATTGCTCTGATGACCAGATTGCATTAGCACGTATATAAATTCTCAGCTGCTTCATGTCTTGGCAATTTATCTATACTGGTAATTTCTAATTTCTAATAGCCCAAGAGAATATATGATTGTTTTCTGCTTTCTGTTCTAATGATCATAGAATAAGCCTCATTCTTCAGTCAAAAGGTTTGAAGTTGGAACTAATATAAATTGCTCCCAATCCTGAATTCCTTGAGGACAGAGACACTAGGTCAGATTTGTATTTTTCCACAGTGACTAATGTAGTGCATTATATTTAGGCAATTAACACACTTTGAATCTTTAAATTGAAATATAGTTGATGGAAAGATAGAGAGTATTATTTAGTGCAATATACATTTTAAAAGATTGTATGCCTAAATTTTATGTAATCAGGTGGGTAAGGGAGCCAAAGTAGAGTAAGATAATATCTGAGGGTGACTAATATATTTGAGCCTCAGTATTTTGTTTTTCCCCTATAAAATGGTAATGATAAAAAATAGCAGAAACTACTTCATAGAGGCATTGTGATAAATAAAGCAATTAGATATTCTCGGGCACACATTATACACTCCATAAGAGTAAGGTATTCATTCAGTGTAATGGCTCTAGGACTTCTCCTTGGGAGAAGAGGAAAGTGAAATAATATTTTTGAACCCCTACTACACACATCAAGTACAATAATAAGTGCTTATCTTAGGTTACTTGTTTCTCTTATTAACCAAGTCTCCATATTATAAAAAATATATACATAAATTGAGACTCAAGTGAGTTATAGTTATTTACTGTCATGTGGTTAATAATATAAAGTTCAAGCCCAGATCTTCTGAAAGCAGAGAACTTGCTCTTTCCTTAACACCCTGAACCTGAGTGCTATGACATTTAAAGTCATGAAGGCATAGAGAAGAGGAGGAACAGGCCATTGCATGTGGGTCACTAGCTACTACTTACAAATTTATGGTGGATTTTCTGGAAGGTTATTATTATTAAACAATGTTCAATGGGAGGTAAATGGCAAAGGAAGCTTATATTTTTAGATACCGGTGTAAATATCAAACAATACAAACTTAAACTTAACTGCAGAGAGCACTCAGTGCATACTAACCATTGCTACTATTATCTGATAAAGTTGTAATTGAAATATAATTACTTATTTTATAATTCTGAAAATAAAGGCAAAATGGTTACAAACTAGTGAGGTCAGATGTTCCAGTATAGCTCCTCGTGTACTTGCCTTACTTTCCCACTGCTACTCATGACAACGACATACTCTGCTGACTTAAGTCGCAGATGACAGAAAGACACTGCCAACAAATAATGGTAACAATTCAGAAAATATTACATTTTATGGAAACACTAAATAAAACAGTCAAACCTTTCTGGTTGAGGACAATAGACAGGATATTCTCAGCACCTAATGCAGGCGATAATCTAGTATAAACCAAAAATTTCATCTACTTAGGAAAATTACTTGCAGCAATTTTAATTTTAAGGCTTTTAAAATGCAGAGACCCCCTAATGAGAATCCTTTTCTACTTCAGAGTTTTCAATGCTGTAATTTCATTTAATGTGGCTCCTAGGTTTTTATATTTCCTTTTCAAGCTCCTAACATGTTAGAGCCTTATTGTGGATTAATGAAGAAAAACTTGACAAAAGTACATTTTTATATCATTCTCACACTTATAGTCAGCATCTTTCTTACACGAATTTACAATAATAGAAAAACAGAACAGCAAAAAGAAAGGTTAAGCGCAATTCCAACCTTCTTCACTAGCTGTTCTTCAAAAAGAAAAGAATTAATCCCATGTTTATTTATAGGGTTAAATTCTTTTATAGAGTGACCCAAAACATGCAAAGTATTAAGTGAATATTTAGAAAGTTCTAGATCAGAAACTGTCTTCCAAGAGATTTTGGTTTTCTGAGCATTCTCAGTGACCTAACATATCCCAGACTCCACTTCTCCTAATGTTTTCCAGATTCAGAGACAAGTGATGCCAGGTCCATGGTTATTTTTTCATGTCCATACCACATCATCCAACCAGAATCAGATATCCTCCATGTTATTGCTTATCTGGGGAGAATTACAGCTCATAAAGTCCATTCGGATCACAACATTATGATATAATTAAGATTCAAACGTGAATTCAAAAACACTCGTATTAACCATCAGTGGCATTGTATAGAATGACTAGGGCTTCAAGAAGAATTTCAATGAAATAAAATTTATATTTTATGAAACAGATTATAAATTTTTCTATTATTTTGATTGGTCTGGTATGTGTGTGTGTGTATGTGTGTGTTGCATTTTTTATAAAATTATAAAAAGGGGACAACCATGACATCATTTTTATGCACTTTAGTTGAGAATGTATATAGGATAGCATTGCCAAGTAATACACAGGATGCCCAGTTGAATTTCAGATAAATAATGCATGTTTCTTTATTGTAAGTATGTCCCAAATATGGCATGAAACAAAAACATTATTCATTATTCATCTAAAATTCAAATTTAACTGTGTATGTTATGTCTTTTTTGAAGATAATAGAGAGGGAGGAATTAATGGTGCAGAAGAGAGAGAAATTTAGGATTAATGACCTTGAAAGATGAGATAGCATGGGATCTGAAGCACAAGTGGAAGGACTGACCTTTGATGAGATTAGGATGCTTTCTTAATTATAGCAATAATCAGATGATAGTAAAGGGGAGGACAGTACATGGAAAGTTCAGAATAATAAAAGGAAATATTTAATACATTCAAATATGAATTCAACTTAAAAATCTAAGAAAAGAGAAATGAACCATATCATGTAATGTAATACAGCTATTAAATATGAATCTTTTAACTGACTCTGGGTGGTGAGCACAAAATGTGATATATAGATGATGTATTATAGAAATGCACACTTGAAACCTATGTAATTTTACTAACCATTGTCACCGAATAAATTTAAAAAATGAATCTTTTAACAAAATAGGGAAAAAATTCACAATGTTAATTTTAAAAGGAGGATTAAAACTGTGTACATATATACCGTGTTTCCCCGAAAATAAGACCAAGTCTTATATTAATTTTTGCTCCAAAAAAGGCATGAGGGCTTATGTTCAGGGGATGCCATCCTGAAAAATCATGCTAGGGCTTATTTTCCGGTTAGGTCTTATTTTCGGAGAAACACGGTAGTATGATATCAAGTATGTAGGAAATAATAGAAGCATCTCTAATAGTAGTTAAATATGGGTTTTATTATGAGTACAGATTTTTTCATATGTTTATAGAATCAGGGAAATAATTTTAAAAGATATTTCAAAATAACTGATTAACATAACAAGGGAAGGGTTTCTCCATCCTCCTTCACAAATCCCCATATATGAGTGGACTAATTCTAATTTCTTTTTAGAAATTTCAAATGCAAGGCCAAATGGTCAATAAAGTATCAAGAAATTAAAAAAAAATTGAGGATTTCCTAAAGAAAAAGTCTTCAGGAAAAAACAACAACTTGTATCCAGCATTTTAGAATAACACATTAGTCTTGAAATGGTATTAAGGGGTGGCGGGAGGGTGGAAGAAACCATAGAACTAAATACAGAGGGTGCCAAATAAATGTATACACATTTTAAGAAAGAAAGAAAAGTATTAAAATTATAATACTCAATGTATACCGATAACAAAAGATGAATACAAGTCACGTGTGTACATTTTTTTGGCATCCCCGGTATAGATCCAAGAAACACTTTAATCTCCACAAAAAAATATAGATGAGATAATGGGGAGGGAACTTGATTTGCTTCAGGTTCAGTATTCTGTAGTATCAATTATTTTTATATCCTGCAACACAGTCTCATTCCTAGTTTTTAATTCAGAAAAAGAGATCTTCAGTGTTTAGTGATTTTTTTTTTCATTATGGATCTCCTCATTGAACATATGTCATTATATATGCCAGTAAAACATCTAGTTTTCAATCACAGTAAGAGGTAGCCTTTGCTGTATTAAATAATAAAAGGAAAATAAAGTGACCACTCTCTTTTCAGGATGTAAGTATGATAGAACCTTTAAAAATTTTCATAAATGATGCATCTTTGGTAGAATCTTTCAAGTAAGTGTTTTGTTACTGTTTTTTTTTTTTTTTTTTTTAATAATGGGTAAAGATCTACCAGCAAGCAGGAGATACTCTGCTGGCACTTATCTTCTTAGTTGTTCATCTCATTGAAGAGATTATAAAACCCTGAAGTATAAGAACTATGCCTTATTCATGCTCACATTCCCAGAATGCAGCATCGTATCTGGAATACGGTAAGTGCCCAATATATTCATAAATTAACTAACTGATCAATTGAAGGAAGGAAGGGAGGAAGGAAGGGAAGTAGGAAGGACAAGAAAAGAACACATATTCTACAGAAACCCGATAGTCTCAAAGGGTGCTAAGTTTTTTAAAAACATGTATTTCTTTTCACGGCTTCTGAAGAAATCATTCTCCAAAACAGAGTTGTAATTTCATGGAGCAATCATCCTCATTGGCAGTGTTTGGGGGATTTGAGAGGCTATCAGTCTTTAAGGATGTTTGTTGATCTGGAACATTTCATCAAAAAACATGTTGTTTTGAAAATTAGAAATGAAAAAAAAAATCCTCGCTTCTATCCTAAGGGAGACTTATTTCTAATCGACTGAACATGCCTGACTGCATTCTTAAGTCTTTGTATGAGTATTAAAACAATGACTCATCTTGTAGTAACATAACAGATAGTATCAGTTGTGACTATAGAACAAACAGCCTCCTGTAAACATCATGAGCATCCAAAGCAGCACCTGGGCAATATTTTAAAGCGACTTATGTCATAGTAACAACACTCATGTGGTAGAATTACTCAGATAAAAATAAGGGAAAAAAAATGGCTTAATTCAGAATTCAAGCCCTTACCTAATATTGTTTTCTATCTCTTATACATGATGCTGTAATAGAAAGATATACAGAATTAAAAACAGGTGAACTGAACAATGGGAATTGAGAGGACATGCTATTTCTGACCACTAACATATATTTATCTTTTGCATAGGAAATCAATAAATTGCTTGGATACTTTAAAAGCTAGTTTTAAAACCCATGATTTGAGTACCTTACCAAAAGAAAGCTGAGTAGTATTCTGAATCATTATTTCTTCCTTTGCTCTCTGAATTACAAAAACATACATATATTATCTTTATCCTATGTCCACCTAGATCTAGATCCTTTAGGAAAACCTATTATAAAGAAAATAGATCCATATAGGCCTTTAAAAAAGAAAACAAAAAGATCCATAAAATACATATTTCTAAAAATATAGTAACTACAAATTGCAATTATTTGTAATCGAATACAAAATAATTATATCATTCGTTATACCATTCTTTCTAGATTGCTATATATTTTTACACAAGACATAATTTGCTAACTAAAAGGAATTTGTAATTCATTTCACGTACATTTACTGAGAGCTTACTCTGTATCAGAATTTGTTCAAGACACTAGGCATACACAGCCCTTTGGTCGTGGAGATCCCAGTTTCGTATGGTAGGAGAAAATCACACTATTGGAAATGAACGTAAAATTGTAGCTATTGCAAGAGCAGTAACAGACAGGTGGTTGGGACTTGTGCACCTGTAATAGGGAGTTTCATCTGTATCTAAGTCTCCTAAAAACAAACCTACACAAAATCTAAAAAGGTTAGCATTTTTGCATGAAAAACTAACCAACTAAAAGTTACTTTCCTATTTATTGTTGGTCTCCTTAAAAAAAAAGTTATAACATTTCTTTCTCATTAGACTTAGAATTAAATTGCATGTAATCATTCCCAGTTTTGAAATTTTAGCCAGTTGAAAAATAATATAAGTGTATGTGTATGTTTAATATAAAATTGGTATTATAAAGGAAACAATGTCATTGTATTTAGGGGGCTTCACTTCAGTTAGACAAATTTAAAGATGCAGTGGATATACGACATTATCAGTTTGAGTACTTTTCCTAAGAAAGTCATCTGGATATGACGAATTCTTATTTCCCTAAACATTATCTTGAAAAAGGTAACATGGACCTGTCCCCTCTTAATCAGATGTTTTCACAGTAAAACTCCTATGTTATTAATTTACAGTAGTGCCCTGGAGAACATGCTCTGCTAGAGACTGGTGATGCTCTGTAAGTATTAATACAATGGAGGAGATGATGAGTAACAGAGCCTCATAAACACTGGCAATCCTGGGCCTGCCTAATGGCCTGCAAATATATAATGAGGGCTCTGGAATCAGATTGCCTGGATTCAAATCCCAGCTCTCTCATTTAATAAGAAGTCCTTGAATTTGGGTAAGTCACTTCTCTCTGAACCTGTTTTTGTTTCCTCATCGGCAAAGCAAATTTACTCTGAAACTGCATAAGATAATGCATGTAACAGCTTAGCACAGTACTTAGCACACAGTAAACACTCAGTGCATGTTATGCGTTTATTAGAGGAGGTTACAGCTGCAGGAACAGCCATAGGCAATGACCAGGACAGGAACCTTAAATCTTTCTTCGCATTCTTTTTAAATCACACCTACCAATTATTGATCCATTTTATCATCCATAGTTTTACAATGACAAAGTATACTCACCCTACAGGGATACCACAAGTATTTTAGTATACCAAAAGCCTAACTTTTCTTTGTATATGGGCAATAAAATTACAGGACAAATCACAATTTCTAAGCATTGGTCCTTTCTGCATCAACAATTATTTGAGTTGGATATTTTCTTTAATGCCATTACTACTCCACTTTGACATAAGAAAAATACAGAGAGTGCCAAATAAAGTATACACATTTTAAAAAAGGAAAACTGTATTAAAATTGTAATACCCAATATATACTGATAACAAAAGATGAGTTAAGTCATGTTTGACTTGTGCAATTGTAAGAGGTGCTCAAAATGGTTACCATCAGCGTCTAGACACTTCTGATTATGGCAAAATACTGCCTGAGCAACACTGACCAAAGTGTCCACTTGTATACATTTTTTTGGCACCCTGGAAATCCTGGTATTGTTACTCCGTTGTCATCCTCCTCAATCTTCTACATTTCAGAGATCTCTTCCATGCTTGGTATTAAGATAAGCAAATCTTGAAAGTGATTAAGGATTCTTGAGTTTGTTCTAACAGCAAAGAGGGATTCTTCTAGGGTCATTGGATCATAAGGTCTGACTAAAACAAAGTAATTTCTTTTAGAACTATGGATTTTCAAAGTAATTTTAATTGGTAGGTAATTATTAAGTTTACCATTTTGCCAATGGGTTTTGAAAAATGAGTTACCCAGGAATCAGTGTAAGAATGAAACATGTTGATTCTCTCCTCCATCAATCACAAGTTTTCTAAGTGATATTTAAACAAATGACTTCCTCTTTTTATTCTACTGTTTCCAAAATGGGGATGCTAAATATCAATATATTTCACCTAAACAATTACACTTTTCTAAAGATTGTTTAATTCCCATCTACACGGAAAAAACTGAGTGCTTACAAATCGGTGCAAAATTCTGGCAAGAATTGAGTACAGTTAATCTATTGTTTCAAAGTCAACCAAAAAAACTTCTCCTTTACAAATAGGGACTGGAGAAAAGGAGAAAACCAGAATTTGTACAGGGAGAAGAAACAAAGAGGGAAGAACTTGACTGAATACCAAGTACCATGCAATACTTATTTTGAAGAGCAAATTTTTGTTATCATTGCTTTCACACATGGAGAAATAGAATCTTACATGTTTGAAGTTTTCTTCTTAGTTCTATTTCTTGCTATTGTTTCTTTTTGAAGCATGTTTGTATGACTGCAAAATCTGTAAGAACACTTTCTACATTATTTGGCCGTGCGAATAATAAAAGAGTGAAGGCTAAGCATTGTTTTCATCTTTTAAAATATTTGATTTTAAAAAGTAGATAATATTTTTCAGAATTTTAAATAACAACTTTAAAAGTTCATTATAGTGACATATACCGCGTTTCCCCAAAAATAAGACTTAGACAGACAATCAGCTCTAATGCATCTTTTGGAGCAAAAATTAATATAAGACCTGGTCCTATTTCACTATAAGACTTTAATATCATATCACATCACATCACATCAATAACATAATATAATAGCAGGTCTTATATTACTTTTTGCTCCAAAAAGTAATTAGAGCTGATTGGCTAGGTCTTATTTTCGGGGAAACACGGTAAGACAAAAGGAAAGGAGAATTATTATTCTCAAAGACGAAAGCATTAATGATGGACAGTAAACCAACTGAAAATGTTTAAAAGCAGCATTTGCCTTTCAATAACAATTTTATGCCAAACAATGCTAAAATACTGATCTTTCAATAGAAGCCAGACTTCCAAAATCTATGCAAATGCTACAACTAAATAATAATGCAAATGCAGGAAATGCCCACCATCTACCGTGTTTCCCCAAAAAATAAGACCGGGTCTTATATTAATTTTTGCTCCAAGGGACGCATTAGGGCTTATGTTCAGGGGATGTCACCCTGAAAAATAATGCTAGGGCTTATTTTCCGGTTAGGTCTGATATTTTTAGGGAAACACAATAAGCAGCCAGATAATCAAATTATCTGGAGAAATTATCAAATAAAACAATGATAATAATAAGAACGTAGAATAAAAGAAGGAATGGTAAAATATTCAATGATGTGTATCTCCTCTAAAAAAAAAAACAAACAAACTCTTATTTATTAAATTTTATCTTCTGTGGAACTAAGGAGAATCTCCAAAGTGTGACTGGATTACAAAATTCTGGCCTCCACTGTCAGAGTAAATATATCAGTGTCTTCCATTCATTCTCTACGATTTTTCACAGGTGTTGAGTAAACAATTTGAAATAGGATAACTTAGAAAAGTCTATTGTCTCTGTACCTCAGAGAGGTACAAAAACCAGGTTTCTGTCTAATTTGTAATCTCATTCCTTGGCAGCATTTAAATATACACAACAGCTGCAAGTGTTCTCAGATCTAACTAACAATTTGTCCACTGAGAGCAACTTTCCTCAGGAAGAAAAACTGAGAAAATGACGGAGCAGCATTTGGGCACTGCACCATGTCTTCAATAAGCAAATAACAGAAATAGCAGTGTCCCCTTACATTACCATGCATGTATGATGTCCCAATCTAAATGCCATGTGAAAAAATATCATAATTTTCAAGGGCTATCGAAAAGCCTTTTGTCAATCCTCATTATTTAGCTATATTTTTCCAAAAAACAAAAAGGACAGTTTATAATAACTCTTTGGCCAATAATGTTAACTTACCTTGGAAATTTTGTCTGTCCTTAATTTTTGCTTACTAAAAGAAAATGAAATGTCTGGACCTAGCATCAATCAAATCGCAATTAAAACTTAGTCCACGACAGTTAGTTGAAGACTCAAAGGAAATAAATTAAAATTAATATCCTCATTATTGAATTTAAAATGTGAACTGGATAGGCACTTGTGAACACAATTCAAACTGTCTTTGTCTTTAGAACTGATCAATGCATTTCTTTTCTGTTTATAATACCTGAAGAAGATTAATATTTTTAAGCACTGATTTGGCTTTCTAATTTTCTGTGTATATTTTGCGTCTTATCACTTTACGATGTGTGAAGCCAAAATAATTATTATCAGAAATCTGCAATAAATTATGAAATTATACCCAAGAGAAAATAGAGACTGAAACAATCTTGTCCTACAATCATTAAAGGCATTAAATTATTATAAAGACTTTCAAGAGAAAGTTGCCATACACAAACTGATTTGGGCAACAATGAGAGATCACTACACACTTATTAGAATGATTAAAACTTGGAAGCAACCAAGATGTCATTCAGTTGGTAGATAGATAAATAAACTGTAGTTAATTCAGACAATGAAATATTATTGACCCCTAAGAACAAATAAGCTATCAAGCCATCAAGAGACATGGAGGTACCTTAAATGCATATTACTAAGTGAAAGACGCCAATCTGAAAAGACTACAAATTGTATGATTCCAACTATACAACATTCTGGAAAAGGAATGTTGTATATGGAGACAGAAAAAAGATGAGTGCTTACCAGGATGGGGAGAGGGAAGATAAACAGCCGAAACACAGAGGAATGCTAGAGCATTGAAAATACTCTGTATGATATATAGAATGATGAATACATGCCATTAAGTATTTATCCAAACCCACAGAATGTACAACAAGAGTGAACCCTTGATGTATTACAGAAATGTACACCTGAAACCTACTGAACTTTGCTAACAATTGTCACCCCGATAAACTTTAATTAAAAAAAAAATACTGCTAACAAATAAAGAATATTAAAAATAAAATAAAATAAAAGAAGAGTGAACCCTTAAGTAAACTATGGACTTTGGGTGATTATGATGTGTCAATATAAGTTCATCCTTGGTAAAAAAAAAAAAAAAAAAGTGCCATTCGGTGACCACTGTTTGTAAGGAATAGGCTATGCGAGTGTGGGAGCAGAGGGTATACAGAAAATCTCTGTATCTTTCTCTCAAATTTTTTTGTGAACCTAAAACTGTTCTAAGAAAAAGAGTATTTTGTATATGTAGGTAATAAGAACACAAAGCAGAAAATATTTACCTTATAAAAAATAAAAGCCCAAATTTTTTAAATGTAGAAGCATTTAAGAAAAATACTTCTTAAAAATAATGTATATTATTACTAGCTAGGAATAAGTTACTCAATATATCATCAAGAAACTTATGGGTAAAATTACAAAGAATTGTCCAAAACCTTAAAAGAAACTATGCAATGTGGAAATAGAAAACATATAAAGGTGGTTTCAAACAATGTTACAAAGGTATAATAATCAAATCAGTATGGTATTGGAATAAAAACAGAAACATATATCAATGGAACAGAATAGTGAGCCCAGAAATAAATTCATGCCTATATATTCAATTAATCCATAAAAAAGAAGCAAAGAATATATAATGGGGAATATATAAATGGTATTGGAAAAACTGGACAACCATATCCACATACAAAAGAATGAAATTGGACCACTATCTTACACCCTACACAAAACTTAACTTAAAATGGATTAAAGCCTTGAATGTAAGAACTAAAACCATGAAACTCCCAGAAAAAACATAGATGAGACACTTGGCATCAATCTTGGCAATATTTTTTTTTGGATTTGACACCAAAAGCAAAGGTAATAAAAGTAAAAATAAACTAATGGGACTACGTCAAACCAAAAGCTTCTGCACAGCAAAGGAAAGTATCAATAAAATGAAAAGACAACTGACCAAATGAGAGAAAATATCTGCAAACCATGTATTTGATAAGGTGTTAATATCCAAAATACATAAAAACTCATACAACTCAATAGAAAAAAAATCAGACTACAAAAATTGGCAGAGGTTCTGAGTAGATATTTTTCAAAAAAGACATACAGATGGGGCGGCTAGATGGCTCAGTTGGGTAGAGTGTGAGCTCTTAACAAGGTTGATGGTTCAATTCCCCCAGGGGATGGTGGGCTGCGCCTCCTGCAACTAAGATTGAAAATGATGACTGGACTTGAAGCTGAGCTATGCCCTCCACAACTATATTCAAGGACAACGACTTGGGCCCTGGAAAAACACACTGCTCCCCAATATCCCCCCCCCAATAAAAAGACATACAGATGACCAACAGGTACATGAAAAGATGCTTAACATTTCTAGTCAGAGAACTGCAAATTAAAATCCAAATTAATTGGTGTTGTTATAAGAATGGGGAGAAATAACAGAGATGCACACACTCACAAAAATGGCCGTGCAAGGACATAGCAAAAAAGTAGGCATCTACAAGCCAAGAAGAGAAACCGTTTGCACAAGAAATCCTGATATCGCACCTATCGATATCTTAATCTTGGACTTCTAGCTTCCAGAACTATAAGAAAACTAATGGTTTTTTAAGCCACCCAGTCTGTGGTATTTTGTTGTAGGAGTCCTAGAAAACTAATACAGTAGTTGTGGAAGACAGGAAGTGATTGATAATCTTATGATTAAATCTCAGTCTTTTAATGGACCTATGTCTCTTGATCCTGACTTTTATAAATGTTGTTTTAGCTTCCCCCCGCCTTAGATAAAAATGCAGGCCAAAGCAGTCTAGAGTGACTCAAATGCCTTCCCCTAAGTGAGACAGGCTCTGGTAAAGTCTTTATGGATATAATTCTGTGGTCTTATTTCACATTGGTTTATTTTCCCATTTCTCTACCAGATACACAAAAGGATCTATCACGAGCGATTGGTTGCTTACAGTCTGTGCTGCAATCTCTTCCTACAAGTCAAGGGGACTAACCCCCGAGAGACTCTTAGACCCCCAGGGTTTACCTGGCACTGACTGACACCTCCGCGGCAACCGTGACACAAGCAAAGAACAGAGCATGCAAGATCTCAAATGCTTTTCCGTATGCTCTTTATTCAAACATCAATCATCAACACACCAAACAGTAAAGCACACAGAGTAATATAATAATTGGGTAAGATAGAGTAATGAACCAGTCCCAAAGTCAATTAGGGTCCTGGTGGAGTAAGACAGGGTGGCTGGTCCAGGAGGTCGGTCCAGCAGAAGTTCTGTCCGAGTGGAGCAGAGTAGCGAGTTCTCAGAACAGAGTGGCAATGCAGTCATCCCAGTCGAGACTGGCTCACTGAGCTGCAAAAGTCTCAGTTTTTATGAAGTTCTGAGTGCTTACCTGACATCTCCTTATCAGGGCACCCAGCCGGCAACCCACATGTCTTCATATCTACAGCAGCAGACCTCGCAGTGTGTAGCTGGTTACACCCAATTACCAGGGCAACTGGGCAGCTCCCTGCGCTGTTGTCTGCTACGTTCTCTGCGCATGTCCAAAATGGAGTTATTCTCGCTCAGTCAATATGGAGTTAGTCTTGCTCATATAAAACTCATTCTAACAGCTTCCAGGAGCATTCTACACAGGATCTTACTTGGTTCTTTGGTGAACCTGGCATGATTCCTAGAAGTAAAAACTCATGAAAGAGCAGGGCCTTCTTAATGCTGCATTTCCCAGGAGTTTCTTACTCTCATGCTAGTCCACACTTAACCTCCAGCAATTCATCAAAATTAACATTAAGCGTTCCCACAACTTATGGTTGTAATGGGTTCTGGTCAAGATACTTGTAAGTAGATCTCACTTGTTACTCTCTGGGTTCACCTGTCTCTCCAGTTTTCAGGATGGCAGTTTGTCCTGTCATTGATTTTCAGTCTGTTCATCTTTTTCTTATTGTGGGGAGAGGAGTGATGATTCCCAAGTTCTCCAAGGGTTCAGGGAAATTGGAACAAAAATTAGTCCTGAAAATAATACAGATAGGAAGGATTTATGTAAAAGGAAATGAGGAAAGGGAGGAGGCAGGCAGGAATTCCAAACAGAAAAAACAGGATGTGCCAAAACACAGAGGCGGGATGGTTTATGGGATGCATGGAGACGACAAGGAAAACAATGTGTTGGGCATAGAGGATTTAGAGTGATACACATTATTAAGTCAGGTTAGAAAGATAAGTAAGGGCCACGTGGTAATTTAAACCTTAGTCATAAAATTGAATAGTAGAATTAAAATGCACTTGTGGTAGAAATTCTAGGTGTCTTCAGGAGCATGTTTTTTTTTTTTTTTCACCTGATAGTAAATCACAGGAACACTAGATTATTCAGCATGAAAATGACCCAGTAAGTTTAGACACAATCCAATTAAGTTGTAATCAATACCATAGGATTTTGGAGCATTTGCCATAAATTTTACTATGAAACTGTATCATCAAATTTGAGTGCAGTGCAATGAACACCCCAGATTCCCATCACTATTGAAAAGTTCTCTGACCTTAAACACATCAATCTAAAACAGAAGGAAGCACTGTGGAAACTGACCTCAGAAATGGAATTTTTGAAAATCTAGAGAAACAGTAAATGGAAAAATGAGATCTATATCCAAATATTTCAGGATTCATCAAAATAACATTTTATCCAGTCTTTAAATTCTAATAAAACCAAAGACTCTCAATATGTATTATTATAGAGGTGTTAACTTTGTAGTGAATTAAGCCCGCATGATTCATGACTTACACACACTTATCTAATCAAAAACAAATTTAGAGTATTAGGCTGTCATTATCTTCTAAGGAAAATTCACTGTAGCAGCAGGTCTGATTTACTATTGAGTATGCTAACCTCAGTCCCTCTGTACCAGAGCTCGGCCAAAATCTCAGGAACTATATAAGATCTAACTGAAAGTAAAAAAAAGTTCTCCTTGCTCCTAAAGCTGGCCTATTATATGACTAACTAAGCATTTTAGAAATAGTACAGATTCTGTTTCCCAGGTTGATTTTTGCACATTTGTTATTAACCTATATTAATACACAGTCACATTTGAACAATAGAAATGCATGCTCATTTTTATCTATTAAGCTGTACTGTTATCTGTTGTGTTGCAAAAAATACTGACAGATCATCGTATTATGTTCCAGAAAGCCTCAGTCACTAGTGCTTTTTGACTTTGCCATATTATTTTCCCTTTGACTTCTAATAACAGAGATACATGAGTAAAACATAAGATTTAAAAGCAAATAATGGTCTATGTCTATATGTATCAAATTCATGATAAGAGGACCATTTGGGCACTGTAGAAAACACTGAGGTCTAAAAACAATTGATCCTTGAATGACACATTCCCAAACATGTTTGGAAGAAAATACTGTCAAGAAAGAACTCAAACACCATCATCAGCACTGATTCTTTGATGACTTTTATTCACAGTATTAGTTTTATATTGATATAATTCTTACATATTTTAACATTCTAAGAGTTTTACATCTATAAAAATAAGTCACACGTGCAAAACTTTCAAATTCAAAGCTCAGCAGACCAGGAAATCCAAACTTCAGTTACTGGAGTTTTTATTACTTCACCATAATTCACTTTTCTGTCATTCCATAAAATCGTGCTTCATATAAAGTCATAACAAGTGCCCATATGAGATCCAACATAATGTACACACAAAAACTTGAGTTTGAAAAAGGAGAGGTATATATAAATGGTGTCTCTTTACAAATCTTTTCATATTGATTTACTAAGAACACTCACCTTAACAAGCATAGTGTCTATTACATTATGCAAAATTATTCTATATACTTGTGTCATGAAATAACTATTTTACTGTGATTAAGTGTCCTTAATTGATCTTGATAAAATCACTGATCAAAATACTAGTTATATGACTATGAAAATAAAATCCTAACATAAAATTCAGTATGATTATTCATCTTCTAAGAGAAAAGAGTTGTTAAATATTCTTAATCACAGAAATTTAGGCATTTCCACACACTTTAAAATGAAACTCCATCCATATTTAATCGTGATACTGACAATTACTTTTCTGTCAAGGAGTTGATATCATTTTCAGAATAATTGATCCTAATGATAAGTCCCTTGCTGTGTTTTTTTTTTTAATTTCCTGAGAACACTAACTTCAATTTTTCGATACATCTATAAATCATCTAGAATGGTTAGTCTTCTCAGAAGGATCCATAATACTGTTTATATCATATTTAGTTTAATTACTGCATTTAAAGAATTACATTAACCTTATGTTTTCAGATCCTGAGTATGTTTCATCCCTTCTTTAATATGATATATCTGACATTTTTATCTTATGCTTCATTATCTTATTATGTTCTTAATTTATCTATGTCCTCTGTTGTTTCATAAGATCTGATATTTGGTGTGTGTTATAAACTATTTTATGATATTAAACAAATTGCTCAATAATTTATCTAATAATTGAATGGCCATTATTTTCAACCAGCTTTCAAGAGTCCCAGCACCACGACCTCATATCTAGACTTCTATTCTTACATTTCTTGCAGCTCTGTCCAGGATTTACACTATAACCATATTTACGCCTCAATAAGACCCACAGCAAGGTTGCAGTTCTTTCTAATTAGTTACTACTGCACTTCACAAAATTATTGCCCTAACTGTGAATGGGAATCTCTCATGATCTCTACACCCCTGTTCTCTTTTCAGTGTCGTGCTGTGCAATGCATTGTGTGCTAAGACAATTCTGCAGATAACTCAGGCTCCGATTTTAAGATCATTCGAAAAATTGGGAGAAATTGCCCTTAATTGTATGCTTTGTCAAATCAGTGATTTCCAACTCATCTTGCTTACTAGCATCTCCTGGTAACTAAGAGGAACTTTTGATGCCCCGTCACCAGCTCACCACCCACTACCACCACTTCATGGTCTGACGTAGGTCCTGGGCTTCACATTGAAAACCACTGGTCTAAATTTATGGATCATATTTTTCCTTTAGATAATTGGTAAAATCTTTACTACACACTGAATGTTCAGAAAATGATCAGAAACAAATAAGTCTTCAATCTGCTTTCTGAAATAACATAACCATGGAAAAAGAAAGTTATAACAATGCACCATACCTAGTAAATACTCATTAGTTTTGTTAGTTAAATGACTTGAAAAATACCGTATGTAAATGAAGATAGGCCATTATTTAGTTTATTCTTAGAAATGACAAAGTTGGAAAACCTTACATATTGTCTACTGACAAGTTGAGATCACCTCAACCGAAGCTGATATTCTTAACCCTCTTTTCTTTTTCATATTTCACTAGGTATTACATCACTTTGTAAAAGTGTCTATGATAACACTCTATTTTGTACAACCCTTGCTATGCAAGCATCATGATTGTGTGGAACATTATCTGTGCAGCAAGTAACTGTTGTAAAAATATTTCCAATTTTTTAAGCTTATTCACTTACTAACGCAAGAAATAGAAGCCAAGTTTCTATTAAAGGCCAGCAAATTTGCCAAGTTCCAAGAATATTGCAACAAACATCAGATATGGATTTTAGCATTAAGGAACAGTAACTGGTTAGAGCAATGAGTTTTCAGACAATTAATTACACTTTCTTTTCATAAGTAATATAATACTGAAATATTCAAATTTTGTTAAAAGCATGGGAGAATAAGTCTTAAAGATAGTCCTTATTAATAATAAGATAGATAATAATTTTGTTGAAATTTGTGGATACTATAACAATCATAACATTTTAGAATTAAAATAGTAGAGAAATTCTGAACCACGGACCAGGAAACTAGCCTACTGCCTGTTATTATCTGACTTAAGACCTAAGAGTAGTTTTTACACTTTTAATAGCTGGAAGAAAAAATGAATAATATTTCACAACATCTAAAAGTTATATGAAACTCAAAATTGATTTTCCATAAATAAAATGGCATTGGAACACAGCCACATTCGTGTTTTAAGTGTTGTCCATGGCTGCGGTGCTTTGTGATGGTAGGGTTGCAAGACACCACCAGCCAGGTCTGCAAAGATGGAAACCTCCCTGGATCTCTACAGGAAAACCTTGCCAATGCCTGTTTTTAAATCGACACCATGAGTAGAGCTTTCTGTGATAATAGAAATGTTCTACTTGCACTATCAAATAGGAGTACAATATCCACCAGTTCCTATAGCTATTGAGATCCTGAAAAGTGTGATGGAGAAATTGGTTTACTAAATTTAATTTTGATTAATTTAAATTTAACTTAGTATTTTCAAATGTTTCACTTTACTTTTAAATTGAGCTCATTTTACATTATTTAGTGTAGCATTAATAGTTAAGAGTATTTGCTCTGGAGTTAGGATGTATGGCGTTTAATTTCAGCTTTCATACAAATGGTACTGATCCTTGGACAATTTAATCACTTGGAAGTACTACTACCTACCTTAGTTATTATAAGTATTAAGTGAGTTAATATCTATAAAGCACATACAATTCTATATCATATGTAAACTACACCAACTAGGTCACTTCTGGCAAACGGATGCTCAAAAAAAGTGATTGTTAGTATTACTATTATTATTTTGTTTTGACATTAAAATATATTCAACAAATTAATGCACCAAATATCTGTATTCCCAGCACCTATTGTAGGTGCCAAGAATATACAACTGAAGCAACAGAAAAGTTATCTGTTTTTGTAAAGCTTAAAGATTTCATGCCACAATGCAAAATAAAATGCATATAACTAAAACAAAAATTTGGTATATTACAAGTAATTATCTATATGAACCAAAATCATATGAATATCATGAAAGGGAATAATAGGTCAGAAATTATCTAATTACAAAATCAGTTATACACCTATTGTCATCTATACGATCTTAATTTAAAATTTTTGTTTACATTGGATCATCTCCAATATTCCCACTGATTGATTTTATAAAAGAAAATATAAATTGATTTAAAATTTTTATATTAATGGAAAGCTACTGGGATCTGTTAATGCCATGTTTCCATGAAAATAAGCCCTAGCATGATTTTTCAGAATGACATCCCCTCAACATAAGCCCTAATGCAACTTTTGGAGCAAACCTTAATATAAGACCTGGTCTTATTTTGGGGGAAACAAGGTAAATTGAGGTTCCCCAAACTTATTTTTTGAAAGTCTTCTACTGCTAATGTGTGTGTGTGTGTGTGTGTGTGTGTGTGTGTGTAAAATATTACTGCTGAGTCTAGGAAACAAACAATTAGAAAAACTGAGTAACCAACTGGGACATTATGTAATTTGCACAAAGCAAGCAGAGTTTTCTTTAATAGTCAGAGCTTGGCTGAGAGCCTAGATGAACAACTAAGTTTGACGACCAATGGGTCTTTTATGGAGAAATGACATATTTAGGAGTTCTTGGAACAGGTAACTAAAATAACCACATGAGATTGCAGTTCAGATTTGAAATTTTTATTCTACCTGCCTGCCTGGAAGAACTAGTAAAGTATTTCTGGAGGTGGGCCTGATTATTGTCTGCAGTTTCTTTTTCAAAAGAATTCTTAATCCATAGAATAAATATCCAACCAACTCACTTCAACTACCACAGCCAGGTGTTCTTTTAGGACATTTTGTTATAATAAAATAAATAAAAGTATCTCCCTTGATGTGGCGCTTTCCTGCTATTTGGTCTAGTAAGCAAACCAGAATTGTTCTTATGTGGTTATCAAAGCAGAACCACCATATGAGACACCTGGCTCTTACCTTAATTGACAGGGAATTATATCAACTAGGTCACTTCTGGCAAAAGCAAAAGGGCTTATCTCAATCCAACACTCAAGCAGAATAAAGGAAATACATTCCTTCCAAATGGTGTATTCTAGTTAATGAAATCTAATGGTTCCTAAAACTCATCCTGGGCAAGCAAAATCTGCCTCCAGAAAACTGGCTCCTTTATCAAATACTGAATGCCAAATCTTTTTAAAGCTACAAACCTGAACCATCCTGAGAATTACTTCACAGAGGTTGAGTTCCACTGGAGCCCATAATTAAGTTAAATTGTACTTGGTCATTTCTCAGCCAATATATACAGTAAATTAGGACTTTTTCATTCAAATCTAATCAAAAGTGTACATATTCATGAAACTAACACATATTTAAAATATTAATAGGAGAAATCTGAATACAGCAGATGATAGCAAAATTTGCACAATGTTTCTTAACAAAATATACATTCTAAAATCGCAAACCAATATTGTTGCTAAAACAAGGGAGTGTTTTGTGATAATTTGGCATTTGAAAATATAAACAACGTCTCCAGAGTAAAGTCTAAGATATATTTTTCTTTCTTGGGGGAGGGTAGTACTAGTCAGTCCTTTTAGGAACTATAAATTTTCAGGAAAAAGAAAAAAGGAATTCAATAATTGAAGTAAGGTGACAAATTGTTCAATGTCTGTTTTCTTAGTGGGGCCTTGTAAGAAAAATTAACATGAGTCATCCTGTGTGGAACTGTAGATTCCAGCAGCACGGAGTTTACTGTGACCCATCTGTGTATCCCAAAATGCTATCAACTATGAGAACATTACCCCAACTAGAACCCCATTCAAATTTTTAAATTCTTATATTAAGATGTTTCTTATTTGTATGTTTGTAAGAATGGCTATCAACAGAGAAAGATATTCCAGAAAGCTAATGAAACTTAAGCTTCAGAGACCCCTCATGTTCAAAGCCCAAGGATGCACACTAGCATTGTGTGTTCTGGGATCATACATTTCTGTAAAATGTCCAAGAGTAAGACATTTAAACTATAATCGGTTGAAATCATTGTCTTTTCTACTTTTACTTCCCTACTATCACACTCTCCTTCTTGTTGGTGGCTATCAAATGATGTGAGCATGATCTAAAGAATAAGAGCTAATTTAAAAATGCATGTAGTTTGGCCATAGTAGAATATATTTATGTTCTATGCAGTCACATGCATTTGTGGTTCAATTGTTGCTAGCTTTACTGGCATAATATCATCAAGAATGTGCCTATAGTCCACTGTACTGACTCACCCAGAAACGAAACACCAAGGTGAAGAGTAATAGGTGATAAGAATTTGTCCTATAGATCCAGTCACCAGAAGTATAGGGAAGCGAGTAGAATTAAGTTTTGAAATACATGCAAACAAAAAGTAGACTCTAGAAAATTCTCCAGTTATTAGATGTGCGATACTTTAACTAGAAGATTCACTTTGCACTGACATAGGCAAAATAGAAATTCACTCCAGTTATAAATATACTCAATAAGTATATAAAATCATAAACACCATGCTTGTTTTGTGTTTCATATACGTAGCACAAAATTGAATTTATGAAAACCCCTGTATTTTGGGGCACAAACCTCTAGCAATACTACGAACTCCAAGTACATCTGTGTAAAAATAGCACATTTAAAAAATAGTAACTATCACTAAGAGTACAAAAGGAAAAAAGAGATAACCAGTCAAGATGAGTAGGTAAACACTGTGCTTATGTTCTCTCATGACCATATAAAAATTACAATTAAACTACAGAAAAACCATCACTGAGAATCACCTGAAATCTAGCTGAACTGAAGCCCAAAAACTAAGGAAATATAAAAGAAGCCACCTCGAGACTGGTAGGAGGAGCGGAGACATGGAATGAGCTAATCCCATACGCACATATGACCATCACCTTGGCTGCAGAGGTTCCCCTGACCCCAAGGAACCAGGGGTCAAAGCCCAACACAAGGCGCCCCAGCCCAGACACCCAGTGCCAGGGAGAGAAGTCCCCATAATTACTGGCATAAAAAACCAGTGGAGCTAGTGGCTGAGACAGAGGGCAGCTGCGCTTCCCAGTGCTCCTCTTAAAGGGCCTGTGCATGGATTTACTCACTAATGGACTCACTGCTCTGAGCTCCAGTGGAGAGAAGCAGCTCAAAAGGTGCCAGGGACATATGGGAAGGAAATGAATTGTCTGGCTTCAGTGTGAGAGGCAGTTTTCTACCAAACAAAAGAGCTGGCAAAACCCATTGGTTCTTTGTTAAGCCGCTCCCTCCCACCCCCATATCCCAGCATACAGACACAGGCCACTGCCATATCTTAGTCTGCATCAACTTGGATAACACCGTTCCTTCACCCTGATTCCCTGAGACCCCACCCCACCCAACTTTCAGGCCCAACCAAAAGGCTTCCAGTGGCTTTTTTGGATAAACTCTTGGTGTTCACTCATGCTGCAGACTTTCTGAAAATTTCTCAAAGGTTCACAAAATCCAAACAAGGATCATCTGGCTTCAATGTGTCCAGTACCTCTGGATGAGCAGCCCTAAGCCCTGCACTAGTGACAGCTGGTCTCGGTTTGTGGTTTGGCCTCTGGAGGCATCTTCAAGTCCAGTGTGGGCAGCAGCCATCTGTGGATTGTTTTGTGGCTCATACCAGGTGACCCCCAGCAGGGCACAGGCTACAGTTAAAACTGATCTGTTCTGGGGCTCCTCACAGGAGGGCCTGGGGCTGGCATGCCAGGTAGTCAGCTTTGAACCTAGCCAGATCATCATCCTGCTGCCTTGGGGAACGACACACCCAAAGGGCAGACTGGGCAGGCATTAGAGCCCTGCTAAAGTGAATCTTACTCCACAGGGTCAGCCCGGGCACAACAGCTCCTCCACTGCAGTCATGGCAGTCCTCCCAACCCATCAGCCTGAGAGTCAATCCCTCCCACTAATGTGCAAAGAGCAACCAAGGCTCAACTACAACAAGAAGGCACACACAACTCACACAAGGGACACACCTGGAATACCGAGTTTAGGTGACCAGGAAGACTGTACCACTGAGCCCCACCGCACACCTATTACATAAGGCCACTCTACTAAGACCAGGAGACATAGCAAAACTACCTAACACATAAAAACAAACACAACGAGGCAGTTAAAATGGGGAGACAAAGAAACAAGTCCCAAGTAAAAACAGAAGAAAGCTCCAGAAAAAGAACTAAACAAAATGCAGACAACCAATATATCAGACACAGAGTTCAAAATACTGGTTATAATGATGTTCGGCGATCTAAGGGAGAATTTTAACAAAGAGATACGAAACATAAAAATGGAGAGAGAAACATAAAAAAGAACCTGTCAGAAATGAAGACTACTTTAGAAGAAATCAACAGTAGATTAGAGGAAGCAGAGGATCAATTCAGAAATTTAAAAGATAATGTAGCAGAAAACACACAATCAAAACAACAAAAAGGAAAAAAAAAGAATTAAAGAAATGAAGAAAGTTTAAGGGGTCTCTAGGACAACATCAAGTATACCAACATTTGAATCATAGGAGTACCAGGAGAAGAAGAGAAAGAGGAAGGAATTGAAAACCTATTTGAAAAAATAATAATGGAAAACTTTCCTAACCTGGTGAAGGAAATAGACATACAAGCCCAGGAAGTGTAGAGAGTCCCAAACAAGATGAACCCAAAGAGGCCCACACCAAGACACATCATGATTAAAATGCCAAATATTAAAGACAAAGAGAGAATCTTAAAAGCAGCAAAAGGAAAACAGTTAGTTACCTTCAAGGGAGCTCCTAGAAGACTACCAGCTGATTTCTCAATAGAAACTTTGCAGACTGTAAGGGATTGACACAAAATATCCCAACTGATGAAAAGCAAGGATCTACAACCAAGGTTACTATACCCAGCAAAGCTACTATTTAGAATCTAAGGACAGATAAAGAGCTTCCCAGAGAAAACAAAACAGAACAAAACTAACAACCAAAAAAAAAAAAAAAACCTAAAGGAATTCATCACCACCAAATGAGAATTGGCAGTAATCTTAGAGGGTCTTCTTTAAGACAAAAAAATAAAATAAAACAAAACATTAATAATCAAATAAAAATATGAATAATTAAATGGTGATAACTACATATCTATCAATAATTACTTTAAATGTAAATGGATGAAACATTCCAATCAAAAGATACGATGGCTGAATGGATAAGAAAATAAAACCCTTACATATGCTGCCTTCAAGAGACTTCCTTCAGATCAAAAGACACACAGACTAAAAGTAAAGGAATGGGAAAAAGATATTTCATGAAAATGGAAATTAAAACACACACACACACACACACACACACAAAAAAAAAAAAAAAAAAAACCACCCTAGGGTAGCAATGCTTATACCAGACAAAATAAACTTTAAAACTTTAAAAGAAACTATATAACAAGAGACAAAGAAGGATCCAGTAAACCCACTTCTCAGTACTTTTATGAAGAAACTCAAAATGCTATTTCGAGGGGATATGTGCATCCATATATTCATTGCAGCATTTACAATGGCCAAAATGTGGAGGCAGCCTGGGTGTATACCATGGATGGATGGATAAAGAGGAAGTGGTATATATACACAATGGAATACTGCTCTGCCATGCAAGGGAATGGGTTCTTGCCATCTGTGATGAAATGGATGTACCTGGAGGGTATTGTGCTGAGTGGACTGTTAGACAAAGGCAGATTCAGTGTGATTTTGCTTATATGTGGAATCTAAAGAACAAAATAAATAAATAAACAAAATAGAAACAAACTCATAGATACAGAGAACAAACTGACTGTTCCCAGGTGGGAGGAGGTTTGAGGGGGTGGGTGAAAAAAGGGGAAGAGATTAAGAAATACAAATTGGTTGTTACACAGAAATCAAGGGGATGTAGGGTGTAGCATAAGGAATACAGTCAATAATATTGTAATAGGTATGTATGGTGTCATATGGGTACATATCAGGGTAATAGATGGGAGAGGGGTTGGGGAGCAGGGTGAAAAAGCTGAAGGGATTAAGTACAAATTGGAAGTTACAAAATAGTCATAAGGATGTCAAGTAAAGCATAGGAAATATAGTCAATAATATGGTAATAATTATGTGTAGTGCCAGGTGGGTACTAGACTAGTTAGGAGGATCATTTCTTAAATTATATACCATGTTTCCCCGAAAATAAGACCTAGCTGTACAGTCAGCTCTAATGCGTCTTTTGGAGCAACAATTAATATAAGACCCGGTCTTATTTTCCTGTAATATAAGACCCAGTCTTTAATATAATGTAATGTAATGTAATGTAATGTAATATAATATAATACCAGGTCTTATATTAATTGTTGCTCCAAAAGACACATTACAGTTAATTGTCCAGCTAGGTCTTATTTTCAGGGACACATGGTAAATGTCTAACCACTATGCTGTACACCTCAAATTAATACAAAATAATATTGAATGTCAACTGTAATTGAAAATGTTTAAAAGGGGGGGGAAAGGGTGAAGGGAAATAAGAAGTTCCAATTTCCAGGTATAAAACAAGTAAGTCATGGGGAATATAATGTACAGCATAGGGAACATAGTCAATAATATTGTGAGAGTGTGGTACGGTGTGGATTGTTGTTAGACTTATCATGGAGATCACTTGTTTAAGTATATAAATGTTTAATAACTATGGTGTACACCTGAAACTAATATAATATTGTATGCTAGCTATATTGTAATAAAAACTTTTTTAAAAGAGTGAAAAAATCAACTTACAATCCTAGGGGGAAAAGACTCAATTTCTTTACTATTCTTTTTGTAGATTATCATATAGAATATTTGGAATAAGAAGAGGCAATTAAATAGTGTGAGGTGAAAATTTTAGAAAAACATTCTATATTTGTTGTGTAATTTGAAAAAAAATTGACCCATTTCTGGATTTTAAGATGTAGTTATAATCATTTTCAATATTATAATTTGTTGTTAATCTTTTTCTCATTCTAAATAAATAGTGAGTTCTATATCTAATTCTATTTATAATTTTGTATCCTTTACCTGAAGAGGGCCCCCAAAAAACTGTATATGGTTTAGGCACCACAAAACCTGGACGGCCTTTCATTATCAGATTTTTTTTTTAATCCTGTTTTTTTTGTTTTTTTGGTTTTTTTTCTGTTTTAAGGAGGGTGCAGCTCACAGTGGCCTATGCAGGGATCGAACTGGCAACCTTGGTGTTATCAGCACCACGCTCTAACCAACCGGCCACCCTGATGAAAAACTATATATATGTATATATATATTTCATGGAATATGAAAAGTATTAAAATGTGTAACTCTACACATACTGCACAGTAGGTATTATGGTTCCTTATAAGTGCTCTTAAAACAAATTCCTTTGAAGTTAGCAAAAGTTCCACATTTAGGTCAGGTATAAGCCAGCCAGAGAAAGGTGGGGAAAATGTCTAAGATTTTTAATGTGTTACTTAGACTGAATGTTTTTTTTTCCTTTTTCAACCACATTTTAACTATCATCTGTGAGCTATTAAAAATTCATAATTATATTTCAGATGATGCATGATTATTGAACTCGTAGCCCTATATTTAAATACTACTGTGGTCTCTGGAATTTTTAAGGCAACTCAAGTGGGATAAATTAATAATCCATATTTCAAGTTTTTCTTTGCCCATTATTATAATCCAGTTGTAATATACATTAAAGAATGCTATTTCATAACTTTTCCTCTAATTTGCAGAATCTTTTTTTTCCTTAGTTCTCCTCCTCACGTTCTTCTTTACACCATGAAAATTAAGCAATTTGGAAAATTTGTCCACTAAAAATGTATTTAAAGCTTTTATGCTTTAAATGTTTGTCCTATGTCTTTAGTTTGTCATTCCACAGTCTTATTTGCCTAGTTTCTATTCAAGATATCTTCTATTATATGGAACTAGATTGCTTCATATTATCCCACAGGTCACTGAGTCCCTCTTTTCTTTTTATCCGTCTTTTTTTATTCTCTGTGCTTCAATTTGGAAAGTTTCTATTGCTATCTCTTCAGCGTCATTGACCTTTTCTTCTGCAGATGTTTATCTAATGTAATCTGAAGTTCAGCTCATCTCGTAAAATGTTTATGTCCGTTATTATTTCTCATCCTTAGAAATTCCTTTTTATTTATTTTTATAAATTCCATTCCGTCCCCCCTCCCTTCCAGCAGAAAGCAGGAACTGTTTTTGCATGAACTTCGTTTGTTTCTCCATTTTTCATTGATCACAGTCCAGCCCTGTTATCCAATATGCGAAGAGTAGTTTTACGTATTTTTTCCAGTTTCCTAATCACTTACAGCACTAATGTTTAAGTCCAATACTCCATCATAGCTAGAAGCAAAAGTCTTGAGATATTCTTTTGACTAGTGTTCATGTGACCCAGGCAGATATTACCAGACATTAGTTCCAAACCAGAAGGCTCATTAACAAAAATACATCTGTGTTTAGTTATCTTAATGTGTGATGAGTCCATGTTCATCATGGGCTGCAATTGTGTGAGTATGTGATATACTTCAAATTGCATTTTAGCATCAAGTGTGCATCTGTCTGTTTTTCTGTCTATGTATCTATCGTTGATTTGAGGTCATAACTGAATAGAAAAAATGGTTCAGTGTTTCACTTTAGTTACTTTAGAAAACATGTGTAATCTAAATTACAATATGAGGAATCAACTAATGTAGACATAAGAAATTAATTAAAATAAAAATAGAAATTATTAAAAATATAAGATGGCAAAATATAATTTTTTAAAGCTAGTGTGATGCTTGAACTGGAAATGTGATAGAAAAGGGAAAAAAATGTACACCATTTTTGAAATAGAACTGTAAGTCATAAATAAGATATGAGATAAAATTGTCAGTATATTATAAAAATAATGTACCATATCCCAGTAAGGTTTATTCCAGGATATTCTGTTCAATCAGCAGAAGTGACCTTGGGTTCAAATTGACAGTAAAACTCATAACACGCAGTACATTTCACATAGCATCAAATATACCTTGCATTAATTAAGAATATAAGACAGGTAACAATGCAGCATGTAAAGCAACAGCAAAGTGAAGGTCCTATGATTCTCAGTTCAGCTTTCTATGTCCCAAAATCATTTCACGCTTGAGGCATACATGTTCACCGAAGTGCAGGGAAGCTGTAAGTAAGTTCTATGCTCCCATTAAACATTACTAGTCACGGAGCCCTTCCAGAATAATGATTAACTCATATTCTACTGTGCCACTACATCTCATCAATACTGGTTATTGTTCAATAAACAATATCAGTGATAAAGAACAGGTTGTTGGTCTGACACACAGCACTTGATGTGATTCTGTTTATATTGGCTCTATTGTTTGTTATGGATTCCTTGAGTTAATATTGCAAAAGTAATCTATCCAGGAGCTAAAGCATCAGGCATTCATGAGACGATAAAAAGAGCAACAGAATCAGCTACTAACTCTTTCCTTCCAGTCAATATGGGGATTTTTTTGATGTACATTACCACGATAAAACATGGAAATGAGAAAAGATTTACCTATGTACACAGGTGTACAGAGTTTACAAAAAGGCACCTGGTAAAATGCAACATCCAATCTTGATATTTGTAAAATCCTTAGTAAAATAAGAATAGTTAATATGATTAAAATAGTTAAGAATATAAAGCTCCAAATAATTGTCAATATCATGTGATGTAATACTTAATGGTGAAAACATTGCATTCCAATTAAAGTAACAACCGAGAGGAGGAAATGAGGCATCAAGAGTGGCACAGATGATTCCTGACTTCAGTCTTTCTCACCAGAAGACCAACTAGCAACTATCCTCAGGTGAGACACCACTGTGAAACTCCCAGAACCTGAAGGTGAGGCTGAAGTACCTTCCCTGGACTGAGGAGGACAACATCAGGAGGGTAAGAGAGCAGTTTCACTTTGACCACATCACTCCTCTCCCAGGTCAATATAGCACTTTCTCCCATAGTAAAAGGAACCCAAAGTGGACATCAAGCTGCCCCAGTGCTGTAGGACACTCCCACTCAAGTCGTGCCTTGCAGGGACCACTGGGGATTCCTGCCGGGCTTAACCACTGGGGATCAGATGGACAGAGAAGGGATGGGGGGGAGGGCCTGACATCGACTAGCACTCAGATCTTGTGGGGGGTGGGGGTGCTGCATTCCTGCTTGCAGAGGAGCCCAAGCAGAGATCCCTGCAGAACTGAGCAAAACCTAGCCAGACAATCAGCTCTAATACGTCTTTCGGAGCAAAAATTAACATAAGACCCGGTATTGTATTATATTATACTACATTACATTACGTTACATTACATTACATTACATTATATTATAAAGACCCGGTCTTATATTACCATAAAATAAGACCGGGTCTTTAATATAATATAATATAATGTAATGTAACGTAATGTAATGTAATGTAATATAATACAATACCGGGTCTTATGTTAATTTTTGCTCCGAAAGACGTATTAGAGCTGATTGTCTGGCTAGGTTTTATTTTCGGAGAAACACAGTAGTCTCCAATTCCACCAAACCAGGAAGCCTGGTCAGAAAACCAGAATCATAACAGATCCCATCATACAGTATCCTCGGGTAAAAAGCCAAATCAGCAGCACTGTTCATCTGCTGGGCATAGCCTCTGGCGTCACATAACCAAGGAGTCTGAACAGTGACCTTACACAGCCTTTGAACCCAGCCTATGGCCCTGCCTGGTTGCTGAACACAGCCTGGGGCCAAATCCAGGCTTGGAGCCCAGCCAGTGACCCTGCCCACCTACTGAGCACAGTCTCTGGCCCCACTCAACAGCGGATAAAGGGGAGGCTCCACCCTACCAGAGAACCAGGCCAGTGACCTCAGCCAATAGCAGAGCACAGCCAGTAGCCTACATGATCACTAAGTCCAGCCTCCATCCCTGCCCAACTTCAGGCTGTGTCACAGAGAACAGCCTGAGGCTCCAATCTACCACAAAGCCCAGCCTGTGTCCTGCCGGAACACAGGGTCTGGCAGCACCATCCAGTTGAGGAGCACAGCTTGAGGCCCCACTAAACCAGGATCAATGGGGGATCCCAGCCCACAGCTCTGCCCAATTAAAGAGTTCAACCAGTGGCACCACCCTACCAGGAAGCACAGCCTGTGACTCTGCCCAACCAGTGATAAATGTGGAGACCAGCTAGTGGTCCCGCCTGACCATGAACAGGACAAATTTCAGAAGTGATCTCGCCTAACTTCAGTTGAGTTAGGCAAATATTTTTTTAGGTTTTATCAGTACCTTGACTAAGCTTGTGGGACACAAAGATGAAAATACCATAGCCTCAAACTCACAAACCAATGGGATGAATACTTCTGAATAATATCAGTAAAATCTTAAATACTGCCATAATAGTCAACCCACAGTGATAAGGCAGCATGTATAAGAGTAGTGAATCTAGGCTTCAGGTTGCCAATAAGGCTTTTAGGAGGAGGTAACAATTAAAGTGAGCCTTGAAGGACAAGAGAAAATGGCAGGGACAAGAGTGTGAGTCAATAGTCAGGCAAGACAACTTCATTTTGGTGGGAAATAAGTTTAATATTGGTAGATTACATATTAAAACTTCTAGTTGAGAAGGAGGGGAGCTTAAAAGAGTGGTTGAAGATGTGAAGGATATGATGATGAAGACCCTGAATAACTGTATTCTACCCTCAAGTAGGCTGACTTCATTCCAACAGGGATGGATTAGAGAAATTTAATGAAAAGGAGTAACATGAGCAAGTAAGGTTTTACTAAGATTTCTGCTTCTCAGAGTGTGATCTGCAGAACTTTATCAGCATCATGTGTGAGCTTGTAAATGCAGAAACTCAGGCTCAATTCCAAATCAACTGATCTATTGGCATTTTAACAAGATGGCTAGGTGATTTCTATACATACTTAATTTTGAAAATGCTGAATCAGAGCATTCAAAAGGACATATTTTGTTCACTAATGGAGGCAAAATTCAAGTGAGGAGAATATTTATAAAGATAAGTGTAATACTGTAGATATAAGTATACTGGATACCAGATCACCACATACTTGTTAGAATGGTTATTATCAAAAAGGCAAGAAATAACAACTGTTGACAAGAATGAGGAGAAAGGGAACCCTTGTGCTTTGCTGGGGGCATGTAAATTGCTGCAGCCACTATGAAAATAAGTATGGAGTTTCCCCCAAAATTTAAAAATAGTACTGCCATATGATCCAGCAATTCCACTTCTAGGTATTTAGCTGAAGAAAACAAAAACGCTAATTCAAAAAGATATATGCACCCCTATGTTCATGGCTGCATTATTTTCAATAACCAAGATAGTCAATGAAGCTAAGTGTTCATTGATGGATGAATGAATAAAGAAGATGTAGCATACAGAGGGTGCCAAAAAATATATACACATTTTAAGAAAGGAAAAAACTGTATTAAAATAGTAATATGCAATATATACTGATAACAAAAGATGAATACAAGTCACGTTTCACTTTTGCAATTACAAGAGGTGCTCAAAGTGGTTACCATAAGCATCCAGACACTTCTGATCACTGTGAACTACTGCTGGAGCAATGTTGACCAAAGTATCCACTTGTATCTCTGCTCATGCCGTTTCAATTTCTTCCCTAAGTACCGCCAGTGTAGTCAGGTTTCTATAGTACTCCACATCCTCTAAGGTCCCCCATAGGTAGTAGTCAAAGGATGCTAAGTCAGGAGAATGTTCTTGAATTTCAAATACCACTTCAAAGTGGTCTTGCACTCCTGGAACAACAACCATGCTTCCACCATTTTCTTTGACTGTCACATGGTGACACTAGCATTCATTTGATTAATGCCATCTTTTGAGCAAACGTCATGCTACACATTGCTATCTTAATTCAATTCAACTTTGAAAAGTAATACATAGATAACATCTCTTAAAATGTGTATACATTTTTTTGACACCCTCGTATACACAGAGGAAAAACCTGTATTAAAAGTATGCTGAGAGTAACCACTTTGAGCACCTCTTATAACTGCAGAAATCAAACATGACTTGTATACATCTTTTGTTATCAGTATATATTGAGTATTACAACTTTAATACAGTTTTTTCCTTTCTTAAAATGTGTATACTGTATATACAATGGAATATTATTCAGTCATAAAAAGAATGAAATCTTGTCATTTGTGACAACATGGAGGGATCTTGAAGGCATTATGCTAAGGAAAATAAGACAGAAAAAGACAAATAACATATGATCTCATTTATATGTGGAATTTAAAAATAACAAAAAATCCAAGCTCATAGATACACAGAAGAAACAGATGGTTGCCAGAGGTGGTAAGGACTGGGAGAGAATGGATAACAGGGTCAAAGGTACAAACTACCAGTTATAAAATAAGTCATGGGAATGTAATGTACAGCACGGTGACTATAGTTAACAGTACCGTAGTGTATATTTGAAAGTTGCTAAGAGTAGATCTTAAAAGTCCTCATCAAAAGAAAAAAAGTTTTTTATAACTATGTATGGTGACACTTGTTAACTAGATTCATTGTGGTGATCATTTCACAATATATACAAATATTAAATCATTATGTTGAACACCTAAAACTAATGCTATATGTCAATTATATCTCAATTAAAAAAGGTGACTTGAATACCACGGATACAAGTTGAAAGGGATTTGATAAGTCATGAAAGATAAATAAGAGAGAACATTTGAGAAATAGTTTAAAGGAAAAGTAAGATGTGTATTTGTTTCATTAAATTTGAAGATTAAGGGAGGGGGGAAAAGTAAAAAATTATGCCCAGTCTAATAGCTTGGATGAAAAGATAGATGATGCATATACCAAAAAGAGCAGGGGTAGGAAATATCTCATTATACAGGGAATAAAGCTGAGTAATATTATGCTAAAATAACCAATAATAATGCAAAAAGGCTTTGTAAATTGTAAATCTGATTTTATGGTGTTTTGCAGTGTACAATGCTCTTCTTCATTTGTGCAATTTTTAATCTATTGAATCATAGTAGTAACTTGAATTTACTTTTTTAAGGGAGGTTTAAATTTTATAAAATAATAGTTATTTTATTTGAAATTTAAGACTAGATTACTATCAAATCATAAGTTCAGGGTTACAATAACACAATATATGTTCACAGGTTCTTGAATTATGTTCTTATGTCCTATACTTGTGACTACTACTCAAGAAATACGACAAATTTTATGAATTTTTTCTTTAGTGTTAAAACTGTTATAGGAGAGATGACCTGAGTTTCCATTTTTATAATATTACTCCTGGGAGTTATTCTGCAAGCTATGCCCATATAAGCTATCCTTTAACAGTCTTCATTTCAGCGTGGCCTAATGCATCAACGTCACATCTGCTGATAATGGTTTTTTTTGTTTGTTTGTTTTTAACTGAGACAGTCTGGAAGATCCAGCAGAAAATGTACAGAACATTGTTGCTGTAATGGTCATGATAGAAAGTACAACAAAATAGCCACACTTTATACAGTTTGCTCAACATGTCTGAATTATCGATCTTGTCACCAAAATGGATATAGACCGATAGACAGATGATAGACAGACAGACAGACAGACAGAGAGATAGATAGCTATCGTATTTCCCAGAAAATAAGACCTAACTGAAAAATAAGCCTTAGCATGATTTTTCAGGATGACATCCCCTGAACATAAGCCCAAATGCATCTTTTGGAGCAAACCTTAATATAAGACCCAGTCTTATTTTCAGGGAAACATGGTATATAGATATAGATAATCACCTTCTAGTTATTTGACTCCATAAGAAAAGTCATTGAGTTGGATATTTTCATTCTGGATACACTGGAAGTTTTATGTCCAAAGGAAAAGGAAGGGTCAAATAACTAATGAGATGCAAACAAGTAAGTTACTTTCTATAAACCTCAAATTTTAATCAATTATTCATCAATGATGAATAACAGAATAGGGATGTCTTACTAAATATGAGAGCATGTTAAACTCACTTTTTGTTTGTTTGTTTGTTTGCCAGAAACACTGCCCTGCTAAATTTCTCTTCTAACTCTATAAAATTTCTGGCATTGTTTTGATTTGTGGAATTATATTTGATATTAAATTATATTATCATCATACATTTTATGTTATACTTTCTCACTGCATTTGTGTTACAAACAACAGGCTTTTTTCTTCCCAATTTGAAGCCTAAAATAAAATTTGATATGTTGATTTATGTTGAAATTCACCTCTACATTATATATTTTGATTTGGCAATTATGGTATATAAGGCATTCTTATAGGTACCGTGTTTCCCTGAAAGTAAGACCCAGCTGGACATCAGCTCTAATGTGTCTTTCGGAGCAAAAATTAGTATAAGACCTGGTCTTATATTATATTATATTATATTATATTATAATATATTATATAAGACCTGGTATTATAATATATTATATTATATTATATTATATTATATTATATTATATTATACTATATTATATTATACTATATTATATTATACTATATTATATTATATATTACATTATTATATTATTAAATATCATATTTTGTTTATTATATTATATTATACCCAGTCTTATATTATATTAAAATATGACCAGGTCTTATATTAATTTTTGCTCCAAAAGACGCATCAGAGCTGATGGTCCAGCTAGGTCTTATTTTCAGGGAAACATGGTATGTTATTACTGATGCATGAGAACTGAAATGTAAATATGAACATGATATAAATTCCACTTTAAATAATGTGAAATATAATATGGCCAAATGAGTAATAATAATAGAAGAAAGGAGAATAATCTGAAAACAAAAGACAACTTGGATCCCATAGTGGAATACATTTGTAAGCCTCTTCCTAAGAATTTCACATTTATACTCAATAACACTTCTGTTCTTATTGACTTCTGTTTTTCTTCAATAATATTTTATAAGTCTGTGCAGTGAGTTAAACAAAGCAATGAGTATGAGACAGTTTATACAGCTAATCCAAAGCCTAAATGTATTCATAAGGAGGGGCAAGGAGAAAACAAAATCATGTAACCTATTTTAGCACTGGATGACTTATATGCTATTTCCATGAATATACACATGAATAATACATTTTTACATAGGTAAATTTTCTTGTATGGTCTTTTTTTCTGTAGCAACTGGTACCATTGCAAATTTATACAGTTTCAGTTAAGCCAGTAAAGTGTATTTTTTTAATTAGCTTTAATATGCACATGTAATAAATAAAGGGAAGTAAGTTTTGAAAAGCCTATGCAATCTGATGCAAGTTGCCAATGGTAGAACATCATTTATCGGACCATTTATTTTCCTTCTTTGTTATTCTTTCAAAGATAATTGTACTGAGGAGATTCCATTCAAATTATATTCAGTAAAACACAAAGTATAGTCTATCTATCAGGTTACTTAAGTATTCACCTAGTTCACATAGACACAAATGTGTTATCTTAAACTTTCTAAAGGGTAGCTACTTTATATAATTTTAGTTCATCTGTAATAATCAAATATTTTAATCATCTGGATTATCTTCTGTTGTTTGTTTTTTGCAACTTAAAAAAAAAAAGACTGAAAAGCAATTTGCAAATCAAGAAATCAGAAGAATGAATAAATCAAAATTGTTTTCCTGGGTTTTATTACTTCTTAGAAATAGCCTTGTTCATGATTTCTGTCTCTGCTTTAATATAAGATCAGCATCTTATGTATAGGAACCAAATCAGAGATGATGTTTATCTGTGATGCTTTATATTATTTATTTACCATTTAAAATGTTTTTCTCTTCCCAAACGCAAAGCCTTAAATTTAAAATTCACGCAGATTCTATTGCCAAAGGACATTCATAGACTATATTTACATGTAGCAAAGTTGGTTGAAAAATAAAGGCTGTCATGAAGCTACCTGACAACCTTCAGGCTAAACAACAATAAATGTTTGTCCAACGGAAATCTCCAAACCCATTCTTCATATTTTCACATTTTCTTTTCTCATTCTTATAAAACACAGAGCAGCAATAAATAAAATAAATTATTTTAGATAACAATCTCATTTCAAAATTATATTTTGCTTCAGGTTACCCATGTGAATTTTCATGGGCTTCCTTAATGAGGCTAAATGTATGCCTTTGTCTCCAGGAACACATTATCTAAGAATTCCTAACACCTTGAAATTTTTAATAAACAATAAAAAGAATTTGCATTGCATAAAACAATGAGTTTCACACCCCTTTCCTAGCAAATTGTAGCTGCTAGAGCAGTATTCTTGAAGTGAATTATCAAACGTTATTATATCACTGGTTATACACAAAGATTCCAATCTCCATGAAAGCCGTTAGAATTGACTTTTGTAAAAATGAATCCATCAAAATAGTCAACTAGGTATCTGTGTAATGAAAAGGTCCAAAATAGCATTAAGGAAGTTAAATTCTACAATCATTAAAGGAAAAATTGTAATGTGAACTGTGCTATAGAAATCAATAAGGTTTAATCCTTCCCTCCACGGATTTTACATTCTAGTTGAATAGTTTTATTTATTGATATATTTTGGGATTGAGGGAAATAATTATATTTTTGTGATTCTCACAACTGAGTTCAAAAGTTAGAGGTAAATATTGACCCAACTATTGTGCTAATTACTATATTACATCAGAATAGTTCCCAAAGATAATGCAGACTATTTTTAATGAGCATATATTTTAGTGCTTAAAGTCTTTATAATTAACTAATTGTTTAGTAATGGGTCACTGTTATTTTTAACATTATCTATAATACATGCTAATTGAGTAATGATGCAAATTTGCTAATTTTTTTTTTTTTTTTTTGGTAAAATGACTGGGTATGTTCTTGGCTTTACTATTTCAAAAATAAGATTTCTTGTCTAAGTCTAGTATATTTATTTAAATGTAACCTTAGTTCTTTGCCCATGATTTTAAATAATGTCTTCATTTGTATATTGAATGAACATTTTCATGTTCAATAAATCCTTCCCCACATAATCATTAATAAAAGACAGAATGTTACACTTTCATTTCAGTATAATGTAGATTAAAAGAAGACTTTTGTCTTATTTTTCACAATGTGATTAAAAGCTTTAGAACAACGTTGTTGTTTTTTCTTATGTCACAGGAAATAGTAAAAAGAGTATGACTTTTGAGATAAGTTAGATCTGAGATCAAATAACAGCTTGAAATCTTTCTGGCCCTGTAACCTTGAACTTAAATCCTTAAATTATATTTAAAGTCATCTATAAAATTAGAGCTATAAAGAGCATTATTATAAGAAGTAAATATTAAACTCTATGTGAAATGTTTACTTGATATGATATCTGCCGGGGAATATATAAAATACATGTTTGTTTCTTTTTCCTCCTTATCGAAGAACATTGAAATTTTAATGAAAAGTGTTTTTATCCATAACAAGTTCTTAGAGTATTTTCACATGTACTGCAAATATTTTTAAATATACTAAAACTGTCTCTAGGGCAGATGTGTGTTGTATATGTGTGTGTGTGTGTGTGTGTGTGTATATATATATATATATATATATATATATATGTTCTTCCTCTATTTTTCCATATCCATCCTCCCCAGCCACACTGATGGAGCAGAATACATCTACTGAGTACTGAGTAAATCACTAAATGGTGACAAGTGAGTGAAAGACTGGCAGGACCAAGTAAAACTTTGATATCAAATTACACCTCAACTAGCATATAGTTTATTCATATGCACATTGATTTGTAGAGGAAACAAAAACACTTGTTTAATTCAATTAAATATAATACTTTAAAAATTGTATTTTTCAAAATAAATATTTATTAGCTAGTACACTGTGTGGATCAAACTTTGGGTTTGAAATTTTGTAAGTAACTTTATTCATTCTTTAAGATCCTAGGTAAGTTATACTACAGAATATATTCCTGGAAAATAAAGAAAATGCCTAGTTTAATATCTATTAGAAAATATGTAGCTGAGAGAAGACACTTGCAGAACTTTAAGCCTCTGAAATCAAAGACAAATAATATAAGCATTACTCTTTTTAAAATAGCTTCACGTAATAAAATATTACATGAGATGCTCAGGGAAAGAGCAATACAGGACACGTACCCTGACAAGGGACATGTGGGAATATGACCCTGCATTTACTTTCTTGCAACTTTAAAATGCATCGGCTTAAGACAAATGAGGAATATGACTTTTATGCCAAGATGTCCCAAGCTATCTAATGGCTTATTTTGAGACCCCCTAATGTATAAGTTACAGATTCAATGGTGGAGATAAGACCTGGCTACTTGTAGCAGACTTTAAGAATAGATAAGAAACAAAGGCCTTAGCTTTGCTGGGTCTATGTTGTTCATACCTGCTTAAACCTCACCTTTTACAACCTAGAAAATCAAATACAAAAAGCAAATGAAATTACAAAAGGTAACTCAAAATGGATCTTTGACTAAATGTAAATGCAAAACTACAAAACTAGAACATAACACAGGACAAAATTTGGATGACTTTTGGACATGGACTTTTTAGATACAACACCAAAGGCATGACCCATGCAAGAAAGAATTAATAAGCTGGACTTTCTTAAAATAAAAACCATGGGCTCTGTAGAAGACCCTGTCAAGAATGAAAAGGTAAACCAGAAATAGGGAGAAAAATATTTGTAAAAGACATAGATGATAAAGGATTCTTATCCAAAATACTCAGCAAGAAAACAAACAATCTGATTTTAAAAATGGGCAAAAGACCTGAACAGAAACCTCAACAAAGGAGAAACGCAGATGTCAAGTAAGCATGTGAAAAAATGGTCCACATCATATGTTATCAGGGAAATGCAAATTAAAACGAAAACAAGAAACCACTACACACCTATTAGTAAAGCCAAAATCCAGAACACAGACAACATCAAATCCTGGTGAGGAAGTGGGAGAAAAAACAACCTCTCATTCATTACTGATGGGAATGTAAAATGGTACAGCCACTTTAGAAGACAGTTTGGCAATATCATACAAAATTAAATATATAATTATCACATGATCCAGCATTTGCACAGCTTAGTATATACCCAACGGAGCTGAAAACTTATTTCTACAGAAAAACCTGCACACAGATGTTTATAGCAGTTTTATTCATCTTGCCAAAACTTGGAAGCAACCAAGATGTCCTTCAATAGGTAAATGGATAAATAAACTGTGGTATATCCAGACAACGGGACATGATTCAGCCCTAAAATGAGTTATCAAGTCATAAATAGACACGGAGGGAATGTAAATGCATATTACTAAGTGTAAGAAGCCAATTTGTAAAGGCTACATGCTATATGGTTTCAATGATATGACATTTTGTAAAAGGCAAACTATGGATAAGCTGAAAATATCAGTGGTTGCCAGGGGCTAGAGGAGAGAAAGGGATGGATAGGTGGAGCACACAAAATGTTTAGTGAAACTATTCTGTATGATTCTATAATGCTGGATACATGTCATTATACATTTGTCCAAACACACAGAATGTACACCAAGAGTGAACCTACACGTAAACTATGCACTTTGGATAATAATCATGTGTCGTTGTAGGTTCATCAATTGTAATAGATGTATCACTCTGCTAAAAGATGTTGGTAATGGAAGAAGTTGTGTGTGTGTGTGTGTAGAAGCGGGTATCAAGGAAATCTCTATCTTTTGCTCAGTTTTCTTGTAAAACTAAAACTGCTCTGAAAAAATGAAGTCTACTAAAAAAAAATCAAATGTAAAAACATATTAAACCAATGGTGGGAACATAGTTGTCTTATTAGTCCTTCCACTGGTTACATACTCAGGCTGAACGGACACAATCAGAGGTCCTATATCAGGCAGATTGGTTTGGAGTAGAGTCAACATAAAGACCCTTGACTCAACTTAAAAAATAAAAACACTATTTGGGTCCCAAAAAAGTATGAAAAAGGAGGAACTGATGAAATGTTGATGTCCAAATGAATGCTAACCTATCCATGTTATTGGTATATCAAAAATTTTGCATCATGAAACAGGCAAACAATCTATCAATAGCTAATTATGGAAAAGTGAAGAAAACCAACAAAAAATTTGGGGGAAAAATAAAAAAGTGATAACAACTTTGAAAATAGTGAAGCCGTTAAACAAGGAGGAGGCAAACTGGGATTAAAGAGTTTATGGCTTGTGTTTATAACAAGATCTGGCTCACATTATCATCCCAGTGTTTTGGGGGGACTTGGAAAAAATCCTGTTCAATTGTGCTATCACTTAATTGAGAACTTCAGCTATAAGTGCTAAATCCGTAATTAACAACCTGAATGTAGTATCTTCTTCTTAAGCTCAGTAAAAGCCAGTGAAAGAAGAGTAAACAGGAGAAATTGTCCATTCTTTCTCCCATAGTAATATGGAATGCAGCACTAAAACATTGAAAATGGTAAGGACAAAAGCTTAGTAACTTGATTACAGGATAATCAAAATAGAGTTTCCCCCAATGAGCCATCAACCCAATACATGGTTGATACAGTAATTCAGGGAATCCCTCCAACTTGTATGTCTTTCTTTGTGCTTCTACTGAGAAGACAGCATCCAGATTTCAGTGCCAGATTCATTTATTACCTCACATGGAAATTATGGCTGGTAAAAAGGAAAAAACAATAATTTCAGAAAAAGAGTACATGGAGCAATAAGAGAATTTCTCAGCCTAATGTTAATATTGAAAAATATGGATTAAATTTGGAAGAAAAGTAATGGAGTTCCTACAAAAGACTTGGTAGCGCAATATTATCACTAAAGTGGGGAAGAGAAAAAAATATCTATTTTATTTGTCACTACTCCTAAAGGATGCTACCCAGATATTGATCCTAGTGTAAGTAACTCTAAAACATGCAAATCAGAAGAAGAGTTAGAAGACACTACACTAAAACATGGTACAATATTCATTCATTCACAAAATAACAGAAATGCATGAGTGAAAGCCAGGAGCTTTTACTATATCCCTAGCAAAAATCCAAGGTTGCTTGCCTCTCACGGAATTGATGTGAAGATTGGTAAACGAACTACATGCATGATTATCTCTACCAATGACCCTGAGGGCACACTAGAGGGACCCAGGTGAAACCGAATGGTTCTGAGACACAGAAGCAAAGGCAGCTAGCTAATAAGAAAAGGAGAAACAGGAAACAAGAAAACAAGAAGACAAATACATCCTTGGGTAATATAAGTATTTAATTGGATGTGTGAGTGATAGATATGTCAATAATTAGCTAGAGGTCAAATAGCAGAAAGACAATCTTTTCTAATATTTATTGGAAATATAAAATTAGAAATATTAGAATTTCCTCAACGACTTTCTGTGGTAAATGCTTTTTAAGAATATAGAAGTCACAAAAAGCAGCAGAAAATTAAACTTTTGCTTAAAAGAGGCTGAGGAATTCTCTTTTCGTTCTATGCACTCTTTTTCTGAAATGATTTTCTTTTTCTTTTTACCAGCCATCATCTCCATGTGAGGTAATAAATGAATCAGGCACTGAGAGCTGGATGCTGTCTTGTCTTCTCAGTAGCAGCACAAAGAAGAGCATACAAGTTGGAGGGGGACCCTGAATGACTGTATCAACCATGTCTTGGGTTAGAGGCTCATTGGCAGAGACTCTATTTTGATTATCATGTAATCAAGTTGCTAAGCTTTTGTCCTTAACATTTCCAAAGTTTCAGTACTGCATTCCAGTGTGGAACTCTAATTAGGTTAATGGACTTCAAGGGTGAAACATAAGAAAACATAGGAAAACGTATTTCCAACCCTTGAGTAAACAAAGATGTCTAAAACAGGGAACTAACTGGAACAGAAAACAATAATACATTAGACAATATGAAAATCAAGAGCTTTCATTCATAAAAAAATAACCAGAAAAAAATGAAAGGTAACCCACAGAGAACAAATATTTGCAACACAGATATCTGACAAAGGGCTTAGGTACAGAATACACATAGAGCAGTCCAAATCAATAGAAAATCGGCAAGCTAGCCAATAGGGAAAAAATGGGCACAATTCTTGGCATATATGTGTGTGTGTGTGTTTGTGTGTGTGTGTGTAAAATTTTCTAATACACATTAAACTCATGTATACTGTTAAAAGACAGGAAGGTAGTTTTATTTTTGGAATAGTGACCAGAAACAGACAAAGTGGGATTTGGGGATGTTGGCGGTGTTCTGTTTCATGATTTGCATTTTGGTTTTCTTCAATATGTTCAATTCGTGAAAATCATCCTAAAATGATTATAATTTATATGTGTTAATAATGTGTGTTATACTTGAGTAAAAAATTTTATAAACTGCAACTAAGGAAATTCAGTGAGTCGATTAGGTGTTTCAGTAGTAGGCTGAAATAAGAGAGAGCTAACTAATCTAGGAAAATCAGGAGCTTCTAATTATAAGACGAGAGTCCACTTATAAGGACTAGGTATCAGTGGCGAGACACCCATCAGAAGTACTGGAGGGTGAGGGCAAGAGCAGAATGAACTAAAGAGTAGTGTAAGTAAGAACCTCAATCACAGAGGAACTTTGGAAACTCGATATAGGACGAAAAATGAAAGTCAATAAACCCAACAGGGATACTGTTGGTCTGTGGGAGTGGTAGCAACTAACTGTATTAAAGCCACACAGATGACAGCTAACACAATCGGTGGCAATGTCAGTTACTCCAAACTCCTAATGTACAAAATACAGGCAGAGATGTGTCTGCTCTTGCCTGAATCCAGATAAGAGCTCCTCAGGCTTGTTTTGGTACAAAGAGTATCTTCCTCCTGAAACCTTGTAACACTAGAATCAAGAGAGGAAAACTACAAAGCAAGTATCAATAAGCCAGACAAGGGCACAAAAAACAAGTTTTCACCACAGGAGATCCAGCCAGAGTCAAAAGTCTATGAAAGCAAGAATGTACATCAGATGACCAAGCTACCCGGGTAGATATAGGACCTGGACAAATATTTGTTTTGGTACTGACCAGAGCTGGCTTTACAAGTTGTTATCCATTTGTATATAGAAGATTGGCTATACTTAAAGATTTGAGAAGAAATTAGACGACCTCCATGATAGTGTTTCTCTAACATTTGGCTTCAGGACCCTTTTACACTTTTGAAAGAATCCCAAAGAGTTTGGGTTTATGCAAGCTATGCCTATAATTACTGTATTAGAAATTAAAACTGAGAAATTGTAAAACATTTACTCATAATTTCATGTAAAATTGACCTTAATAAAACTAGTTCATTTTAACATACATTACATGTTTATAAAACATATCTGTACTTCCAGGAACAACAACAAAAAATAGGAGTGAAGAATGGCATCGTTTACATTTCACAATTCCCCTTAATGTCTCTTAATAGAAACTGCTAAATTTTCATACCTGCTTCTGCATTCATTCTGTTGCAATACCAAATAATGTAGCCTCTGGAAAATTGCACTCTTTACTCATGTGAAAATGAGAGTTAAAAAGGCAAAAGGTACCCCAGTATTATTGTGAAATTGTTTTGACATTGCCGACTCCAAGGACCCCTGGACAATACTTTAGGAATCACTGTTCCACTGAATGCCAGTTTGATCTCAGAGCTCAGGACATGACTGATCCTACATAAGCAAGTTGCCTGCACCTACATTCAACTGCCACAGCATGATGAAGCTTTATATTTTACAAAGAATATGAAAGTCAACTCTCAGAATAATGTATCAGGGAAAAACACATTCATGGATTGGCGATAAATGGCACATGAATTTGCCACAGAAATGAGGTAAATCTTTCAAAACAAGGTTCAGCTGTCCTCTTCACTGACACCGTTTTTCCCCTAAAATAAGAACTAACTGGAAAATAAGCCCTAGCGTGATTTTTCAGAATGACATCCCCTGAACATAAGCCCTAATGCATCTTTTGGAGCAAAAATCAATATAAGACCCGGTCTTATTTTCGCAGAAACATGGTACTTCAGAAAATCTTTGGCTAAAATACATGAGGACTTATAAAGACATTGATGGGAAATACTTATCAGAAAAGAAGGTAGAAAATTAAAGGTGAGCTTTATGTAGAGATAATGAAAATTTAAGTAAACATGGAACACGTGAGGGGAACATTTTGGGGGTACAGTTGATCATAAACAAATTATATTAAATGTGTTTTAGGCAAAAGTATTATATGTTTGAGTATTCACATATAAACAAACTTATAATGTTGTCAGAAATGATTTATACAAAGTTAGTGAGCTCAGGACAGCATATTGGACCAGTAATTTGGAGAAGGGAATTGAAGAGAAGGAGGTTGTATGACATTTATGATTTGTGTGATCACAGAGATGAGAGAGACAAAACAAACAAAAAAAGAAAGGGCTGGAGTACAACCAAACTATATAATACCACTTCTGCCTCAATTTTGATCTTTTAGAAGCAGAGGAAGCATGAGATTATAAGCAAGTATATACAAATTGCCAATAAAAAATATTTTAATGAATTTTCAGACCTATCAAAATTCCAGATAAATGGTCATTGTAAGAATAAGTAAACCAGGTGGTGATGAATCCCTGTCTTCTCATTGGTTGTATCAAATGTCATAACTACATATACACAGTCTATGGAAAACCCATTCTCCTGATGGCTTTGATGTATCAGTTTGGCCTGGGACAACTGCATAAATACCTGGTTTTTATTGTTATCACCTTGATCTTTGGTGCTACCAAAAGAAAAGATGACATGAAAAAAATGAGAAAATGTGAATGAAACAGGCAAATAACATCTTAGTATTATGATCTTAATACTAATATTAATATAGTCAACAGAGACAACTATTTGAACTTTCCAGGACTGGAAGAAATGTTTCTCTGGGCTGAAATCAGGAATCACAAAGACATGTCAGTTTCTTAGGTAGAAATCTGCAAATACCAGAAAATAATACAGGACCCTTTTGAAATTTAATTCTCATAACATTTTAAGATTAGTGTAGATTTCAATATTTTCTTGCTGAAATAACATGAATAATACCACATTGCAAATATATATGTGTGTGTGTATATATATATATATATATATACACACACACACACACACACACACACACACACAAACACAAACCAAGGGGTGCCATACAAATGTATAAACATTTTAAAAAAGGAAAACTGAATACAAGTCACGTTTGTCTTCTGCAAGTACAAGAGGTGCTCAGAGTGGTTACCATCAGCGTCCAGACACTTCTGATTATGGTGAACTACTGCTTGAGCAAAGTTGATCAAAGTATCCACTTGTATACATTTTTTTGGCACCCTCTAGTGTGTGTGTGTGTGTGTGTGTGTATCAGTAGATAGATTATAGATATAGATGATAGATGATATAGATAAATATACAAATATATATATATACACACACATATATATATATTTAAAATCTAACATGAAATTGACTCAGACCCTTAGGAAAAAAAAATCAAGAATTCCTTGACATAAGGTAACCTTTGTTTGGCAATGTGAGCTATAGGAATTCTGATATGATGTGCTTCTATGAACCTCTATGAATCAGATTACCAACCTTTATTGTTATCAAAATGAAAAGTTAAACAGCTCAATTGGATATTAAAGATGACATGAGCTTTGCCATGTCAAAGTCAAATCCAAAATACCAACTTCTTATTCAAGTCAAATACCAGCAACCTTCCCATTTAAATATACTTTTAAGCAGATTAACTTTCCTTGTTTTGATTTTACTTGCCCAATTTGCATTTGTATCTTTTTTTAACAGAAGTCTTTATTTTCATTTCAAACTTGGAGTATGGAAATATGGTTTTAAGTTGACTTTATATTTTTTATAAAGCAAATCTGTTTCCAATATAAACCAAAGGAGACTGCATCAAAATATTGTGTGTGTTTATGTACACGGCATTGAAAAGGGGGGAAGTAGTGGACAGGTCCATAACTTATTATTAGATTCTCAAAATTGTATATAAAACATAAAAATTAAGAAGTAAAAGCTGAGTGCTATATTTCTCTTATTTGATTAACATAATGAATTAAAAATTATTGTTGAAAAAAAATTTACTCATCTTAAGACATTTTGAACACGTGATGTTTAAACTTAGCCAACAATTTTCAACGTTTAATTCAGGATAATATCGTGCTACTTTTTACTTGGAAGAAATGCTAGAATAAGGGGTAGCTAATTTCATTTATAATAATCTATAATGAGATGGTCTTTAAAAACTGTGGACATCTTGTTGAACATTTAACCACTTACATTGCTTTAAGTGCACGCTACTGTATTTAAACATTATGTTTAACTATAACAATGTTTATATTATAATAATAATGTGTATTAGTATAATGTTTTAATGTTACTTAAATATCTATTTGTTTCTTAATGTTCTACAAGCCTTGGTAGAAAATACAATAATATTCTAAGATGAATAACCTACTTGGAGAAGTAATAAGCATGAAGTCCCTAGAAAACAATACTAGCTAGAGTCCAGTTTGAGACTATACAATGTAGATGGGTTTAGGAATTCAGAAAAGAGAAAATCATAACAAAGATGAATCAACTGAGTGAGACTTTATGAAGGAAGTAGATACAGTGTTGGACATAAAGGAAAGACAGCATTTGTCTTATCTTGGGAAAAGCATAAGCAATAGCAACAAAACTGATCAGAACATCCATGGTTATCCCTAGAGAAGCTGGCCCTGCTAATGAGCTCTGGGCAGAGAGAAGTCAATCAAGTGAGATTGAATGAAAACTAAGGGATAAGGAATTTTAAACAGGGACACACAAATGAAAGTGATGTTTTTAAAATAACCATCTGGAAGCAGTTTGAAAGTAGCAAGTTTGGTGGCAGTAAAGGTAAGTTTATTGAAGTTATTTAAATGCAAAGTTATCAATGTCTGACTAAGATGATATTATTAATAATGTAAAGGAAGAAACACGTAGGAAAGACTGTAAGGGAAGAACCTATTAGATAGTTTCCTGCATATAGGAAGTAAAACTATCTTCCCAATAGTATGGTTAATCGTGAGCACTGCTGTATTACATGATTATTTCTCTCTTCCTTTTCACTTATTTGCAAATTCAAGATCAGTTGCATATGTAGGGAAGATGGAATACAGATTTGAAAGCATTTTTTCCTTTTAATTATTATTTCTCTATATCTATATGATTTCTCAAATTGCTTTATAAATTTAAATTCCTGTGTAACAAAAAATTGATGTGAATTTCTAATTTTACAACAAATTGCCAGTGAAATTAATACTCTTAGATATCATATTATTCAGTCCAGTGGGAGAAAATTCTTCTGTGTAGAGCAAAACAAACTCTCAGCAGCTGCAAAGACTATAAGGCAAAGCAAGCAAAAAACTGTGTCTAATTTTATCAAATAAAATATTTTACTCAAAATGAAATCCTTGACTTAAATGCTATAACTTATTTCGTCACAACATTCAGAAACAGATGCTACAATTGATAGAAACTTTTAAAGAAACAGGACAGTATCTAACAGGTAATTGGTTCACTTTAGCAGTGAAAAAAAAAACTATCATTGACTTTACTAAAGTTTCAATTTGCTTTTCAGCCAATGCAATTTTAATTAATTTTCTAATGTAGTTTTGGAAAGTGTTAACTCCTGAGCCAAAAAAAAAAGACAGAAATAGGTAAAAATCATCCTTCAACAAGCATATTGCTTTATTTTGACACACACATATGAAAGCATATATCATCCTGTAGAAGAGTCCTCTCTGTTTCTGATTTAGGAGGCAAGCTTTATGATCTGAAAAGCCTCAAGCCCTATAGCAATGATTCTAATGAAAATAGGACTTGAAACTATAAGGAAAAAAAATTACATACACTTCTGTTTGACAGTTATGATTATAGCTATAACCAAAAATAGTTACCCTGAAGCATCAATAAATGTAAGCAGTAAGGCATGTGTTCAGGGTCTGAAAGAAATCAACAAGTACCTAATGATGGCTTTGTATAGACATAGGATTATTATTTTTTCTGTAAGTAGACAATGTTGTTACTTTATCTTTTAATGTGGAGAACTTCAAAAGGAGATAAATCTGTGAATGTATTGAAAATGTGGGCCATCAGACATTTATAAATAGATATATTTAGTGCCCAGCACCAAGGGTATAAGAAAGTAATTAAAAGAGAATTTGAAGTCAGCTTGTTTTTTCTCTGTGGCTCCACAATTTATTGAATAATTTTAGGCAACTTACCTTACCTGAGCTGCATTTTTCTAATGTGTGAATAAGGATAACGATAATAATAAAACATAGCGGAACTATGAAGGCTATGAATATTTCTTAAGGCTCTCAGAGCAGACCTGACTTTCTGGCACTCACTGGTGATTGCAGTAATGACTGTAATTATTATTATTTACTTATTAATATCGTTGACACAACCAGGCATGGCTTTGATAATTGGAGCAGGACAAGATATATTGAGGAAGGTTCAGATCTTAAACTAAACCTGCCCATCAAAGTAAGAAAAGAACTGAGGGTATGGACCCAAGACAAACGAGCGTAAGTTTTAGTCTAGCAGTTAGAACTTGCCATCTAGTAGGCAAATCACAGATAAATGGGGATTTGTTAGTTCCACAATATTCATTGAGAGAGTGGAATAGCCAAATAGGCAAGTAGAGGCAAACTAAGAGGGAATCCAGGTATAGTTTGGAACCTGATCTTGCACTGGAGTTTAATCCTAAAGTTAGTAGGTAATCCTTAAATTCTTTAGAGTCCAAAGTATCCTTCAAATTCTCATACCAAGTCACTACTTTGTATAACTGCATATCATTTTTCACTATAACAAGTTCAACGCATTCATTTTCTTCTCTTCATTTGAGCATACGATTAAGTAGTTCAATGAAATTTGAGACCGATGCTGCAATGGATATATAAAAATTAAAATCAAATTCAGTGTGGTTAAAAGTATAAGAAACATGGGAATTCAAACCTACCAAAGAAGCAACAAATTCATTTCTACTCACATCTAAAACACGTGTATATACTTAAATTGATAACTTTTGTAATTCTCTCTCTATATGGGTATATATGTGTATATATGTGTATATATACCAGCGGTGCCAAAATAATGTATACAAGTGAACAATTTGGTCAACGCTGCTCAAGCAGTAGTTTGTCATAATCAGAAGTGTCTGGACGCTGATGGTAACCACTTTGAGCACCTCTTGTAATTTCAGAAGTCAAACGTGACTTGCATTCATCTTTTGTTATAAGTATATATTGAGTATTACAATTTTAATACAGTTTCCTTTATTAAAATGTGTATACATTATTGGCACCCTGTGTGTGTGTGTGTGTGTGTGTGTGTGTGTGTATGTGTGTCCCTTTTACACCATTATACTCAGAAATTTGAGGAGAAAATTTTAAAATGAAGGCCATTTACCTTCATAAAGAGACCTCAGCTTCTTGTTTGCATGGGTAGAACTATAGTACCCTTGGTTATGCTTCATTTTGCTTATCTCTGTTTCTCTTCATATTACTACCCTGGACATCCTCAAATCTACTTAACTATAATATTCTACTTCCTCCTCATGTTTAGCAGAGTAGCTAAACATGGCTGGAGTAAAACATACAACCAAACTGAACGTGTCAGCTGTGAACATGCACCGCTCAGAACTCCTGTGAGCACAGTTGACTGAAAGCTTCCACCTGCAGCACCTGCAGATTTTCCCATGCTCTAGCTAAAGCTCGTCTTCCCTAGCCTGCTCCTAGCCAATAACTGGGCATAACAAGACAACTACAGCTGGCTATTTCTGCCCCAGGTGGGACTCTCCTATCAGTCAGTCTTTGCTGGAGGACCTCACATTGGCCTGGCTAAGACATCCTCAGATCTGCAGTCTGAAGCTCTGTTACAGTTTTCCTGTCCTTGCTCTCATTTTACAGGTGTCAGACCCACATCACAGTCTTGCAGACTTTTCTCATCTATGCCTAACCCTCCCCTTTACCCTTCACAGGCATTTCTCCCAATAAGTATCTTGCATGTCTAATCTCATTTTGGCATCTGCTTCTTGAAGGACCTGAACTGACTCACTAACCCGAAATTATTGACCACATATCTTAAGCTGAATATTTGTTCTCCATTTTAAACCTACTGTATTTCCTTAATCAAGTCAGTAAACAACCCTTTTGATATAGAGTATGTCCTTTTTCCTCTCTTCAAATTAACAAAACCCCTCTCCACATTGCCCCATCCCTGGGGCATTTCTCATTTCCAAGTATTCACCTTCACCTCGTAAACATTTCACTGACACAACAGTATTCAAAAACATCCAACTCCACATCCAATCCACCTACTTTCATTCTCATATACTCTGCTTTTTCTCCTGCTGTTATTATGGCATTCTTATCCAAGGCTAATACCTCCTATTGTGCATTGGATTCCATCCTATCTCACTACATATCGTACTGTTCTCTTCACTTTCAGCATTATCAGGTGTTCCTCTATCAAAAATTTTTTATCATAATCAAACATGCTGTATTAGTGCCTGTTAAAAGACCCTCTTAACTCCCAAATCCCTCTCCAGCTACCATGTATACTTATAGTCCATCTTTCCACTCCTTCTATTTTTTTTGAACCCATACCAATTTATATCAATAGTATAATGCAATTTATATCATTTGTTCTTGCCAGTATCATCAGGTACATCCAACTTAACAAATTTATTGGTCAATTCTTAAACTTCACCTAATGCAAACAATCAACAACCTCTGGCAATGGTGATCACTTCCTCTTTTTTTTTTTTAATTAAAATTTACTGGGGTGACAATGGTTAGTAAACTTACATAGGTTTCAAGTGTACGATTCTGTAATATATCATCTACATATCACATTGTGTGCTCACCACCAAGAGTCAGTTCTCCTTCCATCACCATATATTTGACCCTCTTTACCCTGTTCTACTATACCCGCTCCCCCCTTACCCGCTGGTAAACCCTCCTTCTTGAAAGACTCTTTTCTCATATTGATCCTGGACACTACATTTTCTTGGTTCTCTTACTTCACTGACTACTTCTTCAGCCTTCTCTGCAGATATCTACTAAACTTCCACACTTGTACCAATTATAATGCTCCATGGCTTTGTCCTTGTAATTCTTTTCTTTCTAACTACACTTTGTGGTGTCTTCCATCCCATACATTTAAATACTATTTTTAATTTGATAACTCCCAAGTTTTGATCTCCAACCCTCACTTCTCCCCATTTTCAGACTCATATATCCAACTGTTTTATTCAACAACTCTGCTTAGTCATCAAATATGTATCCAATATATAACACATCTAAATATAAATTCTTGATCCTCCCAAAGCATGCTTCTTTCTTAGTTTTCCTCATTTTAATTAATATCAACACCTTTCTTCCAGTTACTTAGACCATAACTTTTAAAGAACTTTGAAAGCATCATCCAAAAAGATGTAATTTGTTCTATCCTTTTCCTATTGACTCTGATGTCAAAATGTACCCTGCGCAAATCTTCTTACCACTTCCACTCATTGCTACTATTCTGATCCTCACCACCATCTTTCTTTTTTCCCCCTTTGGATTATTGCAATATGTTCCAAATATTCTCTGTGCTTCTACCCTAACCTTTTAAACCTATCATTTGCTCTTTTTAAATGTATATAAGGTCATATCTCTCCTTTTCCCAAATACCTTCCAGGACTTCTCCTCATTCAGAGGAAATTTAAAGGTAATTTAAAGGTAATAGTAGTAGGAACTACAAGTCCTACAATATCTATTTTCCCTCCTTCCCCTACTTCTCTAATGTCCTGTTAGCTAACTCGACCTTGTTTACATTAGCCACATTTACCATCTTGCCCTTCTGCCATTAGTTCTTGTGTCTGGAACATGGAATTCTGTTAAAAGTAAATTCCCTTAGATATCTTTATAATTTACTCTCTTACTTCTTTCACTTCTCTGTTCAAATGTCCCCCTACCAGAAAGGCCTTTCTTGAGAACAACATATAAAGTACCTCAAATTCTACTCTGTCCTTCGCTATTTCCCCCTAGATGATTTCTTTTTCATATTAAGTAAAAGTTGAAAATCTTTATACTCGAATACACATTTACTCACACACAAGTGTAAGTTCCTTTAGAAGGAATTTTGTACTATTCTGTACTGTGTATCTTGAATTTTGTTGGTATATAGAGCAGTGAATGTTCATTGAAGGAGTAAATGCATAAAATGGATAATGGAACAAGCACAGAGAAGGAGGCAGGGAGATCTCGTTATCAGAACTGGATGGAGTAGGAAGTGGAAAATTAGATAACCTGGTTAATAGACATGATTAATTACTCTAGCCTGGTTATCCTAACTATCTGTACACAGATAGTTAGAAACTTGGATATTATAACTAGCATATAAGATTTTTACAATTAGGTTACCAGAAACAAAGTTAATTGTACAGAAAAGGGTTAAAATAGCTGAGACTGCTATCGTTAGGTCAACTTCCAAGGTTGGCCCTTGGCTGGTGTCTGGGAACTTGGATTTTAAATGTTTCTACCATTCCCTAAATGATAAGAATGGTACATTGTGTCTAGAGTGTCTGTGCAAACAATATGCTTTATACTATAGCTGTTTTCCTTCTGGAAATCTGGAATTTTGGTACGTAGTATGTGTGTTATGTGGAGGGCACCTATGTGACAGCTTTCAATAAAAACTTGACTACCGTGTTTCCCCGAAAATAAAACCTAGCCAGACAATCCGCTCTAATGTTGCAGCAAAAATTAATATAAGAGCTGGTCTTATTTTACTATAATACAAGACCGGATCTTATGTAAGACCCGGTCTTATATTAATTTTTGCTCCAAAAGATGCATTAGGGCTGATGGTTCAGCTAGGTCTTATTTTTGAGGAAACAGAGTATGAGTCTCTAGTCAGCTTCCTTCAATAAAAGCATTGCACATATATTGCTGCATTTTCATAGGTGGGGTAAAAGGTCCTCCATGTGACACCTCATAAAAGGGAAAGAGAAAAGAAAGCCTGCAGATGGATTCCTCCACACTCTATCTATGTCGCCTTCCTTTATGATCCAGCTATATAGCCTTACTACATCTGTGTAATAAATCTTACTCAGAAGTAAAAACTATATTTTAAGTCATATGAGTCATTCTAGGAAATCTTTGTTTTGGGGACCTCAAAGCACAATAATAAAATGCCCGCACTGTAATAAAATACTCCACTCTGTCAGATTTTAAGCCACAAATTGTTAAACAACCAAGTCTCAAATCCCCTGAGAATTTAACAATTGGCTCACACAGAGCCAGTAAGATCTGACTCCACCACACCAGAGGAAAACCAAAAACCAACACACTATAAATTCAATCTTAGGTAGACCTGGTAAAGAGATTCCTGTTCCTCATGTTGCTAAGACTGCTAGAAACCTACTACTGTCTCATGCACACAGAGTGCTGAGAAGAGCCACAAAAATATCTTACACCCAAAAGGAAAAAGAATGAATGAAACTTTTGCATATGCCTTCACTTAAATTTGAATCAAATATTTCATGCTCTATTCTAGTTCCTCATCAATTTTATTGACAAACTTAGAGAAGAAAATACATATACACTCCTAATTGTTAAAATACAAAACAGAATTTATATATGCTAGAGAAATAGTAACATTAATTGCATGTGAAGTCAACTGCAAAAATTTATGACATACAAACTTAAGCTATCCCACTTGAGATCTCATCAGAATAATTAACATAGAAGTGCAACAAGTACTTTTAATTGTTGTTGAAAATTCAAGAGCTACACATAGAGCCAGGCTTGTTCTATCTTTCAGTAAATGCTGACTCCACTTTTTTTTTAATGTTTATATAATAGCCATACAATAAACATTTATTGAATTAATAAACTTCTAGCTCAAAAATAAGGGTCACACAGCTAAACTGATTTTACACTACTCCTATTTTTTTATCCAAGTCTGGACAAAGACACTATAAAACAATAATGCGAGGCCACGATACATGCATGATAAATGGCTGTTATTTATATTTTTCAGAATCACTCTTCTTCAAGATTTTTGACCAAACTGTAAATACTGAACACTTCCTATTACTAATAAGACCTTTGAAAAAATATTTTTCTGAGTGCATTAGACTATTACTCTATTCAATGGATGTCAAGAGTACATTAGTATCTTTTATATAAACTCTACTTTCAAGTAGTTTTCGCACTGATTAAGTTAAATGTGATAATACCAAGAGTGATGAAATGAAATTTAATGGAAATGAAGTGATACATTAGAATTAAGAATCGTGATGTGTTAAAATTGTTTGCCTAAGGAAGTAGTATGCTCATATTTAAATGTTCCAAAGATAAATAAAATTTCTAAAATTTTAAATGAACAGGTAATAAAATCAGCTTCCCTACCATGATATCTTGTTAAAATAGCCATCTTTTCACTTCTATATACACAGGCTGCCAAAAAAATGTATACATATTTTAAGAAAGGAAAAACTGTATTAAAATTGTAATACTTAATATATACCAATAACAAAAGATGACTACAAGTCATGTGTATACACTTTTTTGGCACCCCCAGTATATATAATATATATCTATATATAGATAGATAGATAGATATAATCTGTCACTCTACTAGCAATAAATAAATTAAAAAATGCAACTCAAAGCCTATAGTTTAGTAAAGATATGTCAGAGGCATTACATTTACAATATGATAGTACATACACATTTTGGTCACAGAAAAATTTTGTTCTGGCATTTTAGTTTTGTGGTTGTTGTTCTGGCCTTTTAAAGAAGGCCTAAATTTCCAAAGGGTGATGCCAACACAACTGCTAATGGAATAATCTCAATAGCCCAACACAAGCGTGAGCCACTTTTTCATTATATGAAGCAGGCACCAGTTTTAATGGTTTCCATCTGGACAAAAACTCTTCTCCCAAATGGTCTGGCTTCCACTTAGGATATAGAAAGGTGGAAAGAGCATTACTCTCAATTAGACAACAAGAAAAAACCTAATAATCTACAAAGTTATATATAATTTGTTCTGAGCTATTCAGCTGAGGTCACCAGGCAACAAACATGATGAATCTAAGGAGAATCATACACCTTCAAGGAAACATGAGTGGTGGCTTATTTGGCATGAGACAGAGGAGGAAAACTGAGCTGTCAAATAAGCCAGTAAGAAGATTTCAGCTAAAATGTTTAACAAATTGCTAAAGACCAAGTGTGAAATAGCCTAAAGGTATGCAACTCCCAAAAGCCACAGACACCAGGGATTTTACTCGCAATCTCAGACTATTCCATGGGTGTCAGTACAAGGCAACAAGAACAATTTGAGCAGAATGAGACACAGTTAAAAGGCACCACTGCAGGAATGCACAAAGTTCCACCTGAAACCTTCTCCCCTTCAGGAAAAAAAAAAAAAAAAAAAAAAAAAACAACAATCTTGAGTCACCAGTAGTGGGGAGAGGAAGAGCAAACACAGTTGCAAATAATCCAAGAAACCAGAAAAAAAAATTAAAACAACAACAAACTTCTTTCTCCCCTTGGGAGGTGGGTTAGAGACGCCCCAGACACTGGCTATTAGCGGTATCCTACATCTGGCAAAAGGAGCCAGAGCAAGATCACAGAGACTGCCCCATCCTCAAGAACCAGAAATACCAAGCCAGTCTAACACTGAAACTGAACCTGGACAGCAGAGAATGAACGCCCTCCTGAGCCTCCGCCAGGCCACTCAGCACTGACTGGCCAGCTGATGCAGTCTGTGCCTGGGGTGAGAGAATGGAGAGGGGCCTATGATGCTGTGGAAGCAAACAGGGAAAGTCTAAAGCGAATATAACAGGAACATTGAAGGAAAAGCCCTCTGACAATCCAACCTGCACTCTGTGCACAAGGTAGCTTTAAAGGAATTGGAAGCAGAAAAAGCACGAAGGGTAATTATAGCTACAACAAAACCCACACGTCTCAATTTGTATGCCAGCTAAAAGACAACTGAGTGGCATCTTTCAAGTTCTCGGAGAAAAACTTCAACCCAAGAAATCTGTAACAAGCGAAAATATTTTTCAAAAAGGAAGTTAAAAAAACAACTTTTGCAGGCAAAAACTGAGAGAATTCAATACCTTTTATTATAAGACATGTTAAAGGACAGTGTTCAGGTTAAAAACATATGATACAAGACCTACCTGCAGGAAGCGGGGTCTTGTGTGTGGCCTGGTGGAGAATTGCCCAGGGGTGTCCACGACTGGATGGAAAACCCCCATGCAGGCCTGCACCTGCGGTGGGCCGAGTGGGCTCCTGACCACGGCCTCGCCGGGAACTTTCAAACATGCTGCCAGGTCTGGAAGACAAAGCTCTGGGTGGCATTGAGCGCTGGAGTCCTGCAGGCAGAGGAGGAAGCACTGCTGCTGCTCTGCAAATGCTCCACAAGCCTGGGGCAGGGCAATGGCTGAGACCCAAGGTGGCTGGACTGCCTGGGAGCGGTCTGGGGCCATCAGGGGACCGGTGGGGAGGGTTTTCTGCCTCTCTGCGCAGGCTGTGGGTTGGGGAAGTGACGCTCTGAGACGCAGCCTAGAAACCTGGCAGCTGCAGGTGGGGCTATTCTATTTCCGAGGGCGGAGCCTCTGGGACTTACGGGATCTCCTGAAATTGACTCCGGCTGTGCAGGCATCCAGGGCCCTGCGATAAATCTTTGGGTCTTTGGGGCCTCAAAGACACTGATCTGCCATTAAGGAGGTTGCCTTTTAAAAAGTTTTCTCCGCCTCCCACACCTACCAGCCTTTTTTTCTGGCACCATCCTGAGTTGCTGTCTTTTACCAGTCTGTTTTCTTCAGCAGTGGTTTGCACTCACTGAACCCTTTTCATCACCACCACCTCCCATTGTAAACCCGACAATGGGACTTAAGTGGCCCCAAAGCTGCTGAAACTGCTGTCTCAGCAGTTGCCCAAGGACACCGTACTGACTTTTCATTCTTGTTTTATTGAACTGTGCAGTCCTCTCCCTGGACTTTTACGTCTAGTATAAATCTGTTCTGTCCTTTAAAGCAAACATATCTTAGAGAAAAAGACAGAGAGGGTCCAAATCTGATCTCTGCCCTTCGTGACTTCCTGTTAGGAAGAAAGAGTTGCTCTTCCTCATCCTCTAGATCCCCTCCATTTTTTTTCCGGGACTTGGTCTAAAGAGGATCCCCCTTTCCTTCTGTTATTTTCAACCTTTGCTTCTCTACCGATTTTTCCATCTAGTATTTAACCATGCTTAAGTCTCTCATTTCTTTAAAAAGATTTCTCTCCTTAAATCTCTCTCCAACCGTGACTCCAATTGCTCTTACTCCTTGGACATTCTCTCATGTCCTACTCTTCAACCTCTCCAGTCTAGCTAACAGAAGTTCCTACCATTCACCTGAAGCTGCTCTGAATTGTCACAGACAAGCTTCAGTCCTCATCTGACAAGATCTCATTCTAATATTTGACACTGTTGACTACACCCAAATATGCTCTTCCCTCTTCTCTTATATGACAGTTTTCCTCTTACCTCTATGGCTGCTCTTTAAGAACCAGCTTCTCCTCCTTTAGTGCTCTTCAATATTGGAATCCCACTGAGTTCAGCCCTCTTCTGGAGTCCCACTACATACAATTTCCTGGGTGAGTTGTGTGTTAAGGTCTTTGGCTAGTGTTCAATTGAGTTGATCACTTTCTTATTGTTGAGTTTTAAGAGTTTTTTTGTATATTTTAGTTAACAGTCTTTCATGAGATATGTCTTTTGTAAATATTTCCTCAGTTTGTTATGAGTCTTTTCATTCTCTTGACGTCTTCCAAAGAACAGAAATTTTTAATTTTAATGAAGTTCAGCTTATCAGTTCTTCCTTCATCAATCTTGCCTTCGGTATTGTATCTCAAAAGGCATCACCAAATTCAAAGTAATCATGGCTTTCTCCTATGTTATCTTCTAGGAGTTTTATATTTTTACATTTTATATTTGGGTCTGTGAATCATTTTGAGTTAATTTCTGTGAACGGTATAAGGTCTGGGTCCAGGTTTGTTTTTTTTTTGTTTTGTTTTTTTTTTTTTTTTTGCATGTGTATGTCCAACTGTTCCAGAACCTTTTGTTGAAAATACTTTCTTTCTCTCTATTGTATTGCTTCTGCTCCTTTGTCAAAGATCAGTTGACTATATTTATTTTATTACTATAAAATAATAAAAGGGTTTATTTGTGAACTCTCTATTCTGTCCCATCAATCTATTTATGTGTATTCTTTTGCTAATAACAGGCTACCTTGATTACAGTAACTTTATAGTGTGTGTTGGAGTTAAATAGTGTCAGTCCTCCAACTTAATCTTCTCTCTCAATATTGAGTTGGCTATCTGGGTCCTCTACCACTCCATATAAACTTTAAAATTAGTTTGTCAGTGTCCCAAAAAGCAATTACTGGGGTTCTGAGAAATTACTACCATATTTCCACAAAAATAACATCAGGTCTTATAGCGTATTTCCCCAAAAATAAGACCGGGTCTTATATCAATTTTTGCTCCAAAAGGTGCATTAGGGCATATTTTCAGGGGATATTTTATTTTTGCATGGATAGCAATCTACATTTATTCAAATACAGTCATGTCATCTTCTTCTGGAACATCGTCGTAATGTACTAAATGCGTCCATCTGGCTGATGATCTTAACTGGGACTTATTTTCAGAGTAGGTCTTATTTTCAGGGAAACATGGTGTGAATCCACAGATTGAGTTGAGAAGAAGTGACATCTTGACAATATTGAGTCTTCCTATCCATAAATATGGAATACCTCTCCATTTATTTAGTTTTCTTTGATTTCAATATGTTTTTGATAAATAAAGAATATGAATAAATTAAGGATGAAGCAGAGATGTGTATAAAGTGTAGTGGAAAACCATATTGAATAATGTAAAATAGGGACAAGTTTTAGAAAACTTAAAAATCAAGCAAATGAGTTAAGAATTTGAACTTGGGATAGGCTGCCTGAGCCCCAGCCTTTTTATTTCCTAAAGTTACCTCAGTGCCCGGTATCATAGGTTTCTATTAGTTAGAAATTTGTAAAAAGTAACTTTATCAGGTACACATTATAAAGAACACATTCTTTTTTTCTCTGAACTTGTACACTACGGTATGTACACAAGAGCTACTCTTTGAAGCCTGGACTATTTTGTTTTCATTTCTTCTGTTTTTTAAGAACTTAGTATTTTCCACACAGTAGGTGTACAACCTATGTCTTCTAAAATTAAATATAAATCTGTCTAGAAGAGAGCAGTTTATGAGACCTTATTTGGTTTATTGTGTGCCAGACTTCACAGAGCTGTTGTCTGGACCAATAGCAACTTTCTTCATTTGCTTCTTGTGTATTTCCCTTTCTTGAAACTTATGTAAGGTTGAAATTGAGTGATGTATTCTCAGCTGTCCCAGTGTCAGAATAAGTAGGAGATTGGATGAAATCCAATTGACTTAATAACACCTGATACTAAAATAGAGAACATCCTATGCTTAGAATGTCAAATTACAGGTCAAAGATGAAATAATTTGCTGGTATGAAAAGTAAGAAACATTTAAACTCTGAGCAATTTCTCAAAGATGCTTCCAGTTGTTCTACTTAACATGGTGTCTCAGGCACAGTGTAGCAAGATCTAGTTTTAGGGATGAAAATAGGTCATAATTAAAATGATATCTGCTTTATTCAATGGTAGAGTAGGAAAGAGTACCATCACTTTCCCATTAAAATATCTGTATAAATGTAATTGAGAAAAAAGCTCTAGAATCCTCATTAGATTTTAGGACTCACGATGTAAAGACATAATAATTATAACATAGAGTGGACCAAATTAAGAAACAAAGTCAATAGATAATGCACAACTAACCTTTTAAATCAAAATGAGGCATGTAGAAAGAGGTGTATTAAACACAGGCTCAGGTTACACCACACAAAAGAGAACTGCTTCATTCTAGTCCCAAAATGTAAAGCAATCACTATTAAAATAAAAAAAATAATTTTATAGCAATAGAAATCTTCTTCTGGACCTCCATTTTTCCAATAGTTTGTTGTTTTAGAATCAAGGATATTGAGGTTATTCATACACATGTAAGGGAATTGAGGTGACTTGCAAAATGAATGCAATAAAAATGAGTAAGTGTTAAATAGAAATTAAAATAAAAGGTTATGATTAATAGAGGGAAAGAGTGTGTAGAAAGTATTTTTCAGAAACCCTCCCTATATTAAAGTTAAGTTATAATTTTGACTCTAATTATATAGTCACCAAAGCTAAAAGGGATTGAACATCTGTTAGCATGATTTGTGGAATTTGAAAATACTTAACAGTTTCTCTGTGCAAGAGAATTTCTCCTGGCATTTCAATCTGGAAGGTTGTTTCTGGTTTTGTTTTTGTTTTTCTGTTTGTAAAGAGTTATGTGGGTAATAATAAATGATATAGTGGATATTGTCTTCACCAATATCACTCAGTAAATTTTGTGGTAAATTTTAATGTGAAGTCATCAAGCCAAGTTGGAAGCCATGATATTACATAATAATGAAAGTAATTTAACAGCCAAGAAATTAAAAATCAATCTTTTTACTTAATCTTCAAAATTACCTTTATATTAGGGGGAAAAATGTTTTTAAGAGTAAGCCAATTGCCAAGTGCCATTTAACTAGTAAGTGACAAAACCAGGTTTAGAAGCTGGACAGTCTGACACTAATGCCTACTATCATTCCCAAGAGTAATTCTGTAAAATGTAAAGAGAAAAGAGTACAGAGAGTTCTAATCAAGTTTTCTGTTGTTCTGGCTTCATCTATTAATAATACTAGAATATTTAAAATATTGGAATGGATGAATTGAATGTCTTTCAAATGGTTCTCCATAAACCTTTGGACTTTTAGTTTGTTGATCTCCTCATAGCTGGTGATTTTATTTTTCCTTTATATCTCCACAATCATGCACTTCTATGACCTCAATCTTGCAACCAAAATAAAATGAACATCCCATCGACTCTTGATATCAGACACTTTAAAACATAATTCCGTACTCTTATTCTCACCTGTTAGAATACCCTCACAATCCTTTTACTCATTAATGTTGTAAATATATTGATACTTCACTTTCTAACTATCCATCAATACCATCTGTTCTTATCCAACCTAAATGTCATTGCCTATTGTGATAATGTATTGCTTATGCCCAGAATTTTTTGTCCCCTTCTAGCATTATTTTCTTATAAACCTCAAACCTTCATGAAACCAACAGGCTAAACAGTCTCTTTAGTTTTAAGTGGATTAAAACAAGGTGAAAATATTTATTTTTTATATGCCAGTCAATATAGTTCTTTATAATAGGGTAGCTGTCCCTTGTGTGGCTTCCCTTCAAGAAGTTACACAGGATGCCAAGGAATTCCACATTGTGATGCTGCCACCTTTAGCATATGGTCTCTATAGTTGCCATAGAAGAGACAGAAGGGAGAAAGGAAGGAAAAAAGAAAGAAAAAACGGTTGGTGTTATTCATAAAATCTACCCCGCATTTGTATGCATGCACGTGCCCATGCACACGCACAAAGACTTCCAGTTTCCTTTATAAATGACACTTATTCAGAGGTCTCCCTTGCTATCATATCAAAGATTATGAACATATTCTTCGGGCCACATTTTCCTCTCTCACTTCATCCAGAAAAGCATCCTCAGAAAAGCATCCTCAGAAGTAGCAGGCCATATATTAGGAGAGAAAACAGAAAAATACCATTACGTGGAAAGCAAGAGCAGAAAGTGCTTTAAGAGAGAAGGAAAGAAAAAAATCAACTATGTCAAGTGATGCTGAAAAGATTGAGTAAACCAAATCCCTCCCATGCACCATCCTGTATTGCAAGGATTAAAAGGCCTCTTTTCAGATTCCTTTCTGGCTAGGGTACTGGATACAATTTAGTTTCTGCCATTGAGATCCACTCATGCAAGATTTGAAAGGGAGGAATGGAATAAGAATCATCTTTCTAGAGCTCTTAAAGAAATCCTAAAAGACATGAATGTTTGTAGGGGGTAGACTTCATTTTCCAGTATCTAGTTACCAGTGTCATGAATGAAAGGAATCGTGGAGGCAGTAATATTGGAAGCAACAGTAGCTTTCTAACTTCTGGATTGCAACAAAAATGATTTGGTATTTAAATCAAAGGTTTAGTGATTTTTTTTAACTTTCCTTAATTGATTACTTCTAATAACATTTTACTGAATTAAACCAACTTTCCTGAATTAAACCCCTCTCTGTTTAAAACTACCTAAAATTTTGCCTGAGAGAATATTTGGTAACTGGAGAGGTCGCAAGAAACCGACTCTCACAAAATTGGTTTATCTGCCTTGGTTGTTTTGAAAGTTGGAAAATAGGGTACCATTAGTGCACAGATGTGTGCCAAAATAGTTACATAAATCATTATCTTGTAATTCCCTAGCATGAAATACTCATTGAAGGCAACCTCCAACAGACCAGCAGGCTGCTGTGACAGATTGTTTATGATGTGATTGAATAATACAAATGTCAGGTAGGCTGACTATTCAGATGGCACTGAAGTTTTTATTTAAAAAAAAAAAAGTAAGTTTAAGGTTTTACATTCTCAGCTTAATTAATAATAATAAAGAACAAGAAATCTCCTGTGTTTATCCTAAAAGAGTCTCTTATCTCTTGCAGATGCTGGGTTGGGTTGCTGAAATGGAAAAGTGAAGCAGAAACTTCTACCACAGGCTCCTAAATTATAACACAAATGGATTGATCAGCCAAGCTAAATTTAAGGGATTGACAAGGACTCTTAAAAGTAGAATGGGGCATTTGGATAAATTATCATGACTCTAAGGGTTTTAAAACACAAATCACAAAAAGTCGATTTAAAGCAGAAAAAGACCTCTTCTCCTGTCTAGTGACAGAAGTTCTGCCTTGCCTGATGACTTGCTGTTACTTCACCTGAGGCTGTTACCTTTTAAGAAGATAGCAATTGTCCTTATCCTCCACCCCTGTCATCCCACATTGTCTCCAGGATTGAAAGTGAATTAAGATACCAGTATGTTCAAAGTAGCGAGTGTAAACTCTGAGCTGGGAGGAAATAGTCTATACATAAGAATTATATAATATTGCCCGTTTACATAGACAGAGACCTAAGTATTATATGAAGAAATAGCTTTAATGGGTTTCATTAATTGAGACAATATGAATATGAAGAATAGAGAAACCCTACTCCAAATATTGGTTCATAAACACTTCATCTGTAGCTTTTATTTTAGCAAATCTATCTCCTTGATATTTAAGAATTTCCAGGCACCTCCTAAACTCTGTAAGGGAAGATTCGAGGGGAAAATCATATAAATTACCTAAAACAATAGTTCTAAATAAAATATCATCAATACCACACAAAAAGGTGCCCTCATTTCTGACACTGTCAATACCAATAGTAAATCACTTAAATATTAGCAATTAAGTAGTAATAAATCATCAAAGGACATAACTATTCATGATAATTCAGAACTAAAATAATTCCATAAGCACATGGTATGCAATGATTCTCTGAATTTTACAGGTTAAAATTCATTTTGAGAATGTTATGTGATCAGGAAGTAGGGAAATGTGAAACGGTACATGTGGTATCTACAACAGTAGATACACACCCCTGGAAACCCTATGGTAACACAGACTTTGGGATAAGAAACCCTGTTAAGATAGTTTAAACTATTTATTTGTATTAAGAAGTCCGATTATCAGAGACTGGACAATCTATTTGTACTAATTAATTTTGCAAACCCCCTCCAATAGATTTTCCATTACTTCATTTTTCATATATATGTGTGTGTGTGTGTGTGTATATATATATATATATATGCAAATATATATATGGAAATATATACATAATTACATATATAATATATGTAATATATACATGAATTTAATATATACATATATGTGTACTTGTGTAAAATATATATGAATTTATATATTTTGTATATATATGAACATATATACACACAGTGATATTTACTGTAGGTTCAGAGACAGCATTAACTATCATGTCCTATTTTAGAGGTCATGAGGAAATTATCTATCAGATCATGATATCAAGAAAACTGTGCAATTAAAGATTAACCTAATTTTAAAATGGTTTTTAATCCAATGAAAAAATCGTATATTTTCTTCTCTGTGACAATTAAATGTAGAGTCATTCTGAGATCCATCTGTAGCAAGTGTCAAAATGCTGTGGATTTACGTGGTTTTATTATTTTTCCATCTCCATTTTATACTCTTCAGAAATTTTGTTTTATCCTTTATTACGTATACTTTGCAAGCAATTTCAAGCACTTGGGTAAACAAGGTAAGGGATCTAAACATATAAATAAATCTAATAACTATTCATTGTGTTTTAGATCACTGAGAAGTGCTTTAAAAAATCATTATTCTGGATATCTTTTTAGATGTGCATTCCAGAATGCACGATTATATATGGAGTGTTTGTCATTGCATATTACTGAAATACAAATTAAGGATCATTAGCATTTTATTAACAGCATGCTTCCTTAATATTCAGTCTAAAAAAGCAAATTAAACCAAATTGATATTCTTCACTGCATTACATAAATGATGAGAGTAGGTCTCCCATTTGATATTTGACCAAAATAATGTAGCATAGCCAAATTTGTCCTGTACCTTGAGCTTTGTCACCAGTCAAAAACAAAACACTTCATATGTGTCATAAATGCTTTCAGTCTCGTTATTTAAAAAGAAAAATTAGCTACAGCCCTTCTGACACTAACCCTCACCCCACTCACATAACTTTTTTTTTTCTGGTAGTGACTACAAATTATGAAAACACTACTGCAAATCTCTCAGCTTTTATTGTATTTTTTCTTTATTCCATTACTTCTGGTTTTACATTCCATATTTTCAGTAAGATTCTAAACTTTATATGATGTGATAGCAAAATTTTAATTTAGAATTATTTCCAAGTACCAAGGCAGCCTAAATTTTTCAATTTGTAATGATAAAATCATGTCTTCTCCCACTTAAGATGATTCTAAATATTTTTATTGTTTTTACCTTTTCACCTATAAATCCATATACTCATGCATTTATTCATTCATACATTCATTCTTTTGTTTAATAAAATACACAGCTTAAAAGAATCTTGACAGTAGTAAAGAAAGCAGTCTGACAATTCAGTAATCAGGTGATTGCGCAGTTGAATGATAAGCATTATTATGAATCATCAGTCATCTTCGATATTAGGTCAATATTAGTTCTAAAAACATAATTATCTTATCTTGGAGTATTCCCAATATTCCATTTCTTCCATGGATAATATTTTCTTGTTCATAATAGACAGTTTCACGTAACCAGTTTTCAGTCGTTGACTGTATTCATTGTCAAGTTCAATCAGTTATAATTTACTGAAACTTCTACATATCAGTTCATAACCACCCTTAGGTTTTATGGAGAGTCATAAATGTTGCTTTTTTAGGTAATTCAATATTAGTTTGTTGTTTTTTCAACTGTATTAAAAATATATATATTTCTTATGTATGCTATCCCTATGTGGAATGTGCACTATTGTCAAACATATAAAGTTTTCAACACAATGTCTTAAATTCCTCTTCTATTTTTTTCAATCATAAATAAATGCTTGTACTCACAAAAATAAAAACCTGTATTTTTGAAAATCAATTCTAAGCTATTAACATTTTAATATATTAATATCATAATTAATATAATTATGATTGCATTAGCTCGTGGAATGCTTTAGAAATACGGTTTGATCTCTGGATAAAATATGCTTATTAAACTTACATTACTTACTAAGTTCACTCATTTCCTAATTAGAATTCCAAGTGCCATGATCAATAGCAAACGCAGTAGGAAATACACTAGATGGCAACATTTCATTCTTTAAAAAAAACAACCTGGTTTTAATTGCATATCTGGTACATTGTGGGTACAATTCAACCTCTAATACATTTGGTGGCCAATACTAAGTCTGTCTTCTTTCTCAGGTAAGTGTATCATCCAAAAGTAAGTCTGCATACGAGTAGTAAGTAACTTCAGATGGTGGTTATTCATCAGAAATCATGGCACTTGGAGTCATCAAAGTAATAGAAGAATTAAATTTAAATAGATCAATTTTAGTTTAGTATTTTGGAAGATTCTAATATCTTTATGAAGCAGTGAGGCTCATCAGAAACCTGAAAGCCACTCATGAAAAAGTACCCAAGATCTTTGGACAAGACTTTCATAGATCACAGAAATTCTTCCTTTCATTTCCAAAACCCTCACCATTTTTAACCACACCACACCTAGTCTATCCACACAAAATGCATGAAAGAAGAGGATAGTATGGTGTGAAGGGTTTTTTTGTTTGTTTTCTTTTTTGGAACTCATGCTCAGAATTGAGTTAATCATTTTTATCCATAATTGATCTGGATTATGATTATCTGCTTTTCTTTTATTAAATAATTATCCTCTTATTCTCCTCCAAGCTCCCACTCCCACAAAATCAGTTTCCATCTATCTTTCAAATATTTTTTTTTTTGGATAGTGTTATATCCTTGAAACTATATTGCAGCACAGCTTGTGGGCATTTATTTGAATTGTATTATATTTATAATATCATTCTAGTTTTTTTCTAGTATTATGTAGTGGTAGTTATTGCATGCTCGCCAATTCCTGCTATCACCCAATTGTGGACATAAATATCCCACTACATGTTCTTATTAGGTATACAAGAAGGTATATTTTGAAGAAATATAACCAGAAATGAGAATGCTAAATAACAGGCAGCTTAATTTCACTTGATATGGCCAAATTGCTCTCCAATATTTATACATCTAACAGCCATGCACTGGGGTTCCCGTTTTGCCATATCCCCACTAGGCTTAGATATTATGTGACTCTAATTTTTGCCATTCTGGAGAATGCAAAGTGTTCTTTAACTTTAACTTATATTTCTCTGATTAACAGTAAGAATAAACAAATGCTTACTGGTCTTTCTGATTTCCATCTCTCTGAATTACTGTTCATCTTCTAAATTCCCTCTTCTCTAAAATAACCTATTATTTAGAAAGTTCCTTAAAACACAGACAATAATTTAGTGATTATCAGGGGGTAAGGGTGGTGGGGGTGGGAGATGAGGGTAAAGGGGATCAAATATATGGTGATGGAAGGAGAACTGACACTGGGTGGTGAACACACAATGGGATTTATAGATGATGTAATACAAAATTGTACACCAGAAACCTATGTAACTTTACTAACAATTGTCACCCCAATAAACTTAAAGAAAGAAAGAAAGAAAGAAAGAAAGAAAGAAAGAAAGAAAGAAAGAAAGAAAGAAAGAAAGAAAGAAAGAAAGAAAGAAAGAAAATAAAAAGTTCCTTAAGTGTTCTTCAGATCTATACATCTCATACCTTATTTTGATACTGCATATATCTTCCTGTGATCACCCTTCCATATACTTCCCTATGTTTGCCTATGTTAAATAGAAATCCTTAATTTCAATGCAATCAAAGCTTTCCATTTTTTAATAGTGCCAGATCACAGTCAAATAGTCTAAGAAGATTCAGTACCTACGTTTCATTTTAGAAACACAAATGGTTCTTGCTTTAAAAATCATCCTTGATACATCCTTGAATCTCTTCTTATGTTCAGCATTAATAGAACAGATGAATTCCAAAATATGTAATTCCTATTTATCAACTTGAAGAAAAGTAAATATCAATCTATCTAAATAAGTGAATTATCATCTCATGACATTATTAACAGAAAAAGTATAAATGGCTATAAACATGCTTAATGCAGAGTGACAGAGCTCTAATGTAATATAGCATCTGAAAAACAAGGGAGAAATGTTACTTGACTTTTAAAAAACCCTGTTTTTGAAATACGATGTTCCAGATTACCTCCTAAATTTCAATAAACCTGTGTGTGTGTTTTCACTTTTTTTTAACCTAGGAAAATGATGATAAATATCATTTTGTACTCCTCTCATAATTAAGATGTCTTCTTTAATATCCTAAGTAACAAAAAAAAATAAGTTTTTAATTTTTAAAACTTGATAAAATTACTTTAGGTGAAAATTTATTGAAATATATTAGACACTTCTTTGTGTTTAAGAGCACAAGAAAATGGCTTCTGCTGTGTAGTGCATTTCGGGATTATCACATATTTCACTTGGCAGCCCCTCCACCTTGTCTGAAGCGGTCATTGAGGGATGCCTTGACCTACAATCAGTAACTACAAACCTCTGCTTTTTTAACCTCATAATCAGTGTGTGAAGCATAAATCAATTTATATACAAAACATTTATAGGGCTTGGCCCATAGTAAGTATTATGTATGTATCAACTATAGGCTATAAGTTTTATTATGAATGACATTTTAATTGTTGTCTTCAGTATGCCTCTATATAGCACTAACCCCTGTAATCAAATTTTCTGTAGATAATAAAATAAATAGCGAAAATTGTTAGCACTGTGTATGAAGTTATATCAAATCTTCTCTAAATGGTTCAACAGTGTGATGTCAGGCAAAATACATAGATATTAGGTTGTTGCGAAAGTAATTGTGGTTTTTGCAATTACTTTTAAACCACAATTATGTTTGCACCAACCTAATATAATACATTGTATATATTTGTATGTAGGTATATACCTTCCCATGAGGAGGTTACAACTATTATTACCTTTGTTTCAAAGATGAGGAAACTAAGGTAGAAAGAAATAGTGGCTTACAGTCTGATACTGTAGAAAAACTACAGTGATTAGGTATATATCATGTGTGCATGGATGTGTGTTTAAAAAAACTTTTTTGTTTTAATTTTGCATTCTAGGTTGGTTCCCAGACCATTGTAAAAGCTGAATGAGAGTCTCCTGGAGTAGAGAGGTATTAATCAAAAGGCTAATTTTGATTTTGTATACTTAATACACAAGCAACTACATAGAAGCAATGTTACTGAGGTTGCAAATAACCAGCCCCAAAGAACTTCAGCTCCAATAGCTTCCAACTCACTTATCCAATCTATTCCACCACCCAAACATTTGATTACCCATTTATGACATAATAAATTCTAAATATTCACTGTCTCATCTATTACAAGTAATGGTTATAAATGTAAAATATAATATTCTGAAATCATTAAGTTCTCCTGTTGCCATTACACTGTCATTATAGTGATGCCCTTTTGGAAAGAGAACACATCCAAAGCATGGAATTTAGGCAGCTATACAATGTAACCTTAAGATAATGAAGTCAAACTATATAATAAAACCATAAAATCTGTCATGAACCAGTGTTTAATAAAGTTTTCACTCTGATTATTAGCAAAAGTGTTCAAGTCCTGAGAACCTGAAATGATAGAAGGGCATTCTGAGGGCATCCTTTCATAAAGGAGAATTCAGAAGTCATAATCCTTACATTTGTCCACACTGCACTGAATGGCATATTTTTAGTCATAGAGAATTTATTTTTTAGAAACCCTGCATAAAGCTAGCCAGTGACACCAAACGACAAGAAAGTAAATCCTGAGCTTAAGTATTCTCTTTGTTCTTGAATCAGTTCACTGTGTCCAGATATCACTGTCTATATGCTCAATAAGATTAAGTACTTTTATAAAACGTCTGAAAGGAAAACTATAGTCTGTCTGAGAAAAGAGGGTTCTGAAAAATGCATATGGTTGTTATCTGCTTTGGAAGATGATACAACAAACCTGTGAGCCATTTACCATGCCAGTTTTCCAGACAGTTGTTGTGCCAACAATATCAGGGCATTGAACAAGGCTCTAATCTCAGCTCGAGCTGAGCTTTGGCATCTTGACTGAAATAAAACGTTCAAGCATTATGAGCCTCTGTCTCCTCCAATGATATCATCAGCTTTACTCTCTCTCTTGGACCTAGGATTGATTCCTATGTACAGTGATTCCATGGTATGCAGGGCTACCGTAAGCGTGTATATGTTTAATCACTTAAAAACGGCACATGAAAGATTCTCTCATCTGCACACTACACATAATATGACCAAAAATATGTATATATTCCCATGAATGATTTCCCCATCAATCATCAAAAGGTATGGGCATAAACACAACTAAAATTCTATTCTACTGCCACATGAGGAATTAAAAATAAAATTTTAAGAGAATGAGTGTACAAGAAATAAGCAAACCCAAAGCTGAAAAGAGTTCAGTAGTAGGCCCCATATCCGTGGGGGATATGTTCCAAGACCTCCAGTGGATGCTTGAAACTGCGGGTAGTACTGAACCGTACATGTAGTATGTTTTTTCCTATATATACGTATACATCATAAAGTTTAATTTGTAAATTAGATACAGTAAGAGATTAACAACAATAAGTAATAGCAAAATAGAACAATTATAACAATATACTGTAATAAACGTTATATGAATGTCGTCTCTTTCTCTTTCAAAATATGTTAGTGCACTGTGCTCACCCTTCTTGTGATGATGTGAGATGATACATGATGAGATGAAGGGAGGTGAATGGTGCAGGCATTTGTGGTGTAGCTATAGGCTACCATGCAAGTTATCTGAACACAGGCACTGAGATACCATGACATAGGATCTAATAGTCCAGTCGGCTACTAAGTGACTAACAGCGGGGTAGCAAGAATAGTGTGGATATGCTGGACAAAGGGAGGATTCAGGTTCCAGACAGGACAAAGTCGATGGCATGAGATTTCATCACATTACTCAGAACGGCATGCAATTTAAAAGTTATGAATTATGTATTTCTAGACATTTTCATTTAGTATTTTCGCACTGTGGTTGACTGTAGGTAACTGAAACCGCAGAAAGTGAAACCATGAATAAGGGAGGACTACCGTATAGCATAATAATTCCCAGACTTCCAGTATAGAAATTATTAAAGAAAAGATACCTTATCCTGAGATATTTTAATGCTGTGGGTCTCACTGGTAATTCTGGTGTGGGTAGTCTCAGGACCACATTATGTGAAACACTGTTCTAGCTGATGTCTATTAGCATGGTCATTTCGCTGGAGAGCATATATTGCATTTTAAAATGTACAAAGTCAAGTATAAATTTTTCCTTTAGTTTGTGTTTACAATAAGGCAGTACTCATTGCACTGAACATGAAAATTAATGACTTTAGCAGATTTGGGAAACAGAAGAAGGTGAACCTGTTCTAGCCATATCCTTCTAAAAAGTGCTGGCCTTATATAACTCTAAACAAAACCACTCCAGCTTCACATGGTCGGTGTGTCTGTCTACCCCATGTCAGAGCTATCAGCCAGCCTCTAACTTCTTCTGCAGCTCAGACTCCTCTATGGCTTGTCCCCGGCAGTGTGCTACTTGTCAAGGATGCTTAGGGGATCTTTCCATTGTTTGTTAGGCAACTTCCCCAAGGTTATGGCTACTCCCTCAACCCATGTGTAAATTCAGTCCTGAAGCGTGGGTCAAAGCCCCCTGACTGCTCCTGGCAGCTCTTCTCTCAGCTGGTGTGTTGTGGGAGAGGTTCTCCATATTTCTTAGGAGATCTTGGGGAATCACTCCCCAATATCCACAGGAGCAACCTCAACAACACAACTGAATATTGATCTTTTATCCCTCCCTGTCTCATTTTCTCTCTTTCCTAATCTCTGCTTCTTAGGGAAGCCAAGGCCTTGTCTCAGGTTCTGCTTTCAGAGGAACCCAATGTAAGACACTTCCCTATGTCTTCACTCTGCTTCTGACTCAGGTTCTCCATGTAACATAGAACAAGCAGCTCATAGCAATCCACGTCCTTATCCCATTACCCTTTCTGGGTCCAAAGAAATTATCTATAATTTTCTTGAAATAATTTTTTGGATACAAGTTTTTTGGGTTTTTTTAAATAAAATTTAACCTCTACATATGTTACATAAGTTGCTACATATTTTACATGTGTTATTAAGCTCAGTTGCCATAACACCTGGGCGTTATATCTTAGTCGAAATAAATGACAAAACTGTGATTCAAGGAGTTGAAGTAACTTATTTGATGTCATCAAAGTCATAACCAGTTTAGTCAGGATTCAAATCCACTTCTGTATAGCTCCAAAGCCATTATTCCGTCCATTTCATTTGCCAGATTCTCTGGTAAGCAGTTGGTATGCAGCAATGGGCACTGGTAAGGCTGCAGACTTTATACAGATTATAATGTTTACAGGCACTATGTAGATATTTTAATCACTGTGTGAGCTCAGAGACCTGAACATTAGGTTCTGTCTCAGTTTGCCAAACTCTAGCTTTGTGACCTTGAACTAATTAAGTGACTTGCCTGGACCTTGGGTCCCTCTTCTCAAAAAATTAGAGTAGCATCACTTTCAATGATTCAAATATTTATGGAAGAGTAGGACATAAGAAAGAGAAGGAAAAATATGATAACCTCACTTCTTCGTCTCGTTATCTAGGTCATACAGTATTGTAAACTCAGTGAGTGTTAGTGAAATATAATAATAATTTGTGGAATTTGTGTGGCATTTTAGATTGGTTGGTTAGACTCCTATTTAATCAGAATTACTTCTTCTGCTCAGAAACTGACATAGTGGAAGCTATCTGAAATAAGTGCCAAACATCACACAAATCAGAAAATTACAATGAAAGCATCTGAATCATCCTGTGGCATGTCCACCAAGAAGTTTTTCCTGTCTCTTTCATGATGAGTCAATACCTGTTGGTTAATCCCAGCTCTGCCATATCTGAGTTCACATGTGCTGAGAGAAATCATCACCCTATCTCTAGGCAAAGGTAAAACCGCTATCTAAGAGACACTTGACAGTTACAAAGTACAAAAACAAAAACAAAAACCTTTGGTTCCTAGATAAACCTAATGGGTAGTATATGCCATTTCACTCATTTGAAAGGTTGTAGTTTTCTCCTCTGGTGAGCAGAATTCTAAGATGCCCTCAATTACCTTCACCTTATAAAATCCCCTCCCCTTCAAGTGTGGCAAAAGTCTGTAACTATGATGATATATCACTCCCATAATGATGTTACATTATATGAAAAGAGATTTTTTACAGGTGGGTTTAATCTCATCACATAAACCTCTTCACTTTAAAGCAGCTTTTGTTAGCTTCTGAGAAAGGGAAAATGAGGGAGATCGGAAGCTTGAGATTTGTGGTGCCTTGGTTGATTTTAAAGATGGAGGAGGCCACATTGAAGAACCTGGGAGCAACTTCTAATTGCTGAGAAGTGATTTCCTGCCAACAGCTAGCAAGGAGATGCAACTTCAGTTCTACAACCACAAGAAAGTGAATTATGCCAATACTTTGAATGAGTTAGAAGTGAATTCTTCCCCAGACCTCCAGATCAGAGATCAGAATAGCTGACACCTTGATTTTGGACTTATGAGACTGAGAACAGAGAAACTAGTCACACTTACTTACCCCAAATGCTTGACCTCTAGAATTGTGAGATACCACATTGGTGGTGTTTGAAACTGCTAGTTTTGTAGTAATTTATTACACAGCAATATAAAACTAATACAACTCCTTTAGGAGCTGATGATTGTTCATCTTAACTGAGATTCTGTTAAGAAATGTTATCTGAAATTTACATCTACTTGCTTCCACATCCATTCTATAATACATGTATGCAATGTAATATCCATTAAAGTAACTTTAAAAACAATTGCAAGAACCACAGGCAACACTACGGATGAATCTCATAAACATAACATTAAAAGGAAAAAAGAGCCAGACACAAAAGGATACTTATAATATAATTCCAGTTACAGCACATTAAGAAAACAAGTGAATCTGAATAGTGGTGTTTATAGAATGCATACATAAGTGCCAAATATATTTGTAAAAGAATAAAATGGTCACAAAGAAACTCAGAATAGTGCTTAACTTTGGGAGAACGAAGGGAATAGTGATGGGAAAGGACCCTGGGGACGGGGTGGGTTCCTTTGTGGCACTGACAGTGTGCTACGTAATGACTGGGGCAGTGATTATATGTACAAGGTCTGACAATTAAGTTCGCAAACTCATCCTAGAAAAAGTGCTACATACCTCATTGCTGAATATCACTATGGTCACCTTTGAAGTACTCTCCTTGGAAAGCTATGCACCAATGTCAGGGCCTAGTGCAAAGCAATTTTGGAACTTTTTTCTGGAATGGCCATCAGAGCTGTCATCGTATTACCCTTGATGTCCTGAATCTCATCAAAATGTCTTTCTTTCAATATTTGCTTTATATTCGGGTAAAGAAAGAAGTCACTGGTGGCCAGATCAGGTGAGTAGGGAGGGTGTTCCAATACAGTTATTTGTTTACTGGCTAAAAACTTCCACACAGACAGTGCCTTGTGAGCTGGTGCATTGCTGTGATGCAAGAGCCGTGAATTGTTGGTGAAAAGTTCAGGTCATCTAATTTTTTCATGCAGCCTTTTCAGCACTTCCAAATAGTAAACTAGGTTAACTGTTTGTCCAGTTAGTACAAATTCATAATGAATAATCCCTCTGATATCAAAAAAGGTTAGCAACAATATTGCAATAAGTTCATGAACTTAATCAACAGACCTCATATATTTGTCTTTTGATTATTCATTAACAAGTAAAACTTGTTTTGTCTACCTTTTTGTATGTTGTACTTTAAAATTTTTACAAAGCCAGTGAACACTTTCAGGGGGTTCTGCTGATTCTTTTGATCTTCTTTCTTTCATTAGTTTCAGGCGTACAAAACAATGAAATGGTTAGACATTTCACCCCTCACCAAGTGATAACCCCACTCCCCCAATCTACTACCCCTCTGACATCGTATATATCTGTTACAATTCCATTGACTCTATTCCCTATGCTGTACTCCACATCCTGTGACTATATATATATCTATATATACACACACACACACACACACATATATATGTGTATATATATATATATATATATATATATGTATATATAGGTATATATATATATACATATATGGTTGACACTTTTTTATTATTCAGCTTCAGCTTCAGGTGTACACTACAGTGGTCAGGAACCTACACTGTCCATGAAGTGGTCTCCCTAATAAGACAAGTGCCCATCTGACACCCTATAAAATCTTTACAACATCATTGATTATATTCCCTTAACTGTTTTTCGTATCCCCGTGGCAATATTGTGGTTACCACTTTGTGCTTTCTAATCCCCTCACCTTCTCCCTCTTCTCTCATCCCCACCCCCTTAATACGTAGCGTTGGAGGCTCAGGAAAGCATTGGGAAGGAAAATGTGTGAGAAGCCCCATGCAACAGCTGCTGTAATCCCAGAGCCCTGATACTTCTTGAGTTAGGGATGCATTTCTTTTGTCACATCTAAGAAATGTACTCAAAGGCTCCACTTTCCTAAAAACCCCATATCTTTCCTTACTTTCTCTGGGCTCTTGAAATGGACTATTTTCTGCTCTTTATTTATTTTATTATATGTTCTTTAGTAAGGAGTCACCATTTTTTGAGCATGAACATAAATTATATCTGAAGGAGCTGACGACTGCTCTGATTCACTATCTCTGCTATTTTCTTGAATCATCTCATTTGCTTCCTGTTGTTTTGCTTCGATCCAGAAGGCAGCTGAATTTTTGCCTGGGATACTGGTGCTAATGCCTCCTGCACTATTACTTCACTGATGTGTTAGCCCCTTTTATATTAATGTGACTGCAAAGAAGTAGTAATAAACATAAACTGCTGATTTGCTTTGTTTCTTCTTTAAAACAGATTACTTAGTACTTAAAATAGTCATGTTCTATTTCATATGTCTACCAGATTTGTTTTGCTTTTAAAAATATCTAAAATTGAAATTTTATCACCATTAATGGCATGCAATATGAGAGGATCCAAGCTATTTGGCAGGAGAGAGGATGGATGGCCATTAACCCTGGTATCGGCTCAGATAGATAAGAGCTTTCTATCTGATTACTATAAAAGGAAATGAAAGAAATGCCTTTTTCTTAAACTTACAGATATGTTGGTACGGGTTTCTAAGAAAGTTCAATAATAAGATGGAATAAGCAATGCGTGCAATGATTGTAAAGCCTGACAACATCATGATTCAACCTTAATTCCATCTCTGTGGAATTAAGCTGATCCTCTCCCACGCAATCCCTGATCATCCCTACTGCTAAGTGGACTCAATGGATTTTTTCATTGCCCCCCTAATTTAAAGTCCCTCCCTTCATCCCTTTTCTAATCCAAATTCTACTTATCCTTCAATCACAGTTCAAGGCTCACTTCCTCCCTAAAACCTTCTCTGAACATATCAATATATGGCTCCTCTAATATGAGTTCTCATCATTCTTTAATCACACTCTATTTCATTGGTATCTAATCATGTTTTACACATTACAATATATCATCAACTCCTTAGGAGGCAAATATTTTTTTTTTCATTCATGATCATCATTTAAGGACATGCTAGATGCTGAAAGAGGGAGGTAGTAGAGAGTCATGGGACCATGAGACTTTCAAAAGAAGTTCTTCTTTGGAGGGAAAAGTAATCTCATCCAACATTAAAAGTATAAATTATAGAAACTCAAGGGAAATATGACTGAGCCAAGTGATTCCTGGCACGTATAATTGTGGATAGTTGGTAGATGGTCAAAAAGTCTTGTTAATTGGATTGATTTACTATTGGAACAAGAATATGGCTGGCTTTTCCTGGAAACACACAAAAGGGAGAGAGTTTATTATCTAGGGGGACTGAGAAAAGAAGAAAGTGATCTGAAATCAAATGAGTTAAGAATAACCCTCACTTTTGGCAATGACTAAGATCTGCCTCGAAGAAGGAAAGCAGGGTCGCTAGGCATTGTCACCATCCACATAGTCTTCATCAGCAGCATGTATTTAATATGGACCCACATATTTTACATGATGCATCTCATTTGATCTGCTCAAACATTCTAAGAAATAGGAATCATAACTTTCATTTTTTTTCATTGAATTGAACACAATGAAGTTCAAAAAAGATATATTAGCCTCCGATTGCTACTATAAGATATTACCACAAACTTAGTGGCTTACAATAACATGAACTTATTATCTTATACTTTTGGAGGCCAGACGTCTGAAATTGATTTCACTGGCCCAAAATCAAAGTGTTGTCAGGACAATGCTCCTTCCAGAGGTTCTAGGGAAGAATTTTCATGGTCCCTTCTTCCATGTTCATGGTCAGCAGCACACCATTCTCTCTCTCTCTCTCTCTCTCTCTCTCTCCCTCCCTTCCTCCCTCCCTCCCTCTTTCTATCTCTCTCTCATCCTTAAAATTACACTGAGTCCACCCTATCTCGAAATCCTCAACTTAATCATACCTGCAAAGTCCCTCTTGCCATGTAAGGTAGTATATTCACAGTTCTTCAAACGCATCCTTCTGTGATTGATCTACAACACTGTGAAGTAAGCTCACTATAGGTATAGCTGGTAAAGAGAAGGACAGCCAAGTGCCTGCAGAATCCGTATCCAGGAGGGTGGAAAGCCAGTCTGATGCTAGTAAGAAGGAAGTTGTTAACTAAAGGAAGGTCTAAATTATGTTTCTTGAAATGCGGGCAACCACTTCCCTGGAATTATCTAGAGAGATTTTTTTAATGCAATTCATGAGATTATCCCAGCATACTAAATTAAAATCTTATCATTATAACAAGTTTCCAAGGAGATTCTTATTCATGTTAAAGTGTGGGAGCTACTGGACAAGGAAAAGAAGACCAACAGTGAGGGAGGGGTGGCCAACAGAAACAGGTATTACAGGCTCTAAAAAGTTTCATAGTTAAGAGTGTTCAACATTTAACATGAGCAGCACTGATAAGCACATAAAATTAAGCTACATTGTCAGTGTATACTACCCCCTACGTATGATTCCTATGAACCATTAATATTAACCACAGCCCACAAGAAACCCAGATGATACCCAACTTTTTTAGGCAAGGTGACTTTGCTTACTGTGAAGCCTCCATAGAATGCACACATTCACGAAATCTTCTCTAATCATGTACACTTGTGAAGAACCATGGTCTCTGAATTTACAAATGTTAAAATGATAATTTCTGAATATGACCACCCTGCTAAATAAATGGATTAAAAATAACCTTGTTTTATCTTGCACATTTCTCTCAAGAACTCAATACATTGACAGATCCTATTTAGTTGCTGTTTTAACCAGCAGAATCCAATATTTACTATTGTTGCTTGAAATATGTATTTACTGGGCATGCCAAAAAAATGTATGCTAGTGAACACTTTGGTCAATGTTGCTCAAGCAGTAGCTAGCTCGCCATAACCAGAAGTGTCTGGACACTGATGGTAACCACTTTGAGCACCTTTTCTAGTTGCAGAAGTCAAATGAGATTTATATTAATCTTTTGTTATTGGTATATATTGAGTATTACAATTTTAATAGTTTTCCTTTCTTAAAATGTGTACACATTTTTTTTTGGCACACTCCGTGTGTGTGTGTGTGTGTGTGTGCGTGTGTATAATATCATACATATATATACACATATATGTAACATATTATATATGTATGTATATATGTACATGTGAATATGTGTGTGTGTGTGTGTGTGTGTGTGTGTGTGTATATATATATATATATATATATATATATATATATATATATTTTTTTTTTTTTTTAGAAGCTGCTGTATCATCATGTTCACCTGTGATGGGTTTCCCACTCTGGAAAGCAATTCAACAACAAGGTTTTCTGCCACTCTTTGATAGTCTCATTGTGACAGACTATATTTTCCAAAGATGGTCAGGGCAAGCTTGAAATATTTCTCTCACTAGCAAATATCCTATACTCGTGCATGTGATAGTTATGTAAACTTTGCTCAATAACTGAGATCGACAGGCAATCTTGAAGAATAGAGACGTGATGTTTTTTCTCCTGTTAAATTGCAATCCAAGTTCTGAGAATCCAAGTTCCAAAACAAGCAAACACACACACACACACAAGAAATATTTTAAATAGCAAATGAAGATTTTATCAATGTTTTCTCATTTCCCCCCTCACCCCTGTCTCTCTCTTTGGCTGCTTAGCAGATCTATTGTGTTCTAAGTCACAGCAAGGTGTCTGAGAGACCATAAAGACTCAGATCGTTCTCAGAGCATTGAGGTCTCCCATCATGGAAAACTGTCAAAGCCTATTAGGAGCCGAGCAAAAGAATGGGCACAGTGGTGGCTTGGTAAAACACCCTATAATATTTAAGGGGGTCATATCACTGTGATGAGCACCACAAATATAGTACTATTTGCTGTAGGAATTTCCTTTCTCCATTATGAGAGAGAGAGAGAGAGAGAGAGAGAGAGAGAGAGAGAGAGAGAAGAAGAGAGATTTCTGTCTATTGTGTCTCTAGCAATTCATTTTCAGATGTTCGCAAGGACTCTAGCATGATTCCTGGAGGAGGGAAACACTTACGAGAGCATCATGTTTTAATGGCCGTATTATCACTGTATAATGTGGTAATGTCACGTACTCACTGAGCCCATGTTGCTGATCTCAAAAGATATCATCATAGGTCTTGCTGTTAAATGAGTCATCTATTACCGTCAGAACTGCTCACCAGTGAAATGGGATTCATATGCTAAATCCTGGTATGACTTCGCCCTTAGTCTACACCAACAAATACAGACTTACGGAGAATGTCAAATAAGAAAAGACCTAATATCCACAAGCCAATTATTAAAACATATATCAAAATCATATGACTACATTTGAATCAGAGAGAGGAGCCATCATGTAAGATTATCTAGATTCTGAAAAGCAACAAAATACCCCTATGCCTAGACCTCACAACTGCACGGCTTCGTTTATAAGGGGTGGGGGCAACTACTGAGTGGTACCATTTGAGGGCTCAGGAAAAAATAATATATATCAATGACTGAGACTCAAGAGTAATTTAAACATTTGTTTACTCATTCCTATAACATTTATTGAGACTTAGTAGGTGAAATGTTCTATTTTAGACACTTAGGATACCATGATGGGTAGAATAGATACATTCCCTACCCTTGGCCTCTGGGCTTTTCCAAAGCCCTACATAGCAACTACTTCTAGAAGCAGTTATGCCTTAAGTCATAATTACATATTAAGAGAAGCAATCATTTCCCAAGTTCATATAAAAAAGCAAAACTTTACTCTGATAAAACAAAAACCCCCTTGAGAAAGGGACGTAAACTGACAGGGATGTGGGAGGACAATGAAATGGATGTGCCATGAGCCAGTCTGAGCTAGAGAACTTGCACCTGCCCAGCTCACAGCATTTATCCGTTACGTTAGACAATTTCTTTTAGATCTCCAATAAGGTTGATGACTGTTACTAGTGATTCACCAGAAATGAATTTGAGGAATAAAAATCATTTCTTTCGCCAAATGTGGACTAATCATCAGTGGAGTGAAGCCTCCCTAAGTGATAACTACGCAGGGCTAAGGAGACAGTTGGCACACCCAGAGCACACACTAGTCCTTACGAGTGGGGACTAAGTAAAGGTTCATGTATGGAACAAGTGTCAGATTTGGTAAAAACCCAAACACCTTTAAGTCTCTCTATCTTTCTATTTTTTTCCCTAGAAAGTTAAGAATTGCGTTTCATATAGAACGTATTTGATGGTTCGTCACTCCACTCGTGAGTAAATGATCATATAGGTAAAGCCCTAATAAAGACAGATAATCAGTTTATACCACAACAGCCTGTCATTCTCAATTAATAAGAGACAAGCTCTGAAGGCCTTAAGAGAGCAACATGGAGGTATGATTAGAGGTCATTGTATCGATTTGCTCTCTAAATGTTGTCTATAGACTGAGCAAAATATATTTCACATACTTCTATGCTCTCTATCATATAAATTACAATGACTTGGTGATTAATAACATTTAAAATATTTACTTAATGTATAGTAAACGTTAGTCATCGTATTTTTTTTTAAGTCAACAAATATTAAAAGTGTAACTGTTATCGCAGGAAGGGGGATATATTGTCTGGAAATTTTATTCATTAAGATAAAGGGCCTGGTTCTTAAGAACATAGGGAATGACTTACAAAGTTAATCTCACACCAAAACCCAACCACACAAACATTTATACCATTCACCTAACTGAAAAGAAATGTAGAGGAAAAGAAGTATAGAGGAAATAAACAAATAAATATTCCTGGAGGCCACAGTTAAACTCTTCAAAATTAAAAGACATTCCAGCAGAGTTTGTAATTGATTTCCTATAACTGATAGGACAGATATGAAAGACTTGGCACCTTTGTTATTTCAGATCTATATTGGTCTTGTGATCTTTAAATGGGGGGGCAGTCTGGCACTGACTGATAACAGTGCAGCTATCCTCACTTGCAAGCTTTGGGGAGAGGGCTTTGTGGCACTTGAAATTCACTAAAGAGGCCTGCTTTAAGAAAAGTTATTTTAGTGTAAAAAAAAAAAAAGAAAGAAAAGTTATTATAATGATAAAAAGGGGTGAAGAATTATAAATATTGTCCACCTAGCCCCACTGCGTGATTAAAATAGTAAGAGACCTATGTCTAAGCCTTCCCAAACTTTACCAAGAACCAATATTTACTCCTTTAAAAAAAAAAAAAGTTGATTTGATGTAAGGAAGTAGAAGATTTGAGCAGAGGGGGAGGACAAGTAGAAGCAGCAAAGTCTGGTCAGATTCTTTCAGGGAAAAGATGTGAGAGAATAATGCTAGTAGGTTTGAGACCAGAAGTTGAACTTGTTTTGTTCATGAGATAAAGTTTTCTCAAAAACAGCATTAGTAAGTGATACCTAGTGCTCCAATCTACATTCTAGCTATTCTTATTTTCTTCACCCCCCAATGAGAAGAAAAGTACAATGTTGGAAATTTAAGGAAAAAAATAAAAAATCCTTTCCCCCTCCGCATGCAGCCTTAAGGAGAACCCATGTGTGTTTTTAAGCAGGGGAGCAGCACACATTAATGTGACAGGAGCCAGCAAGAGACCCAGGGATGAGGTTGCTATGTGACACGAGGAATCTTATCTCTTCAGAAATGAGTGTGGCAATTATTGCAAATAATTACTTTCAGAAACAAAGCTTCTTTTGGCAAGTCAGAGTTAATTTATATATTTGAGAGCTGGTGCTACCTCAGTGCACATTACAAAAAAGTCATAAAGTTGAATGAAAACAGCATTGAACCAAATAAAAAAAGAGGGGCAATAGATTGCAGGAGGGGGTTACCACTTTGTGAGGGGTAAAATGTCTAACTATTATATTGTTTTGTACACCTGAAACTGAAAAAAAAACAAAAACAAAAACAAAAAAAAACAATTTGAAGTGTTCAGACCCAAGAAATACTGAGGTAGTTTGGTCCAATTGTCAAGCAAGGTGTCACGTGGGGTCTCTGGTCCTGCTCCCCACATAAGAACGCAGGACATGGTGAGGCCAAAAAGGAACACCCACAGAACCATAAATACAGGAGTCATACCATTATAGTCTCGCTGGTAGCTGGGTTGGAGACACAGGAAGCAGGATCCACATGATCTGCAACCTGCCGACCACTTCTCTGCCAACCCACCTCACGTCCTAACTGCAATCCGCTCTTGCCAGTTCAGCCACCATCTTCTTGCTAGCCCCCATTTGCTGCTAGCGTAGCCATAGCAGGTATATTAGTGGCCAAAGGCTCATTGGTTACAGCTGACAGCCAGCTAGCCACAGCTGATGGCCATCCAATCACAGTTGATGGTCATTTACTACTCGAGTGAGCACCTTTCCTCGTGAGGCCGAGAGCCTGGAAACTGCACTCCTGGCTCTGTCCCCACAACATGTTTTGATTAAATGCACCTCTCTAATTTCCATAAGCAGGACACAAAATAGCATAATTTCTGAAATAGGATGAAAAAGGAAAGCCCAAAAGATATAAGCTGAAGATTAGGTGGTCCTCAATTGTAAACAATTATATCACAACACATTTTCACATAAGTCTGAAACTGCCATGCTCCTCATGCTGTTCTCTTTTTATCTTCTATTCTGTACAAGTGGAGAGTAGTTATCCTGAGACATCCTTGCTGTCATGCAGATACTTAGACTGATTGAATAAAAATGTTCCTTGATGGTTCCTGGGTATAACCCCCAACTAAACTCTAATAAATACCCTGCTTTTTATCTATGCTGGAAATGGATGCTGCTACTGAGAGGGGAAGACTTAAGAATTACGAGAGCAATTGCCCCATAGAAATAATAGGGCATATGATGGTTAGATGTATTTGAAACAATTCTAATATATTAGGTACCTTGTGTGTTAAAGTGACTTTGCAACATTGATCAAGAACATAATAATCATTCATTATGTTATTTATTTAGAAAAATGCCTTCTAAGATCTGGAGCCACTCACTGAAAAATGATTTTTAGAAGGCTACTTACTCGTCAGTCAAGAAAAGTCTGGCTTGGATAATAACAGAATGTTTTGGCACACAGGAAATGATCCAGGATGCTTCCCTGCTGGCACAGAATTGCACTAGTATATCTTGCTAGTTCATCCTCATTTGAAATGTCCTAATTCCTCTTGAAGGAAATTTTTATATGGTTCCTTTCTCTCTCCTTTCATTCCAAATACATATCAATTGTCTTAATTGTTTTTTTTTAAATAATAGGTAAGCAAGATGAGAGACAGAGCAAATGGTATTATTGAAATCATAGAGATAATGTATGTGGTACAATGGCCATTCTAGAGATGTCTCACTATCAAATTAGTGGGGCTTTTCCCCTTCTCTACTAGATGAACCAAATGAAAATTACATTGTGAACATCAAAACTGGCCAAATATTGACTATTTCATTCATTTCTGCCTTGATTAATAAGGTCTTATTAGATAGACTCTAAGATCTCCTGATATCCTATGGCTATATGAGTCCATTCTTGGTGAGATACAAGTAGTTCTGAGAGCCATGGAGATTTCCACTTTCTGAGGAACAGGGTTAATTAGTACACAAGCAAAAGAAGCAGCCTTTTCAGAAAGCATTATTCCTAACTGCTTTACATTCACCAATCTTCATTTATACTCAGGATAAGAAGATGAACCCCGGAAGAGAGATGGCTTAGCATGTTTGGCTCATGGAGAGTGTACCGTGGTCTGTAATAAACCATCTGCTGCTCTTTAAAGAGAAGTATCACAGGGCCACTGTTTCAGTAGATCTAGAAAAATAACAAAAGAAGGATCTAGAAATAAGTTCATCATGGAACCCTTATAAATAAAGAAAAAATTAAACCATGAATTAAGAACTGAATACCTTATTAATATAGACAATAAGGTTGTGTATATCTAGAATGACAAAGAAATCATTAGGTAATTATTCTATCACTAATCATTAGGGAAAATAGTGAATACATATTCCTGAAGAAGGGTGAAGCAAAAACATTCCCTTTCAACATGAGCCATATCTATTGAGTTTACCAAATCAAATATTATAATGGTGAGGTTGACATTTTCCATTACCCTCAGATTATCCAAGTATCAAGTAGCAGATCATTTGCAGTTGAGTAATTTTGTCGTATTAATGGGCAAATTAAACCAACTATTAAAGCAATGAAAGTGATAACTTGGTACTGAACATGAACAATTAATAACCCAGATAAAGGCTCTGAAAAAAAGAAATAGAATAAAAGGGAGCAATGTTTATAAGACATAAATATGGGCCTTTGAATTTGGAAAAATACACCAGAAAAATTAGTAGACTGGATAAGCTCTCATAGGGGTGAGCGAGAGTCAATAAGCAAGGAATGTAGGGCATGTTTGTTAAGGATGATTTAAAAATTAGCAGTGGATCAAATAATTATTCTAAAACAAATGACTCTTCTGGAGTCTATATATTACAAAATAACAAGAAGTAAGATAAGTAGATAAATTTGGTTTCTGGACCCAATCCCCACGAGTGTGTGGGTTTGGGAACTTCCTACACAATACCAAGAAATTCTCAGACACCAGCAGGGACTCCTAAAATTTAACTCAATTCTGACAGTCTACCAGGTGATAACATCAGAATCCACAGGTTAAGGGCTCAATCCTACAATGCTGTTCCCCAGCACCATATCAGCTACAGACTGAGGTCCCCACAACCACCTCCTTAAACTTCAGATGCCAGTCATGAGTCCAGGTTGTTGTATGTACTTCTGACTGACTGGCTATAAATCAGAGGTTCCTATGACCTCTTTCTCAGATTTGATTAATTTGCTAGAACAGTTCACAAAATTCAGAGAAACATTTTACTTATTAGATTACCTATTTAATACAAAAGGATACCATTCAAAAATAGCCTGATGGAAGAGATGCATAGGTCAAGGTATGGGGAAAGAGCTCAGAGCTTCTACGCCTTCTCTTAGCTGTCCACTCTCCCCAAATCTCCATGTACTCACTAACCCAGAAGCTCTCTGAAGCCTGTCCTCTTGGGTTTTTTAATAGAGTCTTCATCACATAAGCACGATTGATTAAATCATTGGCCATTGGGGATTGATACAACCTCCGGTCCCTCTTCCCCCTGGAGGCCAGAAGGTGGGACTGGAAGTTTCAACCCTTTAATCACTTGAGTGGCTCCATTGCAACCAGCCCCCATCCTTAGGTACTTTATAAAAGTCACCTAATTAACATAACAAAAGATACTTTTTATCATTCTCAACACTTAGGAAATTCCAAGGGTTTGGAGAATAATGAGCCAGGAACTGTGAACAAAGACCAAATATATATATATATATATGAGAAATCTATTTTGGTTTTCAGAGTGACTAAATATAGACATCTTATAAATCACAATATTGCAGTAAGAAGCAGGAAACATAAATAGAAAAAAGCAAGTGAATCCAAATACAGAGAGCAAGTAGGGCCAAAGTCAAAAGAGTTCAGGAGATGATCTCAAGCTGAAAGGAAAAACAGAGAAGCTGGTGGTATCATCAGTAAGAGACTTTCGTCATCTCAGAGGGTTTTATGCTCCCAGTGGACTACACGAGAGACAACAGAGAAAATTCATGGAGGACAGCACTGGAAAAGGTGATGAATGGACCAAGAATAGATTTTTCTGACTTTCTATATTCAGTCTAGAAAAACTCAATAAGGAAATGTTTGGTGTATTATTTTAAAATAAAAACGAGGTTTAGGCTTTTGTAGAAAAGAAAAACACCAACAAAATTTATTTTAACATGAACTTGTTTCACTTATTTTAGAAATGAAATAACGGTTAAGAACTGCTTAGCCAAGAATAATGGTGTAGGAGAAGAAACACTTAAAATGGAGATTTGAGGCCTATCTCTCAAAAAGCATACATTTTTAGTGGTGAACTAAGATAGAGATCCTCAATAACTACAATTAAAGATATTACAAACATGGATACAATGAAATAATAGAAAGTGCTTTAGGGATTGAAAAAAAGCGATATTCTCTTTATTTTCAACTGAAGGAATTAGCACTACTGCTGCAGAACAAAGAATTCCAAATTTCAGTGGCTTCAAAGAGTAATCATTTATTATTAAGACTCACTTGTCTTTGTGTCTAAGAGCCCTTTGAAAGTGTAACTGCTAGGAAAGTGAAAAAAAAGTAGAGAAAAATAAGACAAGGGGAAATAAATTGTGTTGTGTTTATAAAATGGAATCTTAACATAGTGAAAATGAATAAATTACACCAACAAAAAATCTTAAAAAGAATAATGTGAAGACAAACTAAGTTTCAGGGAAACAATTATATTATGATAACATTTATATGCTTTAACAACATAAAATATTAAATATTGTTTCAGAATACACATATGTAATAAAAGTATAAACATACATTGCTTTGATAAATAACAAAGATATCAGTTATGCCTGGAAAGGAGAAAAAATGGAAGAGGGGATAATTGAGCAGTGGCAGTCAAATGAATATGTAGTGCTTAATTAAAATATCAGAAGCATACATGACAAAATATTAAAATTTTATAAAACTAGGTGATGGTAGATAGATATTCATCATGATTTTCGTTATATTTTTCTCCATGCTTAAAATATTTCATAGCAAATAAATGTGTTACGTATGGAGATGTTCTTTATTCAGAGAACAGTATTACTGACAGAATGAAAAGCTTATTTAAAAATGTTAAAGATGCTCTTAAGAAAAGCTGGCATATTTTCTACTCAGACTGGCACTGCTCTTGATAGAGGCATAGTTGTTGTTTGTCCAGTGATATTCGAACATGCCATTGAATATTTTTTTAGAGAATTCTAATATGCATAGAGGGCTTAAAATCAAGTACTGAAGAAAATATGTTTCAGGCTACTGCAGATGTTTTCAGTTCAACTAATATTTTCATGGCAAATTGTATGTAAGCTAGAGCCTGGAGCAAAAAAGAATGGTTGAATGGATTTGCATCATGACTTTAAAATAAATAAATAAATCTCCCTACCTGAATCAGTGCTGGTGCTAAAAGAGAAGGAGAAGGAGAAGGAGAAGGAGAAGGAGAAGGAGAAGGAGAAGGAGAAGGAGAAGGAGAAGGAGAAGGAGAAGGAGAAGAGAAGAAGAAGAAGAAGAAGAAGAAGAAAGAAGAAGAAGAAGAAGAAGAAGAAGAAGAAGAAGACATTTAAATATAACCATAAACTTAAGAGGATGTTTCAGATTAGGTAAAATTCTGTGAATATTGAGAAAATGCAACGGTTATCAGGCTTACCGAAGAAACAAAATTATATTCTAAATGCTTAGCTTTGAGAAAATAGGGTGTTAAAGCACATTCTAATATATTCTCTATGTCAAATAGAAACTTTAAGTATAGTACGAAATAGGTGTTCTTGCACACAAATCCAAAATGGGTTGGGGGTGCCCCACACCAACAAACAATTCTCGGACACCAACAGGTTGTCTAAGAATTCATCTCAGTACTGACAGTAAGTATCTGGAGATAGCATCAGATTCCACAGGTTATGGGTTCAGTTCTGTAAGACTGCCACCACTCCCTCACCCCCACTGCCAGTTGCGAGCCCAGGCTGTACCTGTGTTAATGACCAACTAGTTATAAATTAGAGGTTCCAGTAGACCATTTCTTGGCAACTCAATTGAGTTTCATTTGCAAGTCCAGGTTGTTACATGTACTTCCTACTGACTGGCTATAAATCAGAAGTTCCCATGACCTCTCTGCCCCCTCCTTATGTTCAATTAATGTGCTAGAATGGTTCACAGAACTCAGGGAAACAAGTTACTTACTAGATTACAGGTTTATTGTAAAATAATATAACTCAGGAACAGCCAGATGGAAGAGATGCATAGGGCAAGATATGTGAAAAAGGGCACAGAGCTTCCATGTCCTCTCCTACCTGGCCACTTTTCCTTGCATCTCCAACCCACAAGCTCTGGACCCTGTCTTCTTGGGTTTTTATGGAGTCTTCATCACATAAGTATGATAGATTAAATCATTGTCCATTGAGGATTAATCTAACCTCCAGCCCTTTTCCCTTCCTGGAGGCCATGGGGCTAGAACTGGAAGTTCCAATCCTGTAATCACTTGGGTGGCTCCATTTGCAACCAGCCCCCATCCTTAGGTGCTTTATAAAAGTCACCATATTAATATTACAAAAGACACCTTTATCACTCTCAACACTTAGGAAATTCCAAAGGTTTGAGAAGCTGTGAGTCAGAAACTATGGATGAAGATTACATATATATGAAAAATATATTTTGTCATCTAAATGACCAAATGCATATTTCATATAAACCACAGTATCATGAGTTAGATCTACTTATTCCCACAAAGATTTGGGTCTGTAAAACTAGCCTTACACATAAGTAAAATATATACTTATTGTATAATATGAGCAGTACTGTTTTCGGAAACATGAGTTTTTGGTGAATATCACAGGAAAGAATTCAAAGATACACTGAATAAGCCAAGCAAGCAAAGTCAAGCAAGCAGAGGATTTATTAAAAGAAAGGAAGACAGGACACGCTCCCAAAATAGTGGGAGTGATCAGGCCAGGAGAACAACAACTGCCCCGAAGAACGAAGAGGCTTCAGATTTTATTAGAATGAGGGCGCGAAATATTCAAGATTTAGGGGTGCTGTTAGAGGCATTCCCCAGGCTTATCCTTGCTGGCTACACCTTCCCATCAGGAGGTGGGATTCCCTTGTCCTTATTTGGCCCTTGTTGGAACGGTCATGGCCACACGGGGGTGGAAATATTTCCCTGCTCGTAGTGTTAATAGTCCATTACAATTAGCTAAAGTTCACCTGGAGGGGCAAGATGGCGTCCTGAGTCCCCACAATCTGGTTCTGACCAGTCTGGTAGCTGCACCTTTTCTTAAGAATGATCTGATCTCCTTCCTTTGTCTCCCCTCACATCTTCCTTTTTTCCCTCCCTCCCTCCCTCTTTCCCCATCGCCTTATTCTTTCTGGCTATGGTAACAGTACAACCTGAAAGAAGTCCTGCCCAAATTTTTCTTCTCTACTGGCTAGTCCCAGCCCTGGAACTCTCTTCAAGCTCTAAGTACGTTTGGGATTACCGTATTTCCCCAAAAATAAGACGGGATCTTATATTAATGTTTGCTCCAAAAGACGCATTAGGGCATGTTTTCAGGGGATGTCTTATTTTTTCATGTACAACAATCTACATTTATTCAAATATAGTCATGTCATCTTCTTCTGGAGCATTGTCATAACATACTAAATGCGTCCATCTGGCTGACAATCTTAACTGGGGCTTATTTTTGAGGTAGGTCTTATTTTCAGGGAAACACGGTAGTTATGGTAGAATGATGAGGCTCCTCAATGGAAATCTGTCCTAGGGAAAACAAAGTCAAAAGGAACTGGGTAAAAAAGAAGCCAGAGGGTAGAGACAAAAACAAAGTTGCTCCTGGAATGAGAAGGATAGAGTATATCTATATGAGAAGAATGATAACAGGACAGCTAACTCACTCAGGGAGCACCACAACTATGTGGTTACTTCTGCCCCCAAGGAAGAGGGCTAATTTTTCTCCAAGGAAGATGGTCTGATGTGTCCGCAGAACACGTTGCTTTAGGTGGGAAACCCGGGTTTTAGCTGGAGATGTGAAACTCTGTAAACTGCTCTCTATAAGAAACAATGGGAATTTGAGGATGCAGACAGTCTAGTAGAGATCGGAGGGCAGGGCGAGAGCAGAGGTGGGCAGAACAAAGAAACATTTGGAGGCAAGATCTAAAAGAGAACCAAGAAAATTTTCTCCTCATCCTTTTCACATTGACGGGCTGGCCCTAGGGAATTCTGATACTTCCATGCTTAGCATAAGAGTCATTTAGACAGAAAAAAAGTAGCAACTCTGCGTTGCTCAGGGGTCCTGTTTCTGTCTGCTTCTTTGTTCTTCTGCCGCTGATTCTGAATCCTCTATGTATATGCCCTCTCTTTCCCACTTCATTGGAACCACAATAAACAAAATTTTCCAGCCAAAGGATTATATTACTTGAATTCATTAAATAGTAATGATTGTTAATTATTATGACTGGTAATGTTATCAATTAAATGTTACATTCATGCTGTCTTGATTCAAATTAAAATGAGTATGTCTGGTAGAAATAATTAATACAACAAGTTGACAATGGTCAACAATGCACATGTCAAAACATGTTATTCTAAAAATTGTTGGGAAAAAATCAATATTTGGACAAAATTTAGATCTTTGAAAAATTGACATAAGGAAATTCAAATAATTATTAAACACAAAAGAGCCACAAAAGAAAAACGAAGAGCTACAATTGATAGAATTTGATATGGATAAAGGTACCAATCTCTGAGATAAATCTTGTTATCAAAATTTAGCCTGCACAAAAACTGCCAAAATTTTTAAAATTAAAGAAAATAACAATAAAAATTAAAATGATTTAACTGCACTATATAAAAATAGATCATTTGAATTACATTTGATTAATTATTTTCTCCATTTTACTGCAGAAAACACTTATAAAGTAAAAATCTATTCATACTAAAATAATTCTGATAAAATGTTTTTATTCAAAAGGTCCTCAGGAACAGTGTGATCAAAATATGCTGTACCCAGTAGAGCCCCTGGATAAATTTTTCCAGTTGGAAATTTACTGGCTGTTGGTGCAAAGGATAAGATGGTAAGAAAAGAACTTTAAAGAACAGGGCGATCTAAAACTTTTTACATGAATTGTTATTTGTTACTGCAATGCCACCACTCCCACCTCCTTTACTCTAAAGTATGATCTGGGGTATCTACAAATGCTCTGTGAATGATATGTGAGAGAACTTAAAGTCATAGGCAATGCTCCTTATTTCAGTAGATTATGGAGAAAACAGTTAGGGGAAAGGACAAACAGGTAGATTAAATTCAGAGTAAACCAGAATTAGAAGTGACCATAAGAATGTACACTCTTGGCAATTCGCAGGAATGTTGGGAAAAGCATTGGATTTTTTATTGGATATAAAGTAAAGAATGCAAATCAATTTTAAATGAATCTCAAAGGAAAGAGTAACCTCTAATGTCATGATTATAGTCAACAGCAAGAAAATCTATCTGCTTCCCAGAGTAGACCTAATGGACTCCAAATATGTAACTATAAAAATAAATAACAACCCCACTTTGTAAATGCATATAACATAGCAATATATATGTAAATATTTATAGCGTAGCTACTTCTGGAAGGAAAAATGGCAGGTTTCTCTATATAAATAAGTCCCTTTCCATGTCCAAATAAGAAAACATCATAAATATGTAAGAGTTCTACGTTTTCTGAAATAATTAAAACTTTACCACTGAGACCACATCTCATGAGAGGACCATAAATAAGCAGAGTAGCACCATAATCTTCATGTTCAGGAAGAGAACTAAATCCAAAGGAAGGTTTCATCAAATCGATATGTCCTCCTAAGACAGAGTGAGTCTCAGGTTTATCAATCCTCAGCGCACAGTCCTTTAATATCCTTATAGTAAGACAGATGATGGAGCACGTCTTAGTTTTGAGGTTGGAAGACTGTTATTTTGAGAATTGCAAATCTCACTTCATGTTCTAGGATAGAATTAACATTGGTTTTAGGGAAGACTGCTCTTTGATTTGCTTGGGTGCCACTTAATTTAACCTTCAATTTCTACATCTATAAGGAACAAATACTCTATTGTTCTTGATGAAAACTTGAGACAGAAGGGTTTGATCTTTGGTCTGTTAACTTGAATAAGTGTCCTTAGCAGAGAAGTACCCATAGAGTTGGAGAAATCCTTTAATTATGAATTTATTTTGTTTCCCTCTTAAAAACATCTCGATTTTGTAAATCATCTCTACTTGGCACACGTGTACCTTTGCAAAGAAATCTGTGTATTCCCATTAACACCCTAGATCAGACTTTGCACTGAGAAAGATTGATTCCTGACCTTACGTACACCTCATGTAACAGAAAATAAAAATAAAAACAAAAACTATTCAAAAGAAAAAGCATGGACTTGGCACAACTCCAAAGTAGACTAAGCAATGAATGTCATAATTTAGGATTCAAAAACTCAGTTTCAATAAATATACTACAGAATAGAATGACTGACTTATCTGGTGAATAAAATTCACTGCACACATTTGTAGTGAAAGGCAATAATAAGCATAAGAAAAATGTCAGGCTGTTATATATTCTGTGACAAGACACGAAATAGACTGGAGGAGGAAAGAACGTCTGTTTTGCAGAGACACAAAAGGAAAGCAGATGAAAGAACTGAGATGTACAAGCCTCAGAAGTTCCCATTGTGGAGACTGAGTTTGCCCTCCCCCCTCAACTCCAATAGCACTGGGAAATCTTGCAGGAGTTGGGCAGATATCCTGGCAAAAGTTTTGATCAAGTGAGTAATCACAAATAATTATGTCTCGGACAATTTTTAAGCTAGTCTGTGTATGTTTCAGTACTGCAAATTTTCAGTAGTCTTGTTAAAATTCCTATCCTGGTCTAACTTCCACTATACAAAAAGAAAGGGAGTGCAGTTCCCTTCCTTAGACAAGGCTATGCAATATCTAGGATGAAGAGACAGGATTGGAGAAGTCTAATGACCCAGAAGGTAAATCATATGTCAAACTGGAAAGAAGAGGTGAGGATGCGTGCAAAGTATAGGCCAGAAATGGATACAACCAGTACATCAGAATAGCCGACAGTGAGTCGCTTTGCTTAGCCCAGGGCTTGCTCACATGGGTCAACAACAGTAGAAACAACTGGGTAGTGACAAGAATATCAGACATAATACCAGGTCAGAGGAAATAGAGGACTTTTGCCAGAGCACAGTAAATTTACTACTCTAGGAAACTTCCTGGAATAAAATGGATATATCTTCAAAGGGGTGTACTTTCCCAGAAGGAGATCAGGGGATAATCACCCCCTAAACATTTGGGAAAAAGTGGAGATAATCTCATTTTCTAGTACCCGGCTAGTAAAATAGAAGCATATGGTTAAACAACAAAAGACGTTTGTCAACTGTTCAAGGATGTATAGTTGCTTTAGTCTGACATACCACTTCCACAATAGAAGTGAGTACTCCTAAAAGAAATGGTCAGATTTTACTCTTGGCTGACAAATACATAACAACCTCACCTACCAGATTTCAACTCTGTATGCTACCCACTTCCCTACCCTGCTACTAGATCTGGCATCTATCCTCAAGGCACCCTTTGGACTCAAGGCAGGAGTTTGCTTTCAGCTTTCTTGGTTTTCCAATTTTGCTATCCCTTCTCAGGTATGCTTCCACAAAATGCCTTAGGCATCTTTTCCCTTCACTTCAACTGTCCAGGGATCCTCAGACTTAGGTAACACCCCGAAGGATAGGGATCCAACTTAGCGGGAAGAACCGAAATCTAAACCATAATTAACCTATACCAGAGTTTTCCAAAGCAAAAATCTGAATAATTCCTAAGTAAATCATAACCTTATTAAATATACTGGTGTAACTGAGATTTGGATACCTTAATTTTTTAATACAGAAATCAATTCCAGTGACTGCATCTTTAGAAAGCCAGAGACCCAGAGAATTAGGGGAGTGACTGCAGGGGCAGGAAGACTATCAGAACTCTGACATCCATAAACCAATCTTTTTATGATGATTTCACTCACAAAGAACAGACATTCCTACACTCTTGACAGAAATCTTGCATTCCTGACGGAATACTCCGATTAATCCTAATACATAACTTCAAAATTTTTCTGGAGCAAATTTTATACTTTATAAATGTTTGCATTTCATTTTGGAGTCATGAAAGAGTATCTGATATTTTCCCCTCAATATGGTTTATAGTGGATTTGTTTTTTGCCTTTCATCTGAATGTTCTTGGCTCATTTCCTTTCTCTTTATAGTTATGCTTTGTTAACCTCCAATAATCCTGATGTCTCTCTTTGGCTGTACTCAGAGACATTTAGCCACATCTCCAAGATGTTACCCATAATTAAACATATTATTCTCTTTAAATCAGTGATAAATAATCCTTGCCTTAATTATTTATTAAATCCTGTGATTTAAAACATCCACAATTAAATGCAATTTGGCCTTGAAGTCTACTGTTAACTGGTACAAAAGAAATACTTCTATTTCAGAATGTCACTAGTTTAGCAACAAACACCAGAGCTTTGATGCTTGGCTTTATTTGTTTTCACCAAATCTGTGTTGCTTATTGATTGACTTTCAACACTGTCACCAGGGGGCTCACAGGGATGTCCAAGACAGGACTCAACCTGGAGCAGCAATGACTGGATTCTTGTCTCCATGCAAGAAAGAACTCAAAAGTGAGACAGATGCATGAAAGTGAAAGTGATATATTTAAACTGAAATTACACACTTGAGAGGAAAGTGCATCAGAACTCAGAAAATGAGTCCGGAGGAAGTCAGGATCAGGGGTTTTTATCCCTTCCTTGTGGGAATTGATAACGTCCCATTTACATAGTTCATTCACCTCCTCCCTTCGAGCGGAGCCCTTGTTTCCTGGTTTTTCTTACTTATTTGGTTTCTCTGGAAATTTCATGACATCAAATGCATGATAGGAGTCATAGTAACCACAATGTAAATGAGATTATAATGACATTATAATTGGCTAAAGGTCAGGTGCTGGTCATAGGGATCAGCTTAGCTGTATGACACTGGTTCTTGTTTTTCTCCAGCTACAGGTACTAGATACAGTCACTTGTTACTTGTGTAACCAGTGAGGCACCTCATGTTGTACCCTGGAGGGGACTGTCAATTTCCTAGGCTACCTGTCCTTCCTCAACACCATTAGATAATCAGAGATATTCTGTTCTCTGCAGCCTGAATGGGATCCCAGGGACGCTTCATGAAGTACATAGACTTCTAGAAGGGAGCAAGAGGCGAGAGGATTATGAAAAGAAATTACTGGTAAGGGAAGTGGGAGCAGATATTCTATTAAAAGGAATGTACTGAACACTGTTTTGGCAAGGCTTGCCTTGATATATCCACAGTAGTTAGACATAGAGTTTTAAAGACATAATTTCAATATAAGCCAACACATAAGGAAACAATATGAGGAAAATATCTAACTCAGTTTTACGTTATACTAATTTAAGGACAGTGTCATGTACAGAAAAGTAACAGCCTTAATAATAACTTCTATTATTAGAGGCTACTCAAAGTAAGTTGAGTGCCAAGTTCCTAAGTCATTTTGCAAGGGTGAAGTAGGATAGGGAAAGAATTAAATTTTGTTTATCATCTACTACGTGGCAGCCACTGGGCTAGACAATTGCATACCATGTTTCCCCGAAAATAAGACCAAGCTGGACCGTCAGCTTTAATGCATCTTTTGGAGAAAAAATTAATATAAGACCCAGTCTTACATTATATTATATAACACCGGGTATTATATTATATTATATTATAATAAGGCCAGGTCATATATTATATTAAAATAAGACCGGGTCTTATATTAATTTTTGCTCCAAAAGACGCATTAGAGCTGATGGTCCGGCTCAGTCTAATTTTTGGGGAAACACGGTAAACTAACACATGGAATGCAATACTTAAATCAACCACTGGCATAGGTATAATTTTTCTTTTTTGGATATAAGGAAATTTAAAGTGACTAAGTGACAGAGCTTTTAAATGAATTAAAATCTAATGACCATGGTTTTGCATTTTTTACTACTGAAAAATTAAAGTGATCAACATTTCTAAAAATGAAAAAATTATTAAAACAAGTTTTATGAATGCATGCAATAAGCACATCAATGCATCTCTCTTTTCAATAATTATCTTTCTTTAATATCCTTTACAAAGGAAATCATCATCTCATATCCCTCCCAACTGGTTGACTAGGAAGGGTTCGTAAGCACTGTGCGTTCTTATGGCTGATCCCAACACTGCAACCATCTGCTCTGTGCTAATTAGTCACCATTCTAAACTTCTGTATACAGAAAGCTTCCTTTCAAAGGATAATGGCACAGGATAAATGAAAGCAGGCCCCATAAGACTATAAGAATGCTCACTCTTTTAATAAAACATTGGGCTAATTAAATAATGTAAGAGAAAAAGCTTAAACTTACATGTTAATTACTAGTGTTCCAATTTTCCAAAGGAAAAGAATCGTCTTTTCCTAAATGGAACCATCTCAAGAAGATTTCTTTATGACGATCTCCCATGCATCCAAGCACTAGCCATGCTTCCTGGGTGTACAGTGTATGGAAAAGAAAGTTTAAGTTAAAAGATAAATTAATTTGGCAGTTCAATTGACTGATGAACATTAGCACAATAGTTTATGATATCAATAGTGAAAAAAGCTTCTGATAAAGAGATTTCTAGTGTTCCTGAATGTGAGTAATTCTATTTAAATTTTTAATATTCTGTTGTCAGTATTAAAAAAAGGAAATCATTAGCAATAAGATATTTTTATTCAGGGTGGAGATCATTTAAATAATATTCGATATCACTTTTTAAACTTTTTTCCTTTAGGTATAATTTTTCTGAATTCATATTACTTCTCAATTTTATAATTTATAAAGACTTTTGACAAGTTTATAAAATTTCAATATTCTCTCTGCTATAAATTACTGCTTCTCCTAAATCTAATTATCGTTTATCAATTTCTGTAGTTTCTATAACCATTTTTTCTAAAAGGGTTTATTTCATCTTTTTATGTCTTTTTCTTAACTATTTTAAAATGCCCTCTTGTTCTCTTTAAACTCTTTGCTGGTATTTTCTCTTTCCTAGGAGCTCTAAAGGATATCAGCTATTTTTAAATTATCGCTCTAATTTTTTTATCTTCTAAAACCATCATTCAAGTTAATCCTACACTTTTTTTTCAATGAAGATACTTATTTTCCTGTTGACTTCTGATAATTTCATGGTGAAGACCTATTGGAAGTTTCTAGCCCTTTATTGGCAGAACTGTAATCTGCTTTGCTTTAGTTATGATGTCCTTTAGAATACTCATGAATTTTAATATTTCCTCTCAGTGAAATATAATAACTAGATACTTTAATTTCTGCAAATTTGATTTATTGGAAGCTAATGGCATTGAAATGCTGTTGTATGTGATCTTATTTAACATTCTAAATTTTAATATCTTGTGGACTCTAAGTACAAAGCTTGCCTGATTGTAATAAAAGTATCCTAATGTGAGAATTTTTAGAGGTCATCCGTTCTCATTTCTTGCTTTGGTAAGATGATAATGAGGCCATATTGAACAAGGGTGAAGCTACCTTATCTCTCTAGCTCACTAAAGGACATTCAAATTATAGCTAGTAGTTTAAAATCTCTGTATGTGTTATGGAATTATTTAGAAATTGACACAACACTCTCTCAAAAACTTCCACACAAAAACATCAGGTTAATTCACATGGAAGCCTGTTATGTCAGTCTTAACATTCTGAGAAGAAAATGGTCATTAAATCAGGCACTTTTCCTTTGCGCTCACTTGGATTTCTGTGTGTCTATTTTACCCACATCTCTTGTACTTTTGTACACATATCAAATATTACATGTATCTTTCTACTTTCAATTTGGTACATCTTGATGTCCTCCTAGTCAAGAAGCATTACATTAAAAATGAGTAAAGTAGGGATGTAAGAAACATGGTGATGTGAACAGGTGCCCCTTGATCTCTCCGCTTGAAGTTACAACAAGTTGAACAATTATAATTCAACAAAGGATTCCCTATACAACACACAAATATGTCTGAGAGATCCATACATCAAAACATCCAAAGGTGGGTGAATCGGAGCAAATGGGAGGAGGGAAGGGAGAAGAGCAGAAATGGGGGCTGCCGGAGCTCACTGCACTCCTACCAAAGGGGAGAATCGAGAATGCAGGTGCACTCTCTGTGGCCCCAACAATCCTGCCTAAGGCATCAACATATATATGGCTGAACCCAGTGATTGTGGCAGAGATCTCAGGGTAAAGACCGAATACACAAGTGTGACAACTGTGGTCTAGCAACCATCACTGCTAGGCAGAAAACAAAGCCATGAAGCCTGGCTGCATCTCCCCTATTCTCCCAGAACTTGCCTCCCACACACCCTTCCAGTGTTAGCAGTGAGCCCCAGGAAAAAAAAAAAATGATAGTAGTATCAGATTAAAAAGCAGAATATCTATTGCCCTGAGAACTGGAGAGAGAGTTCCTGAGTGTCAGATTCACACTACTGCTGATTCCAGTGACAAGGGAGGAGCTATTGGGTGAGGCGGCTGTAGTCTAGCTGTTCTTGTTACTGAGAGAAGAACAAAGCCATAAACACACCAGCCACGTCTCCCAGTCCACCCCACCCAAACTTTCCCAGCTAATCCCAGCAGGGACACCCAGGGTGGCTGCTGAGGTGCACAGCTCTGCATCTGGCTACAGGGGCAGCACTGGGACTTCAGGGACTCAGTACTACATTGCCCACCACATCTTCCCATGGGGGTGGTGTCCTGAGATCGAGGAGGCCTGATCACAGAGGAGACATGCACCTCCCCAGGAAATCTTCCACCGCAAGAAACTGGAACAGGGCAAGAGAAAATAAAATGCTCTAGCACTACTTACTAGAAAACAACAAAGACCTCTTCATATCAACCTGCTGCAGAATTCACTCCCATAAATGCCCAGGAAGATAAATAATCCATTAATTACCAGGAATTACTAAGGTAACAAGGCAGCTCAAAAAGGAAAATTAAAAATCTCAAGAAAATAAACTTAAAGACATGGAAATAGGTGACTTAAATGACAGAGAATTCAGGGTTGCAGTTCTGCAAACTATTGGGATGCAGCAAAAGCAGTATTAGGAGGGAAATTTATAACATTGCAGTCTTATCTCAAGAAGCAAGAAAAATCCCAAATGAATGACTTAGTATTACATCTTAAAAAACTAGAAAAAGAAGAACAAATGAAACCAAAAGTCAGCAGAAGGAAGGAAATAATAAAAATTAGAGCAGATTAAATAAAATAGAGAACAAAAAGACCATAGGAAAAATTAATGCAACAAAAAGCTGGTTCTTTGATTAGATGAATAAAATTGGCAACACCCTGGCAAGATTCACTAAGGCATAAAGAGAAATGATACAAATAAACAAAATCAGAAATGAAAGAGAAGTTGCAACGGATAGCACTGAAATACAAAGGACCATGCAAGAATATTATGAAGGACTATATGCCACCAAATTCAACAACCTAGAAGAAATGGACAAGTTCTTACAAATATTTAACTTTCGCAGACTGAATCACAAAAAACTGGAAAATCTAAATAGACCAATTAACAGTAAGGACATTGAAACAATCATCCAAACCCTTCCCAAAAGCAAAAGTCCAGGACCAGATGGTTTCGCTAGTGAATTCTACCCTGCATTCTAAGATGATTTAATACCTGTCCTCCTCAAACCCTTCTAAGAAATTGAAAAAGAGGCAATATTTCCTTACTCATTTTATGAGGGCAACATTATCCTGATACCAAAACCTGGTAAAGATAACACAGGCCAGTATCTCTGATGCAGTCACAAAAATCCTAAACAAAATTCTAGCAAGTCAAATACAGCAATGCATTAAAAAGATTATACATTACAATCAAGTGGGGTTCTTTCCAGGGGCACAACAATAGTTCAACATATGCAAATTGATCTATGTGATACACCACATACACAAAATGAAGGTTAAAAATCATATGACCATATTAATAGATGCAGAAAAAGCATTTTGACAAGATACAACATCCATTTATGATTAAAACACTTAATAAAATATAGAAGGAAAGTACTTCAACATAATAAAGGCCATATGTGACAAATCCTCAGCTAATATCATACTTAATTATGAAAAACTGAAAGCTTTTCCTCTAAGATCAGGAAAAAGACAGGGATGCCACATCTCACCACCATTATTCAACATAGTATTGGAAGTCCTAGCCAGAGCAATCAGACAAGAGAAAGAAATAAAAGGCATCCAAATTGGGAATGAAGAATTTACTTTTTGCAGATGACATGATTCTATATATAGAAAACCCTAAAGCATCCATGAAAAAACTACTAGAAACAATAAACAAATACAGTAAAGTTGTTAGATACAAAATCAATGTACAAAAATCTATTGCATTCCTATATGCTAACAATGAAATTTCAGAAAAAGAAATGAAAAAAAAAATTCCTTTTGCAATTGCAACAAAAAGAATAAAATACCTAGGAATAAACTTAATAAAGAATGTGAAGGACCTATACACTGAAAACTGTAAGACATTATTAAAAGAAATTGAAAACAAAACAAAGAAATGGAAAGATTCTTCATGTCCATACATTGAAAGAGTCAAGATAGTTAAAGTGGCCACATTACCAAAAGCAATATGCAGACTTACTACAATCCCCATCAAAATCTCAATGACACTTTTTAAGGAAACAGAATAAAAAATCATCAGATTTGTATGGAATCACAAAAGACCCCAAATAGTGAAAGCAATCTTTAGAGAAAAGAACAAGACTGGAGGTATCACACTCACTAACTTCAATTTATACCACAGAGTGACAGCAATCAAAACAGCATGGCATTGGCAGAAAAACAAACACACAGACCATTGGAACACAATTGAGAATCCAGAAATAAACCCACATATATATGGGCAGATAATATTCAACAAAGGAGCCAAAAACATTCAATGAAGAAAAAAAGCCTGTTCATTAAATGATGCTGGGAAAATTGGAAAACTACGTGCAAAAGAATGAAACTACACAGCTTTTTGTCACCACATACCAAAGTTAACTCAAAATGAATCAAAGACCTGAACATAGACCTAAAACAATAAATTGCATAGAAGAAAGCATAGTTACTAAAATTATGGACCTTGGGTTCAGAGAAGATTTTATGAATTTGACCTCAAAGGCAAGGAAAGTCAAAGCAAAAAATAAATGAATGGGATTATGTTAAACTAAAAAACTTCTGCACAGCAAAAGAAACCATCAACAAAACAAATAGGCAACCGACCGAATGGGAGAGGATATTTGCAAACAACACCTCTGATAAGGGGCTAATATCTAAAAAATATAAAAACTCATACAATTCAACAACACCAACAACATAATCCAATGGGCAGAGGACCTGAACAGACACTTCTCCCAAGAAGACATATAAATGGCCAATAGATAATATGAAAAAATACTCAACTTCACTAGCTATTAGGGAAAAGCAAATCAAAACCACAGTGAGATACCACCTCAGACCTATTAGAATGGCTATTATCAACGAGACAAATAATAACAAGTAAGGGAGAGGTTGTGGAGAAAAGGGAACCCTCATACACTGCTGGTGGGAAAGTAAATTGTTATAGCCACTGTGGAAAACAACATGGAGGTTCCTCAAAACATTAAGAATAGAGTTATCATACAACACAGCAATCACTCTTCTTGGTATCTACCAAAAAAAAACCTCAAAACATTTATCCATAAACATATATGTACCCCATGTTCATTGCAGCGTTATTCATGGTGGCCAAGACATGAAAAAAATCAAGTGTCCTTTGATAGATGATTGGATAAAGAATATGTGGTAAATATATACAATGGAATATTACATGGCCATAAGAAAAGATGAAATACTACCATTTGTGATAACATGGATGAATCTTGAGATTATCATACTAAGTGAAATAAGTCAGACAGAAAAAGTTGAGAACTACATGACTTCACTTATATGTGGTTTATAAAACTAAAAGCAACAAATAAACAAGGCAAACACTCATACACACAGACAACAGTTTAGTGGTTACAAGAGGGTAAGGGGTGTGTGGGAGAAGAGGGAAAAGGGGATCAAATATATGGTGATGGAAGGAGAACTGACTCTGAGTGATGAACACAGAGCAATATATAGATGATGTATTATAGAAATGCACACTTGAAACCTATATAATTTTACTAACCAGTTTCACCCATTAAATCTAGTAAGAATAAAAAAAGTGAGTAAAGTGGGATATTTTCTTTTATAGTATTGAAATACAGAATTTTTTTCTTCATTACATATCTAAAAGTTGATAGATGCTGTATTTATTAGTCAGGTTTCTCTAGAGAAACAGCACCAATTGTGTGTGTGTGTGTGTGTGTGTGTGTGAAGATTTATTTTAAAAAATTGACTCAGATCAATATAGATACTGCTGTGTCCAAAATATGCAGTATGGATTGGAGAAGGGGTTCAGAAAGAACCTTTCAAAAATGTGCCACTGGATTATTTTGAGCTGAAGATATTCAAGGCCCAAAAGACTAGGGAAGAGATTTTTACCTCCCCCTTCACTGTCTAAATGAATTTAGATACAGGGACTGCTCCAGGAAGAGAGCTATTACCAGAGATAACCAAAAAATACAGGCTAGTTGTGGTGGCCTGGACCTGTTTGTTCAAATTTCTCTCTGCATCCCATTGTCTCTGCATGGCATGGCAAAAGTTTATTTACCTGACATTTGCTCTTCCCATCTTCCTGTGAATTGTTTTCCTTCCTTTTGAAGCCCCAGACCCTTACTCTCTTCTCAGGATGACATATAAGCTTCAGTTGCCTGATTGTCTTTGGGCCTCCAGGTCTATGTGAGGCTCCCACACATACGAAATTATTTTTTTTTCTCCTGTTAATCTGCCTTATGTCAATTTAATTATTAGAGCAGCCAAAAGAACCTAGGGGAATAGAGGAAAAATATTTATTTGTCTACACTGGCAGTCTGGAGGAAACCTAGGGAAGCAAATGATGCAAAGAAGTCTGAAGGCAGCCTGATTGAGAATTCCCTCTTTCTCTGGAATAATGACTTTTTTGTTATATTTGAGCCTTCAGCTGATTAGATGAGGCCTACCTACATTATGGAGGGCAATCTTCTTACTCAAGTTCACCAATTTGTATGTTTATCTTATCCAGAAACACCCTCCAACTTGACACATAAAATTAACCATCACACATGAATTAAGATGTGTAATGATAGGTATAATATCTCATATATTATCTGTCTGAATATTATTGCAGTGATAGAGATTAAATTGCAGGTGTGATCTATAATTTCTCAATCAGGGCATTCTTTGTGGTAATCTGGGACAACAATCCGTGAGTCTAAACAGTGCCATGATACACAACCTAACCACTCTATTAACATCAGTTCAGATTTCAGATTGGCATCACCTCCTTACTCGAGAACTGAGTAAAATCCACCAGTACAGACAGAACCCAGGGACAAATAGAATTTCTTAGCAAAGAACACTTTTTTAAATTAGTCAATAGAAAAATTTATTCTTTAGTGTGCCAATAATCTCATAATCACACTGTTTAATAGGATTTAGAGAGAATCTAAATCGTCTCCGTTGTCCTTCTACATTATCTGTAAGGTACTAGTTTGTTAATATAACAGACACATTTCCTGTGCCTTTTTCTTACATGACTGGCAATATAGAACGAGGCTGCCTACAATGGAGATGGAGGGAAGAATCTCCCACCATAACTGGGACGCCTCCCTCAGAAAGTGGGCAAATATCAGAAAGGACTGAGTACATGGTGTGCCAAGGGAGTTTGGAAACTAAAAGCCAGAATTAGCTGCTCTAGGTCTGTGAATGGCAGAGAAGCAGAAAGCCGTTTGATTTTAAGGGTTACTGTGACCTTAGGCTGAGCATAATAATGCATAAAGTAGGTCACATAGGCCATATGAGTCCTCTCTAATCAGCTGCAAAGTTGAGAAAGAAAGGAAACCTAAATAATAACTGAGATCGAATGTAGACCCAGAATCAAATATAATTAAACCAAATAAGGCTGTTTCCCATGTTTATGAGTGTAAAGGTTGAAAGTCACACTCATTATACAAATCTGTCTCTAACTCATGTGGCAATTCAGTAGAATGTGAATAAGAAATTGGCTGAGTGACCCATTTTCTTTTCTTTTTGGCTTAGATGTGGGGAAGAAGGCAATGGATATCAAGTTCCTGGACTTGTGTTAGGTATCTAATTCACAATTATTGCGTTTAGTATACACATGCAGCTTTGAGGTGTTTATTGGTGTTTCTGTTTTACAAATGAAAATGAAGGCTTAGAGTGCATAATTTAAATCACACATCTTGTAAGTGGTTGAGATGTGATGTGGGTGAGAGACATCATCAAAATGGCGGCATGAGGTGAGCCTCTGAAAATCTCCCCTGTAATGTATAACAGATTGAAAAACTATAACTCCACAAAGAACTCCCTGCACGGCAGACAGGCAAGACGAAGAGTCTCACTACTGAATTCACCTAAAGGAGTAAAGAGAACTGCTGAAACGCACGGGCTCTGAATCTGGTGCAGGAAGAGCTTTGGAACTTCAAAAGCTCTCCACATCCCCACAGGGACTCGGTGCCCTATGATCCAGGCGAACTGTTAACAGAGGAGAAGCCCGCCTTCCAGGGAATCTCCCCATTGTGTAAGAAGCTGGAATAGTGCAGAGAAAACATAACACTACAATGTGAGAGAGAAAAAAGGCTGCAGTCGGAGAGAAAATAAAACATTCTACAAACACGTACTGGAGATGTGATGTGAATTAGAACTCAAATGCCTCTTATTCCCTTTGTAAAACTCTGCTATCTTGTTCCAAGGCATTTGTTCTGTCTTCTGCTGGGCATCTGGCCTGGCACGAGGCTGAACTTTTGCAGTGTGGCTCGACAAGATCTCTTTGAACTCTTGTTAAATATTAAGATTTCCCAAACACTGACAACTCAGACACCATGCCCATGTACATGATTCCTCACTGTCTAGCTGTCTACTTTTCAGGCTACTTCTGCTATTTCATTTTTTTGCAAAATTTATGTCATTTACAATGTCATCTGTAAATGGAGAAATCTAAATGTACATCCACAGACAGAAATAGGGAAGCTATTTTGATGAAATAGGCACTTTTTTTTACAACCAGTTTATTAAGATAGAATTGATACTCTCTATAGCTTTTTGTTATTTTCCAAGTTCTCAAAATTTTTATTTTTACAATTTTTTTCCAGTGTCCTCATTGCTTTCATAGATGAGATTTTTGCAGCTCCTTACTTTGCCATTCCAGAAGTCTTGATTCTGAAATGGACAAGTTTAAGTATTTTTTCCTATCTGTTTTTCCTTATTAGATGAAACAAAAGCATTCCTCATTCCAAAGAGCTAACCACAGACCCAACTTTTTAATGACTAAGCAATAAAATACTTAACCGTTCTAAGATTCAGCCCTAGAAATAATAGCACAAAATGTTGATAATGGTATAATTATACTACAACTATTTTTTTAGTCAATAATTATACTACAACTATTTGGTTAGTCAAATATCCTGTCAAATAAGAAATAATAATATAAAATGCCAAACAATGAAAAACTGAAAATCTCTTTGTATAGTTGATCCTTTTGTGCTTAGGTTTACAAAATAGCTAAACTATGCAATGTGCACATAAAGTAAAATTTCTAATCACCTCATAATCTCATCCTGATGTTCTGTGTAGACAGAAAGCGTTCTAAGAAGACTGCCTTCTTTAAATTATTGAGACAGACAACATATCTTATCATGACCAACAGAATGAAAACTGAAAACTCACAAACCTAACCAAAATCTATAAAAGTTTTACTTTCATGCCCTCTGTGTAAATACTCTCAAGTTAAAGTAATTAAAATCATATTTTCCAAAATTAAATTTTTAAAATCTAGCTGAGTTCACAAAAGATAGTAGGATAAAAATGGAAAAGTTTCTTAATTGTTTCTTTCCAGTATCAGCAGCCCCAAGACATCAAGGTCATGATATAATCAATAAAATTGTCACACCCTAAATTCTAACATAAGACTGGGTAGTATTAAATCTCCTGATGCAGAAACTCTGTAATGTATTCAACAGATTTTATTTTTCGCCTGAAATATATTGCTTTTTGCTTGACTAAAAAAAAAAAAAAAAAAAAAAACACACACACACACACACACATATATATGAATGTAACTTAGCTATTGATACACAATGTAGTCCCCCTAGTCAAAGAACCTAAGAAAATCAATAAATATAACTTGACCCCAGAATTCTAATTTGTAAACACTTTGTAAGGGTTATTTCTCATTTTTAGTAACACAGAAATGTAAAGCTAAAATAATGGAAACAAAATTGCTTTAATGATAATAAAATATTTGTAACTTAAAAAAATATTTATTTTTACTACAGAAGCAACATTTAAATAATTTAACTGCTGTGAGCAAAATTAAAATGGGGCTGTAATTATTCAGATTTTCAGCATCCTTTCCTTTATGAAAAGAAAGAATTGCTGCTGCTTTCCCCATCACAGATATTTTTACACTGCCAAATCAAAAGATTAAAAATATGTGCCAGCTGCAGGAAGAGTGAACCTGCAGCAAATTAATGACATACTGGTGACACCTTTTCCAATCACTCTTTCTTATTAATGTGGTATCTTGCAAATATGTAATTCATTAACTCTATAACTATATACATGAGGGATACATCAGTCTTAGGTGAAAGCTAGAAAAAAGTTAATATATTTTCAATTTTGAAACCCTTTATCATTGACTTTTTAAGAAGCACTAAAAATAACTTTCTTAAGTCAAAACAACAAAAATAAGGCCCCAAAGTTATCAGAGTGGTTCCTGCTCTTCACTAGACACCCCCTTTTCCAATAATCTGGGAACCCCTGAGTATTAAGTCTAGCATCTAGATAGGAAAACAAAGATAATGACTTTAAATATCATTGTAATGCTTTTTCTAGGGTATTTATAGATGATGATTTTAGAATAAAGTAATTCTTCGAAGAATGAATCTTTCCACTATTCTCTATCACCACTCCTACCCCTCTCTTCACAAAAAAAAATTATTTTCTTAAAATGTATCTTCTACTAATGATGATTATCTTCTAGTTCCTACTCTCTTTCCTTCATCTATTCATTGTTTTTTTCTGTTCTTTGTTCCATACTAAATGTAGGCCCTCTCCCAAATCTTTGTCACATGCAAGTAACCTAGAATCACTATTATTTTAATAGCCACTGATTTCTATATTGTTTAACCGGATCTGTCTTAAATTTCAGTGGTATATTAAACCTTAGGAAGAAGGACAAGTATGTATATGTTGGTCCTTATATTCACCCTTTGATGGAATTACTCAGAGGATCCAGGAGAGCGAATCCTAATCAGGAAAAAATGTTTATTATCATTGTCTAGCTACATGGTGGTGGGATCCAGATGTCAATCATGCAAATAAGAAACATGTCAGGGATGAGATTGGAAGCTTTTGAATCTTAACACTCTTCTACCAACAATTCAAAATCTATAATTCCACTATGAGTACCCATGTCTTATCAATATTGGTTAAATAAAATTAATGATATAATAATCTATTCTCAGGAAGATAATGTTTTTTTTTTCCCTTTTACTTGATAAGTGCATCAAAATAAAAGTCGTAAAAACTAAGGCACTGATGGAAAAAATTAAAGAAGACACAAATAATGGAAAGATATTCCACGTTCATAGATTGGAAGAATGAATATTATTAAAATGTCCAAAATTACCGAAAACAATCTGCAGATTCAATGAAATCCCAAACAAAATTTCAATGCCATTTTTCACACTAATAGAACAAACAATCCTTAAATTGGAGAGGACAATCTCTTCAATATTGGTTTGGAAAATATTGGGAAAACTGAACAGTTACATGCAAAAGAATGAAACTGTACCACTATCCTAAACCATACACAAAAGTTAACTCAAAATGAATGAAAGGCTTGATGTAAGAACCGAAACCATAAAACTTCTAGAAGAAAACATAGCAGGTAAGCTCCTTGACATAGATTTGGTCGATTGTTTTTTGGACCTGACTCCAAAGGCAAGGGAAACAAAAGCAAAAATAAATGAATGGAAGTACATCAAACTAAAAAGCTTCTGCAAAGTGAAGGAAACCATTAAGGAAGTGAAAAGGCAACCTAGTAAATAGGAAAGACATTTGCAAATCATATATCTGATAAGGGGTTATTATTCAATAAATATAAAGAACTCCTACAACTCAATAACAGAAAAAGAAATCTGATTTAAAATTGGGCAGAGGATCTCAACAGACATTTTTCCAAATAAAAAATACAGATGGCCAACAGGCACATGAAAAGATGCTCAACCTCACTAATTATCAAATGCAAATCAAAACCACAATGAAATATCACTTCACACCTGTCAGAATGATTATTATCGAAAAAACAAGAAATAGCAATTGTTAGCAAGGATGTGAAGAAAAGGGAACAGTTATGTACTATTGGTGGGAATGTAAACTGCTGCAGCCACTATGGAGTTTCCTCAAAAAAATTAAAAATAGAACTACCATATGATCCACCAATTCTGCTTCTGAGTATTTATCCAAAGAAATGAAACAATAGTTCAAAAAGATACATATGCTCCTATGTTTATTGCAGCATTATTTAAAATAGCCAAGGTATGGAAACAACCAAAGTGTCCACCAATGAAGGAATGGATGAACAAGAATGGAATACTATTCAGACATAAAAAAAGAAGGAAATCTTGCCATTTGTGACAACATGGATGGATCTTGAGGGTATTATGATAAGTGAAATAAGTGAAACAGTAAAAGGCAAATATCATATGATTTCACTTATGTGTGGACTCAAAAAAAAAAAAAAAAGAACAAGTATAAAACAAAACAAGACTCCTAAAAAAACAAAACCAGACTCATAGAGACAGAACAGATTGCTGGTTAGCAGAGCAAAGGGAGGCTGGGGAGTATGTTAAATGGGCAAAGAGGATCAAAAGGTACAAACTTCTAGTTATAAAATAAATAAGTCAGAGGGATGTAATATACAACATGGGGATTATAGTCAATAATATTGTATTAATTCTGTATGGTAACAGATGGTAACTAGACTTATTGTGGTGATCATTTTGCAGTGTTTACAAATGTCGAATCATTATGTTGTACACCCAAAACTAATATAACATTGTATGTCAATAATAAAATTAACTAAAATAAGGCACAAAAAATTAAAAATAAAACCTATCATTGATTTTCTAAGTTCAGAGATTCATAGGATTGAACTCCAGGAATAATAATGGAGTTTAATTTGTCCTCCTGCAATTACCTTCTAGAAAATGATTCTAGGGAGCACTCTAATTGTTTCATATTGTCCCACTCTGATTGTTTCATATTGTCTGGGAAAGACTTTTCATATTGTTTCATATTGTCTGGGAAAGACTTTTCAGACACACACTGAATAAAAATCTGTATTCTATAAGATCTCAGCCAGCTCTCATCTTTGAGCATATTTAAATTAGTCAAATGCTTACCCTAAAAAGCACTGATGTGGGAGTACTCAACATCTAAGGCATTTTGGATAAGCACTAATCAGCTGCTAGCCTACTGCTACTAGTTAGCTGTTGGTTTTCATATGAGTTCAAACTTAAAATTTGTGGAAGTTTATATTTCAAAGTTCTGCAGATATTTAAAGTCTCAAACTCAACATTTTTAAACTCTTAGAGTGGGGAAAATAAAACAACAATTTTTTTAGTAGTTGTTCCTGAACAAATAAATTCATTGTGTTTATGAAGGGTAGTAGAGCTGTACAATGCAGGCAATTGCCAAACAATCAAAGTCCCTCCGTCCATAGTGCAAACTTTTCTGGGAAATAGAATGAGTACATTCAAGACTAAACTGTTCAAAAGAACAAAGGGTCATGATACAGGAATACACTTCACTGCATCAAGTATACATGTTTCACAAGAAAACTAATTCCTGCACTTCTTGTCCTCTTTTCCTTAATTAAAACACTTTGAGCTCTTATTATGAATAGAATACTATTCATTTTCTCTTTCTCAAGTGCAGAAGAAATCCTTCCACAAGTAATATATACCAATCAAGGGACACTCTTTTGAAGACTTGTTTTGATAGCTATTGTTTTCTATTTATTTCCTAAGTCAATCAATAGAGTCTAACCTATCTCTGCCTCAGTTTGACCTGTGGTTATATTATACTTTAGATGTACAAAGCTATAATAATACAACAATGACTTTATAAATTCTTGGATGCAGGGTCCGTATACCTTCTGCATTGTGTCTGGACATTCTCCAGGTAAGTGAATAACATTCACCAAGTACCTATGTGCTCTAAACTGTAAAATGATACTTAATGATTAATGCTTAAGTGCGTACTTCTGAATTTTCTAGGTAAAATAACATAGGATAAGTTCAGTTAATTTAAGACGTCAAATATCATCTCCATTTGAATCGAAGGGTAACATTATGTAGTGGCCATAGTAAACTGTCTGTCCTTGAATGTAATAGCTCTTATTAGTTTTGTGTCTTTGGCAAGTTTCTTAAATCTCTTCAAGTCTCAACATCTCAGTTTCCTCATTTGCAATGTAATGATAATAATAATAAATCGTTAATACATTAACCTGCTTAGAATTTTGCTGTAACATAGGAAGTGATTAATAAATACTAGCTATCATTAAGGTTATTCTCACTAGAAAACTCCATGAGGCATCATTGCACTTTGCTCATAGTAAGTAGCAAAAAAAAATTTTGTAACGAAAAATTTCAATCTTGTTTGGGAAGATGTGATTATCAGGTATATAATTCACAATTTATAATAGATGAAATAAACCAATTGCTCAGAAGAACAATTCATTTTGGTGGTAAGATCATACAGTAATTTCTTCTAGGAGTCCTGATAAAAAGGCCATTGTATGATAAAATAAACAGCACTCCTCACAACAACCATGTAATAAGCATAACGGCAATTTCAATTCTCAATATAGACTAATGTCATCATACCGGAGCCCAATTCGGAATGGTAATTCAGGACAAGCAATTTTGGAAAGGGGGTCTTGGGAGTTTGTAAACTTGGGAGCTTCACAGGTAAAATTTTAAACTGGCCTTCTGTAAACATAGGGCAAGGAGAGACCAAAGAAAAAGACGGGCCACTCCAGATTGGTTGGTGGCAGATTTAATAAGCAATACAAAGCTTGTCTTGTGCCGCTGCTAGAAGAGTAGATCTCAGCAAATGCCTGCCAGAATCTTAAAACTTTTATATTGAAGCCCTTAACTAGGTTCAATCGTGTATTCAATTCAGATGGTCTCAGTAACTCTGTACTATCTCATGGTTATGTCCTTCAAACAGCTCCTAAAGGCGGAATGGTCAGTAGAATATACAGTCTAAGGACAGAGAAGGGGTTGAGGAAGCTCAGATTGCCCTGCTCCAGCTCGCTGGTAAATCAATGGTAATATTCTCTCCAAGACCTCCTCCAAGAGGTGCTGATGAACTAGATGATCTGCTTTTTCTGTTTTAGCTTCTTCTAAGAATATGATCAACATCATTCTTAAAGGGAGATGAACTAAAAATTTGAGCAACCCTCCTTGAATAACTTTCCATCAAATAATGTTTTGAAAAATGAGTGAGAGAGCTTGAGATTGTATTCTAGCAAAAGAAGTCTTCAGTGCAACTAGTCCATGTTGCCATTTGAGCACGAACACTTCTTTATTAAAAAAGAAAAAAAAAAAAAAACAGAAGGTAAAATCATATTGTAGAAACCAAGGTGTATAGTAGAGACAGTTATCTAAATATAAGGCCATCCTGTCTTTGCTCTGTATTGATATTGCCAGGTATTTTCTACAGATAGGTATACTAAATACAGCCCAGAACACAGGCAAATTAGAGATCAAGTGTCCAACATTTTACTCCAAAAACAAAGAACTGCTTCTGGCAAAATAAACTCAATAGTGTATCCATAGAATGCCTACTGTTGAGCAACATAACTTCTAGATAGACTGCTTATGAAAGAACATCAAAGTAACCAAATGAGGTAAATTATTTTATGGCTTTATCTTTTATAAATGTCTGTCAAAGGTAATTGGCTCTGTTTTAGAATCAGTACTGTGTTTTTCTTGGAAAAACATTGGGGAGTAGAGTAAATTGTTTCTGAACAAATCAAATTCAAGCTGACAAAGTTATAATAGACACATTCAAAAAGTGATGTTAAATCATAAAAAACACATTTTTGAGAAAGAAAAGAAACATACTTTTTTACCCTTTTGAAAACTTAACTCTGCACCGGAAGACTGTTCCTACCAGTTGTCATTATTGCATTACCACTGAGATGCTGCTTTCCATGAACCACGAATGGTTCTGTAACCATAATTTTGGCCCACTTATTACTAACTGATTGTCACACAGGTAGAAGTTTCAAAAACAATATGTATATATTTTCCAGATGGGTGTTTCCTTGAGGTGATAAAGAGTGTAACAGGAGTAAAAGTTGTCTCTGAAGTCTGCCTGATCCTTGGGTAAATATCCTGAATATTCAAGATCAGACCAGTGCCAAGCAAGCAATACAGTTTGTTTGGGATAGCCAACCAATTGCTCTATACTTTACTTGGAATAGGGGTTTCCTTTTTGAAATGAAATAACCATACTCTTATATGGTCAATCGGGCCATGTCTGTTAAATTAATAAATATAAAATAATTAATGATAATCTATAAGTTTCTTTAGCAGCCTCGGACAGGGGGAGAAAGGAGGGAGGAAATCCTTCCTGGATGCGTTATTAAGACAAATATTTTATGATCATAATGAGGAGGACCATTAACGGAATCCACTGGAAAATTACACAGAATTTACAAAATTTAGGACCCCTTTATCTGCTTTTGTAGAACGAGAAAGAATGAGTCTCCAAGATATAATTAGAAACATAGAATTCCACATTCTCAACCCCTATGTTTTCCTTAATACCAGATTTAAAACCTTTAATCACATTATTCAATATGGTGTGTACTAGCTAATTTTTTTTTGATATATGCAAGAAGCATTAACTGTTATAGGGTCTCGTATTTTAAAATCTTATTTTTTCCATGATGTTTCACTAACCTCACTAAAATATTTGGGCCTTCTGGTGGTCCTTGTAAAACCAAGTAGCCAATGGAGTGTTGAAGGGAGACGGTATCTTGTTCATTGTTTCATCTCCAGAACATTTGGGTAGCAACAGTCTCTATCTATTGTTTTGGAACCATGAGCTAGTATGCTGGGGCTGATACTTGTTCTGACATTTTGGAATTTAGAATTATTTTAGTTTATCTGACAGTCAAGAGAAAAGAAATTTTATCCTCAAGACACCCACATGGAGTTTTACATGATCCTCTGCCAAAAAGCAGTCATGAACAGAGATTGAATACCAACTCATTTTCATCATTTTTCCCTAGCTTCTCTAGTTCATTCAATTTGTTCCAATAATACTCTGACATAAAAATTATCAGACTCAAAACAAGGGAAAAATAATCTTTTCTTTTTTAACTCAATCTGAAACATGCATTTTAAAAGTGGTATGGAGCAATAATGCATAGAATGGTTAACACTATGTAATCTATAATGTTATCTCTCTAAGTCAATACATAGATAACATTTCCCTTACATCTATCCTATGTAATATTGTACACCACCACCAAATACTAATAAAAAATGAACTTGCTGAGAAGTTTCCTATTAAGAAGAAGATATGTATTTCTCTGAATGCATGCCTTGCAGTGAAGCAATACTTTCATTCCTGCCCAAAGCAGAGCACTTTCAAACCTGACACCAATCTTGGTACTCAGAAACCTATAAATGATTATCTCAGCCATGGGCTGCATAAAATAAATTAAGTTTTAAAGATCATAAAAATAAAACCATGTGTCTAAACATATGGCATGCTCATTGGCAGTGTGAATGCTCATCATAAGAGAAATCTCATCTAGTTTGTCAGGAAACGGAATCAAATATTTCCTCTCATGCAAGCTAGAGAGCTCAATAGCAGTCTCCCTGAGGTTTATGGTGAATATACCCGTTGAAATACTTACTATCACTGACAGCACAGAGGTAAAAACCTAAACCATAAATGTGCAAAATAAAAATTCTAAAATCAATATTTAGAGGAAATGCAAACCTCAAATGGATGTTCTTACCCTACCAGGAAAAAAAAAATTGAACAATACTGGTTATTAGTAAGTTGGATGAAGACTAGAATAAAAATGGTGCCAGGCATTTAGCCACAAAGCATCTGTACATCTTTATATTAATGTTCCTTAAAAGTTTTAAAACCATCTGGTTCCACAGCTAAGTCAACACAGGAGGAAAGAAACTTGGAGTTCCACCTGTCATTTCTTAAATGTGTTGACCCTAAAAGTGTTACACAATATTTTTCACTTATATATCATTAGCCAGATCAAATCAAATGTGATTACTATTTTCCCAGGTGCATGGAAATAGAGCAAAACTGGATATTGGCATAAGACTCAATGATGTTATGACTAGATAGCACTTTGAGGCTGTGAAACTAGATAAATTCATTTTCTGCCCCAACAGTACCTAGCTACACCCTTGATTTACATGAAAGTAGAGTGGCTTCTTTGCAAAAGTATTTAAACTATGTCCACAATTGTATGTGGACCCAATGGACTTAAAGTAAATTGTGTATGTTGAAAAGAACTCAAACTGTGTAAGGAAAAATGAAAGGGAAGAAAGCATCTGGCATTTTTGAGTCAGTCTCAACAGTCAGGGCTAAGGATTTTAAGCAAAGGATAACTCCACAAATGGTTTAGTGATCATTCCATAACGAGCATGATATTTTTTTCTGTAAGAAAAATGCTTCTTTAAAAAAGAAAGTTTCTAGGGTATCATAAATTTCCACGGAGTCAAATGTCAGTGTTTCACATTTCTATATCAATAAGAATATTGCCTTATATAATTTCAGAGTAGTAGATGAGCATTTGCTCTTCCTTATCAATAATTCAATGGCAGTTGCTTATCACTACTGAGTCAGTATAATTTTAAATACATGAAAACGTGTAAAAATTGCCTTTGTCCCACATTTCTTCAAAAAAGAAACCCAGTTATATTTCTGTTTCTTTTTTCTTTTTATTTATTTATAACTCTTTTTTAAATTGCAAACTACCAGAATACAATCCTGAGAATAAAACAGAATATTATTTTTCTAAGTGTAAAGATTACAAGACATAGTCAAAAATGTATTTTCTCAAACTGATATAACGTTTAAGTTACAACTTTTTCTCTTAGAAAAAGAGATAAGATATATGTACCGCATGTTCATTGCAGCATCATTCATGGTGGCCAAGACGTGGAAACAACTGAAGTGTCCATCCACAGAAGATTGGTTAAAGAAGATGTGGTACATATATACGATGGAATATTACTCGACCATAAGAAAAGATGAAATACTGCCATTTGTGACAACCTGAATGGATCTTGAGATTATCATGCTAAGTGAAATAAGTCAGACCAAAAAAGTCAAGAACCATATAATTTCACTCATACGTGGGCTATAAAACTGAAAGCAACAAACAAACAAAAAACTCATATACACAGATTAGCAGTAATGAGAGGGAAAGGGGAGAGAGAAGGAGGGTGATCGAAGAAGGTAAATGGGGTCAAATATATGGTGATGGAAAGAGAACTGACTCTGGGAGGTGAACACAAAATGCAATATATAGATGATGTATTATAGAATTGTACACTTGAAACCTATATAATTTTACTGATCAATATCACCCCAATAAATTTAATAAAAATAAAAATAATAAAAGAGATAAAATAATCCTAAAAAAGGAAGTGAAAATAATCAAATATGTAAATAAATGATTTAATCCTCATAGTGAAATCTGTGTCTTGACTTTTCTAAAATATAATTTCATGGGAAAACAGCCCAAATTCTAACTTATTCCAGGCAATGGTAGCAGAATCTTTTAAATCAAAACACACACACAAAAAAATCTAGTCTCAAAAAATAAGGAGATTTATAACTCTTACTTTCTATTTCAAAAATCCGTGCTTTGCAATGACCTAAAGTTTCCAAATACCAAAGATGATATTAAGCTGAAATTTCACATGAGTAAATGTGTAAATAAATAAATAAATAAATAAAATGAAAATAAGTGCTAAATTTCTGCAAAGTATTGCAACCTTTATAGGATTGACTCTAAACTCTTTCTCCATAAAATTCAAGTGCTGCCATCAGAATTCAAATTATGTCTCCATGGAATCATAAATAGCATGATAAATACGCTAGTCAATTTGGGGTGTTTTTTTTTTGTTTTTTTTTCTCTTATAGACAATGTTTCGGAAAACAATTAGAAACTGAAGCTGAACAATAGTGTCTCAGAAAGAGAGGAACAGAGGGAGGAAGAAAGGAAAACTTCAATAACTAACAGTTCAGCACAATGATTTTCAAATGGCTTAATTTATAATTCATTCAAGATCATTTTGATTGACACACCATGCTGAAATGTGTTCTCTTTACAATAATGCTACATCTCAAAAATCTATATTACAGTCTTCAATATCATATCTTCTTAAAAATATGATGAAGTTTTATAATTAAATGGTACTTTTACAAAAAAGAGTTAAAGATTGAACAAAAAATTATATATGGGTTAAAATAAAGGAGTGATAGCTCCATTTGGTGACTATTCCTTATTATTCTTTCTTTCTTAGAACTGTAGTAAAGTTTCTTGTTATAGATCATTATAAAAAGTTATTTTCTCTGTGTTCTAACTGGAACAAATAGACTTAAATTAAAGCTCATGGGATTTAAGTTAGATATCTGGAAAGATCGGCTGACAGAGGGGTCTGTTAAGTTATGAATGTAAGCTTGGAAAATCTTTTTATCTGCTAGCCTTTAAAAGGAGTATGTAATGTTTGTTTCCAACTAAGTCTGCCTAAAGACAGAGAAGATAGACTAGCTGACATTTCTCAAAACCTTTCCTGCACTAATTTTTTTCTGATTTGGTGATTATGTAATTAGATCCTTTTCATAATATTTCCTTTATGGTTTTTTTCTGTATTCTTACCCATTCACCAGCATTCTTCACCATCCATGCAAGTTCATATATATATATATATATATATATATATATATATACACACATATATATATACATGTATATATATACATGTATATATATATATACACACATATATACACACATATATGTATATATACATATATATATAGCAAAAAAAGCTTCAGTTTAAAAAAAGGTAAAGAAATTCAATTATTTTAAATAAGTAAATTTATTCTATAGGGTTATATATATTTCCCAATAAGTAAAATTAATAAGACTTTCTGTGACTATCAATATTTAGGGATACATATGAATTCATACCTACCCTTTGTTAAAATAATTGAAAAGCCTCACTCATTTTCTATAACTCTGGGGTTTTTTTATTACCATTATTCTGCCTACTTGGCCATCCTATCCATAATTTTCAAATAATATATGTATGAATTGGGAGATTTACCTTTGCACTTCACAGTAGCTGATTTCCAGGGGCACCTGAGTGAATTTGTATACAAACAAAGTTGCTGCTTCTGTATTTCACTTGAGAAGCATGTTGGCAAATCTTTTATAACACTGAGTTGAGTTCGGCCTATTTAATTTGGTTTGGTCTCAGCTTTCATGAATTTTCTATTTGAGCCAGTGATTTTCAAAGCCCTTTTAGGATTTTTGTAACCTTCCATCAACCTTGGAAAGGAATTTTGTTTGCTAAATCCTATAAATTATTTTATTTTACACTCAGAGTGCTAAAAACTTTTACCAGGCAGTAAGATTAAAACTTACAGTCATTCAGCCTACATTTGATTTTAACAATTCAACTATTTTTTTGTATGTGATTGACTTAAATGTAAGCTATCATTCCAAGAGTTCTTGGGTGACCAATTGCAATGCAATTTGTGGTGGGAAGTTGTACTATTTCAAATAGCCTATGTAATCCTTTACTGTGATTAAATGCTTATTCCTGATCTAGGTAACTAAATCTATTCAAAAAAAAAATCTATCTGCAATCTAGAAGCTCATGATGAGTGTCTTTTTCTGTTTTTGAAATTTTATATAGCTGACGTATGTCATAAAGTCGATTCTTCCATCTCTTCTCTTCTAGTGAAATTATCATGCCCCCAGTTAATATTCCTTGCTTTCCCTCTCATAAGACCACAATGGCTCTTCTAATCTTTTTGTTTACAGTAGTTCCACCCTTATCCCAGTTTTACTTTCCTTGGTTTCAGTTACCCATGGTCAGCTGTGTTATGAAAATAATAAATAAAGAATTCCAGCATTAAATAATTCATAAGTTTTAAATGTACACCATTCTGAGTAGTGCGATGAAATCTCACACTGTCCAGCTCTCTCCCACCCAGAATGTGAATCATCACTTTATCCAATGTATCCAGGCTGTATAAACTACCCACCCATTAGGCACTTAGGTAGCCATCTCAGTTATCAGATCAACTGTCATAGTATTGCAGTGCTTGTGTTCAAGTAACCCTTCTTTTTCTTTATAATAGCCTCAAAGACATTCACATAACTTTATTACAGCATATTTTATAGTTATTCCCCTTTATTTATTATTAGTTATTGTTGTTAATCTCTTACTGTGTCTAATTTATAAATTAAATTTTATTATAGGTATGTATATATACAAAAAGTATATAGTATATAGGGTTTGGTACTATCTGCGGTTTCAGGCATTTACTGAGGGTCTTAGAATGCATCCCCCTGCAGATAAAGGGGGACTACTATGGTCCCCAGGCAAAAGGAGACAAGGACGAATGGCATATCCCTTTTTCCTCCCTCTGCAACCCTTTTCATCAAGCTCTACAACTCTTCAGCTTAGAATCTTAGTCCTGGGACCACACAGCTGTGATAAAAGGAGGGATAAATTGAGAGTTTAGAGAAGAAAGGGGAAAAGCCAAAGATACTAAATTTGCCTTAACATGCCTTTGTAGTTAGTGTCTTCTTTCACCAAATTTTCAATTAGTATTTCAACAAACAGCATAAGAGCACATAGAGGGAAAATGCAGATCTGAGCTTGATGCACAGCAAAAATAGGCAGTTGTGATGGTAATCGAGCAATTTGAGATTTGTCAATGAATAAGGGAACTGAAAAATCTGTATATACACAAGACCCTTCCAGGAGAGCATAGAGAGAGAGAAGAGTGGCTGGAGGAACAGCAGTATGAGTGGTAAATGGAAAGGAAGGAAGTGGTGTAAAGGAAGCCTAGGAGAGAAAAGATTGTAAAGAAGGCTTAGTCAATGAGTTCAAAGGCTTCAGGGAGCTCAACTAAAATAAGGCTGGAAAGTATCATTCTAGTTTGCCAGTTGGGAGCAATCTTAGTGAGAAGACTGGAAATAGAGAGTGTTAACCGTGAGGAATTGCATTAAGATAGTAATCCTCATATGAAATCAGCTAGGAAGAATTTTTCAAAATTTTCAAAATACCTCGTTCTCAAAGGAAATGTCAAAATGTAATATGGCAGAGAGAATGTGTGTTTTAAAGAAAGCTTTCTGTTCTAAAGTCTGTCTTCCTAACAAGATGAAAATTAATAGAAAGTAAAGGACTTGGGCCAGCAAGTGTATCTTATGTGCCAAGAACCATGACGTCATTAGAAAGAAAAGCAATAAAACCATAATGAAAGGGAAAAAGGAGATTTAGGAAGAGCTTGCTTTGTTGTTGTTCAGGATGAGAAAGATTGGAGAATGCTGCAGATCAAGAGCTAGTAAAAGAAGAGAAGCTAAAGAAAAATGATAGAGAAAAATTCTCGATGTCTTGCCATGTCCCTGAAGCAGTGAGAAGTGATAGGATCCAGAGTAAAAGCAGATGGGCAAGTAAAAATGTTTTCACACATGAGAAGACAGTTTAAGCAAGCAAATTTGCACAAAAACTGCTATACAGCTTCAATACATGCACACCTCAGAGCTATTGCTAGTTCAGTTCCAGACCAATGCAATAAAGAGAGTATCACAACAAAGTGAATTGTAATCTTTTTGCTGGTGGAGGGTCTTGCCTTCAGTGTGTAAAAAACACAACACCTGTGAAGTGCAGTAAAGCAAAAGGCAATAAAATGAGGTATGTCTGTTCTAATTTCCTCCACTTTGAGTCATATCTGTATTTGAAGAAGGAAAACAAAAGGATAGGCTGATGATAAGCTGATTATAGGCTGGTCTGCATAATGGATTTCTACCCATTGTTTCTCACTGGATTGCAGCATCTTAGGATCAGGGAAAGAGGCACTACTGGTTTCATTTGACATGATGCATAGAAGAAGCAGAGATGAAGTTCACAGCCTGGCTACCAATAACAAAATTAACAGGAGCAGTTCATATGCATAATCTAAGTATTTCATTAACTAAATGAAAGCGAAGCTATGAATTCCTGATGCAGCAGGCTTGGTGACAAGCATGGCTTCTGGAATGCCGCTTAGGGAGTGTACGCAGAAAGTGCTGACTGGTGTTTTATAACCAAAGAAAATATTTAGAGTAAATGTTTTTGTATTTTGTATGTTTGTAGTTGTCTGAGATATATCAGAAATCTTAAGGAAGAGGTAGAATGGCAAGTGTTGAAATTTAATGTTTTTCCCGTTAACACTAAATTTTTATTCTAGGGGGAAAACTCCCTCTAAATGATATTCCAAGATCTAGTATATCTTTAAATATGTGACTTTTGCCTATGAAGATATATGGCTTTGTGTCACGCGCAAGCCTACTCATGGGGAAAACTACTGATAGAATTATCAAGAATGTAAAAGTGCCCTCTAGAGGCAGGTCAAGCACCTTCTAGGTATATTATCCTTAAAATTCATACAGGTTGGGGTTATTGAGAAGAACACAACAAGGGGCTCCAGAAATGATATGTCATTTAACATATGTGTTTATTCAAAGTTCCCACACTGCAATCTAACAGACTACTTCAAGGGAGAGATGCTACTTCAGTTCTACTTATTTTAAAACATTAACTCATGTTTTCAGCCAAGTGGCAGCCCTGAATTGGCTTGTGATTACAGCATTCAACATTCTGTGTGCCATTTAAGTACCTTCAGCATCAATTTTGCAGCTGGCAAACTATTGCTATTTATGTTTTTACTGCATTTGAAATAATCTAGAAGTTATTTTACTTCCATTAGACATTAAGAAAAGAACCAAATGTAAAATCATTGCTTTGCCAATTTACTGTGAAACCCAAAGGAAATCTCTCAAATGTATCACTTACTGAATGTAGAAATGAAAAACAAAAGCAGTTCTTAGAACTAGTTAACATTTACTAGTTGTATATTACCAAAAGTATATTAAAGATTTTGAGACTTTTTGCATTTATAGTGCTATAAAAATAGCTGATCAAATATGTCATATATATATCAAGTATTATTAGTAATATTATATTCCCTTTAATCTTAACAACTCAGCAAGTTAAACATGATAGCTTTTTACACATAAAGAAACTTCATTAAGTTACATAACTAATTAGTAACTGCTAAAATTCTAATACAGATACTTCTGAATTCAAAGCCAATGCTCTTATATCCGCAAGTGAGTTATTTTAGGGATTCAGATATACATTTTTAAAACTTTTCAGCTAATACATATCTATTATATATACAAAGTAGAATTATAAGATTAGAGCTTGGATTCATTAAATTTCTGAATTTTCTTACCTACTAATGTGTGAGATATGACAAAGTACAACATGTGAAACTTCAGTGCTCTGATGATCCGTATAATCCTAAGCTTCTTAGGCCACTCACTGAAGCACAGCAAATCGCTTCTCATCCCTCCATCTCTCCTGAGTTTTGTTTTCCTCTTTCTGCTTGCGCCGAGCATTGTTGGAGGAATATTTAGAACCATAAAGATTTGACCCACTACACATTTATCCTATTAAGCATCATTGTGATCCTGAATGTTACTTGCCATCGTTTTATAACACCTTTAAAACATTTTCCAGGGCCCTCAAACACTTTAAGATTGACTTTTACTTGAAGCCTCCCATTCTGCACCTTTCCACTCTACATTGGCTCCTTCACTGATCATAAATTCTAAGCGCCAGCTTTTACCTTTTTCTTTTATCTTTGTCAGCAATTCAGTTTGTTCCTCTCCACTGAATTCTTCTGCCTCAGTTTACTCATAGCTGTAGGTATTCTGGTAAGCGAATAATGATCTAAAGATGTCCGCATCCTAATCCTAGTACCTGTGAGTGTTACCTTACATGACAAAAGGATGTGATTAAGTTAAGGACCCTGAGATAGGAAACGTATCCTGAATTTTCCAGATGATCCCAATGTGATCACATGGATCCTTAAAGATGGGAAATAAAAGCAGAGGAAGGTCAATGAGGAGATGACAACAGAAGTAAGGTCAGAGCAATGCCCTGTCAGAAGGACTTGACTTGCCTTTGCTAGCTTTTTTTTCAGTTTTCACACAAACTTCTTTTGTATTTCAATGTTGTTTATTGAGGAGTGAGAGACAACTGCCAGACATGCCAACAACACTTCACATTCAAGGGATAGAAGGTGAAACGCTTTTCACACTGAGTCACTGCATAATCCTTTTGGAGAAAAGCACTGAAAAGGACATTAAATATGACATCTTCATGCTTGTTTTTGTCTTCCAATTTTTGGATCTATTGGCAAACCAGTAGAGCCTTTGCTAGCTTTGAAGATGGTGGGAAGAGGCCAAAAGCAAAGGTGGCCCCTGGAAGCTAGAACAGGCAAGAAAATGGATCCTTCTCTGAGCCTATAAGAGGAAATGCAGCCCTGCTGCCACGTTGATTAGCCCCATAAGGCCCGTGGTAGAATTCTGACCTATAGAACTGCAAGTATTATTTTAAGTCACTAAGTTTGTGATAACTGTTACAGCAGCAATAGAAAACTAGTACAGACTTCATCTATCTTAGGAGAATATTTATGGATGCTTCCAACTCCTGTAGCTATTATCTTATTTCTGTAACTCCTACGTTTCAGAGCTCCCTATCTTCTTAATAACGTGCTCCCTATCTTCTTAATAACATGAACTTTTTATTCTCACCAATTAAAAAAAATTTTTTTCCCTCGTGGAGTCCCTTAAAAGGCAGTTTTTTACAAACCTGATGGATATTTCTCTCCTTACTTCTTTGACATCTTCACATTATTTGATCCTGTTGACTTCCTCTTACATCTAGAAATTTCTTTCCTTGGTTTTTCTGCTCTTTAACAGGCTCCTCGTTTTTCCCTAGCCTACTGAGGCAGAGACTATTTTGATTACTCAAGACAGTGTGGCCACCTTGGTATCCTCTGGGAAATACTGAGGCCAGTAGTCTCCTGTTTCTCCTTCCAAGCACTTCTTCACTCTTCAGCAGGGTGAGAAAGGCTCTTTACCTCACTCTGTCCCCAAGCGCTTTACTTTGCTGTCATCTAACCTCAGGTGCTTTGCATTTACTTTAAGATTTTGAAACTAGGGCACCTACAATGATGGAGAGTCTGAGAATTTAAAGGTAGTTTCCTAAATTAATTTTGCCTTCCTTCTAAGAGAGCTGAATCAACTAGATTATATCTGAGAAGAAAATTTTACTGATTTGGGTTTATCTTCTGTCTTATTAAACTACAATTGAAGACTGTAACAAGTAGAGGAATTTCAAACAGAAAGAGTTCTGGGTAATCTACAGACTAGATAATAATTCCTGAGTCTTTGAATTAGTCATTCAGTCATAGTGGATTTTGTTGGCAGTATATAGTCAGTAAGAAAATAATGTTTCTAAATAATACAAAGCAATTGGAAACATGCTAGTCATTTAATGCCAAGCAAAACAATAAGCATTGAAAATGTGTGACTACAGATACGTAAAATAATCCTAAAAGCACACAGAAAGATACTTAAAGAAAATTATCCCAAATGTTAGCAAGAGTTGTGTTCTAGTACTACAGTTTTCTTTAATATTTACATATTACGGTGGTATTTTTATTTTTAAGGAAAGATTGATTTTAAAACACAACCAAAATTCAAATGGAATCTCCTGTCTGGTAAATTGCTCTCAGCTGCATAACCATGGCCCTCCTCCATGGCCCCTGAAGCTTAACCTGTGTCACTCATTTTATTCCACTAGGTATGCTAAGAAGGAATTTTGAATAAACATCGTGGTTATCCCCATGCTATTAATCCTTTAAGAAGCAAGACACACGTTGAATTATTTTTTATCCCATCCAGACCAATCTTATGTGCTTTTTCAGATATGCTGTCAGCACTTTTACAAATAAATAGCCAATTGGGGTGGCCGGATGGCTCGGTTGGTTGGAGCGCAGGCTCTCGGTATTGGGGTTGCTGGTTCGGTTCCCACATGGGGTGATTCGTTGTGCCCCCTGAAGCTGGAGAGTGGAGGCGGCAACTGAACTTGGAGCTGGGAGGCGCCCTCTGCAGCTGGATTAGGGGGCAACGGCAGCTTGGAGCTGGTGGGCCTTGGGGAGGCATGCTGTTCCCCAATATTCCTCAATGGTATTAGAGGGGAAAAAAGATAATCATTAAAAATAAATAAATAAATAGCCAATTAATGAGATGTTTTAATGCTTAATGATTCAAACAATAAAATATCACCAACATGTAATAATTGAACAAAATTTGCCCTTTTCTCATTTGCAACCAGAAATGTATGCTGAAATATTCATCTTTTTAAAGATCAGTATTTAAATATTTAAAAAGTCACCAAATAATCTCTACACAAGTGAAAATAAGTTACAAGAATTACATGTAGAAGAAATTTTATCTTCTAGACAAAAAACCCACCATGACTACTGAAATAACATGATAAATATGGGCTAAATAGCAATGACAGATGCAGGCACTTTCTAAAATAATACAAAATGAGGATTTCAGGGAAGCATAATTTAATTTGCATCCCTAGGGTATATTTTCATTTTCTTGTCAAAGAATTTACATTCATAACCTGCCATGCACGATTTCAATAAAGAGAGGTTTGGGATGTTTTGTTTCTTTTTTTTTCCTTTTTTTTTTTTTTAACCAGGAAGCATAGAACAATAACTTCAGAATGCTGACCACAGTAAGCAAATCATTTGAAATGTTTCCCTTGTCATGTTAACCCAGTAAATAATCCAATTTGCAAATTCCAGAGGTTTTTTAGATTACAGTGGTACTAATGTTTTGGACCATAAGTCCCTGTTGGCTCACACCTTTTCAAATAAGTGTTACTGTAGTCGCTACCCTATTTCTCCCTTCCCACATAAACACTTGCACACATTGAAACAATGAGACTCCTGGTTTACCCATAATCTTTCTTAATCTTTTTTTCTTTTGTTCTGCTTCTGTTCTCTAGCTGAATGAGAAAAAGGGAGCTGTTTTACTGGGGATTTTTGTCTCCTTTTGCCTTTGAAAGGATTTTTTTTTCTTCTGTCTTCATTTTAGTATAGCTTTTTTTTATATAGAAACTGAATATTACTTATATTTCCTTTGAAATTGCCTTTTTAATTTATTACATTGAGGTGTGTTGATTTCCTTCTCAAGTATGCATGTAGCTAAACATAGTCTACAAATGTTCTGCTAAAAGACTAGCCTGCAGTACTGTCCAAACATGATCCTTCATCATTTATTTTAACTGGTGTTTTGACGTCTTCAGTTAAACCCTCCCAAGTAGAACACATTGTTCATAATCCTCTATAGCTATACTGTCCAATATCCTAGCCATTAGCCATGTGTGGCTGTTTACATTTAAATGTAAAGTAATTATATTTAAATAGAACTTATATTTTAGTTTCTCCACCATATTAGCCACAGTTCTAGAGCTTAATCTCATGTGGCTGGTGGCTGTCACATTGGACAGAACAGATATACAGAACATTTCCATCATCTCGTCAAGTTCTATTGCACGACACCACTTTAGATGAAGTTTTATAGGGTGAGAAGCTAGAAATCTAACCTGGCCTTCTTGAAGTGTAAGAAGCCAGAGTTTTGTTTGTTCCTTTACTTAAATTGGTGAATGCAAAATATACTAGGTAGAATGTGTTGATTATGTATGTGGATGGAAAATGAAACTAACCTCTTAGGATTTATTTACCTATAAGACAACAGCACACAAAAGGGAAAACAAAATATCTAAGCTATGACGTAGTTACATTCCCTGTTCCTGATTAAAACTCTGTCTGACTTTTGTAAATAATCCGTGGTACAAATGAGGTTCATTCAGTCCTAACTTTATCACATACCCACAACGTGCAAGTTGACAATTTGCACATTTTGTTGCTTGGGGAAAAAAATCAAGAAAACTCTCTCCCTTCTAAATAGGAAGATAATCATGTACTCAAATATGGTGTGAACAGGGGCATACCCAGGCTTTGTGGGGCCTTGAAACTTATGCAATTTTGAAATTACTGAAAAACACAAGAACCTCCCAATATTGCAAATATATAAAACTATGATTATGTGAACATATTGCCAAGGCTGCTCCCAGAGTTTTGGAAGAAGGTGTAAGTCAGGATTCCTGAAGTTTGAGCTTCATGAATTTACTGTAAAGCCACTTCTGAGTATGAAATAGAATGTAACAAAGGGCTGTGTGCAAACAGCAGGAGAGAATAACAATAACTGAAAGGACTAGAGATGGCATTTTCATAGAAAAAGAACTGAAAGGCAACACTTCATATTGTTAAAATGATAGTGTTTCCTCTTGGCATGAGGAATGTGTGAGGACAGAAAGGGCTGGTTCTGTAGTTGACTTTTTATTTTTCTATAACTTTTATAGTGAAAATATACTCTTGTGTACCTTGTGTGTTGTCAGCCCACTTTTCAACACACACACACACACACACACACACACACACACACACACACACACAACACAGAAAGATGATGCTTCAACCAGGCATTGAAGACTAGCTTCATAAGAAAAGATGGGAGAGTGTCTTAGTTCAGGTTGCTATAGCAAAATACCATAGACTAGGTGGCTTAATTAGCAGACATTTGTTTCTAATAATTCTGGAGGCTTAGAGGTCCAAGGTCAGGATACAGCATGGTGAGGTCCAGTGAGAGTCTTCTGTCTAGCTTGCAGGTAGGTAGCTGCCTTCTTGCTGTGTACTCACATGGTGGTGGGGGGGGGGCGGGGTTGGCCGGAGGAGGCAGAAAGATTGGTTCTCTTCTTATAAGGGCACTGGTTCTATCATGAGGATCCTATCCTTATGACTTCATCTAAATGTAATTATTAGCTCTCAAAGTCCCCTCTTCCTAATACTATCATATTAAAGGGTTAAGATTTCCGGGCCAGCCCGGTGGCTCAGGCGGTTAGAGCTCCATGCTCCTAACTCCGAAGGCTGCCAGTTCGATTCCCACATGGGCCAGTGGGCTCTCAACCACAAGGTTGCTGGTTCAACTCCTTGAGTCCCACAAGGGATGGTGGGCTCCGCCCTCTGCAACTAAGATTGAACATCTTAGTTCAGCTGCCGCTGAGCTCCCGGATGGCTCAGTCGGTTGGAGCGCGACCTCTCAACCACAAGGTTGCCGGTTCAACTCCCGCAAGGGATGGTGGGCTGTGCCCCTGCAACTAGAAAATGGCAACTAGAAAACGGCAACTGAACCTGGAGCTGAGCTGTGTACCCTCCACAACTAAGACTGAAAGGACAACAACTTGACTTGGAAAAAAGTCCTGGAAGTATACACTGTTCCCCAATAGAGTCCTGTTCCCCTTCCCCAATAAAATCTTTAAAAAAACGAAAAAAAAAATAAAGGGTTAAGATTCCAACATATGAATTCTCAGGGAACCCAAATATTCAGTCCATAACAGAGAGGGTCAATCCTGAAGAAAGGACTAGAATTTGCAAGGAATTTGCAAGGATATGAAATGAAAGGTGAAGAGAATGTTGGAGCATCTCTTATAAGGCAGGCTGTGTTCATGCCTCTGTGTTTCCATATCACAAAGTTCTCCACACAGTATAACATAAACCCCATCCACAATCTCATTTTAACATTTTAAAAAGAAAAGAAATGGTAAATGTATAAAATATATTTGAACTTAAAATATAATATTATAATTAACTCAGCTACATAAAATGAGAAAACAGGTCATTAAGCCAGAAACAAAGTAAACTATGTACTCTTAAAAATACGTTTTTCAGTCTCCATGTCAGGCTGGGCCCTTTTCAGGTGTTTGTGTTTCCTTTTTTGACATGAAGTAAAGAGATACAAAAAAAAAAAAAAATACTGCAAGTTTCAAAGTTTAGCTGAGTGGCTATTTTGGAAAAAGAGTATTACAACACTTTTCTCTGGGAATTTTTAAAAAATTTACAGGAATATATATATACACACACACACACACGTATATATATACATACACACACACATATATATACATATATATATATATATATATATATATATATCCTGTGAGTTTCATGTTTTTCTCTGGAGATGCTTGCTTTATAGTTTGATTAGTTCTGAAAGTCGAGAGTCTAAATAAGCATTATAAATCAAAACAAAGTATTCCAGCTTGCAGGTCTTCTAGAGAGTTCCTGCTGAAAAAGCCTAACAAAGAATAGCTCAGTGTGTCACTGTAACCATAGGAACTGCCTAGCAGAGTCTCTTAATTCAAGGTTTAAGTGAACAACTTCAATTGTTTTTCTTCTGGAACACTGATGTTTCTCAAGCAGGATCAAAATTTTGACTATTAAAAGTCACTCTACCAACATTTGTGAAGCACTTACTTTACACAAGACACTCTCCTACACTGAGAATACAAAAACAAAAAAAACCATAGTCCAGCTCTCTAAGAGCACTCCCAGTTGGAGAGCAGAGGCTGAACAGGCAATTACGGAATACAATGAGAAATTCTGTGATAGAGACTGGCACTCTCTCTTTCTAGGACAAGGTGTACTAGTGAGCTCCATGAGGCAATAAAATAAGTAAACCTGGGGCAAAGAAGTATTCATGGGAAAATTATAATTAATACATGATGCTGATGGTATTTTTCTTGAATATTAAGCCTGACTATCATAATTTTACATATTTATTGTATATCCATATTTTTGTAAGACATTGCTTTTAGTTCATAATTGAAATTAACTATTTGGACAAATTTCAGTATTTATTAAAAAACGTCACGTTTCCCTGAAAGCACCACTAACTCTAGCTGCTCCCACCAATTCTATTCAAATGTAGAATTGCAAAACATTTTTTCAGCTTGACAGATTTCCACAAAATTTATGTGTATTGCAAATGGCATATGTTTTGCTTTAGACTCAGCCCCTTCCCCTTCATCCATTGGAAAACCAACTCCACCAAAACAAATTATGATTTTTGTCATTTTATTAATAATATTTGTGGTAAATTAGAAGCATCACTTTTCATGGATCACAGTATTTCATTAGAAAAAAAAAAATTCCATGAGGTATGAATCTTCTCCCAAGACACTCATCTTGGGTACCAATCATGGTGTTTTCCCTTTCTTCTGACCCAGCAGGCAGCATACCACAGCCTAACCTTACTCTCTCTTTCTCCTGTTCCGTACGAAATATCTTCATCCTGACATGTAGGAAACCAGAATGCAGAATACTTATAAATCTTAAAGAGGGCTTCTCAAATATTATCTGCTAGGATAACTTCTTCCATATCATTATAGAAATATAAGGCCTAATTTAATTAAACTCCCTAAATACATAGGACTATATAATCTTAACTCTGACACTATATAACTCTAACATTATTAGAAGAAATAATAATAATAGCTAATATTTTATGAATATTTACTATATGCCAGACACTATTCTAAGTTTATATAAATAACGTTTATCTAAGTAGTTACTTACACAATTTACCCTTGAACAGCATGGAGGTTAGGGGTGCCAACACCCATGAAGTCAAAAATCCATGTATAACTACAGTCTGCCCTCTGCATCCATGGATTCCCAACTACAGTTTGAAAATATAGTTTTCTATAAGTAATGTCATTTAGTCCTCAATTAATTTTATGATCTACATACTATACCCACATTTCTAATAAATCCACATTGTATTATATCCACATTAAATAAATCAGAAAACTAAAGCACAGAGGCTAAGCAATTTGCCAAAGTCACTCAGCTAGATTGGTAGAGCTGAGACTTTAACCAGAGACTCAGGTTCCAAAGAACAATGAATCACTTTATCATAGTGCCTCAGCCGATAACTAAACACTTAGCTATATTCTAATTTAGTAGGGGATATTTACAGGCAATTACACAGATTCACAAGGCAAATGTTCAATATATAGCACTTCTGTGTAAGAAAAGGGGCTTCAAAGTGTAGCTCTGAATCTTTGCTCAGAAAAATTAGATGTTGAACTACATAAGTAGTCTGGGTAAATAAGAACCAGAAGAAAACATCCACAAGATTTCCTGCAATCTATAATACTTGTCATTAAAAGACACGCTCGTTTTCATTGTCCTTATGCCATTTAACTCATATGCGATAGCTTACAATTAAAGCAAGAATGGTGCTTTTAATTTTTTTTTCTCTTCCAAGATCTCACAAAATAATTTTTCACAAGTGAAAAAAATCTATAAATACAGTGAAAGGAAAGACAGATGAAGATAAAAGTGAAGTTATGGGAAAGGAAAGAAAGTAAACATAAGCATAGTTGGCATTTGTTCAACAATATTTTTAGATCATCACTCTCAAAAACCTTTATGATTTAGAGTTTAGAGGGACATGATTTTTCTAAGGTGCTTATATCTCCCACTTTTTCCTTTCAGAATGCCACTTGGTATAAATTACTATTCATAAGTTTTTTATAATGACATGAGCTGAAAAAATAAAACAGGATGAAATTAAGATTGAACAATTTTACTATTTAGGCCAAGAGTTAATAAGAGGTTCACCGAGGACAAAGGGAAATGTAATTGGATAAAGTGAGATTTTGAGAATTGTCCTGTATATTGCAATTATACTCGGTGCTTTTAAAAACACAATGGTAAATATACATAGCTTTTTTCCTTTTACAATGCATATTCATATACATTTTTGATGTGTTTCTCAGAAGAAACTTATAAAATATTCTTTGAGGACATCAAGGAATAACTGAATAAATGGAGAGCAACTCAGTGGGAAACATAAATATCACAAAGATGTATATTTCCCCAAAATTAATCTAAATATTAAGTGATACTGCAGACAACTTTCCAACAATGTTCCTTATGGACTGCACAATCTGATGTTCAGATACGTGTGGAAGAGTCATAGGTATTATATTGCCAAGGCAGATCAGAATATGAAAGAGAAGAAAACATCCCACCAGCTCTCAAGATTTTTATAAAATTATTGTGATTTGGAAGGAGGGAAAAGGTGATATTGATAAAAGAATACGTAAAGTTGGTGAGCTAGAACAAAGACCTGTACATTTATGGAAACATGTTATATAATTGAGATGATATTACACATCAGTGGGATTGATTCAAAAAATTATTTGGGGGCAGACACTACCTAGTCCAGGGCCTCGCAGTTTTGTTTTTCTGTGCTTCCAGACCTGAGCTCACTGCCACAACCACGCTGTGCCAAATCCTCGTTCAGGCCAGGAAGCATCCACGCTGGATCCCCCTGTTTGTATTTATTGGAGCTAGAGGTACTGGAGCAGCACTGTATGTCATGTGCCTAGCGTTGTTCAATCCAGATGTCTGTTGGGATAAAAAGAATAATCCAGAACCCTGGAACAAACTGGGTCCTAATGATCAACACAAGTTCTACTCAGTTAATATAGATTACAGCAAACTGAAAAAAGAACGTCCACACTTCTCAATGAAATGTTTCACTGTAAAGTTGCTTAGAATGGAGGTCTTCCAGAAGCCATCCACACAATTTTCCATTTAACCAGGAATATTCCCCCTCCAAACGCATGAAATCATGTTGATACATTATGTTGCAGTTTACACTGATTAATAAATATCTGAAACTTGAAAAAAAATTATTTAGGAATAACGATTATTTCCTGTGGGAAAACAATAAACATATAACCTTATATCAAGCAAAGCAAAATTCACAATTCACAGAATAAGAAATAATAATGTCCAAAAGATATTTGAAAACATGTTTATCCTCAACAGTAATCAAAGAAACAAGTCATAACAAACATGAGATCCGTTTCACACTGATCCGAATCAGATTGGCAAAATTTGGAAAGTCTGATAATACTCAACTGGGCAAGAATGTAAAGACAATGGAAATTCTTATACACGGGTAGGAACATAAATGAGCATGATCACTATAGAGAACAATTCAAGATCTAATAAGATTGGAAACACAAGCTCGATGAGCCAACGACTCCAGGTCAATACACTGTTGAGGACCGCTCCCACACAGGAGCAAAGATCCAGTGTGAGACTTTCTGTGGAACGTTGTTAGTGATAATAGAAAAAGGAAAACAAAGAAAATGCTCATCAATTGTTCCCTTTCATTTGGAAAGCACATATATTGTTCCTTCTGTGTGCTCGCACTATTTAACAGAGTTTATAACTTATTTGATCCTCCTAGCAACTCCACGAAGTAGGTACTCATATAATTCCTATTATGTAGGTGAGAAAAACGAGGCACACAGAGGTTAAGTAACTTCCTCAAGTTCCCACAGCAATAAATGGTATAGCCAGGGTACAAACACAGATGGTGTGGCTCCAGAATCTATGCTTTCTCTTAAGCTATGCTATGCTATGCTGTTTCTCATGCATTGGAAAATTAAATAATATCTGTTATAAGATTGTATATATTATCAAGAATAAATCTTCAAAACTACAATGAGGAGGGACAAAGCAAGTTTCAGGATAGTATATATACTTGGATAGCATCTATATAAGTTTTAAAAGTTGTAGGCACACAATATTTTTTCTTCATTGACATAGATGTACATTCATGTATGAAACTGAAAGAATTCATATAAAATTTATAAAGTGACTGATTCTGGGAGATGGGAATAGACTAGAAACTGGGGACAGGAGACTAAAGAGACTTTTAAGTTTATATTTAGCATTATATTAATGAGCACTTTAATGAAATGTGTGTGTGTTTGTAAACTCCAGTATGTTTGTGAAGACCGACTCCAAGAGGTTGTGGCTTGCTCAAGGTCAGAGTTAGAAAATAGAACTAGAAATCAAACTCAAGGTAGAGTTTTATATTCTAAGTCTAGAGTTTCTTCTTTTTAAACTTTGCTTAACCAGATATTTGCTGCACTTGGACATAAGCTGTCCAAAAGCAGTTAGAAAAAGAGATTACTTATAATGAAATGTAATCTATCTCTACATTGAAATTTTTCCCTGTTATTAATTTATCTGTTAACTCATGCAACAATATTTTTGCACCAGCCATTAATTATGTCTAGATGCTGGACATAGGTTGAGAACCTAATGAACTATGAACTCATGATCCCTGATTTACAAAACCAGGGCTCTAATCGATATCAGCAAAAGGAAGTGGTAAAGCTAATAATTATTCATTGTCTGAGCTTCTGGAAGAAAATCTTTATAAATCTGACAAGGAGTTATCTTTACATATTTCTTTCTTCTTAATGCTATAATAATAATTTCAAGCATTATTATTGTTATTAGTCTCTGTAATTATGTAACAATCGTGATATCTCATGCCTAACTCTCCAGAGAGAAGAGGAGAAATCCACTGGGAATATGATGTGAAAGATTAGACCAAATGGTCTTGATAAATTTTCTATTGTAATTTTAAACAAAGCCCTAGACACCATCTGACTAATTGCAGATATTTCTGGAAAGCTTGAAGGTCTCCAAATAATTAGGTTGAGAAGAAGGAGGAAATCAGTCAGAAAGTTGATATCTCCCTGGACACACTGTTACACACTGGCAAGTGGCCTGCAGGCCTCAGGGTGCTGGCGTTGTGAGACCAGACGGCCCATCTTAGAAGCTAATTTGGTCTCACAAGCAATGGCATGTCTAGCCAATTTGCGAAAGCATGTTGGCCATGAGAAGCATTTCAAAGCAAGGTTCACAGAGAGAAGAAAGAGGAAAGTGGAAATTAAATTGAAAACATCTTTGTTATAAAGCTGAACAAACAACAATTTTAGATGCACTAACCAAAATGCTCTGTCATTCTTCATCAGCAACTGTTACAGTCAAATTCCTTTGCTAAAGTACAAAAAAGTGTCCAAGGAACTAGTAAATCTTTATTTGCCTCATTAAGTCTGCTGAAAAGAAAACCAAAGTTGATAAAGGCATCCTATGAAGATCTCGCTATCATTAGCATTCTCATCCAGCAAACAAATCTGATACAGTAAAAGAAACATCAATGTAGTATTTTTACATTTAAGGAAGATATAATGATAAATACCAGTATTGACAGCAGACAGGATATGTTTTACTATAAGATCCAAAGGGAGGAAAAAAGTTCTTCCTTGCCAACAGTCTTCATTTTTTTATTTGAAATACTGAATTTCTTGCATAGATCCATTTCTTCCTATTTAGAATACTGATACTGGCTTTTGTAACAGCCACTCAAGAGTAATATAGAGATCTGGCTTTTATACCCAACAGTTTCAATACATACTATTATAGCCTATATTCTAGAGTCTTTGTATATTTCAACATGGGTGTATTAGTTTCCAAGAGCTGACATAACAAACTAACACAGATTCAGGCTTGAAACATCAGAAATTTATTTTCTCACAGTTCTGGAGGTTAGAAGTGCACAATCCAAGTTTGACATGGCCATGCTCCCTTTGCAGGGACTAGAGAAAAATCTTTCCTAACCTCTTCCTCACTTTTGGTAGTTGCCAGCAATCCATGGGGCTCCTTGGCTATTAGCTGTATCCCTCCAATAGCTGTCTCTGTCTTCATATGGCTTTCTCCCTTCTGTATGTGTTTGTATGTCTCCAAATCTCCCTGTTGTATAAGAGCACTAGGCATCGTGTTTAGGGCCCATCCTAATCCAGGATGACCTCATTTTAACTTGATGATATCTGCAAAGGCCCTATTTCCAAATAAGGACACAGGTACCAGGGGTTAGGACTTGAGCATATCTTTTTTAGGGGACACAAGTCAGCATGTTACAATAATAGGGTTATACGCATGTCTGGATTTTTCTGAACCCAGAAGGCAGGAACCCATGAGGGAAATGGCTTTGAGAGCAATAGCTATCGATTCAATTAACAAATGTAATCGTGGGTTTACAGGGAAGGAAATCTTTCCATATGGTTATATAAAACAAAAACAGACATGCAACCCCATGAATCCTATATCCCACATATAAAAAAGTACAGAGGTGTATATACATCCATGTCAAACAGCAAGACCCTACCTAGCAGGTCACAAAATATTATACTTAGACGCTGGAAATAAATTCAAGGGATTGCAGTGGGGAACGGGAAGGAGGTCTATTATGTCCATTTCACAAAAAAGGAAACTGAGGAACAGAGAGGCTACATAAACCATTCAAACTCAAGCAGCTAATAAGTAGAAAGACTGGAATTCAAATTTTGTCAGTCTGGCTCCAGAGTTCTTATGTTCTTCAAAACTATATTTCTTCTTAAAGAAATACTTCAAAGGAAATTATTGTAGTCTTACTACCAACACAATATCAGCTACTCCTTGTAAGCTAATCCACACATGTGCATTTGCCAAGACCTTTCCTGGGTGTCTAATTCCCAAGGAAAATCTCTTAAGATATTCTGTGATAGTAGAAGTTCAATATTCCTGTTCCTATATTTCTCAACCTGTCTGTACCAGAGACACAGCTGATGAATGCTTTCAGGTCATGTTGTAAATATCTGGGCACAGTTCTACTCCAGACAAGCCAATTACTTTCATGTACCGCAAAGTCCCATGACTCAAGACGACTGTGCCTTGTCTAAGCTATTTATCCTATAAGGATTCATCACCCTTTTCCTTTTGCATACCTCTTTATAAAATTACTTTTAAATATGTTCAACAATCAACCATGAGCTCCTTCAGGTCCAGAACTATGTTTTTGTTCTCTCCATAAGCCTGGAACCCAATTCAGACCTGGCACATGGTAAGGGTCCAATAATTAAAAAATGAAACGCTAAATAAGTGAAATTAACACTAAATATTAAATAAAGAAGAATCCTTATAATCTATAAGAAAATCCGAGTCATATTGTTTTAAGAGATGGTATCCAAACTAAATAATTTTGAAGATAGAGGTTTGAAAAGTCCCTCTTCTACCATGGAAAATTAGGCTTCCTTGTCAGACAGTTGCTCTAGTAGGATGTTAAAAGCACTAATTTCAGTTGGAATTTCAGGTGCAACTGATAAGATAACTGATAAAAATAATAGATGCCACATTCTAACTACGGTGCAAAATTAATATTCAGGACTTACAAGAGGAGATTGTAGGAAAAAGAATTGTGATCTTATATTAAATGGCCATCCTCTGTAGCCCAGAGATTGGAGAGCAAAGAAAAAAAGAGCCTGAAATTTCAGAAGGATTTTTCAAAGGAGTTGTTGGTACCTTATGAATTCCATTTTTCTCCAAAGGTAAATATGATGAGGGGACGTACCTCATCCTTTTGCCTAAAATCTAGAAAGAGAGCTTTCAGGAGGATGGTTAGTAAACCTTATTATACTTCATTTACACTTTGGAGGACATTGGGGACTGATGGCTAGCTCATTCTTTGGACATGTGAAAAGTGAGGTACAGTTTGGCTAGCTGCCTGTGTGATTAATGAGTGCAGAAGAGCTGGTTGTTGCACCTGGAAGGAATCTGCACTCCCAGCGTGCATCAGGGCAAAAATGGGTCACATAAGGGAGGGGAAGAAAAAAAAAGCATGAGGCTACCTTAAGGAGTAATTGGAATTCAAGGATGGAATGTCCATTTAACTCAGAAAAAAAGTCACATTATTTATGAGTCCACATAATCTGAGTTGTCCCTCCCAAAGCCCTTGCCCTTATTTCTACCACCTTCTTCTCCTATTCCTTCCCTTTGTTCACAGTGGCTTCTTCTACCTTCCTCTTCTGCTTTAAGGCATTTTCACAGGCTGTTCTCCCAGCCATTCACAGGACACCTTCGCTGACTTACTTCAAGCCCATGTTAAAAGTTCAGTGTATCAGCCAGCTATCGCCAACCACAAATTTCAGTAGTTGAAAGCAGCCACAGTTTGTTATTGATCATGATGATGTGGGTTGGCTAGTCTAACCTTCTTTGTGCCAGCTCAGCTGGAGCTGGACGGTCAAGAATGAACTCAGGTGGATGGCTTTCAGCCTCAGCTGGGACCTTAGCTAAAACGATTTGGAAAACTGAAAGCTCGGTCTCCACTTGGGCTCTCATCCACCAGCAGGCAAAATGAGGCCTCTTCCCTTGGTGGTAGAGGATCCCCTAGCAGCAAGATAGGGAAAACTCCGATGTCCAAGCATTTTTAAGCCTTTGCCTGTTTGCCGAAGCAAATCTCATGGCCAAGCCTATTTTCCAGAAATGGAGAGAGGGATTCTACTTCTTGAGCAGCAAAGTCACATTGCAGAGAGGTGAGCATACTGGAATAAGAAGAGTTGCAACTTACTTTGTCAATAAGAAATACAGTGATCTCTCTATTTAAAATAGAATCTTAGCCCCATCCAAACAATCCTGACCCCCTTAACCTGCTCTACTTTTTCTTGTTTCCACAGTATACGCTACATTCGAACATACTTTGTTATTTACTTATATTTATTATCTGCTGTTCTGCCTCCTCCTTTAAGTTATACGTTCCCACGGTAGAAATCTTTCTTCACTAGCAAATCCCCTTAGAAGAGTTTCTGACACATAATAGGGACTCAATAAATATTATTTGAATGAATGAGCGAAAGACCCATCAACCATCTGACACCAATGGGAACCTCATATTCAGCCAGAGAAACTATTCAAATCAAAGGTAATGCAGATAGAAAATCCCCATCAATGGGGAGGGCTGAGGTCAGAGTGATCTCTGAAGAATCTATTAAACACTAGCCCAAGAGATAAAGTTCCATTTTAAAAGCAAGCAAACAAACAAAACAACAACAATAAATCTGAGAGTCTGGCACCAATTCATGCCAGTATTAGTGGAGTAATAATTTCCTTCCTTTTAAGAATTAGGAGCATACATCAGTGAAAAAGAGGAGGCCAATCAGCCTCTTCCCCTCCTCTCCCCAGTAAGGCAATGGCTAATCTGAAACAGAACTGAACAGCGAAAAGGGAAGTAGACAGAACTCAAATGAAATTTGAAGTTATAATTATCTCATGAAATGAGACCTATAAATTGCTAACCAGATATCTTTGATCGTTTGAACGTAATTAGAAAAGTCATTGGGCTTCCCCTAAATTTCATCCAGGAGAAGGGGAAATACTAGCCCTCTTGAATGAATTAAAAGAATGGTGTTGGGGGAGGGGATCGCCGAAGTAGGAGAGAATAAAAAAGTGTTTTATGATTACATCACACAAAGCATACTTGTAAAACAATGGTTACACTTCCACTCCAGTAGTGAGAAGCACAGTTGCAAAATGACTGACTCATTCTTTATTCATAGAAACACCTTCTACATGGAGGAATGGAGGAAAGGAATGCTTATCAGAGACATGAAAGAAAAAGGTAACGTTTACTGAATATATGCAGGGAATAGGAGTAGTGCAGGAATTACTTTATAAAACCTTTCCCAAATGCTATAAGCTAAGTATTGTTATCACCATTTTATATATGAGGAAATCGAAGCACAAAAAGAAAAATTAATGTTCAGACAGTTACGAAGTGGCAGAGCTTGGCTTGAAACTGGGTTCTTGCAGACTCTAAACGCCCTGCTCTTCTATTATAAGCCACTACCTTCCACACAGAAGCAGAATCAGATATAAATCCTCTACTCAATTAGTTTATAATCTTGCAATATCATAAGACCCTAGAGAGTGTCCATAAATTACTACTATACAAGGTCCTAAGTGCTTTAGGAGAGGCACTGAAAGAAGAGGAAGAAATTACTTCCAGCTGAGGATCAGGGAAAAATTCCTAGAGGAAATGAAATTTTAATTTCACATCATAATTATAACAGAAGTAAAGCTCTGGTTGGTTTTCTCTCCCTTCTTTCCTTTCATTGAGAATATTGAGTCATATTTACAATTTGCTCAAGTGTTTAAATAATCAACTAAACTAAAAGTAACTTACACCTTCTCTCTTCTCTCTTTCTCTTCCTAAATTTATCTTCCTTTCTTACACACACACACACACACACACACACACAATCTAAGTGAAAGAAACGGAGGGTAGACTCCCCATTCCTTTGTATATATGACATATCTACCTTAAATCAGTTTGATCTCCCTATTATTTATTATAGAAATGATAAAAAATGAGTATAATTACCTGAATCATTATACATTTTATTAATTGATGTTTACATACTCTTTGACAAATAAAAATATTATTGCTAACATTTTCCTCACTCTAAATTTCTAAGTTGCTTATTATGCTAAATTGGCAATATAAATTTTATCCTTTCAAACTGGAGGAAAGAACAAACATGTAATAAACATCACTGTACATTTCATAAACTATGATATTCAAGTCCAAATGTCAGAAAGTGTACAGTTAAATATAAAACTTAAAGTGACTGAAAATTATAGTCGAACGGCACTTTATTTTGCCTAAAAATACATATTTAAAGAATGCAAGTGATATTAATTATTTCATAATTATATACTATCATAAATTAATATATAAAGATAACAGTGCAAATTTATGTTGTGTCATCATAAATAGCTGTTTGTAACTTGCATAGCTTTCCATTAAACAAGAACGTCAGAGCCCACTATGGAATAATAGACCAAATCTGTTCCATGTAAATTGATCAAGCATAGAATGCAAAATTCTGTTTAGCCAACCGAGTTCTCCTCAAGAGACTAATGCATCTGTCTTAAATTGAGTCCAAACAAAGCAATGAGAGTCAAACGAATCCAACACTTTTAGCTTTGCCCAGTTTGGACACAGTCACAAAACATGACTTCCTGAATCACATAAGAAGATTTACCTCTTCAGTCAGATTAATAATGAAACAGAAGGAAATAAGAAAAAACATTTGTTTGACAGTTAAGAAAAAACATTTGTTTGACAGTTACACCGTACCAGGCCCTTTACATATATTATTTCATTAAAATCATACATGATAGTTCTGAGCTTTGAACAACGTAGTCTGTTTCCTGAGCCAGTCATTTGAGCACTACACTATGGGTCTAATATTAGGTGATAGCTAAGCTTTTGTACTGACTTTCAAAACTATTCACTCTACAGTATTGCAAGATTTTGGAATTGCTATTTTAACATGTGTAACATAGTTTGAAAATGTACAGAAAAGGATAGAGGAGTTTGAACCAAAGGTGTTGTTTCACCCTGGATCCCTTTGAATCCCAACCCCAATACACATATTTACAAGCCTTTCCAATAGTTCCTGTTTGAACATGTTGCCTTAATCCACCTAGTGATGAAACCAGTCTTTTTTCCTTTAGTTTCCCTTTTCTTATCCTTTTGTGGATCCACAATTGGCAATGCAAGACTGAGAAGCATGTGATGCCCAAAATCCATAAAAACACATTGCCCCATTGCAGCTATATAGTTCCAAATTAAGCAAAGGCTGACCTTGAATTCTTGTCAGTATCCCATTCATGACCCACGATAACTTCCTCTCTGCATCTCTGTGGCCACTTCTGGAGGTTCCACCTTTGCCTAGTAGGGCACCCACAAAGAGCCCCACCCCAGGTTACATGTGCTACGATGGAGTTCAACAAAGTCACTGCCCTGGCTGTGTGCTGGTTTCAGGACTGCCAACACTGATGTTGGTGTGGCTTTTGCTGGCACTCTGCTTAACTTTACTCATTTATGCACCCAATAGCAGACACCTTTAGGAGACCCCAACTACATCCTGATATTTGTGCCTATATGAACTCTTGTACTAATTTCTCTGCAGTGCACACCCAGGAATGAATTTGCCAGCCCATAGTGTGTAAGTATATATATTTTGACTAATAACTATCAGAATGCTTCCCAGAATAGCTGTATCATTCCTGCCAGAAATGGATGAAAATTCCTACTGGCTCTATTTTTTTCTTAGGGTGATTGTCCTAACTTAAGATCTGTACTTAGGAACTTTCCCTTTATTTTCCTGTATTAGTTTTTTAAACATAGCAATACTTGTATCTTGCAAATTTTACTTCATTTTGGTCTTCTTTCCCTGTCTCCCACCTCTAATACAATGTTGATGTGGTTTAGAATGTATTTTCCTTGATCCATTCTTTTATAAATAATTATAATATACTCTAGGGTTTTTTTGTGTGTGTTTTTTTGTTTGTTTGTTTTTTTGGGTTTTTTTGCCATCATTACTTCATATGTCTCTGGTATCACCCTTGTGCTTTTATGTATTTTCTTATTTCAGTACATTCTCCAAGAGTTTTCCAAAGTGGGTTTCCATATGATAAACATTCTGAGGACTGATCAAATATAATACCCTTGGTTCTACCATGTAATTTTGGTGTTAAGAAGGTTGATAGCAATCTAAATATTTTTTCTTGGTAGGTGATATGCTTATTTTTTGGGGAAGCATTTCTATTTGTCTTTTGTGTTCTAGAATTTAATTGCAATGCATCTAGGTAATAATAATAACTAATACTAAATAGAGATTATTTATAAGTACTATTCTAAGGGCTTTACATATATTACCCCTTTTACTCCTCAAATTAATTTTTTAATAGTAAGATAAACATTTTACTACTCCATTTTATTGATGGGTAAGCTGAGGTACAGAACATTTACCTTATGAGCTATTTCAAATAAGATGTCTGTCATCTTTTTTAACTCTGGGATATTAATACTCTTTATTTCTTCCACTATGCTTTCCCTTTGGTCCCCTCCATGCAACACCTCCATTTTTCTTCTGAGAATATTGTTAACTGGATATTAGCACTTTTATTTCTATCCTCCAAATATCTTGGTTTATTGTTATGTTTTCTCTTTTTATCTTTTTCTGTTACTTTCAGAGAGTTCAATCTACTTTTCCAGCAAATAGATTCTTTCTTCAATTAAATTTATTGAATTATTTACCTTATTTCTTCTCTTCATTTCAACTATTATATTATTTATATTTACTATTTCCATTTGGTTCTTTTTTTATGATTTCTCCCACATATTACTAATATCCTTTTGATCTTTAAGTATTTCAATTAAGCTTATTTTAAATTCTTGATCCATCTGTTCTAAGAATTCTGTGGCATATATTAGTTTGTTGCCTGTTTTTTAAAGGTTGTTCTCCCAAATATCTAGACTTTTTTCCCCGTGAGCTCATCATACTGTCTGTTTACATGGATTAAGGAAGAGTCTAAGTTATATTCTTTCTGATAAATTTAAATGAAATGGAAAGAATTTCCATTCTTCCAAGGTACTGAAGACAAGGCACAAGGTACTAAGTGGGGGCCTCAAAGTACCCAAGACTTTTTTTATTCACTTCTGTCTGCTGCCGCTCTACCAGAAGAGTCTTCTGAATCATTTTTCAAGATGACATATCTCCTTAAAACAAAATCCACCAACCCAAACATTTAAAGGGAACTAGGGCAGGCAAGTAAGATCCCTGGCAGCTGACATCTGTTCCATTAGCATCTCACCAGCAGAAATTTTGCAGATCCTAATATTATGTCCTTGTCACAGACAGGTCTCGGCTGCTGCTGCAGATTTCTGAGCAGATGATGTGGCAAAAACAGTCCTGAAGTAATGTACAAAAGAGCAAGGCTCAAGAGAACTGAAACCCTCTCTCCTCAACTTTACTCCCACAGCTGGTGGGCAACTCAATCAAGCTGCCCACCAGCCCCTACTGCTTCCCGCACCTCTGATGAGTTTTTCACAGTTTTTACATTATTTCCAGATCCAGCCTTTTCTCCGCTGTTGTAGTTTCTCCAGGTAGATTTGGGGGAGAAAACAGAAGACTGTGCTAGTTCACTCTCTTCTCAGGAGCCAAATGCCACCCGTCTGTTTTTTCTGCCTCTTTTATTTCAGAATAGGGGGAAAGAAAAAAGAAAATTCAGCCAATCTCCTCTAGACTTAGAAAAATGGCTGATCAGGCTTATTCCCAAACAGCAAAGCACTGACTCTTCCTTTTTTATATGTCTCAGCCTTCCAGCTTTAACTCTTTAATCAGCCAGAATCACCTTTCCAGTTAGCAGAGCGTATGCTTCCATAACCTTCAAACCCCTCTTCTTCTGGTTATGGAATCTTCTAGAGTCTTATGTATTAATACATACATAAAGTCCTTAAATTGTTCTAGATGGGGGGGTGACACATTACAGTCAGGAGCTTAGATCCAGAACGTCCCATTTCTCAAGTTATTTTAGGAACTACTTGGGGTCCCATGTTTTTAACTGGTTCTTCAATTACAAGGGCCCATAATTTATTCAGTACACTAAATACTGCCCTGATATCTTAAAAATAACAATAAAAAATCCTCATAAAGCTTCCAAACGTCTTAGATTGTTTCTGATGGGCACAAAATGAAATGTTCACATTTTAAATTTGTTTTGGGAAACTGCAAATCTCACCACACCCTTGGCTATGGCAAGTTGAAGTTCAGGATAATCTAAATTCAGAATTTATTGCTTCAAAACATTCTTACTGTTAATGAATTACGCAGGTATTGCACCTTCTGTGTCTTTTCATTCAAAAGGAGAAAAGCTGTTCGTTTCATTTGGAGCAGAGTCTGTGATTATGGACCAACTAATTAACTTGTCTGATATGGAACGGATGATGTAATTTTCACTTCTAGCTTTTTTTCTCTCCCATATGGACAGTGTTGCTGCTTCTAAAAGCTGTGACTGCTGTTGGGCAAAAGCTTGTTCTAAGAACTTGCTTTAAGCTCATTTGAATGCCTACCATTAAGCTCCCTTAGCAACAGAGAAAATTTTTAAAAGGCAGCCCAACTAAGTTACCCGTTGAATTTCCACATATTCTTAGTTATGAAAGGCAGGATTTTCTTTCAGTGTTTTCTGAGCTTCCTTCCACCTTTTAATATTTCAATAAAATACCACTGTTGCTTAATAAAGCAAACTAGAGCATGGGAAAGAGACACACTCCCTATGCTTTCTAACTGAAGCTGTGAATGGCAAAACCACAGGAGAGAGCCTAGACTGCAGAGGACTCCAGCTTCTGTAAAGGGATTGGGGGGCGGGGGACGGGGGGCTTACTCTGCCATTTTAGTTAGAATCTTATTTCACTCTTGCAAAAGCACACTTCCTGTTGTTTATTGATTACATATCACTGTACTTCAAAGTATAGAATCAAATTAAAACTACTTAGTGACACTTGGTGAAAAAAATCCTTAGCAATAAATATTTGCAGAGAAAGAGAAAGAAAAAGCCAGCAACATGCTTCTCATTGATCCAAAAGAAATTTGTCCAAGTCAGATTTTTTTTAAAATGGCAATTGCATTAATATTGATAAAAATAATAAATTGCCTTCCAAGGAGGAAAGCATAAACTGCAAAAAGTCATCTGTGATGTGTAACTCAAGAACTCAGAATTTAGATCCAGGACACAAGGGATGCTGGCTGATTTACAAAATGTCTTACTGCCTTGGGTTCAAGTGCCGGTAAGTATTTAATATCATCAATACCATCATTCTTAATACATGCTTTTTAGAACATTTAAATAGCTGATACAGTATTTCATTTATGACCATCCTGAATAGTGTTGCTTTATGTGGTCTATAGACTCAAAGAAGGGAAGAGCCTGGGCAGGTGGTTAAATGCACATCGGAAATTGGCAGTATTACTGACACTGCCTAAACTTGCACTGTGACCTTAAGGAACTACCATGAAATCTCAGGACCTAGAATAGACCTTAGAGATGTCTAATCCAGCCTCTCCAGTGCTATTCACTCTCCTCGGAGAGTAGTTCTAGGGTTTGCTCACACCTTCTATATCACCCTTGGCAGATACTAATAATAGCCAACATTATTAAGTCTCACAGACATCAAGCACTGCTCTAAATGCTTTACGTGAATCAGCATATTTAATCCTCAACATAGGCCTTTGAAGAAAGTGCTATTTCTGTTCTCATTTCTCAAGATGAGAAAGTCGATTCCTAAATATTTTAAGTTATTTATCCAAATTTACACTGTAACACAGGAGCCTGCACCTAATTTTTTAACATTTAGAGTTCAACATTTCAACCTACATTGGTGTCATATCAAATTCTGTTTTCAAAAATTGAGCTCCTTTGGGGTATAGGCATTGTCATTTACATTTGAAATACTAGACAACACTTAGCACAGTTTTTGTTAGGCATACAAAAATACTGGTTAATTAATTCATTTAATAGAAGGTGAGTGTACTAGATATTCTCAGCATCATCAGATATTTCTACCATTTCCCACTCTTCTCTCTGCCCCCAGGAGGCTGAGCTCTGTAGACTTTCACCCAGGCCCCTTTGCTCTCTGGCTTCTCCTTGGGTCTGACCAATGGAGAGGGCAGCAGGAGATTGAAGGGTGGGAGGAGGAAGAGGTCTGAGTTATTTTCCTGGCCCCATCAGTTCAGCTCAGGGGTTGGCAGTGGCAGCTGCATTGCTCAATAAAAAGTCACAGCTTCTGTCAGGCAGTCATAACCATAGCTATAGCTCTTTTGGGGTACCATTAGCTATTCCCTCCCCTGGCCCTTCAAACCTGGTGGTGATAACCCAGTCCTCATTAGCCCAGAGGTGAAGCATCATCTTTTTTTTGGTTTCCCTTAACCTTTCCCACAACTTTCTAATGAGTACCTTTGTTAAATTCTGTTTAATTACTCTGTATGTGCACGCCATCTGTTTTCTGCCAGGAACCTGATTGATAAATGAAAATAAAGCTTAGAAACAGTAAGCAATTTGCCAGTGATCACCATTTATATCTCCCTGAGCAGCTAATAATAGTCAACATTATGGAGTGCTTACTATATGATGGGCACTCTTCTGAATGTGAACAGCTACCCGGCAATAGAGTTTAACACACTCTTTAAGAACTGTATTCCATTCTATGTTCATATATTGCCTGCTTTCATTGCAATTGGTGTGAACTTTGGCACGTTATTTAATTAGTCTATGCCTGGACTGTTCATCTGTAGGACAGGATAATACCTAATCCATTGATTTGTTACCCAGTACCTGGCACGTGATAAGTACTCATCAATTCCTATTAGAATCTGGTGCTCTGAACTTAGATCCACTGCCATTTTTCAAAGAAATTGAGCCTTATAGGAACAAAGAAACAAGCAAATAAAACAGTATCATTCAATCTACTCTCAAGTTAATTCTGACTTTACAGCATTAGATGGACTTGTCTCTTCTACATGAATATTGCTAAGACATTTTAGGGAAGGCCCAGGCATTTTAATATCGACCCCACCGGACACATGCAGACATCCTTTCTCCATCAATGTCTGGAAGAAAAGGCCTTTGCCAACACAGAACAGCCCTTTCTGCCAGAGACTGCTCCAGTAAGAGTCTCGTTTTCACATATTGTATGAGTGCCTGTGGTCCTTACACTCTGGGACGTATGCCTGGCTTTCTGATGGTTCTCTGAAGCACAAACACTTACTAGAGAAGTAGGGGAAAAATCATTCTCCAACTGGACAGGAGGGGAAATACCTTAGTAATCGAATAAAATAAATCCCTTTCTCCAATATTCAAATTTCCTTTTATGTAGCTTGGAAGTGGGTGATGAGCTAAAGTTGGCAAAGACTATAAGGATGGTCCTGCAGCTTTTTTTTTCTGTTTCTTGGTACTTGTGTATCCTCTTCTCAGCTTTAGGTCCTCAGCTAGAACTAGAAGATGTAACTCCCATAAAATTTCACCAATCTGAAATTACCACCAGCAAAATGCTGGTGAACATTTGCATATTCAAGATATAGAAAAGGTATTTTTATCATTGATTCCTTCCCTTTTCTTGTATACCTCTGCCTTTCTCCTCTCTTCTCATCTCACCTCTATCAGCTGTACTAACAACGTGGTATGTGTCCTTAAACAAGTTATAATCATAAGCATTTCATGTTATTTGTTTTACTAAGTGATCATCATCCATCTGTTTATCTGTCTTCTGCTTTCATCACTTAAGACTACACCTTGGAAACCTCGCCCAAGTCAACTTTTAGCGACAATTTTATATTTTCCTTAGCTGTCTTATTCTATGTTGTGAATTAACAATTATTTATTCAACCTTTCTCCTTTTGATGGAGATCCAGTGTTTTCAGTTTCCATATATCCCAGTGGTTTACTTTACAGTAAAATAGATCGCCAGCTGAGGTGATGCTGAGTTAAAGGGTGTGTGTATTTAAAATTTTAATAGCTGTTGCTAGGTTTATAAGGTTGTCATAAAAAAAGAAAAAAAAAAACATTTCTACTTGCAAAGTATGAGGCTACCATTTATCCTATGACGCTACAAAAAGTGTTATCTCTTATAATTTTGATATACCATATAAGCATAAGGTGTATGCCATTTTTTTAAAATAAGCATTTCCTAATTACCGGTGAGGCTGAGCTCATGTTTATTTGCTCTGGATTTAACTCTTTTGTGAACTAATATGTATTCGTGCACTTTGTTCATTTTTCTATTTTTTTTTTGTCATTTTCTTATCAATCTGTAAGGGCTCATTTTATTCTAAAGTTGTTAATGGTGAATATTTGTATGGTGAATATTTGCCTCAATCAATCATTTATTATACACTTTGTTTATGGTATATTTTGCCATAGAAATGTTTTTCTAAATATTTATGTAGTTAAATATGTCTACAGATTTTTGTGCTGCTTTTTCCAGCAGAAATTTTTTTCTGTTACATAAGTTTTTCAAACTCCTAAATGATACATAGATTTATATAATTTTTAAATGTTTAAATTTAAATATATTTATTTAATTACTTATTAATTTACTTTATAATTTATTTAATTAATTAAATTCATTTATTACTTTTTATATGAAGTAAAATCCTGATTTGTTTTCTTCATGAAAGATTGCCATTTGTGCTGGAACTACTGATTAAGTAAAATTATTATTTAGCAAATGAAAACAATGATCATATATTTCTGGTTCTCTACTCTAACTCACTTGTTTTACTCTTCCAATGCCAACATCATACTGTTTCATTGCAATGTCCTTAGAGCATATTTTAATCACTAATAAAGTATTCCTCTCCTCACTACTTTTCTTTTTCATAATTTTCTTAGCTATTTTCAGACAATTTCT